>NW_020954610.1:39183094-39386782 GCF_900497805.2 Vombatus ursinus
CCCTGACCCTCTCCACCCCCCACTTCCTTTTGTTCCTCTGTTCTTTGGCCCAGCAGCATAGGGCACAGCCATGTTGCTATCCTATCATGGCCTGAGCAAATTTCTGTGGTTGGGAATTCAGATCTCCTCAATACTGTGGAGCATGGGGAATGCGGGAAAGGGGGGAGGTGTCATGATGTAAAGTTAACTTTTAGTGGAAGCATATACGTGTTCTGCCCTGTTTGTTCCCTTATGGCACTGGAGGGAGAAGGAGGCAGGGGTTAGGTTTTGGAGGTCAGTTCTTCTGTAAACCTGTTGGTCAACTTGTGAAGCCCTGATGCCCCCTCAGGTGGGGGGGGGGAAGGGGTGATGGGTGAGTACTCATTGGGAGTTAGGGAATAAATGGGCTATTTCTATTGTTAGTTCATCACTTTTTTTCTTTTTTTATCTTGTTTGGGATCTTGTTGTGGTAGATCATGAAAACAACTGAAATTTCTTTATCACTGATAGATAATTCCTATTTTGGAGACATTTAAAGGTCATGAAGATTGAAGAAAATATCTAGTCCTCCATCTTTTTGGTCATTGACCCAGCCTTCAGAACCTTAGTCTTTCACTAATTTCCACAAATATTAAAAAACCCAGAGAAAGATCTGTATTACATTAGCTAGATCCTTTATGGAGGATTAATTAGGATAAGATATAGAAATCATACAGGAAGAGAAAACATGGTTAGGCTGCAGTCTGCCTGAAAGGAGGGCACATTAATGATATCATAGATTCCACAATTCAATTCTCTTAGACACATTATCACTAAATTCCCAACAATACAAGGACAAGGAAAAAATTCTGTCAAGGTAAGGAAAAAACCCCACAAAAATAATTTAACAAAATACATGAATCAAGCTGAAAATGAACTTCTCAAAGAAGACAAGGGACAATTGGAAAAACTGGAAAGTAACATACATAATGAAGAAGCATTGGGGATGAGAACAGAATTCTCTACCTATTAATTAACAAGCATTCAGTAAACACTTAAAACGTGCCCAACAGTGCTAAGCACTGGTGATACAAAGAGAGGCAAAAACAGTCCTGCTCTCAAGGGTCGGATATTACCAATAGGAGAGTCTACATGAAAGACACATCAGAAAAGAAGGAACAGATTAAATTAAATTAAGAGGTTAAATTAAAGGAGAAGATTCAAGTAGCTGGAAGGACTTAGGAAGACCTCCTGTAGAAAATAGAATTTGAGCTGTATGAAGGCCAGAATGATAGATAAATGATCAGACTTTGGGGGTTTGTCTGATTTAAAATCTGCAGAAAGACATATGCAACAACCAAGTTCCCAAGTTGGAAACATATATATGTATGTATGTATGTATGTATGTGTACGTATCTATGTATGTTCACACTTCTCAAAGCAAGAAAAAGCAGTACCTAACAAAATCTGACAACTCTCAGAATATTATATTGGCTAAAATACTGTTATGTTTTAGGGAAGGATTAAGATAAACAAAGAAAAACAAAGAGAAAAATACGATATGCAGGGAATAAGAACAAGGTAATCTAAAGTCAAAGTACTTATCTTTGACAAAAGGTAAATCCAATTTAGGGAAGCTAGGTGGTACAGTAGATAGAGCTCTAGGCCTTGAGTCAGGAAGACTTGAGTTCAAATCTGTCCTCAGACACTTGCTAGCTGTGTGACCCTGGGCAAGTCACTTAACCCTATTTACCTCTGTTTCTTCATCTGTAAAATGAGATGGAAAAGGAAACGGCAAACCCCTCCAGTATCTTTGCCAAGAAAACCCCAAATGGGGTCATGAAGAGTCACACAACTGAATAACAAGAAATCCAATTTAAAGAAACCTAAACACTAATATTAGAAGAATTTTGTTAAGAATAGTTTTATTCAGTTCAAATTAATGACACAAATAGTAAGGATAAGAAAAAAATGTTTCTTGATAATAAATTGAATAATAATTTAAAAGGAATTCTAGAAGAAAAGATAAGTGTATATATCTTATAGCTAAATGTAAATAAACTTAATTCCCCAATTAAAAGAAAAAGTTACAGAATGTATTTTTTTTAAAAATTCAAGTCTACAGTAGTTGAAGGAAACACATTTACTACAAAAGAATTCAAATAAATGTATATAAAAAAGGCATTCTCAAATTTACCATGCAACAGCCAAGTCATGAAGATTGACAGCTACACTGATTATATCAGACAAAGTCAAATTCAAACCATAAAACATCTAAGTATGTAAATGAGATTCTCTTCAGAATGAGAGCATATTCATCTTAAATGCACAGACATGTAATTCTACGATAAAATTCCTAAAGGAAAGGCTTATAATCTTTCAATAGGAAACAGTGAAAAAATGGTAATAACAATCTTAATGCCACACTATCAGAATACTGTAAATCCAAAAAAGGGATAAATTATAATTATAGAGATAAATATAGTATTAACAAAACTAGATCTCATAATTTTATGTAAAGAGTCCAATTGGAAAAAGCACATTTTGAATGCACATGAAATGTATGCAAAATGATATAGCTCGAAATAGAAAAGCAGAGGTTTATTCATTATGTTTACAAATCATAATCTAATACAAGAAGACAAGCACTTAGGAGGCACATACTTTGCACCCTTGCATTGTGCTACAGGTACTAAGGATACAAAGAAAAACGAAAAAAGGTCTGATACAACCTGTAAATATATAAATAGGTATATGATTATTTGAGGAGGAGGAATGGAGGGATCAAAAAAGACTTCTCATAGGAGCTGGCACTTGAGCTGAGTCTCAGAGGAAGCCAAGGATTCTCTACCTTGTAGAGCAAGGGGTACATTCGAGACATGGAGGGCAGATGTCTTGTGTAAAGGCACATGAGCAGAGATGGATAGCAGTGAGGCTGATTTGGATGAAATGTAAGAATGAATGAAGGTAAGCTTTGTACAACAAAACTAAAAATGTAGACTGGTACCAGACCATAAAGGGCCTTCAATACCAAGCTGAGAAGCATGTATTTTGCCCAAGAAGCAGTTGGAAGCCTCTGGACTAACAAGGTCAGACCTGTGCTTTAGGAAGATTATTTTGTCTGCTTCATTTAAGATAGATGGTAGAAAAAGAGACTGGAAGTCAGAAGTCCACTTTGAGGATTCTTGCAGGAGGGTCTGATCTAGGGGAGCAAAAGAGGATGGATTCAAAGTGGAACTGTGAATGTTGAATTATTAATAATGGAGTAAAATTGCCTGTAAATAATGAGATTGAATAAAAGACATACATGGAATCTAAAAATGAAATATTTTATAATACCCAGGTGAGATGAAATGATAAAAACAATGGAAGATTGAATAAAATATAACAATAGAGATATGACCTATTAAAATCTATAAGATATAGCCAAAGAATGTTCAGAGGGAAATTTATAGCACTAAATGTCTATATCAACAAAAAAGCAAGAGAGAAACTTAATGAATTGAATCTTCACTCTAATAGCCTAGAAAAAGAACACAGCAACACACTGACAGAAGATAGAAAGTGAAGTCATTAGCCATTTTTTTAAGCATCTACTATGCGCCAAGCACTGGGGATCCAAAGAAAGGAAGAAACAGTCCCTGTTCTCAAGGTGCTAACAGCCTAATGGGGGACATAACATGTAATTACGCACAAACAAGATACATACAGAATTAATGGGGGATGATCTCAAAGGGAAAGCTCTAAGATTAAGAGGCATTGAGGTTGAGAACTGGCAAAGGCTTCTTGCAAAAAGTAGGAGTGTTACCTGAGACTTGAAAGAAGCCAAGGAAGCCAGAAAGCAGAGATGAAGAGATAGGGTTCCAGGCATGTAAGGCAACAGTGAAAATGCCTAGAAATGGAACACAGATGGCTTTTCTGCAAGGAATAGCAAGGAGACCAGTATCTTTGGATTCCAGAGTGAGTGGGAGGGAATAAGGTGGTAAAAAGACTTAGAAGGTAAGAAAAACCCTGGTTATGAAAGACTTTGAAAGCCAAACAGAAGATTTTAAATTTAATCTTCACATTTACTGAATGGGGGGTTAGAGAGTAAGGATGCGGGGAGGGTGACACGGTCAAACCTTCATGTTAGGAACAGCAATTTGAAATTTTGTGGAAGATAGATTGGAATGGGTAGAGACCAACCAGCATGCTACTGCCAACAGCCTAGGCATAAGGTGATGAGGGAGAGATGACCTGGAACAGTACAAATACTAATATTATTGAAAATAAAAAATTTGAATTAAAAAAAATCCACCAGCTATTTTTAAAGATAGATATTAATAAATAATTAGTAAATCTAACAAATAAAAATGAAAACAAATACAAAACATCAGAGTGAGAAAGAAGAAAAAAATAGAGTATAACAAAGACAAAATAAATCAAGAATAATGTCAAAAGTTACTGACCTCAGACATTTCTATGATGATAAATTTGAGATAATTATTTTCAAAAGTGAGGAATACCAAAATTAACAAACCAAAAATGGCTTAACCTAAACGGACCCATTTCAGAAGGAGAAATCTAAAGGGCTATTTAGAAGCTACCCTGCTGCTGCCTCCTTCCCCAAAAAATGTTGGGACTAGTTGAATCCACAAGCAAATTCTACCAAGGTTGTAAAGAACAGATAATTCCTATACCATGAAGATTGATTCAAAATATAGAGAAGGATATGGGTTCTGACCTTATTGAATAAACAAATCCAACCACAGGTCTGTTAATGGGATGATGTCAATTTTAAAGTTGAGCACAATGCCCCAGGGATCAGATTGCTGCTTAGATTAAGACATGAATGGCATGCTTATCAAATTTTCAAATAACACAAATCAAAAGAGGTAGCTAACACG
This sequence comes from Vombatus ursinus, assembly GCF_900497805.2. Lineage (NCBI taxonomy): Eukaryota > Metazoa > Chordata > Mammalia > Diprotodontia > Vombatidae > Vombatus > Vombatus ursinus. The sequence continues at coordinate 39,187,939 of NW_020954610.1, forward strand.
CTGGATGACAGAGTTGATATCTAAGGGAATTTCAACAAGCTAGAACTTTGGGCCAGATTTAATAATACTGATAGATGTAAAATCGCTTGGGTTTAAAAAAATCAATTTCACAAGTAAAAGACAGGGAAAGTATGGCTAGACAGCAGTTTGTCTGAAAAGAATCTGGTCAGGGAGGGGAGGGCAGAGTATAGGAGTTTACTGCAAACTCCAGAAGTTCCAAACTCTCCATATTAAGAACATAATATGGAAGCCATTATGAGAGGCATAATGTTCAGGACCAGGCAGGTGATAGTTCTACTATATACTCTGTGCCCTGGACAGTCCACATCTGTACTGTTATGTTCATTTCTGGGCCCCACATTTTAGGAAGTACATTGATAAATTGCAGAGAAGCCAGAATGTCAGGCTGGTGAAGGTTGTCAAGATCATATGAGAATTAGTCAATGGAACTGGGGATGGTTAGCCTAAAGAAGAGAATACTTAAAGGCGACCTGCTGGCTGTTTTTGGTACAGTGGAAAGGATATTCATTCTGGAGACAGAGATCCTGGGTTCAAATCTCACTTCTGACATTTACTCCTTGTATGAACCCTGGGCAAGCCCCTTAACCTCCTAAATGCTCAGTTTCCTTCACTATAAAATGAAGAGGTTGGACAAGACGGTCTGTAAAGATTCCTGCTGTCATGCAGAACAGGGACTTATTCTTCTTGGCTCCAAAAAAAAGCAGAACTAAGAGCCATTAATGGATGACCATAGAGAGACAGATTTTAGATTGATGGAAGGAAAAACTCCCTAAAAATTTGAGCTCTCTAAAAAGTGGAAAGGTTTACTATAGGAAGTAGAAGATTCCCCTTAACATCCTCCCCTTTCCCTTCTTCACTACAGGTCTTCAAGCAAAGTCAGGGTGACTACTTGCTCATTCAGATACAGGTTAGGCTATAACCCCTTTGAGGTCATTTCCAATTCTTGAGACTGTAATTCTGTGATTCTGACACGGGAAAGACTATCAAGAAGAATTCTAAAAACAGAACTGGTTAAGGAGGATTTATATGGTGTCCCAGATTTTAAATTATATTATGAAATAATTACTTACTGAGACAGCATGGCATACATAATGGGTAGAAATCCAGTCTTGAAATTAGGAAGACCTGTGTTTGAGACCTTTCTCTAACACATATTGGCTTATGACCCTGGGTAAGTGATTTAACCTTTCAGGGCTCTAGGCATCTAAGACTATTTGTGTAAAAGGCACCAGCTCACCTTGGTAGTGGGTATTTCTTCATCCAAGATTTTCCTAAATCAATGAAATCACAAGTCCAGTCCCTCTCTCTGACCTTACCGCTTACTAAATCTTTGTTGAATGAATGAATAAAAACTGACTAGGAAACAGATCAGTGAAACCCAGAAATAGAATCCAATGCATATGAGAGGTTTGTATTTGACAACCTGGAATAAAATCCAGCAAAGGTGGCTTAAAAAGAGCAGTCAGATAGTAGGAGAAGAAACGGGAGAAAGCAATGTCATGAAAACAAGAGAAGAGAGGGCATCCAGGAGGAGAGAGTAATCAACAATGTCAAGTGCTGTAGAGAGAGAATGAAGGAGGAGGAGTGAGAAAAGGCCATTAGATCTGGCAGTTTCAAGATCATTGGTAACTTTGGAGACAGCATTTTCAGTTGAGTGATGAAGTTGGAAGGCAGATATGAATGAGAAGGAAGAAAATGGAAGAAACAAGTGTAAATATTTTTTCTAGGAATTGGCTGTGAAAGGAAGGAGAGATGTAGGATGACAACTTGAGGGGATGTCAGGGTGAAGTAAGGATTTTTTAAGTAATTAGAAGACCTAGGCTTATTTATAGGCAGCAGAGAATGAACCAGTCAATAAGAAAAGACTAAAGACTAAAGAGGTGGGAGCAAACTGCTAGAGGAGATGGGAAGGGATGACAGCAAAAGGTTTACAAGTAAAAGAGTTATATCTGACAGTTCACATTATGCCTCTGACACATAATGACTTTGTGACCCTGGATAAGTCAACTAAACCCTCCCACCTGAACATCTTAGACCCTGCCTCTGGGATTCTGGAATCTGACAGATGACTTTCCACATTTTTTGGCCCAGAATCAGGCCTCCATTTCATTTCCTAACCACTTCCAGACCACTCTCTGCTTCCCTTTCTAGTTTCTCTTTCCTGAGTTGTCCTACACACCATTACAACGTAAGCCTTTCAAGAACAGCAACTGTGTTGCTCACTTATATTTGTATCCTTAACACTTAACATAGTAACTGGCTCTAGAAAATACTTGATAAATGCTTTTTCATTCATTCATTACATTCATCACATACTCATTCATATCACACATTAACCTCTTAGTTGGTGTCAAACTCAGAAATATCTGCCTGCCACATATTGACTTAGAAAACCACATATTAACATTATTTACCTTGTGTATTATTTTTATTTATTTTGTTACATATTTTCCCAATTATATTTTTATCTGGTTCCAGTGGCACTTTGGAGTTTTTTGAGTTTAATATTTCTGCTCTAGGCAATTCTCTAAGTTTTTGAGAAGGTGTCAACCCTTTATTGGTAGAGAAAGTTCCTCACCAGGAACAACCTTTCCCAATGAAATCACAGGTGCAGTCCCCATCTCTATCCCCTAATTTCAGGTGGCTTTCCAGAATGGTTACATCCATTTAGAATTTTACTAAAAATGTATTGGCATGCCTGTCTCTCTGTAGCCTCTCTAAAACTGACTATTCCCATCTTTTGTCATCTTTGCCAATTTGCTGAGTATAAGGTGAAACCTTGTAATTGTTTTGATTTGCATTATTGTGATTTGGAGCAATCTTTCCTATGGCTATTAATAGTTTGCAATTCTTTTAAAAATATTGTTCAAATTCTTTGACTACTTATTCACTGAGAAATGGCTCTTGAAAAGGCCAATAAATTGATAAGCCATTAGACAATTTAATCAAAAAGAAGGGAGAAAAATTCAACTTATCAAAACCATAAATGGTATGGTCTAATCAAAAGAAAATGAGATTTGGAATTAGAGAATTGACTCTGGGCAAGTGATTTTATGGCAGCTGGATGGCACAGTGAGTAGAGTGCTGGACTTGAAGTTAGGGTAAGACCTGAATTCAAATCTCTACCTTGGATGCTGACTTAGGTATCTGACCCTGGGCAAGTCACTTAACTTTTCTTGGATTGAGTTTCCTCATTTATAAAGTAGGGATAATAACAACTGCCTCAGAGGATTGTTTTGAGGATGAAATGAGGTAATATATGTAAAGGGCTTCGTAAACCTTAAAGTGCTATATAAATACTACCTATTATTAAATCATTTAACTTCTCTGGGTCTCAGTTTGATCACCTATGAAATAATTGTCTTATATTAGAGGTCCTCTAAGGTTCCTTCCAACTCTAGATTAATAAAAGGAGATCACAGTGAATGCAAAAGATATAAAGCTATCAAAGACATAGCATACATAGCTACAAGAAAACAAAAGCGAGTCTATAAAAAATGAACTATTATCACCATTACATGTCATAGAATTTTAAAAAAAAGCTATTAACAATGGTCAAAAGATGCAGGCTCATAAGAATGTAATTACAAAAATAAAAAAATGCTCCAAATTCACAAAACAGGAAAGAGATAGCCTAAATAAACCAATCTCAGAAGGTGAAATTAAACAATTAATGATTTAACACCAGATCTCATAAATATTCAAAGAATCCCTCTTCACATAACAAACTATTTTAAAAATGTATCATTTTGCCTAATTTTTCTCTCTAAAACAAATGTAGTTCTCATATCTAAACCGGATAAATATAAGGTAAGGAAAAAAAACTCGATTGATATAATTAATGAATATTTTGATACTTAGATGGATCCAACATGGATTCGCCTAACCATGATGCATATTTCAACCCATTCATGCCTTCATATCCTGTCAAGACTCTCATCAGTTTCCTCCCATAATCTTCCATAGGGATCTACTTGCCATTCTGGGGGTATTTAACTAGTTCTTTTGATGTTGTGTGAATAGCAACTAGGTATTAGGGCTGGCCACTAGCTATTCTAAGCACAGTACTTTATACATAATAATCACTTAATGCTCAGATATCCTTTCATTCAATCTTTCATTTCTTTCTTGCTCGAGTTACATGACTAGCTCATCTTGTTTTCCAGGCATACAGCTTTCCTATGACATTCTTTCTTTCTCTTCTCCAATGTAATTTTAATAACAGTAACAATAGCCAGAATTTATATGGTGCTTTAAGGTTTGCAAAGCACTTCACATATGTTATTTCATTTTACCCTCACAAGAATCCTGTGAGGTAAATGCTATTATTATCCCCATCTTACAGATAAGGAAACTGAAGCTTACATAATTGTAATGACTTGCCCAGGATCACACAGCTAGTAAGTGTCTGAAGTAAGTATCTCAGTTCTTTCCAGCTCCAAGTTCTCCTCTGTGCCACCTAGGGAAAATATTTGTACTTTTGTTATTACCATATCCATAAAGTAAATATGCCTTTGTAAAAAAGCATGGATGAATGAACTGGGGCAGGCACTAGTAGATACTATTATTATCTCCATTTTACAGATAAGGAAACTAAGACCAACATAATTGTATTGACTTACCCAGGCTCAGAGGCTAATATGTGTTTGAAGCAGGTCTTCAAACCAGGTCTTCTTGGTTTCAAGACTACAGCCCACTAAACTTTAACTGCTACAATTCATTGCATAATGTGGTAGCTATGACCATTCTTACAATGTGTATGAGGGTAGCTTTGTTATTTGGAGTTTCTGTAACTGCATATGCCATCCTTCCTATAGGAACTCAAATGAATTCTATTGTTTGCCAGAGAAAGTATATGCACAAACATTCATACATAGCTATATTAAAAATTCTTACATAGAGATATGTTAATGATTTCTCATGTTAAGATCCTTGCATATCAGAGGCTTCTTTCCCCTCATAGAACCTAGGCTAGAATTCACAAACAGAATCCAGAGGAAAAACTGTAAACCCCCATATCAAAGAGCCTTTGTCCTCCTATTTAAGAAAATAGCTCAAGGCCATTCCCAGAGTACAGGCCTAGCAATTTAGAGATAGAGAGCTCCCAGGGAATGCTGTGCCTATTTATTATCCAGCATACCTATATAGTCTTAATTGTTTTTCTTTAGTTCTTTTCTTTAAACCCTTAAAACCATCCAAGAAAGTCCCCTCCTGCCTCTACAATTATACTTCATAGATAAGTGCCCACCTGGGCTCTAAGGCTTCATAGCACCTGGGATGACAGACAACAGATATTCTTATATCCCCCTGCTAAATGTCCTTGAATAGTGGGGGAAGCTAAATTCCCTTTCTATGCCAATTTCAATTTTTCGCCAGTTACAGTGCTCAAAGATCCCCAAGAGTAGATCTGGGTACAAAAACAACAGATAATGCTTTGTTTCACCATCAATCACCACTCTGAGGAAACAAGGGAGCAACTGTAACACCTCAGAGATGGAACTTTTCCTATAAAAAGGGGAAACTAGAAAGCCATTTTAGGGGAACTACTATTTCTCATCCCTGATGAATTTCATTTTTTTGGTAGATGAAAACTTGGACACTTGCTGCAGTACCCCTCTCATACCCATCTCAGTCCTCCTGAGGCCTCAGTCAGCTGACAGAATATCTTTCAAGAAATTTCATAGATATGTAAGTTTTATACATTTTTTCCTTTTCCCTTCACATTATGGGAATTTGATGCAGAATTAATCATTTGCAGGGTCATTTGCTACCAGGTGCCAAACTTAAAATGGGTGGGAAGATTTGGTCAATTCTCCTTTTCATTATAAGAAAAAATTTGCAAATTCAAAGAAATGTTACCAATTCAAACTGGTGTCACTTTCGTAGGGCCAATTTACTTCTTAGTGGAATAGAGAGATGATTTCTCAAGGGAGGATATCAGCCTTTTGGGAAAAATTTCAGATATTATTATTTTTTTAAAGGTGACTAAAAAAATACTGACAACCACAAAACTATGTGCCTACCTTCCAATCTCTACAAAATATTTATAAGAAATGTATACACTTCCATCTTTGATAAAAGTATGAGAAAGCAATAGGCACACTTTCACAAATTATGCCCTACAATATCTAACATCTTTATGGATATACAATTGTCTGAAAGGTGGAAAGAATCCAAGATCTCAGTGTGCTTACTTTTTGTAGGTTATAAAAACAACTGAGTTAGTTAAATAAAATTATACCTTAAAGGCTCTCCTCCTTTATGAAATACCCTAAAAGATATAATAACGATAATTTTGTTTGATGACCCTTTGATTACTAATATCAAGCAAAGCAAGAAACAAGAAAACATATGCTCACCTAAGTTATATACCACCATCTCTGAGGATTCCCAACATAAAGTCTAAATGGAAAAGGATTCCTTATAATTGTGAGGTCTTCCAAATGTTCATTTGCAGATGACATTGTATTGATTTCAGTAAGCCCTAGATACTGCAAAGCTTTCTAAAATAACATTTATAATTGCTCAAGAATGTTCAGCCTAAATATCCCTAAAGGAAAAGCCACCTAGCTGAAGAATGGCTATTGTACAAAGTACAATATGCAGTTGAATGGATAGCCCATAGAACTGGCCCACTGGCATATATTTTTGGACATATCAAATGGATAATGAGTTAGGTCCAGTGTTGAACAATAGGAGAGCAGTTTGCTTTTGGGAATTTGTTTAGTGATTTTAATGACCTCAAGCTTCTCCTAGAAACAAAGGTCATTCTTTTTATTCTTCTAGTGATAGCATATGACTGAAATAATAGTCATGGAATAATATAGTCTCCAGAAAGATAAAGTTGTGGGTCAAGTAGAGAATAAGAGAGAGTTGCATGGTGAATACGTGCAAGCTGTAGCATGAAAGGGCAGATGAAGGTTGGCACAGATAAATAATCAAGTAGAATTTATACCAGCAATGCATTGATGGTTCAATATAAGGAAAATAATCCATGTAATATACTATATTAATAGTAAAAACCATACAAATTAAATCACATCAATGTCATGCAAGCAGGTCTTAGAGAAAAATATAACATCAAATTATTGTTTTATGTAGCAAAAGGTGAGACTGATCAGGGGAAACCTGGTCATTTGAATCTCCCTACCTCCTTTTCCACTTGATGAAATTACAGAATGTGAGGAACAGGTAATAAAGATAATGAGATTTAAGCATGTGCCCCTTTTAGACTTTGAGCAATGTTTGGAATGTATTATGTACTTTAAAAAAATAAGTGGTATGAAAAGAAATTCACCATTTTATACACAACCTTCTTTTTATATTTTGCTATATATATGGAAATATTCATTGTTTGAGAATATGAAGAATTTAGAGAAGTTTGGAAAGTGTGACAGGTGAAATCTGAAATAACTGAAACAAAGGTTCAAAATTCTGAGCATATCAATTTATTAAGCAATGCATACCAATTGCATAACAAATAGGGACCAGGCCTCCTCAGCTTGGCACAGGACCCTGAATACAGGGGGAGACAAATTTTTATTCATTAAAAGAAAACAATTACCAGGATATAAACAAGGATAAAAAATTAAATAATATGATTTCTAATTGGAAGAAAGATTACTTTCCAAGTCAGGAAGAGAGCAAACAGATGTAATTCCCTGAAATCAGAAAAAAAATGTCCTATACCCCCCCCAAAGTGTCTATATTCAACCAAAGGAACAAGGACACAGTAACTAATCGACTGACATTGGGCCAGTTTTCAGATATGACATATGGGTTGCTTGAGAAATAAAATTGTGAGAAAATGCCTTGCATCAATCTTTTCAAAGTTGGGACAGGGAAAGAGTGAGTTTCAGTCAAGTTGGGAAGGGGTGAGTAGGTTTCAAGGTCTTTTCTTTCCCAGAATTGGGAGATGATGATTAATTGCATCCCCTACATTTTACAAAATATAGATGGCTTACATCATCTATTTTCCCATGAATGATTTGCAGAAAAACAACAAGATGGAAGATAATACATGTGGCAGCACAAGATGGAGTCAGTGTTGATGGGATGCAATCCAATTGGTTCTCTCAATTCTCACACCAAACCAACTCTATTTTGTAACTGGCCCTCATTCTATTTCTTCATAAGAAATATGTTTGGGAATAAAACTTAAATAAGCAGAATGAGGGAAACAACCTATATAGTAACTATAACAGTACAAATGGAAATAACAAACAAAAAAAGAAACAACATTATACAATTATAATGATCAATCTATCTCCAACAAAGAGATGAAAAAAATTCACCTCTCTCCTTTCACTAGACAGGTAGAAGACTGTAAATGTTGAATACTGTACATCCTGTCAGACTCAGTTGACATGTTGGTTAGTTTTGTTAAACTAATTTTTTTCTTCTCTTTAAAAAATCTTTTTTTTTTTTGTTATAAGGAATGGCTTGCCACATAGGGGAGGAACTAGGGATAGATTGGGAAATAAAGGAGATATAAAAATAAAAGATATCAGTAAAAATTGAAATTTTTTTAAAAGTTAGGCTACATAGTTTGTATTTTATCCTGGAGACAATCAGGAATCACTAAAAGGCTTTGAGCAGTGAGTGACATGGCTAGCTCTATGCCTTAGGAAGAATGTTTTGGCAGCTATATGGAAAACAGAGCAGATAAGAAAGAGACCAGAATCAAGGAAACTGTTACAACATCCCTGCTAAGAGGGCCTACAGGGTTTAGGAATAATAAGAGAGTATGAATGTAAGAGATTCATTGGAAAAAGGAAAAGGAGGAAGGAAGGGAATAAGTGTTCATTTAGCACCTATTATGTGCCAGGAACTGTGCTAAGCACTTTTTACACAAATATTATCTCATTTGATCCTCAAAACAACATTGCAATGTAGGTGATATTATTATTTTCATTTTATAGTTAAGGATACTACGACAGACAGAAAGATTATGTGACTTAGCCAGAGTCACACAGCTAGTCAGTTCTGGAGGCCACATTTGAACTCAAGTCTTCCTGACTCCAGGTGCAGAGCAATACATTGCACCATCAGGGGTCTCAGAGAGCTGTATTTAGAGTCAAAAGACCTACATTCAGATGCCAGCTCTATTGTTTATTACCTGAATGACCTTGGCCAAATCATTTTACTTCTCTGGGCCTCAATCTACAGCTAAAAAAAAAAATTAGGGGATTTCACTGGAATCATAGAATCATAGCTTTAGAGCTGGATGTGAATTTTGAGGCCATGGAGACCAACAACTTTATTTTACATAAGAGAAAACTGGGGCTCAGAAAGGCTAAATGATTTGTCCCAGAATCCCACAGTCATTTATTATTTGAGGAAGGATTTGAACATAGTTCTTCCTATCAATAACTCCATCACAACCATCCCCTAGCTAATCTCTACAATCCTTTTTAACACTAAATCTATGTCCCTAAAATATGACATAAAGACACAACAGACATGGCTTGGTAAATGACTGGATATATGGGACATATTGGGAGGAATCAAAAATGACCCCATGTTACAGAATTATATCAGTTACTAATGGCAGGCCCCATGATGCTTAAATAATCTTCCTCTGCACTGGTCATTTGGCTAAAATAAATTTTCTTCCCTGAGACTTCTTTTATTTTATGTGGTTTTGCCTTAACCTGATACTATCTTCCTTTCTATTGTCTTCCCTGACATGCCTTCCTTGTCTTTTTCATACCAAGTGGTAAATAAATCCTGAAGCCAGGTAGAAACCTGGTAAAGGTACAACACAGAAAGGAAAAATGTGAAACTCAGAGACAATATAGATTTATCATAAGTTCAAGACTCTGACACTGGATTACACTATAGAATCACGTGCACTAAGAATTATCCCAGGAGGTGGGAAGTGAAAGGCCAGTAAGTTAAAAAGAAAGCTAAAGCTCTGCAGGAAAGAAGCTAAACTTGAAAGTACTTCGGGTAGGGTTAGGGGGACTTCATAGATTAGGTAAATAAATAGAGCTATAAAGATATACAGAAATGAAGATATGTAGATAGATTTACATATCTTAATAGCAATCGTTACAGCTTCTGGTATGATGTGATCTCAAATTTCCCACATTCTTAAGTGTGACATTTCCCACATGGGAACATGAGGGTGAAAATGATCATTTATAGAAACATAATTTACATATCACAGTGCAGAAACCCATTTCCTGTATAAAGGTGAGGTACAAGTGTAGTACTCACTTATTTTAATGGTTTCTAGTGTTTAGCAAATAGTTCCACTGTATAGCAAACAATCATCAAAGTTGGATACAAAAATGAGAAGTTATTGGAAACAAAAAAATTATCATATACGCTATTGTCTGTTCTTACTTATGAAGAGGAAAAATAATAGTAAGTTTTAAAATCTGTTTCTGATCAATGAAATATGTATCCAGAGTACAAAATAATCCAAAATAAAGGTATATATAAGAGGCAGTGTGGTATAATGGATAGATTGCTGGCTTAGGGGGTGGGATATTGGAACAAATCCAGGCTGGGACAAACACACATTTTGGCCAAGTCACTTAGTTTCTAAATGCCTCAGAAAACTTTCTAAGGCAATAAATAGCAGAGCAGGTACATTTACATTGGTAAAGGGAGTTCTCTCTTTATAAGTGTCATATAACAATGAAACCAGAGGTCTGGTCCAGTCCAAAACAAAATTATACATATACACATGTAAATATAGAAAATCAATGCGCTCAAGAAGGAGCATGTCATACTAGAAAAGAACACTGAATTCAGAGCCCAAAGACTCAAAGTCAAGTCTCTGCTTAATCTCTTTGACTACCTTGGACAAGTCACTTCCTCATTGAGGACTCGCGGAGTCTCTTATTACAGAAAGCTACCTTTAGGACTTCATGCTAGAACTAATGGCTTGTGCAGAAATTTCATATTCAATTGGTAACAAGATTAGTTATCTTTGTTAGTTCTTTGGGGGTTATAGTAGACAGCTAAACAGAAACTAGAAAGGATTGATAAAAGGCAACAAGCTGAGAGGAAGCAACTGATTTCATAGCAGGAGAAAGAAGGATCAAACACTGCCAGAAAAGTACAACAGCTTATTGTTGTTGTTGTTGTGTCCTTCTTCTCGACAACGGCCATCACATCAGGAAAATGATGTCAAGACTTGGAAGTAAATTGGAGTTAAGAGAGACAAGGCTGTGCAAAATCACCAGCCTCACTTTCTCCTCCAGAGCCATCTGGGTCCAGTGGCAAGACATAGATCAGGATGACTGGAGATGGCCCTGGATGCAGTTGGAGACCTTGGCCTTTTTAAGGTAAGGTCTTAAACAGATGACTGAGGCAACACCAATTCAATGATTAAGGTCAAGAAAGAAATTGAGCAGAAAATGGCCTCTTTTACCTAGTCAAAAAAAAATCAATTTCAAAGGGGAAGACCCTCAGGATTTCTGGCCAAAACAGAAACAATTGGTATTTATACCAACTCTGAGCCATCAGAGCCCAAACAATGACTAAATAAGGCTTCGGCTGGGACCTATTGTTGGCCAGTCAAGGACAGCCAGAGTGATTTGGATTTGAGGCATGGTCCTTATAAAAGAAATTTAGTCCATGAACCCCAAGATATTTTGTGAAGTTTCAGTGATCCGAATTGCTATTCCTTTGGACAGAGCACCCACAGGTAAGGTGTGATTCCCTATTTGAACAGAGGGAGAGGAGGGAAGGAAAACAGGGAGGGAGGGAGGGAAAGAAGGAAGGAGGGAGGGCAGGAAGGAAGGAAGGAAGAAAGGAAGGAAGGAAGGAAAGAGCTATCAGTTGGGTCTTCAGTGGAATAGCTACTACCACTACTCACAGATTGTTGATTCTTGTTTGTCCTTCATTCTCAAAGAGGACCATGGCATGGGGAAGGTGATGTTGTGACTTGCAAGTGAATTGGATTTAAGTGAGGCAGGGCTATGCAAAGTCATCAGTCTCAATCTGTCCTCCAAAGTCATCTCAACAAGGTCATATACAGATTGGTTGAAGGAACCAATGGTGTTTAATCTGAAGAAGAAAAGACTTAGGTGGGACATGTATTGAGGTATTTGAAGGGTCATTACGTGGGAGACAGATTAGGTTTGTTTCACTTGTCTCTAGAGCAGGCCTGAACAACCTACAGCCCACAAGCACTTATGGACCTAGGGTGCTTGCAGCACACCAAAGGATTTCTGGTGACCATCAAAAAATGTGGAGGAAAACATTCTTTATATGTAGAGGCAAGCCGCCTGAAGGCTATAAGCAGCCTCTAGCCACAGGTTGTGTAGGCCTGTTCTAGAGGGTAGGATAGGAGCACTGGTGGAAGTGGCACAGAAGCAGATGTAGGTACAATACAAGGAAAAACTACTTGAGAAAGTAAAAAAAAAAAAAAAAAAACGCTTGGGCTGCCTGGGAGATAGCAGGTTCCCCTTCACCAGTGTTGTTTAAGAAGCTGAATAACCACTCCCAAAGAATGCTACAGAGATTCTTGGTTAGCTAAGGATTGAACCCTGAGATCCCCTCTAACTCTGAGCTTCTGTGATTCTGATTCAGTGAATTGTCCAAGGTCACACATGTGACCTAATACATGTCAGAAGCAAAGTTCTGAAATCAGGTCATCTGACTTTGGGTCCTATGCTATACCATACTGTTCCTCAAAGTGATTCAATAATAGAAAACTTTGGTTGACTCAGAGCCTTTCAGGTAAGACGTACCTACATTTGTACAGTTGTTAATTTGCAAATTACAACACTAATAATGTAATCTACCTTTTTTTTTTATCCTGGTTACTGTGACAGCTGTCTGAATGAGTATTTCTTAACCTAAGAGACCAGAAGGGATGTTTCGAGATCATCCTGTCCTTTCTCCTGCTCAGTGGAGCAAAATTTGGGGCCAAGATCTTTTAAGCAAAGTATTTAGCAGTCCTCTGTATCATTTGATAATTGATATCTTTATTACAAAGCCTTTCTTTGTTGTTTGTTATCAGGAGTTATATCACTGTTATATCCTAGGTAATGAGCTACTGTTCATGAATTATCATCCATATGGTAACAAGAAAGTATGTACAAGAATCAGAATTATGCCATCTGTACTTGCTTTGTTGGGTGTATTTTGTTGTTTTGTTTTTGCTCAGTGCTTTTCATGGTGAATCATTAAACACATTTTACCCTCTTTGAAAGGATTCACCAAGCTATATGGGTCTCATACAGGACATTATTTTTTAATATTTGCTCAAGAAAAGCACTTCATTCAGAAGGGATGGGATGTAAGAATGAGAACTATGCTATATGTACATAGCTTGTTGAAATTGAGGTTATAATATGATGGAATCTCTGAAAGCAGTTTCTCCTTCTCTAGGTTTCTGCTGAGAGGTAGTGTAATGTAATGGATAGAGTGCAGACCTAGGAGTCACAAAGATCTGGGTTCAAGTCCTGCCTTTGACACATACTAGTTGTGTAACCATGGACAAATCATTTCACCTCTCACTGCCCTATAAACTATAACTTAGAAGAGAGTGGCTTCTATGAATGAGTGAAAGGTGGTCATATAGAAGAGGGATTATTGAGTTTGTTCAATTTGGCCTCATAGGGCAGAACCAAGAACAAATAATGGAAGTTGCAATAAGGCAAGTGAGAATTGTTCCAGAGTGGAATGGGCTGCCTGTGGACATCATATGTTCCCTTTCACTAGGAATCTTTAAGCAGAGATTAAATGACCCTTTATTGGTTTGGACTGATGGTCATGGAAGTTCCTTCCAACTTTAAAACTCTATGATTCTGGAGCTATTTTCCACCAGGGGAGTTCAGCAAGAGACTGAATTTATAATTCATCCATTTACCATTGTGGCAAAGTGGACAAGCAATGATTTTTTACTACCATTAGTAGTACGGCATGGGGAAAAGAACAACTGAATTAGTGTCACAAAACCTAGGTCCTGGGTCTTCCACTTAATGGCTGGCTGATGTCGGGCATATTATGTAATCTCACTAAGCCTCAGTTTCCTCATCTCTAAAATGGGGATAATAATGTGTATCACCTAATTTCACAGTGTTATGATACTGTTAGCACTTCATGAATGTAAGAAACTTAAATAACTATAATAGTTTACATGTATACAACACTCTAACGATTTACAAAATGTGTTACATTTATTACCTGATTTTGAACCTCACCACAGTACTGTGAGATTGTTTGCTATTGAGTGCTATTTGAGATTGAGTGCTATTGTTATCCCTAATTTACAGCCTTTGGAGAGGTTAAGATACTTCCTGCTATTCACATAGCTAATGAGAATGAGACAGGATTCAGCCTCAAGTCTTCCTGACTCCAAGTCTGGTACTCTAATCTTTATACCACAGGAGGGTATATTATTAAAAACCATGTTCCAAATTATCCCTTTCTAGAAAATTAAAGGGAAAAAAAGCCTGTATTATTTTCCCCCAGCTACTGAAATTCTTACTTGGAGCTCTATAGCTCTAGCCTGCTTTTCACACTGTAGTATCTTAAACGTTTTAAGAAAAGAAATTTGAGAAACAAGCTTAGAATATAATATTATATATATAAACATTATATGTATATGTATATATGCATATATACATACATGTGTATATATTTGCTTATCAATCTAATTTATCTATATATACACACACATATATGGGGCAGCTAGATGGCACTGTGGATAGAGCACTGGGTTGGGAATCAGAAACACTCATCTTCATGAGTCTAGCCTCAGATGCTTACTAGCTGTTTGATCCAGGACAAGTCCCTTAACCTTGTTTGTCTCAGTTTCCTCATCTGTAAAATGAGCTGGAAAAAAAATGGAAAACCACTCCAGTATCTCTGCCAAGAAAATTCCAAATGGGGTCACAAAGGGTCAGAAACAACTGAAATGACTAAATAACAACTATAGACAGATAGATAGATAGATAGAAATATAATCCTGCCATCTCTTGGTTCTACTGCTGCTATCAAAGTGTTGAAACTCACTCCAGAACTTCCTTTGATTATTAAACACTCAATTAAAAATTATTTCTCTTACTTAAGCTCTTGCCACTAAGTCTGCATTTATTCCGACTTCATGCAAGATTCATGAAATCTGAAAGACCAAATCTCCCTATGATGGGACAAAATGGGATTTACATCAAAACATATGTAATTGTTGTGCAATTTTGCACTAGCTTTTAAATGATCACAAAATTGGATGAATGGAAGGATTTAAAGATATTGGCTAAAGAATCAAATTTGACTTCAACAATGAGAGGTTTGGCTGAAGTAGATATAAAGTATCAGATTTGGTGCCAGAAAGCTCTAGGGTTAGATTGTACCTCTGATGCTAACTGTGTATTAACTGTGTGAATATAGGCATGTCATTATAACTATTTTAGCCTCAGTTTCCTCTTCTGTAAAATAAAAATAAAAAAAACTTGAATCACCTACTTTATAGGACAGTTGTGAGGAATATAACCCCTGTAGCACACAGGGTTGTTCTGAGACTCAGATGAGATATTAGAGCTCTTTGTAAATCTTAAAAGTACTATATAAATATAAATTATTTTAACAGTATTATAATTCATAGCTGAAAAAATAATTTTAAATTTACTTTCCTAATTTTATCAGAATCCCTCCACTGTTTACTAATGACAATAATAATACAGAGTGCTATATATTAATATAATAGCATTTATATAACACTGAGATTTGCAAAGTGCTTTACATATGTTACATCATTTTATTCACACAACAATCCTGAGAGGTAGGTGCTATTATTAATCCCCATTTTACAGAAAAGGAAACTGAGGGTAAGACAGGTTAAGTGACTTGGTCCAAGCCATACAACTACTTTCAGAGGCAGAATTTGAATTTAGGCCTTTCTGATTCCAAGTCTAACACTATTGGAAAGGAAAAGATATATATGAGTTCAGTTATTGTTATGTTCTTGTAACCTATATACTCTCCTGTTTAAACTCAAAAATTGATTAGTTTAAGAGACTTGCATTAGTTGATTCTGTTGATTGCTCTCATGATTTTTCCACTGAAATGAATACTGGCAGGCAATGGCAGGCAAAAGTTACCTTGTATTATATGCATTATTTAATGGAAGTGTATTCAGTTCTTTCAGAAATATAAAATACACACACTTCATGACAGCTCCAAGTAAAAAACAGAGCTTGAAAAAAATAAAAAGAATAATTTATAAAATACCATATGCACTAGTCTATATTAACTCAGATGAATTTATATCACTTTATTTGCTCCCAAAAGGGACATGTTCATTAGTGTAGAATTAAATTTGTTCTAATTATAAGTCATTTTAACTGTAGTTTATGAAATATAAGAAGTCTTTCAAGCAAGTAATGTTTGTAAGCATCAGACATATCTGTTAGCATTCATTAAAGTTGTGTTTATTATTACATTTTAAAAACTGGTTTGGAGCCAGCTGTATAATTTTGCTTAAAGACATGATAAGAGAATCTGGATAAACAATTTAGCCTTTTTTTTTTTTTTTGGCACAGTCTTCATTCTTCTGCTTTTAGAAGGCAAAGGCGGGAAGGCGAAGAATTTTGTAAAACTTTACAAAGCTTTGCATCTCCATTCCGCACTCATTGTACTTAAGCTATAGGAAATAGAGGGTATTTCTAAGAAACTTTTTTTTCTTATTAAAACTCTTGTATTCATTTCTACATGGGTTTCCTTTCCTTTTCTCTTTTACCCATTAATGCACCATGTTTCTTCTGTTTCTCAATGATATCATTCTTACAGCCCACTGATGTTCCTTGATTATAAAGATAAACTAAGGGACACTATTCCCCTTATATAATAATAATAATAAATAATAATAACAACAACAACAATTACACAGCATTTTAAGGTTTGCAAACAGCCTTACATTTATCTAATTTAATCCTTACAACAACCCTTTGAGGTAAATGCTATTATTATCCACATTTTAGAGATGAGGAAACTGAGGCTGAAAGTAGTTAAGTGACTGGCCCTGGATCACATAGCTAGTAAGTCTGAGACAGGATTTCAATCAATCAATCAATCAAGTCTTCCTGACTCCAAGTCTACTATTCTATTCACTGTACCATTTAGCTATCTAATAATAAGAAACCATTCTTAGAATCACAGAGCTAGAACTGGAAGGGGTCCCTTATTCTACAGAAGAAATAGAAGCCACTTTTCCAAAGTTACACAGTTACTCAATGACAAAGCCAGAATTTGAACCCAGGTCTTTTGACTAAAAATCCAGTGTTCAATTGACTATCTTCCACTCCCTCTCTATTTCATTCAATTCAATTCTACTCCTTGCCAAGCACCAGGAATCAGGAAAGGTAGGATCCTGGGTCTAAAGCTGGGAGAGACTTTAGAACCTATCTAGGACAACCACTTTATTTTAAAAATGAAGAAAATGAAGTGCAGGGATGATAAGTGATATACCCAGCATCACACAAGAAAGAATTAGAAGTGAGATTTGAATGCAGGTCTTCTGTTTCCAGAGCCAGTTTTCTTTCTGCTTTCTACTCTATCATTCCTTCAGTTGATTTGTTTTGCAGGCTTTGGGCAACACCAAATAGGAGTATCTTACAACAGAAAACTCCTTTTCTGTAAATACAGCATCTTGTCATAAAAAAATAAGTCTTCATTAAGGGATGACATAGAAAGGAACCTAGAGTAGGGACCTTTCATCTTTCATCCTTTCAATCCCAGGGCCTAGCAAAGTACTCAGCACAAAGTAGGTGCTTAATAAATGCTTGTTAAGCCTGACTGATCACAGCATCTGATGTGGTTATACACCACTTAAGAACGATAAAGTCCCCCTTTGGGTTTGAAAATACAAGCTCAAAGGCACTGCCTTTTTAGCCTCACATCAAGCAATTTCTTCACCTGCAACTTTTTTGCCCAAAATGTACTTCACCCCATAAATATAAGGTTAGCAATGACAGTGAATAGTCAAGTTATTTTGAAAACCTAAAATAACAAGTGAATTTACCTTTCTCTTAAAATAACATTTTAAATCCTTCATCATACATGCTGTTGAATCACCTAAAATAATCCATAATTTGATTTTCAGACATCTTCAAACAGCAGTGTGAAAACATAATTAGAGAAAAGTAATTATGCAATCACCAACAGACAGTTTATAAGTAGTGTCACAGTATCTTGAGATTTTCTTTAAAGGAAAATATGGGCTGTGTTTCCTACATGTATTTCAGTTAAGCACAAAAGGTAGTTTAATTAAAAGTGACAACTGAGATTTCAGAAACACCTTTCTGATTCATTTAAAAATCTAACAGGGTATTTTTACCACCCCAGGCTACACTTCTTTGATTGTTGTGATATATATTCAAGGCAGGTCATTAAGCATTTACTAGGCACCTACTATGTACTAGGCACTTGGTTAATCACTTTGGATACAAAGAAAGGCAAAATACCAGTTCCTGCTCTCAAAGTAATCACAGTCTAGTGGGGGAATCAATATGAAAATAACCACATACAAACAAGAGTATAAATTAGAGGTAATCTCAGAAGAAAGGCACCAAGATGAAGGAAGACTGGCAAAGGCCTCTTGCTGAAGGTGAGACTTCAGTTGAGATGTGAAGGAAGCCAGGGAAACCAGGTGGCCAGGTTGAGGATGGATGGAGTTTTGGGCTTGAGGCACAACCACAGAAAATGCATACGGTTAAGAGGTAGAGAGTCACGTCTGAGAAACAGCAAAGAGTATGGGGAGCAGAGAAGGAGGATTGAGAAAGGTGTAAGAAGATTAGAAAAGCAGGAGGGGACAAGTTATGAAAGGCTTTTAAAGCCTTTCGTAAGGTGGAGCAGTGGATAGACAATCTAGCCTCAGACACAAATTAGCTGTGTGATCTTGGATAAGTCACTTAATCTCTATTTGCCTCAGTACCTAATCTATAAAATGGGGATAATAATAGCAGGGTTGTTGTGAAGATCAAATGATATTTTTGTAAAGAGCACTTATCACTGTGCCTGGCACATAATAAGTAAGCTCAACTTAAATGTTAGTTATTAAATTATTATTATTATTTTTATTAATCCTGGAAGTAATAGGTAGTCACTGGAGTTTATTGACTTGGGGGTGTATGTGTGACATAGTCAAACCTTCACTTTAGGAAAATCAGTTTGATTGCTGACTAGAAAGGGGAGAGACCAAGGAGACCAGCCTGAGGAGAAGGGATGTAACCTAGGTGGAAATGACAGGACTTAGCAATTAATTGGATATGGGGAGTGAGGAGTCAAGGATGATACCCAGGTGGTGAGCCTGGGTGACTGGGAGGATGTTGGGTACCTTCTAGCAGTAATACAGAAGTTAAGAAGAAGGAAGGGTTTGGGGTTAAAACTATTGCTCATAAGACCCCACTAGTGTGCTTAATTAGTAGACATAATTAGCATTTACAGAGACAGAATCTTAACGACAGTAATAAAACATCTAGCCTACACTACCAACAGCCCCATAAACGTGAGACAATATTCTCTTACAACTTCACACAGCATCAGAGGGAAAAATAGGTATATAGAGTATCCTGATCTGTATAGGATCTGTAAGGATCACATGGCCAAGGTCTCCTTATGCCCTCACAGTTCTTCTCCCCGCCCCGCCCCATGATATCTCTGCTGGGCAGGATGCTTAGATGGTCGGCCTGGGCCTGCTCTTTGCTACAAATCGATTCCTGACTGTCAGAGTTTATTCTTTCCAATCTATAGTTGGGTTGGCTCTTTTCCCTGCTACTCCTCTCGGAGCTGCCTCCCCTGAATGTCCTGGGCCTTCTCACTGTTGTGTGGTATCTTCTCGAAGAAAAGCAGCTGTACTGTAGTATACTATGCCTGGGAGAGGGAGAGAAATTGGCTCTCCTCCAGCTCTGTTTCTCTCTGGTAGAACTGCAAATAAAAGGCAAAAAAGCAATAACTTCTGAAGAGCTGGGTTTTTCCCCATAGTTGGCTCTCCTCTAGACTGTCAGGGATCACACACGCAACTCTCTCCTACCCCAACTGCCATCTCCCAATCAGTTTTTCCAAGCCTGTTGTTCATTTGTTTAGTTTTGTCTGATTCTTCATGACTCCATGAACCATAGCACACCTTCTATCTTTTACTATCTCTGTCTGTCCAAGTCTGTCCAAGTATGAGCTTCCATGACCCTATCTATCCAGCTCATCCTCTGCTGTCTCCTTTTCCTTTTGTCTTCAATCTTTCCCAATATCAGGGTCTTTTCCAATGAGTCCTGTCTTCTCATTATGTAGTCAAAACATTTAAGCTTCAGCTTCAGCTTTTGATTTACCAGTGAATAGGATGAATTAATTTCTTTAAGCATTGACTGATTTGATCTCCTTGCTGTTCAAGGGACTCTCAGAAGTATTCTCCAACACCGCAATTTGAAAATATCAATTCTGCAGCACTTAGTTCTTCTTATAGTCCAACTCTCACAACCATACATTACTCCTGGAAAAACCATAGCTTTGACTATCTGGACTTTTGTTAGCAAGGTGATGTCTCTGCTTTCTAGTATGCTGTCCAGATTTGTCATAGGTTTTGTATTTGTCATAGTGTTTGATTAGGAACTATGATTTTATTGGCACAGAGAAACTCCCTCCAGTGATCCAGATCAGGTAGTTACCTATTTTGTTATATGTCTTAGAAAATTACCTGGGGCACTAAGAGGTCAAGAGTCTTCCCCATGGTCCCAAAGCTAGTATGTGTCAAAGGCAGGACTTGAAGGCCTTTTTACTCCAAGTCGGGCTCTCTATCCATTACTCATCATACTGCTTATCAAAAAATAACATAGAAAATGAAAATTAAATACATTTGTAAATTAAAAATAATCAATACTTTCCCTCCACGAAAGTCCTTCTCTGATGCCTCATGGTGGCTGTGACAGTGGAACACATGCTCTAATTGGTCCTACTAGGCTAGAAAGGCTACAAATATGAGACTGCTAATGGACTGCATACCTGGTATCCAATGAACAACTTAGCTAAATTCAAAGACACTCATCTCCAGGCTGGTCACAGGATGATTTTTTTTTTTTTTTGCCACAGTTCCCTCAATATCTACTAAGTCCTACCTGCACTGGTGGAGGCCATACCCAAATTGACAAAGTCATGGCTAAAGTACCAAAATAATCATATCTTCTATTTACAAAGCCCTTTAAGGTTTTAAAATTGCTTTTCTTATATTATCATATTTGATCCTCACAACCCCTCTGTGAGCTAAATGCTATTAATCCCATTTTATAGGTTGCTTTACTTGCGCAAGATCTTTGAACCTATCTTTCTGTTTCCAAATCCAGCCCTCAAACTTCTCTGCCTCACTACCAGAAGACCAAGAGACACTTGCAACTATATTCACCTGTATTCACCCATATCAAATGTATGCCTGAGAAACGATGTTTTACATGAACACCAATTTCATCAGCCCTAAAAACCAATTTGGTTTAACAATCTTTTGGTTAGTTGACAAAGGCAGCAGTCATACTGTAGACAATATGAACTTGCCTGTGTGTCTTTCTTGGTCAAATCAGTAGTTTCTTCAAATACTTCAACCAAGTTTTTTTGGGGGGGAGGAGTATATTATCCCATTCATCTATGATACTCACTATGTCCTTTGCTCTGGATCCATTTTTCAAAAGTTTCACTGATGAAAAATAAAACAACAAAAAGAACCATACAACTGGGCTTCATGTGCCAAGAACCTAATCTTAATCTCTATTTTCTATTATGTACATCTCCAACACAATATAAACTCCTTTAGAATAGAGATTGTTTCATTCTTTGAATTTGTATCTGAAGGGTCTAGCACAATGTCGGGCACTTAGTAGGTGCTTAATAAATGCTTCTTGTTAATCTCATGTTTTTTGAAGAAAGTGGAACTTTATAGTTAGTACCCTGAAAAAGTCATATTTATGGTAATCAGTAAACCCAAATTAACAGTTTTTATTGTTATGGCTTTTAATCATTTAACTGTCTCTAATTAAACTTTGTATCTAAGATAAACATCTTTGAGTGGTGTATAAGTAGTAATAAACTATTTTCATAACTGATAACCAAAAAAGTTACCATCAGTTAAAAATTTTGAACTTAACAGAAATTATTTCCATGATTCAGTAACTACAATTTTTTTCAAAATAGGTACTAAGACACTTAAGGAGTTTTAACAGGGCTTTTTTTCAAATGACAAAAAATGTGAACCAATAAAGAATAAAACATACTTACCACACTCCAATGAGAAGGATGGAAAGTTGTCTAAAAAAAAATTCTAATAGTTTCCAACAATTCAAATAAAAGAAAGGGCATATAAAACATATAAAGATAAAGAGTTAATCTTTGGTTCTCTCCAAATTACTGATCTCCTTAATTACCAAATCTAATAGCCTTTTCTCCATCCTCATCCTTGGACTCATCAGATTTTGACTCTGTTAATATGAATTCACAGGGAGTTTTCCCATGAGTTCAAATTTAAAATAAAAAAAGATAGAAGCAGGTACAAGAATAATACGAAAAAAGTGTCATGTACTTAAAAGAATAGTATCAGGAAGGCAAATGCTGAGAATGATTTGAAGTATGGGAAAAAATTCCAAGAATAATTTTTTCTATGATATTTAGTAACTGTGTGATCTTAGGGAAGTTATTTTAGCTCTCTGGGCTTCAGTTTACTCACCCGTAAAATGAAAAGAGTGGATAAGATGATACAGCATGGTTCAGTGTGAAGTGATGGATTTGGAGTCAGAGAACCTGGCCTCCTATCTTGGCGCTGCCATTTACTTCCTGTGTGACTTTGAGCAAGTCACTTAACTGAGACCTAAATGCAAAATGAAGAGTCCTCAAAGGTCTTTTCTATTTTTGAATCTATGACCTCTGAGGACCCTTCCAACTCTAAATCATATTAATGCAACTGTTTTCAAGCTAAAAGCCTTTGAGTTTATGCTGTAATATCAATAATGATCTTGAAAAAGCAGAAACATTCAGCTGTGGTGATTTTGTTGTATATTATTAAGGAAAATTATTTTCAGACTAAAAAAAGACATACTTAATAAGTGAGTAGGGCCAAAAATGGGTTGGAAGATAGTAAGAAAATACCTTGTGTCTCTAAATTATTTTGAGTACTGTGGCCTGGATAAAATATATCTCAGGATATTGAAATAACTCACATATTTGGTTGTTGCATGGCTGTACTATGAAGAATCAAGGGAAACTGTAGAGGTTCTGGAAGACTGGAGACAGGTACATGTTGCCCTCATTTTCGAAAAGTTGAAGAAACAACATTTTCACACACCATAGACTGGTGAGATTCCAGGCAAAATTCCCATCTTTTCTAGAAACTACATTCTTTATCATCTTTACATTTTCCCTATCTACTGGTTCCCTACAAACAAGCCCATATCTCTTCCATCCTTAAAAATCCTTATTTGATTCTATCATCCTGGCTATCACCTATATAGCACCCTATCTTTTTTCCCCTCTTCACATCTAAATTCCTTGAGAAAGCTGTCTATCCCAGAGGTTCCCAAACTTATTTCGCCTACCACCCCCCTTTCAAAAAAAAATTACTCAGCAGCCCCCTGGAAATCTCATTTCTTTAACTCTTTAATGGTTTTTCTGAAATTTGCATCATTTCAAAAAATGTAAAATTTTTTAAATGACCTATCTTAAATTTAAAAATTTATCGTAAATTTGTGAGTTTTTCTCCTGCACTGAAATTTTGATGACACAATATTGCATCATGTAACCATATAGTATTGTATTGTAAACAAGTCATTACATGCACATATTCCTGCCAATGTATGCTGGGCTTCCCAACAGCTCGCCTGTCAACACTTGCTTGTTAAGACCTTGCTTGTTAAGGACTTGACCTCTGATTGCATTTTGTGTGTTTATTTGGAAAACAATGTAATCACTATGACTTTCATTATGTTACATAACAGATGAAACATGTAAAAACGGATTTTCACATCTTTCTTCTCTTCTCTTCTTTCCTTATGTTTCCATGGCCCCCTTATTTTTACTCAAGGCTCCCCAATTGCACCCAAAGCTATCACCTCCCCATCATTCCAGCACCCCACAGTGGGTGATATTGCCCACTTTGGGAACCTGTGCAACTTATCCTAAGGTGCCTCTAGTTCCTCTCTTTTTACTGTCTTCTAAACTTTCGGCTGGGGCAGCTGGGTGGTGCCATAGTGCATAGACCACTGGGCCTGAAGTTAGGAAGATTCATCTTCCTGAGTTCAAACCTGGCCTCAAACACTCACTTAGCTGTATGACCCTGAACAAGTCACTTAACCCTGTTTGCCTCAGTTTCTTCATCTGTAAAATGACTGGTGAGGGAAATGGTAAACCACCCCAATATCTTTACCAAGAAAACCCCAAATGGGGTCACAAAGAGTAAGACACTCAATAACAACAACATAACTTCCTGCAGTCTGTCTTTCAACTACATTACTCAACTGAAACTGTTCTTTCCAAAATTACCAATTTTCTGACTTTTAATGATCAAATCTAATGATCTGTTCTCAATTCTCATCCTTTTAGAATTCTCTGTAGTAACTGACATTATTGATCACTTCTCCTGCATAGTCTCTCCTCTCTAGGTTTTCATCCACCGCTTTCTCCTGGTTTTCCTTCAGCCTATCTGACTGTACTGCCACAATCTCCTCTGTTAATTCTTCATGCATGTCATGTCTACTCATCATGAGTATCCCTCAAGGCCCTGTCCTGAGCCCTCTTCTCTTTTCCTGCTATACTATTTCACTTTACCATCTCTATGTAAATAATTCCTCTATGCCAATATATCTATCTGGATAAATCTATATCTATCTGATCTAGATATATCTATATCCATCTAGCAGATATACATCTAAACAGATAGACAGACAGACAAATAGATAGATGCCCTAGTCCCTCTCCTGCTCTCTAGTCTCTATCACCAATTGCCTGTAGGGACATGTTGAACTGGATGTCCTGCAAGCATCTCAAACTCAACATGTCTAAAACACGACTCATAATCTTGATCCCAATCTGCCCTCCTCTACCCCTCCCCAAAAATCCCTCCTTTCTTTCAGACTTCCCTATTACTGTTGAGGGCACTATCATCCTTACAGTCACCTGCATTTGCAACATTGGTATCATCCTTGACTCCTTACTCTCATTCATTCCACATATTCGATTCATTGTCAAATCTTGCCATTACTACCTTTACAACATTTCTTGTATATGTCCCCACCTTTCTACTCACACAACCACCACCCTAGTTTGGTTCCTCACTGCCTCTCATCTAGACTATTGCAACAGCCTTCTTAATGATCTCCCTGCTTCAAGCCTCTCCCCACTCCAGTCTATCCTCCACTCAGCTGTCAAAGTGCTCTGCTTTCCTAAAGCAAAGGTCTGCTCATATCTCCCCTATACTCAAACTCTAGAGATTCCCTTTTTTTTTTCAAGAATAAAATGTAAACTCTTCTGTCTAGCACTTAAAACTCTTCATAACCTAGCCCATTCCTACCTTTCCAGTTTTAAATTTTATTTCCTTCTACATATTTTACAATTCAGCAATACTGGCCTTCTTAATATTCCTTGAATATGATATTGTATCTATTTTCAATCCACTTTTTACTGGCTAATTCCTATTTGGGGGGAGAGAGAGAGAGACAGAGAGAGAGAAGGAAGGAAAGAGGGAAGGAAAAAAACAGCAAAGTAGTATCAATGAAGTTTTACAAATGTATAGAAGAGAACAGAATTAAGTTCAAGAAGGATGATTTTTCAAATTAAGGTTATGAATTTAATAATATATTTTTAAAAAAACAAACTGTATGTAATGAGATTCCCAGTTTCAAATACAACATTCATTTTCTGTTCTCCTTGGTATATGGAGATGCTAATATTTATTAGTATTTTTCTCATTCAAAATAATAAAAACTGAAAAAATCTAAATAAAATATACCAAAAAATGCAGAGATGTGGAAAGGGAGCACTTTTATTACTATCTTGTTGAATATACATACACATATGTATATGTACATATACATATATGTATATATACACACATATATATGTTTCTTTTAAGAAACTGCATTACCAGAAGTTCGCAATTTCTCATTCAGTACTCTTTCTTGTTCTTGCTGGTAACTGAAATCGTGTTGGTTTTTTTTTTTGGCAATTGGGGTTAAGTGACTTACCCAGGGTCACACAGAACTGAAATGTTTTCACTGATGACTAAGTTCATAAAGAAAAGAAAATACAAAATAAAAAGTCAAAGTATAATTTCATTACAAATCTGTAAAATTTAATTTACCAAGTGAGGCCAAAAGAAGGAAAACATTTTCAAACCTTTCTGCAGAAGACTCTGGTACAACCTTTTCTGCACATAATATTGAGCTTCTCTGTACATTCAGCTGTGAGTTTTGCATCTAAGTTCAGTCTTCGTAACTGTCACATCTTTTCTGTTTATCACACAGAAGCAGGTTTTAAGAAGATTCTCATCTAGGCATTTCTTTGCATGAGTTAAGATATAGAAAATGCAGGCTGACTCACGCAAAAATCTGTTAACACTGGGCATGTGAGATAACATCTATTGTTTTCTGAAGAGACATCCAACCTTTCCTTTCTCTTTTTTTTTTTTTAATTCAGAGCCTGGACTTTTTCTCCTTATTTCTTCTGAAAGAGAGCGGTAAGAGGGCTGTGAGGTCTGGTACATTAAATTCTAGAACAATTAAATGCCAAACACAATGAAAAATTTTAACACGTAATAGGTTGAAGACTTTTAAAACTAGCATCTTCCCTACCACAACTTCACAGGATGCTATAATAAGGCTTAAGCAGTCATTCGTATAACCAGGATAGGCTAGCAAATGTTTTAACAACTAGCTCTCTGAAAAAAAAACTTTTAAGTTTAATTTGCAATATTAACATTTTCTCCATCACTTTCTTGAGTCTAAACAATCAACAAAACAATAAATCAAGCCCTGATTTGTAGCATTTGATAATTTTGAAGGTGTAAATGCTTACACTGAAAATTTAACAATCTGCCAGCCTTACATTCTGGCTCTAGCACATCCCTAGGTATAACTGACATCTCTGTGTTTTTTGCCAAGTTTTGTTGTTAGTTCTTTATGCAGCTAATTGATTATACACAAAATGAGATGTTTCTCTTTTGAAATAACAAGTGAAATGAAAACAAGGATTTTACTTTAGAAGTTAGAATTTACTTTAAAGTATAAACATTGTATAAGCTTGATTTAGCAATAATCATATTTCCTCTAATGAAACCTATGGGAAAAAAAAGAGATGATAGGACAAATTAACAACTACTTATTGCACTACAATTGGCCTATAATTGATTCCTTCAATTCCTTTTCTCTTACTCTCTTAACTCTCTGCAGTTGGGCTTCCAGTCTCAACATTCAGCTGAAACTGGTCTCTCATAAGTTATTAATGAACTTTTTTTTTCATTTTAAAAAAATTTATTTATTTTTAGTTTTCAACATTCACTTCCACAAGATTTTGTGTTCCAAATTTTCTCCCCATCCGTCCCTCTCCCCACCCCAAGATGGCATGAATTCTGAATACCCTTTCTCCTAATCTACCCTCCCTTCTACCTCTCTTCCCTTTCTCTTATTCCCTTCCCCATCAATTTTCCTGTAGGGCAGGATAGATTTCTATACCCCATTTCCTGTATATCTTCTTTCCCAGTTGCATGTGAAAACAAATTTTTTTTAACTTTTGTTTTTAAAACTTTGGGTTCCAAATTTTCTCCCTTCCTCCCTCCCCACCCACCCTCATTGAGAAGGCAAGCAACTAGATACAGGTTATACATGGGTAGTCATGCAAAACACTTCCATAGTAATCATGTTGTGAAAAACTAAGTATATTTCCCTTAATCCTATCCCGCCCCCCATTTATTCTATTCTCTCTTTTGACCCTATCCCTCCTTAGAAGTGTTTGCTTCTGATTACCCCCTCCCCCAATCTGCCCTCCCCTCTATCATCCTCCTGCTCTCTTGTCCCCTTCCCTCCCTATTTTCCTGTAGGGTAAGATAGATTTCCATACCCAATTGAGTGTGTATATTATTCTCTCCTTAAACCAAATCCTATGAGAATAAGATTCACTCACTCCCTCTCACCTTCCCCCATTTCTCCTCCACTGTAAAAGCTTTTTCTTGTCTGTTTTATGTGAGATAATTTACCCCATTCTACTTCTTCCTTTCTCTTCCTCTCCTTATAATCCTCTCTCACCCCTTAATTTTATTCTCCAGATATCACCCCTTCATCTTCAACTCAACCTGTGCCTTCTATCTATCTATCTATCTATCTATCTATCTATCTATCTATCTATCTATCTATCTATCCATCTATCTATCTACATATAATTTTTTCCCTCCAACTACTCTAATACTGACAAAGGACTCATGAGTTACAAATATCATCTTTCCATGCAGAACATAAACAGTTCAACCCTAATAAGTCTCTTATGATTTCTCTTTCCTGTCTACCTCTTCACGTTTCTCTTGAGTCTTGTACCTGAAAGTCAAAATTTCTATTCAGCTCTGGTCTTTTCATCAAGAATGCTTGAAAGTCCTCTATTTTACTGAATGTCCATTTTTTTCCCCTGAAGGATTCTGCTCAGTTTTGCTGGGCAGGTGATTCTTGGTTGTAATCCTATCTCTTTTGTCCTCCGGAATATTATATTCCAAACCCTTCGGTCCCTTAATGTAGAAGCTGCCAAATCTTGTGTTATCCTGATTGTGTTTCCACAATACTTGAATTACTAATGAACTGTTAATCACCAAATCTAATTGTCTTTTCTCAATCTTCATCCTTTTTTACCTCCTTGAAACTGACCACCTTCCTCTTGATACTGTCTCTTCTTTAGGTTTTCATGACACTGCTGTCTTCTCCCTCCTACCTGTCTGACCAACCCTTCTGTCTCTTTAGTTAGATATTTATTCAGATCATATATATTAACCATGAGGGTTCCCCACCGATCTGTCCTAAGCCCTCTTCTCTTCTCCTTCTATACTATTTTGCTTGGTGATCTCATGAGCTCCCATGGATTTGATTATCATCTCTTTGCTTATGATTCTCAGGTCTATTTATTTAGCCTTAACCTATCCATAACCTTCAGTCTTACATTTCCAACTGCCTAATGACATTTCAAACTGGATGTTCCATAGATATCTTACATTCAAACTTTAGAAGTTCATTAAAAGATACAAGAAGAAACTCTTGCTTCTTTCCAACAATATTACTATAATTTTCTTCCCATGTCTCACAAACTGATTTTCTGTCATTTAAAATTATATTTGTAGTTCTAACTTGATAGAACCCTGACATGATCATATTATATTATATTGACATGTCAATATAATACTCAGCACTGCTTGCATGATACCTTGCAGGCCATGAAAATAAAATGGACAAAAAATATATAGTAACTAACTCCATAATGATACACCACAATTTACCTTCCAAGCCTATATTCCTCTGAATTTCTAGTCAAATCATACCAATTATTGTTCATTGAACATGTCCTATGCTTTCTCCCATACTATTTTCCATGCCTGGAAGGCCTTGTTCCTTACCATATCTGTTGGTTGAAGTACTGTCCTCCTTTCAGGAACCAGATTAAATGCCACTTCCTCCATGAAGCCTTTACTTATCTCCCCAGTGGGGGGATTTTCACTCCCCTGAATCCCACAGCACTTTAAAAATGTCTCTGTTATGGACAGGAGGAACTTTATTTTGTATTTTATTTGTGCACACATCCTTTTTCCCTAGTACATTTAGAGTATACTGGGTGTTATAGGTTCTCTTCAGGCTTTCAGTTCTAAGGGATTAGGCTGTATGGCCCAGTTATAAATCCAAGGGGATTGTGCTGCTCCTAGTCATAATTATATAACAGATACCCAGAATTGAGATATAGGTAGCACTATAATAGAGTCATATAGTTTAGAGACACATAATGTGCTCAAAGTCTAAATTAGGCAATAGATGCCTATCTGCTTCACTGATTTGCTAAATGCATTGAGACCTGCTTTTGTTGACCCAAGTAACCCCATATAAGCACAACTGAGATGGAGTTCTAGCTCTTCAGATCTGATATACTCCTCACTCCTTGGAAGTCTGCTATTGTTCCTGCACTGGGCACATCACAATGAGGAAATGGGGACCTAAACAGCTGCTTTCCTCAATGCACTAAATATTTTTCTTGTTACCTAGTAAAAGAGGGCTGGGTTTTTGTTTTTTCTTTTGGTCATCTTCCTCAAATCCAACTTAACAAATCCGAACACTTAACTTACAACCAGCGTTCCTGTCCCAGAATACAGTGTCTTATTCACCATTGTAGCCATCTCTCTAAAATGTCTCAAGTAGTCCTTTACACATAGCAGGAGGTCAACGTGTTTGTTTGGATGGACAGATGTATAGATGGATGGAGAATGAAACAGATTCAAAGACTCAGACTACATGAAGTCCAGCTGTTATCAGTATATATCAATTGTTTACTTGGAAAGCAATAAAGATACTCTAGATAAGGGCCCTTAACCTAGAGTCTGGGAACTTTTTTTTTTAATACTTTGCTAATTGTATTTCAATATAATTTATTATTCTATGTATATAATGCTAATCCATAGCTTCAAAAAATTGTCAAAAAAGGTATATGACCTCTCAAAAGCTTAAGAACTCCTGATCTTGGGAAATATCACTCCTCTCAATGAAACAGCATCTCCTCCTCCACATCTTTCTCTCACAGTGAGGTGGTGCTTCTTGCTAAGGCAAGCATTTCTGCATGCACAAGTGATTCCATTTCATTCCACCTTCTCTAGCAGGTTGTCTCCTCTTTCGTCCCCACTCTCTTATTTATCTTCAATTTCTCCCTATCTACTGACTGCTTTATAATGCTTACAAACTTGTCCATGTCACCCTCACCTCCAAAAAATCCTCATTTGATCCATCCATCCCCATTAGTTATCACCCCATATTTCTCCTTCCTTTTGTAGCTAAACTGTTTTTTTTTTAGGCAATTGGGGTTAAGTGACTTGCCCAGGGTCACACAGCTAGTAAGTGTCAAGTGTTTGCTCTAAGGCCGGATTTGAACTCAGCTAGTAAGTGTCAAGTGTTTGCTCCGGGGTCACATCTGAACTCAGGTCCTCCTGCCTTCAGGGCCAGTGCTCTATCCCTTACGCCACCTAGCTGTCACTGTAGCTAAACTTCTTGAGAAGGCCACCTGCAATAGGTAATTCCAATTCTTTTCGTCTCACTCTCTTCTTAACTTTTTAGTCTGTCTTCAGATTTCATCATCCAACTGAAACTGCTCTCTCCAAAGTTACTAATCAATCTCTTAACTGCCAGATCTAATGGCCTTTTCTCAATCTTCATCTTTCTTAAACTCTTGTCAGCATTTGACATTGTCAATCATCCTCTTCTCCCTATGTTTTCATTACATCACTCTCTCCTAATTATCTGACCAAACAGTAGGCACTCAATAAATGTCTGACTGATTGATTGATGGGCAGCTAGGTGTCAAAATGGTTAGAGTACTTACTGGGCCTGAAGTCAGCAAGACTCATCTCCCTGAGTTCAAATCCACCCTCAGATGGTTATTAGCTGTATGACCGTTTTACAGTTACTTCACTCTGTTTGCCTGTTTCTTCATCTGTAAAATGAGCTGGAGAAGGAAATGACAAACTACTCCAGTGTCTCTGCCAGAAAATCCCAAATAGGGTCATGAAGAGTTGAATATGACTGAAAAAAAGATTGAACAACAAGACTGATTGACAGCGGTAAGCAGAATGACCTGAGAGTCAGAGACCTATGAAACTAACTGTGTGATCTTATAAAGGTCACTTAAACAATCTGTGCATCAGTTTCCTTAGATATATAAAATGAAGAGCTAAAACTAGATGACATCTAAGATCCCTTCCTGTACTAACAGTCTATGAGTATAAACTATTAGATACAGAAGATGATCAAAATGAATGAATTTAAGAGCTAAGAAAATTCTAGGGAGACTTCCAAGTGTGCATAGTTAATGAGAGGAAGGCATAATCAGGCAATTTGAATCAAATAAGGGCTGTCAGCATGTTAATGTCAAAAGCAAGTAACATAATACTGGGGCTGTCCTTGGCTTTGGCATCTAAATACAAAATTCACCTTCATTTCACTACCTTATTCAATTGCCAACCCACCAATGGTAGCTTACAATAAATGACAGCTTACACATAAGAGAGTTCTAAGTTTTAAAAATAAATTACCTCAGAACAATCCTGTGATATAGGTGGTGGGGATATTTTTTATCACTATTTTATAAAACAGAAATAGGTGTTAGGTTAGATGCACAGAAATATTATGTTACTTGTTATCTCTGAAAATTACTATTTTTCACTTCAACAACTTAGAATTTTACATTTAATTTATGATTTAAATCCCTAGGGGCCCACAAATTCTACTTCAAGTAATCTATCCCAGTATAGTCAAAATATGATGGAACGCATGACAATTCAATTTATATACAAAAATATTCAGGGACATTCTTATTGCATATACATACAGATAAAACAGTGAAATTAGTCATACGGGCAAAAAGCTGACATTCTATAACAAGAGTGGAAAGGCAAAGTAAGATGTAGTCACTTTAATGCCACACTTACCAAACTACATTCACCAAAAATGTCAGTGACAGAAGCTCCTATTTTTGTGAGCCATATCAAAGTGTGAACTACCATTAAATGTATTTCATCTATGATTTTTTAAAATGTATGACTTTGGGCCAGTCTCTTTACCTCTCTAGTCTTAGTTTTCTAATCTGTAAATTGAGACCAGGTCAAGGATCTCAAATCTGTTGAGGCTGGGCTGCTGGACCGTATTTCATCCCCCTCCTTTTGTTCTCTCCCCCAAGTATATTACATAGTCCTTTGTCCCTTTTCCTCAGAGGAATATGTAAGTAGAACACATCCTTATGAAGAGAAACAAAGGTTTAGACACTAGAAGTACTAATAAACGAATGCTATAAACATGAAAACAAACATAAGATTTGTATTTGAGACTATCGATTTAGATGATTTCAAAGATAGAGGCCACTCAATATACAGCAGAAATCAATCAACAAGCATTTATTAAACATCTGTTATGCACAAACACAACAATTAAACAGTCCTTGTCTTCAAAGAAAGTATGTTCAGTCAAGGGAGACAGAAGAGTTTGGGATTTGGAATGAGAAGACCTGTGGGTGTGAATCCCAGCTCTCTAATTACTAGAACTGTAACCCTGGGCAAGTAATTTCCTCTCTCCAGATCTCTACTTCCTCTTGTGGAATTGGAAGGTGTTGGAAGGAATTAGTTGGTCTCTAAGGCTCCTTCTAACCTTTAACATATAATTTTCTTCCCCTCCAAAATGAATGTTCTGTAAGACTGATGCCCACTTGAACCCCCTAGATTTAAGATTCATGATAACCAGCCCCTAGTGCTTCCAACTACAGAGCACAGAACATGGAAACAGATTATAATTAGTTTCATTACAATGTTCTCTGTGCACCTCAGGCCTGACTTACCACCAGGCATGTTGTTCATTGTAGCTGAGGTCTGTAATTATAGATGATGCAATACTGTGAATCACACAAAGGACTCAAGAAAGAGAATATTTACATTTTACAATGGGAATGTCTTCCTACAGATCATAATTCCTACCATATTTTCTTTTGGTCTCCATTAAATTCTAATCCTTGTTAGAATTCCAATTTATAAGGTATGGGGAATTTCTAGCCACTAACAACAGTCAAGAGAGAAAATATATTAACTATTTTATAGTTATAAACATACTATCCTAGTAGAGTAAAAAATATGATTAAGACTCATGAAAATGCAATTTCATACAAAAATATTCAGGGACCTTTCTACTGTGTATATACATACATGTACAGATAAAACAGTGAAATAGTCAAAGAGATAAAAAGCAGATATCCTATAACAAGAGTGGAAAGGCAAGGTAAGATATAGTGACTTTAATGCCATACTTACAAGCTAGACTCACTAACCATATCAGTGACGGAAGCTCCTTTTTTTTCTTTTCTTGATTTTTAAAAAATCAATTTATTTTTAGTTTCCAACATTCACTTCTATAAGATTTTGAATTCCAAATTTTCTCCCCATCTCTCCCTCCCCCTACCCCAAGACTGCATGCAATTTGATATAGGCTTTACATATACATTCATCTTAAACCTATTTTCACATTAGTCACCTTGTAAAGAAGAATTAGAACCTATGGGAGAAACCATCAGAAAGAAGAAACAAAAAAAAATTGTACAGAAGAATTAGAACCTATGGGAGAAACCTTCAGAAAGAAGAAATAAAAAAAAAGAGAGAGAGTACAAATAATATGCTTCCATCTGCATTCAGACTCCATGGTTCTTTTTCTGGATGTGGATAGCGGTTTCCATTATAAGTCTTTTGGAGTTGTCTTTGATCCTTGCATCGCTAAGAAGAGATAAGTCTATCAAAGTTAGTCATCACACCATGTGGCTGTTACTGTGTACAGTGTTCTCCTGGTTCTGCTCACTTCACTCAGCATCAGTTCATATAAGTAGAAGCTCCTATTTTTATGAGTCATATCAAAGTGTGAACTGCCAAGAAATCCAAGGGATTCCTATTTGATGAACATCAAATCAAAGACAGCCATCAATCACAGAAAAAGAGGGAAAAGGAGGTCTGCTCTAGACTACCGTAATAGTCTGGGGTCAATCTTCCTGCTTCAAGTCTTTTCCCACTACAATCCATTCTCCACTTATCAGTCAAACTGATCTTTCGAAAGCATAGGTCTCTGACCAAGACACCCTCTTATTCAATAAATCCAGTGGCTCCCTACCTCCAGGATCAAACATAAAATCCTCTGTTTGGTTTTAAAGCCCTTTATCACCTGGTTCCTCTTACCTTTCCAGTCTTCTTACATCTTACTTCTCCCACATACTCTGCAATGTTTCCTGGCTGTTCCCCACACTATACACTCTGTCTCCTGACTGCATTTTTACTGGCCTCTCCTTCTTCATTTCTGCCTTCTGGTTACCCAGGCTTCCTTCAAGTCTTAGCTACAGTCTCATCTTCTTCAAGAAGATTTTCTCCTTAATCTTAGTATTTTCTCTTTGAGATTATCTCCAATTAATCTGCATCTTATTTGTAAAGAGTTGATGCCATGTTTGTCTGTCTCACTAGACTATGAACATCGTGAGAGCAGGGACTGGTGGTGTTTTTTATTGTTGTTGCTGTTGTTGTTTTTTACCTTTTTTTGTCTCCTCCGTGCATGGCAGACTGAGAGCACTTCAAAGTGTTTGCTTACTGACAGACCTGCTAAAGGGAGAGGAAGGACTCACACGAAGGTTCACAGATTTAGAGTTGGAAGGGAACTTGGATGTCATCCACCACCACTATCCTCCCTTATTACAAACTGAGGCCCAAAGAGAGTAAGTTATTTGCCCAAAATCACACAGATATTAAGTGGTAGAAATGGGTTTAGAAGCCAAGATTTGTGACTATACATCCAGCATTCTTTTTTTTTTTCTAAATTTTTTGCTTTTTGGTGAGGCAATCAGGGTTAAGTGACTTGCTCAGGGTCACACAGCTAGTAATTGTCAAGTGTCTGAGGCGAAATTTGAACTCAGGTCCTCCTGACTCCAAGGCTGGAGCTCTATCCACTGCACCACCTAGTTGCCCCATTCAGCATTCTTTCTACTCTATCACACTATCTCTCTCACAAGGGAACCTTGTTGACAATACATGCTTCATCTGATAGGATGAAAATATTGATAATAATATGCCTGATTGAAAACAAATTTGTGACATGAAAATCTACACATCACTTTTCTTTAGGCACTCTACATTCTGAGCAGGCTATCCTACTTTGCTATTACCCTAACCTGGAACTCAATTTCCTGTCTTTGTGCCTTTGCTCAGGCTGTTTCCCTCCATGCCTGAAATATACCCTCTCTTCACCTGCCTCCTAGAATCTCTAGTTTAGCTCACGTGCCATCTCCCACGGAAAACCTTTTTTAATTTCCTGAGTTTTCAAAATAAGGAAAAGGCAATATAAAAGCCCCAACCTACATCTCAATTATCACTTATATACTCTTCCTAGATATCAAATTCCCAGCAGAACATAATCCCTTTAAGGGAATGGGCTATTTTTTTTTTCCTAGCACTTAGCACAGGTCCTAGGAACACAGCAGGCACTTAATAAATGCTTGTTGTTTTCGTTTGGGTCTCAATTTAGCAGGCTAGAATTTCATAATGTAAGTGATTATTTACCTGTATCATATTATAGATATACTGGCTTTTTTTTTCCTCCTCTTTCAATGTAGAAGTGAGAAAACTTGATATATGCTATATGATTTGCATTCTTCTGCATTTGGAATATGGATCTGCTCACAAAAATCCACTTTAAACTTGGACTTCAAGGTTATTTTCATTGTGCAGAAAGTGTTTCTAGAGTTGGGTTTCCATAACTTAGAGGAATCAATCAATTGATATCATTCAATAAGCATTTATTAAGCACCTACTCTGTGTCAGGTGCTGTGCTAAGCACTGGGAAATCAATATCTCTTTAAAGGTGCCATCTGATTCCAAATTATTCATCTCAGTAAGATGGATGCAGTTTATCATTGTCAGCCTCTCAGAAAAGCTTGCCCTGAGGTACAGTGAAGCCACAAAATGAGGTCACCAACCACAGCTAAAAAGAAACTCAACCACAAGGAGGAAAATACTTTCAAAATCTTAGGGACCAACTCTTCAAATGTCCTTGCCATTGCCTGTAAACTTTTTCCCTTTATCTTTTCACTGATAAGGATGCTGAGCTCTAGGGGTAAAGACAACACTTAAACGTGTGCAAACGTGGCAGGATTCCACAGTGGTGAAGTCACAGAGAGGGGATCTACAGATTTCCTTAATCTCAAATTCCACAGTGAATGGTGGCCCTGGAATCAAACAAGCACTCAAGCAGTCGATAAACATTTATTAAACCCCTAATATAACAGCTATCATTTATATAGCACTTTAGGGTTTCTAGCATTCTAAATTGAGACCCAATCAAATTGCATCTTATTTAACCTCACATCAACCCCGAGTCAGGGGTTTTGGGGTGTGGATGCTACCACTACCCCATTTTACATAAAAGAAAACCGAGGCAGACAGATGTTAAGTGATTTGCCCAAGGTCACACAGCTACTAAGGATCTGAGGCAGGATTTGAACTCAAGTCTTTCTGATTTCAGGTTAATGGTTTTATTTATCCATTTGTATCCCGCACAGGGGATTTAAAAAAAAATCCCTGTCCTCAAGGAGCTTACATTCCTTGAATTGTAAGCCACGGGACCGCCTGGAGGACAAAAAGTTGCTTAGCCGCTGAGTTTGCAAAACTTGTGGGCTTCTTCCCGTGGGGTTTGAAAAACAAAGAGATGACGTAGGTAGAAGTGTTGTGCAAACCTACCGGAGCAAACACCGACACGCTCACTACCCGGCTCCCGGGAGAGCTGTAGGCAGGAGGATGCAAATGTTGAGGGGAGCAGGAATGAAAAGGCGGGGTAGGGAAGGAAGAAAAAAGACAAGGAAGAAAGCTGGAAGCACGGGACAGAGCGCCGGGAGGAAGTCCCGCTAGCAAGGGCATCGAGCCGGGGGGAGGGGCCCGGCCCACGAAGGGCGCGCCCCCCCCCCAAGCCTCGTTCTCACCTCCGCCTTTCAGGGCAGCGCAAGCACAGGAAGTGTAGCCCGTCTCCTATCCCTTTAACGGGCGCCTCTCCCGGGGACGCCCCGGCGTCGGGTCGGCCTCGTGCGCACAGGCGCACGTGAAGTGGGGGGAGGGGAAGACTGAGCCCCACAATTTTCAACGCTCCAACACCTTCCCCTCCCCCCGCCGTGGGCTGACCCGGAAGCGCTCCTACTCTCCTCAGAGGCCCGGCGGAGAAAGACGCGGGCGCGCGCGCACACATACACACACATACACACGCTCGGACGCGGAACCCTCCACCCCCTCCTCCCCCGGTGAACATCAAGCTTTTACGGAGTCAGCCGACCGACTTACTTTCGGCCGCTACCGCCGCCCGCTCCCCCCTCCCCCCCGCCAAAAAAAATTTTTTTTAATTAAAAAAAATGGCAGAGTCTACGGAGGAGGTGGCGGTGCTGGTGCAGCGGGTGGTGAAGGACATCAACAACGCCTTCAAGAGGAATCCGCACATGTGAGTCCGGCGCCGGCGGGGGCCCGAGGGGCCGGGGTCGGAGTCTCTAGTTTGGGTCCGAGCCCCGACTCGGGGGAGGGGACGGATGACGGACGGACGGACGGCTGGCTGGCTGGCTGTCGCTCCCCCTCTCCCATCGCCCGGAGCACGGGCTCGAGTCACACTGCGCTTGGCGCGAGCCCCCGGCCTGAGCCGCGGGCGACCGCTATGTGCCCGGCGGGCGAGACGACGGCATCCTCCCGCCTCGCTGCCCCTCCCCTCCCTCCCCCTTCCTCCTCATCCCCCTCTTCTTCCTTTCTCTTCCTCCTCTTCCTCTCCCTCCTCCTCCAGTGTCAGTCTAGGTCCAAGAAGTTAACTCGACCTTTTGGTTCTGCCTTTCTTTTTGAGAAATGTGAAAGGGTTTCTTTATGTTTGTTCTTATCTTTGTTTTTCTCCCCCTCTCCCTCTATCCCAAACAAGTTGCTTTTTTTTTTTTTTGGCCACTTTGTCTTACGGCTCTGGGAGGGACCTCCACACCATCTAGGCCAATTCCCTCCTTTGACAAATGGGAAAACTGAAACTGGAAGTGAAGGAACTTGCTCAAGGACGCGTAGGTGTAGTAAGCCTCAGAGATGCCATTTGAACCCCGGTCCTCCAACTCCAGAGCCATTGCTCCATCCGGTGCATCTCACTGTCTTCTTACTCTCATTTTACGGATGAAGAAACTGAGACTCAGAGAGGTTAATGGGCCAGCCAGCCCAAAGTCACAGCTACAGGGCCCCTCAAACTCAGATTTTCTGATTTAAAGCCCATTTGTTCTTTCTACTGGATTAGGTGGTTTTAGACTAGAGACCAGCTGCCCAAGAAGGATTCCCTCTACCAGTTACAGACCTGCATCTGCCCTGCGGCGGAGTCTTAGTTGCCCAGGGCACTGAGAAGTTAAGTCACTTGTGCAGGGTCTCCCAGCCATTAAATTCTTCTTGAATACAGGTTCCTGGCTTGAAAGGCCTGTTCCCTGTTCATTATGCCAAGCGTCCCTCATAGGTACGTATTGCCTCTTTAAAAAAAAAAAAAAAAAAACTATTTTAAGATTTTCCAAGCTTTTCATGGGCTACAGTGAAGAGTGGAGAATTTTTTAACTGCCCTGCTATTTAATGAAGGTTCTGGGTTTTTGCCTTTCCGTGTCATTTTACTCTGGTCAAGAGGATTGTAAAACACATAAGAATGGTTTGGGTACCCCATAAAGAAAGAATTTGAGAGGAGTGGGTAGGTATAGGTGCTGATAATCTCAAGTACCTGCTGAACCTGTTAGGTATAGTATGAGGATTGGCATAAAGCAAATCAAACTTTACCACTGCTGTATCTGTGTCATAATCATCACCTATACCATATGGGACTCTCATTTTTATTCCAGCCTCATTACCCACTTAAGTTTGGCACAGCAGAGTAGATTTCCCTTTTTTGGATAAAATGTGGGCTGATCACCTATTTAGATCAAGGTGTAATAGGAATATATCCTGAACAAACTTCCACTGTCATCTAGTCCACACAATTTTATAGATGAGGAAATCAAGTACCAGGGACTTGCCCAAGATCAGAGGTAAGATTTAAACCCAGGTCCTCTTCTTCCAAAGGTAGTGCCCTTTCCCTTCCCACTGTGACATTCTAACTGTGCTCCTTTAGTGTCCACACAGTATCAGGAGTGAGGAGGTCATTCCAGCATGATGGATAGGAATAAACACTAGAAATATAATTTTTAAAAAACGATGCAGACCTTGCCTGCTCTCAAGAGCTGTTATAGTCTGTTTTGGGGTTTAGGATATTTATACAGATAAATTTAAGATAGAGAGTGGGGACAAAGGAGGGATCCAGACAAAGTATCCTCTTTTTCTACTTCTTTTCCCACCATCCCAGCTGTCTTCTGGCTCTTGAAAATTAAAGTAGTCAGACTGATGTCTAGGAGTAACCATAGCAATTACTGAGTCCTAAAATTGGGAGACATTAGACAGACATCCTCAGAAATAACTAAAAAAGAGAAGGGCACATTTTCTCACTATACTAATATATATTTGCTTTGAAGAAATAGCAGGAGGTAAAAGCAAGTCAATCATCCAGCTACCTTTTCAGGTTGCTCTAAATTCTTTACAGAGCTTGTGAGGTGGATTGAGATGACATCACCTGGCAGGGCAAGTCTGGATTTATTAAAACAGCTACAAATCAGTAGATGTAGTGTCCCGTCACCACAACCACCACACACACCCCACACCCCTCCCCCGGAAAATTTTTTTTGTAAAACTTTCTTAATTTGAACCGTACTAGTTCAGACTTACTGATAATTTAGAAGTAACATTAGGAAAATAGACTATTTTAAAATAAATGCTAACTTGTTTGATGCATTCTTAAGGTATAACAATTTAGGTCTATTGTGACTTTGGATTCTTTTAACCAATATTTTATAATAAGTATTATATTTTCATTTATATTATCTCCAGCACTAAACTTTTGATGTAAATTTGGACTTTTCAGTAATTCAAACAGAACTTCTAGATTCTCTTATTTCAAATAAATTCTTTTAAATTTATAAATAAATGTAAATAAAAGGTGAATGCTTTCATTGAAAGCTATGTCATTGTGATTTTTATTACGAAAAATTTTCCATCCTTTATCTTCTGCTTTTGTAATTTTCCTATACCCAGAAAGGTGTCAGTTTTCATTATTGGAATTCTACTGCTCCATTAATTGTGCTGTTTGTATTGTTTAAATATTCTTTCTCTGACAAATTGCTTGTTAAATTTTCCATGTCCAGTGGTTCATCAAGACAGTAGACCTGGCCATAAAGAAAGTCAATTATTTCAGAGAAACCCATCCCTTTTATTTGAAAGGCAAGTCAAAACTTGACCTGCTAAACCATGTTGTCAATTATTAAGTAAGCAGGAGACAGCTCTGAACAAAATTGGATCAGTTATCCCTCTTACATCAAGGGCATTATACTTTTTTTATAAATCAACTTCATAGAATCACCTATGTTCAGGACACAATGCTAGGCCAGAATGAGGCAAAGAAATATAAAATATGGGCCTTCTCAGTGGTATCTGATTCTTCATGACCTGTGGAACGTAGCACATCAATATTGTCCGTGGGGTTTTCTTGGCAAAGATAGCATAGTGGTTTGCCATTTCCTTCTCCATTGGATTAAGGTAGACAGGGTAAGTGATATGCTCAGGATCACACAGCCAGGAAATGTCTGAGACAGGATTTGAACTTGGATCTTACTGACTTCAGGCCCAGCATTCTATCCACTGAAGCACCTAGCTGCCTCTAATCTAGCTAGTGAGATGAGAAAGGCACACTAACAACAGATGTCATATAAGGTAATGTTAGACAAATGGCATAGGCAGTAAGTACTCTTTAAGGCAAGCTTCATGGAAGCAATTAGATGAGCTGGTTCTCAAAGAATAGAAATGATTTGGGAGGTAGAGACTGAGAAAAGGTACATATATGGGAATGTGTAAGGCATCTCTAAAGAAAGTGCATTGGGCAAGGAGTTAGAAAATCTTACTCCTGTTCTAGACTCCAGTGCTCTTAGTATAGTGGACAGAAGCTATAGAACTTGAAGGCAAGAAGACCTGGATTAGCATCTTCTTTCTGACAAATTATGGCGTGATCTTAGACAAACCATATAAATGGGAATTATTGGGGAGTTTTGTGGAAGCCATAGATGACACAGAAGAAGTTTAGAAACTCAGAAATGCATAAAATACATGTGCAGTATTGTTCAGTATCAACATTATATCTTTTAACACCAGAGTAATTCAGACTTCTCTGGTACAAAGAGAGAGCCAAAAATTTTTATACAGATATCCAGATTGTGGAGGTGTCATGCCCCTATAACCCCCTCCCCCAGTGTGGAAGGGATAATTCATCACTTTGAACCTCAGTTTCTTCTCCTGTAAAATAAGTCCAATAGTTACTATAGAATATAATAAATAGGGTTATTTTGTGAATTGAATGAGGTAATATAAAGTTTAGCGTGCTCTATAAGTTTTAGGTATTTATGACGTTGGGCAAATCTCTTAATCTCTTTTTGGGTCTAAATTTCCTCATCCGTAAAATGATGGTGTTTAGTATGGGTAATTTGCTAAGCATCTTCTCCAGGTCAATATCTCAACCTGCCCAAAATACAACTTTCCTTCCAAAAAACCTTTCCTACTGTTGAACTTCTCTATTACTGTCTATTGAGGGTACCACCATCCTCCCAGTCACCCATATTCCTTTCATGGAAGCTCCCTATGGAACATCCTGTGATCTTTGGTTTCTTACTTACTCTCACTGTACATATACAATCTGTTGCCAAGTCTTGTTTCTACCTTCACAGCATATGTTATAAGTCCCCCTTTCTTTACTTAACCGAAGTCTCCAGGTCCTCTTCAAAAAATAACCAACAACAATGTCAGAAAACATTCATTTATTAAGCACTGTTTGTACTACTTGGCTAAGCATTGGGGTTACAATGCAAAGCCAAAACAATTTGTGCCTTCAAAGAATTCACAAGGAAGAGGAAACATGCGAACGACTATATACCAGCAAGATATATACAGGATATATTGGAAATAATGACAGAGAAAAGGTACTATCATTAAAGGGCACTGGGAAAAGCTTCTTGGAAGAGAAGGCATTAGCTGGCCTAAAGGAGGTCAGGGAAGCCAGGTGGCAGAGATGAGGGAGTGAATTCAAGGCATGGGGGACTGCCAGGGAAAATACCTGGAGCAGGAAATGGAGCATCTTGTGTGAGGAATAGTAAGGAGGCCAGTGCCATTGGATCATAGTAAAGTGTGAAGATTAGATAGGTAGAAGTGGGTCAAGGTATAAGAGACTTTAAAAACCAAACAGAGGATCTTATATTTTGATTGTGGAAGGAGTAGGGAGGAACTGGAGTTTATTGAATGGGGGGGGGGGTTGACATGGTCAGACCTACACTTTAGGAAAATCACTTTAATTCTCACCTGATGTAGGCTGTCATTGCAGCATGTCTGTGCTACTGGAGTAGCCTTCTGGTTGTTAAGTGATTTTTGTAAAGTGCATAAAGGTCTGACCATGTCAACTCCATATTTAATAAATTACAGTTAAATGTAAAATCCTCTTGACAATTTGACTTTCAAAGCACTTCACAACCTGGCTCCTTCCTACCTTTCTCCTGTCTTTTTTTTTTTTTAATCCTAAACT
Organism: Vombatus ursinus; assembly: GCF_900497805.2. Lineage (NCBI taxonomy): Eukaryota > Metazoa > Chordata > Mammalia > Diprotodontia > Vombatidae > Vombatus > Vombatus ursinus. The sequence continues at coordinate 39,231,363 of NW_020954610.1, forward strand.
TAAACACCAGAAAGAACATTTTTATATACACTGCAGAACACAAAAAGAGGATTTTATATGAGAACATGACTTTCCATTTCATGCTGCTTGCTTTTATATATTTAAATATATCTTATTTTATATATTTAAAATATGATTTTTAAGCTTAATTTGAGGCTAGTTCATAGAGGGCCTTGGATGCTAGACTAAGTTGAAATGGACTTTTTGTTTGGACTTTTTGTCCTTTAGGTAATGAGGAGCTATTGAAAATTTTTGAGTGGGAGAGTGATATAAAAGGTTGTTTGTAGGCAGTGTGGAGAATGAATACAGAGGATGAGATTAGAAACTGAAAGACCAATTAGGAGGCTGTTTCAGTAGTCCAAGCAAATTATAATAAAGGGCCTGGACTGGGATAGTGACCATAAAATTTATTTCTGTAGTGTATTACAGTTTTTGGTGAAGTGTAGAGAGATAGAGTAAGAGATTTAAGTTTATGATAATGTGCCAGAAATTCACGGGCATACAAAGGAAAACATGTTTTACCGACTTCAGATAGTCTGTCCTCTAAAATCTTTAAATTTAGTCACCAATACACAAGAATTATTCTTTTAAATATAATTGCATCGTACTGGGTAAGAATTAGGACTGACAAAGCCCTAATTAGGGAAAATTAATAATTAGACTAGGTTTACTTTATGCCATAAATGCAATAATATTTTATGTACTAGTTCACATTATTAGGATGTTAACTTTTAGATATGTGGGACCTCCAAGATTCCTTTGTGAATTACATTTCTGAATAGTTAGGGAATTCATATAGTAGTACATTTTTGAAAAGAGCCATCTAAACAATATGAAGAACAAAGGCAAGAGTGTACCCTGAAGCTCCTGAGGATAAATGGCTGGTTCAGACTGGAAAGGTCATATGTCACTTATGCCACTTGCTTCATGTGGCCAGATCTTTTATGTAGATGACCAACATTATTCTGCATTAGCGGAATTTTTTCAGTTGTCTTTATTGGTTAACAAAAAGGGTATGTCCCTGTCCCTGTTAGAGGAGTACATGTAGGAAAAGAGTCCCACCTCATGTCATTTCAGTGTTGACTAAAAAAAGTTGAGTAGCGTGAATTAGGAGTCAGACCTAGTTCAAAACTAGGCTTTTTTACTTGTTGATCATAGCAAGTTACTTTCCTTTCCTGGGCCTCAGTTTCCTCATCTAGAAAAGGAAGGGATTGGACACTGGCCAATCTCTAAGGTCCTTTCCAGTTCTAAAATCCCATGATTTAAGTTGCCAGAAACTTAGAATAAATGTACTTTGTAGAGTATCCTTTGTACCAACACAGTAATCTCCACTGTAGTAGAAAGAGTATTGTCCCTAGAGGCCAGTGTTCTCTAGTCCTGCCGGCAAATAGCTCTGTGGTCCTGGGCATATCACTTGATCTTTCTGAACTTCTTTTTCTTCCTCCATGTATATGGTAAGATGATGGCTGTGTGAGGTCTAAATAGCTCTAAATCTATGATCTCATGAAAATGAGAACACAAAGAATCCTTTGAGGATTTCTGGGAGGGTCAGATGACATCATAATAGATGGTTTGCAAAGCAGTTCACATCAGTTATCTCATTTGAGTCTTATAAAAACCTTGTGAGTTCATACTCTACAAAGCATTATTTCCTTTTACAGTTGAGGAAGCTAGATCCCAGAGTGGCTCAGTGTCACACAGCTATTATGTTTTAGATTTGGAATTTGAATGGAATGCTTTAGAAACACTGAAACCCTACATAAAAAATGTTAGGCATTACTGTGAATAATAATTAGGCTAGAAAAGATAAAATAATGTCTTGGAGAGAGTACTGAACTTGGAGTCACTTGTTGGTTTTTTGACCCTAGGCAAGTCACTTAACCTCTGTATGCTTCAAATAACACCCTAGGACTCAATCTGCTGGAAGAAGTTCCTGCGAATACTTTGTGTATTTGTGTATTGGACTGGAAAGTAGAGGTCTTTTAATTTGAAACTGGTTTTTAAAGTGTGTTTTTATTTATTTAAGACTATCTTCACCCAGACTGACAATGTGATAATGTCTAGTCACTGTCCCTATCCCACGTTGATCTGTTTCAGTTTGGGCAGCTAGATGGCACAATGGATAGAGTGCTAGGCTTGAAGTTAGGAAGATTCATCTTCCTGAGTTCAAATTTAGCCTCAGACACTTACTAGCTGTGTGACCCTGGGCAAGTCACTTTGATGGGGTATGGGTCCAAGCCGAGACCTTTGCCCCTCACCCTGAAAAGAATTTGGGTCATATTTGCAGGCCCCAGAAAACCCTTAAACTTTTCTTAAACTCACTTACTTGGTCAAAGAAATCTCAAGTGGTTGCCTGGGGCTATAATCTACTCAACTGGCCATTTCTTATCTAGGCCCAATCTCCCAATTCTTTGTTATCCTGATTAAGCCTAGCCCTCCATTGTCTGTTTGGATGACCCCATTCAGTCTCTTAGACACTTCTATAAGGATTCTCGCAGGAACCCCCCCCCCCCTTCAAGATCCTCCCTAAACTCCTTCTCCTTCTCCAGTACTGGCCAATCCCATCAAGATGCCCCCTTCTCCTAGCTCCTCCCCGCCTCCAGTCACCCCAAACCATTTGACCACTCTTAGATCCCTCCCATAGTCTTTGTATATGTAAGATCCATCCTGGCCGTCAGTTGGGGCTGAGACTTCCTCATGACCGCTTCTCCTTTGAGAGTCACAAATATTCAGATTCCTTAAGAGTCTGTCCTATATGGCTCATCTTTAATAAACCTTGGCTTTGGCTGAAAGAAGGCTTGGGTCGAATTCTTTTGGGCAGGATCCATGTGTTATGATTTTGGAGTCCCAGCACCCCTAAACCTCTAGGCTTCAACAGCAACCCCATTTGTCTCAGTTTCCCCATCTGTAAAATGAGCTGGAGTAGGAAATGGCAAACCACTCCAGTATCTTTGTCAAGAAAATCCCAAATGGGGTCACTGAAAGTAACCGAACAAAAAACAGCTGGACAACAGTTTCAGTTTACCCCTCTTTAGAAAACCCAGCCCTCCTCTTCCTTCACCCCTACCCTCCACATTAATGCCCAACTTAGTGTGGACACCAATTGTCTTAACCCATTGCAGCTCAAAATCTTCAGGCTTGAGAAATCTGCCAACCTCTGACTTACTGACAGCAGGGATTATAAGAGTGTACCACTGTGCTGGCTATAAGCCTAGGTTGCCCCCCCCCCCAAAAAGTAGCCAAATAAAGCCATGCATTTGAACATTTAGGTAGATGGTTCTGTTCTAAGATTTAAACTATGTAATTATTATGAGGGCATTTCGTTTATTTAATCAGGAAACAACAATAAGGCAAAACTTTATGTAGCTAAATTACACTAAAAAAAAAAAGCCAGGAGTAGGTAGCCAACAAAAAAGATTGGGTTGGGGCCTGTAGTCTCTTTGTTTATGGTTATATTTCTTCAGATTTCTTCTTCCTTCCCCCCTCCTTTTTTATTTTTTTTTTTATTTACAAAATTCTTTACAGTGATCTTTATTAGCATATATTTGAGGGGAAAAGGATTACTGGTGTGATTGTGGATGGTGGTAAAGTGGAGGTCATACTTGTAAAAGAAGTCAATAAGCAACCTCCTTCCTTATTCCTTAATGCAGTCAATAAGATTTGATTTTTATATGTTACAAGACATTTATATGTGTCTAGGTTAGGCAAAATATTTTTATGTTTATTTGTTAATTTTACTATATAAGACAAATGTTCTGTAAGACATTCGGATATTTCCCTATGTAATAAATTTCTAGGATTACTATTATATAATTTAAAACTCAGTTGGTGAGACTTCTAGTTAACATGGTGATTTAGGTCCTAGAGGAAACCACATTAACCCAAGAAAATATCTAAAAAGGTATCAGATCAAGTAGTGATCAAGATGACCAAAGAAAAACATCAGTAACCTCTTCCATCTTGACCAGCACTGCATAAGGAAACAGACAGAAGCCTAGAGGCACTGAAGTTTTGGGACAGAGGATTGATAGAAGCATGCACCTACCTGGAGGGTGCCAGTAAGAACAAAATCTGGTAAATGGGATCTCTTAGGGCCACAGTTGGACACAGAGCAAATCCCAGTTGGGGTTTGTATAAGGGAAAGGAGATACAGAAATGAGTTGAAGGCAATATCTGCATTGGACTACAAGGAGACAAAAGAAGAAGCCACAGTGGTGGTATAGGGCAGAGTGAGTGCCATACCAGCCAGAACAGCAGTGTTGGTGGTATCTGTATTGTAGAGGAAATCAGGTCCACATAGGGCCTTTACTCCCCATCCAAGAGTATGGGGTCAATGTGTAAGCTGGGAGGTAAAACTTGACCCTGGTACAAAATCCCGATTCAGCATCTGAGGCTAGAAATAATGAATAAATAGAAGAAAATGCAAATACTATGAAGAAATATTGTGGGTTGAGAAGCTCAAGAGTATAAAGTAATTTCTCAACATGTAAAAACAGAGCTTCAGAGAAAAGAATGACTTGGTCACAAGAACTCAAGAAGCGGTTGAAAGAAATGAAGCAGGAGATTTTAAAAAATTGAAATTAGAGCTCCTGAAGAAAAAAATTGGAAGGAGAATAACTTAGAACAGAAAGTGGAAAACCCCATCCAAGAGGTGGACTCCTTGGAAAAAAAAAAGTCTGGAGCAAATAGAATTCTGTGATTCTATGAGATAACAAATACTGGAGAAGTCAAAAGACTGAAAAAATAGAAGAAGGTGCAAGGTATCTATTATTAAGAACAAAACTGACCTGAAAAACAAGTCAGGGAAAGATAATTTGAGAAGTATCAGATTCCTGTAAAACCATAACCAAAAAAAATCTGCTTGCCATATTTCAAGACATCATAAATACAAAATAAATGAATAAATACTGGAGTTACCAGAAGAAATAGAAAAAAGTCCACCAGTCTCTTTGAGGAATGTTAAGCCAAAATCCAGAGCTTCCAGGTCAAATCAAAAAATACTTAAAGGAGCCAAGAAAGAAAAAATGTTAGTATTAAGGAACTACAATTTGGATCACACAATACTATCATGCAAAATATTTTAAAGGAGAGAAAATCTTAGAATATGATATTACAAAAGATAAAATCAAGAATAATTTTCCCAGCAAAACTAGTATAATTCTATAGGAGGAAAATGAATCTTTAATAAGACTGGAGACTTTCAAGCATTCTGTATGTAAAGACCAGAATTGGCTAGATCTTGAAGAACAGAGGAGAAGAGAAATCTAGGAAAGCAAATACATTTGAGTAATTGGACAGGGCTAAATAATGATAAGTTGCTTTCTTCTAATTAGGGAGAAGAGACAAGGATCCATTGAGAATCTTACTGTCTTTGAGTGTTATAGAGAGATTTAAGAAAGATAAATACAGAGCCTGCGTTGGCTTTGCTCCATTTAATGGTTTTAAGAGGGAAATAAAAAGAAATGGAAGTTAAAAATATACTAAGGGAGAAATGAGGAAAAAATGGGAGGAACTTAGTATTCCTCTTTATTTAGGTACATAATATTCACAGTTTTATATCCAATGTTTTCTGCCCTTTGTGTTTGTAAAGTAATAACCTTTTTTATCATTAATATATAGCTGTTACATCACATATAACATGTTAAGCTTTTATATTATTAATAAGCTATTATGTCAGCTGTATTTTTAAATGAGGAAAATGTTTCTGTACTTGGTATGTATTTGTATATTTTTAAAACAATTCTAATTATAAAACTATAGCATACCATTAACTCTCTTATGTATTTTTCGTGTTAAGAGATGAAATAGGACTAATTCCCTGTCCTGAAGCTCGGTACAACCGGAGTCCAATAGTCTTGGTTGAAAATAAACTTGGTGTGGAGAGTTGGTGTGTCAAGTTTCTTTTGCCATATGTCCACAACAAGCTTCTCCTCTACAGGCAAAGAAAGCAGCGACTAAACAAAGATGGTAAGTCTGAACGATATCTTTTTCTTAGATAATCTATAATGAATGAGCATCATCTTTATGGGTGAAAAGCCACAATAAATAGCAGCTTAAGTAATATAAGAAAGGATTGCAGGAATGATCATTGTGGGTATACTGTGACATAGATTCATGAAAGTGCCACCACATGGGAATCCAGTTTATAGTATGTAGTTTAAAGTCCTTCACCTGCTCAGAGGCCAGAGAGTATTCAGATTTTAGAAATGTTAAGCACCTGTTATTTATTTAGTACAGTGTTGGGGAAGATACAAAGTTCAGCTAAGATCCATTACTTCCCCACATTAATCTTCCACTCCAGTCATTCTAATTGCTCTGCTCTTTGCTTTTTTCTTAATTTCAGTATGTTTGTTAAACATTTGTTTTGTGCAAGGGTATACAAAAACAAGGGTTCCTTCCATTAAGAAGCTCGTGTTTTTTGTCTTTTCCCTAGTCTAAAATGCCTTGCTTCCCCTTTATGAACAAATCCTCCATCTTCTTCAAGATTTGGTTCATGTCCCTCACCTTAAATGAAACCATCTTCAAAAACAAGTTTCATGTTTCTCAGTGCTAGGTACATTATAGGTAATTAGCAATACCTGTTCACTGCTTTTAAAAAATAATAGTATTTATGTAGTGCTTTAAGGTTTGCAAAGCAATGTACATGAGGATCATTTGAGCTTCAAAACAGCCCTATGAGGTAGGTGCTGTTTATTATCACCATTTTACAGATGCTACAAATAGCTCCAAAGGTAGTATTTGACCTTGTCTTACTGAATCTGAGTTCAGCACTCTTTACATTAACTCAGGCTGCTTCTGTGTGTGTCCTTTCTCCCATGCAATCCTCTTTGTTGTAAGAACGGACCGTGTTGGTCTACTCACTACCTGACCAGTGTGACACCTGATGAATCTTACTTTCTTTCTAGAGTTATATTGCATATGCCAGTGCACATAAATAGCTAGTTGAGAAAATACAGAATCTCATGTGTTGTGGGAAGACAAATAATCTTCCCTAAAGAAGAGGCAAGTAGTTAGTTAAAAATAAGTCAATTGTTATAGTTATTTCCTATCTTTGGTCTTTTTTTTTTTTAATCCTTTTATCCTAGTCATCTTTACCTAAAAAAATTTCCAATCTCTCCTTTCCTTATTGGCTCACCATCAGATTATCTGTGGGTATGATGAAATACATCCTTTAAACCTTGCTTTACCACTCAGACTCATCACTTTTCTTCCATGTTGATTCATGTAGTTGGACTGCTTAGGCCAGGGGTGGGGAACCTGCAGCCTTGAAGCCACATATGGTCTTCTAGGTCCTTGGGTGCAGTCTTTTGATTGAGTCCAAGTTTTACAGAACAAATCCTTTTATTAAGGGGATTTCTTCTGTGAAGTTTGGATTCAGTCAAAGGGCCGCCCTTGAGGACCTAGAGGGCCACATGTGGCCTGGAGGCTACAGGTTCCACACCCCAGCTTAGGCTTTAAGAGGTACCAAACCTACTGTTAGCAAGGGAAGTTAAATAGAATAGAGTGTTAAATAGGCTTACTCACATCAAAGCTAGCATTCAGACTTTGAATTTTAATGGATTTTTTTATGTTTTCAGGATAAACTTTTTTATTTCATCACATTCTTAAGCTTACCCATGATGATATATGGTGAAACAGATAACCACTTTGATTAGATAGTTTAAAATGTCTGAATCCAGATTATTTATGTCTTGAAAAAGATTCTTTATAGTTTATGCTGCCACATACTAACTGCCTGAAATTATATGATGCTGTGGAATTTAAAGGAGCAAATTTCTGATGAGGAGAAGATAGTTAAATAGGCTGATTAATTATAAAGACACCTTATCAAGTTTTAATAATTTAGGGTCACTAGAACATATAATGAATGTCACTAGAAAATTATAAAAATTATTAGAAAAATCAGTTGTTGTTCATTTGTTCAGACTATCTAATTCTTCATGACCCAACGGACCATAGGATGCCAGGCCCTTCTATGATTCATTGTCTCCTGAAGTTTGTCCAAGGTCATGTTCTTGCTTCCTTGACACTATCTCGTCCTTAGCCATCTCCTCCCTTTGCCTACAGTCTTTCCCAGCTTCAGGGTAATAAGTCCTGTCTTCTCATTGTGTGGCCAAAGTATATAAGCTTTAGCTTCGGTATTTGTCCTTCCAGTGAGTATTAATTTTTTTAAGCATTGACTGATTTGATTTTCTTGATGTGCAGAAGGCTCTCAAAAGTCTTCTCCAGCACCACAATTCGAAATTGACAATCCTGCAGTGCTCAGCTTTCCTTTTAATCCAACTCTTACAGCCATACATTACTACTGGAAAAACCATAACTTTGACTTTATGAACATTTGTTGGCAAGGTGATGTCTATACTTTTTAGTATGCTGTCCAGATTTGCCATAGCTTTTTCCTTCAAGGAACAAGTGTCTTTTAATTTTACAGCTGCAGTCACTGTCAAAAATGTAAAATGTAACAAGGCTTCCATTTCTTCTCCTTTTGTTTGCCAGGAAGTAATGAGACCAGTTGCCGTGATCTTTTTTTTTTTTTTTTTTAATGTTAAGCTTCAAGCCAGCTTTTACAATCTCTTCTTTTACTGTCATCAAGGAGCTTCTTAATTCTTCTTCACTTTATGCCATCAGAGTGGTATCATCTGCATATCTGAGATTGTTGGTATTTCTCCAGGCAACCTTAATTCTGGCTTTTGATTTGTCTAGCCTGTCATTTTGTATGATGTACTCTGCAAATAAATAAAAATAAGGTAATGTTATACAGCCTTGTTGTATTGCTTTTCCAGTCTTAATCCAGTCAATTGTTCCATGTTGCATTCTGTTGCTTGTTGGCCTGCATACGGGTTCCTCAGGAGACAAGTAAGATGATCTGGTACTTGGATATCTTTGAGGACTTGTCACATTTTGTTGTGATCTGCACAGTTAAAGGCTTTAGGGTAGTCAGTGAAGCAGAAGTAGAAAAAATCAATACTTACCCAGAAAATACACTTGTACAGTTAAACATAAATATTTTATAATCATCAAGGAAAAACCATAGTATATATAGTTTAAAAATAGCTTCAGCAGTCCAAGATATATAATAATTTGGTGGCATCCCTAAAGCTGGGTGATAGCTTGTTCAGGCTGTTGTTGTCTGAAGGAATTACTCAACAGATATACAGGCCTCTGAGGTTCCTTCCAACTCTTGAGATTTTGTGACTCTAACAAAGTATAGTCAGCATCTTCAGATGCCATTTATACCTGTCATTTTTTTTTTTTTTTCAACATTAATCAACTTAGTCTTGTGCCATTATTATTATGGGTATTATTCTCAGCATACTTAAAGCCTGAGAACAAGCATGTTAAATTGCTTTGTGAAAGACTTTTAGGAAATGTGTATTGTTTTAAAATCCACATTCAGTTTTCTTTTTTAGCTCTTGGCCAAAGGAGTTGTAGCCCTATTCATAAAATTTTGATGGTTTACTGTAAAGAGAAACCCATAGCAACAAAAGCACGTGAGGCAGATGACCCATCTATTGGCAGAGTAGAGTTGGCATGTAATAATTGAGCCAACCACGTTACAGTAAATTAACCCACAGTGTGAAGAGTACTATCCTAAATCTAAGATCTTTCAGATCCAGGAAAAAAAGAGGAGGATGACATGAGTAAAATATGACATTTGTAAGGAACGTAACATGGCAAGCTAAATAATTAGACCTTGTTGAAGTCTAATGCAGCCTGACAAAGTGAGAGGAATGCTAGATTTGGAGTAGGGAAATCTAGATTTGAATCCCAGATACTACTTATTAGTCCTATAATTGTGGGCACATCATCTAACTTCTCTGAACTTTGATTTCCTCATCTTTAAAATGGGAATGATACTTGTCCTATGTGCCTCACAAAGTTGTTAGGAAAATCAATGAAGTAATATGTTTTGTTCATAGTATTTAGAACTGGCAGAGACCTTAAAGATTGTCTAGATATATAATCTTTGAGATTATTTAGTTCAACTCCCCATTCCCCTACCCTCTTCATCCCTCCCATTTTATAGATGAGAAAATTTAGGCCTGAGTTTCCCGAGGTCACACAGGTCATAAGTAGCACAGCCAGTATTTTAAAAAAATGACTTCTGTATTTGAAATCCAGGAACCTTTTCACCGCACTATGTTTCTTGGAAACTCTTTCTCCATAAAATTTTGTATAAAAATTAGTTGTATGTAAGCCATAAAATCTTGCTTATTATTGATAATGTGGAAATGCTTTAGAAATTAAGAGTTCTCTCATTAGGTAAGTTACGTAAGCATTTCAATGATAAACAGATCTTTCCTGGGAAATCCTTAGTGTTTATTGGTTTTTTCCAAGAGATTCTGAGTCTTTTTTTCTCTCTTAATTTGAATATTTTGCAGGTATATAACACCTAGGGAGCAAAAATTCACCTTTTTCATAGACATTATGTTTATTTCTGGATGTGATAAAATTCTCATCCAGGGACAGCCTGTCAGACTCAGTGAACATTGCAATTTGATTGCTAACCCCAGGTCCTCGTTACTGTTCAGTGTAACATGCCTGCTGACCACTTTTCAAAGAAAGCATATTGATTTCCTCCTACTTTCTTTTTTTGGCATCACCTTAGCCTCTCATTGCAGCTGCTTATCAAACTAGTATTTTTAAAAATTGTTAATTTCTGCTCTTAGACTTGTTTATTACATTTAGCTTTTTTTCCAACTGTGCAGAAACTTAACTCTTTTCCTTCTCTTTTCTGCCTCTTCATCCCTCATAATCCCATGTTGAATTGATCTTGTATTTGACTATGTGTGGTTAATGACCTTATGCTTTTAACCAGCGAGTGTTTGATTAGTTTCAGAAGTGTAATGTCTTCAGTAATTAGTGTTCCCATTTGCAGTCTTTCATGCTAGTAGGGGAAAGAGGTAGCAGAAATAAATAAGTTTAACAGTTAATTCATAAATTTCATATCACCCAGTTGCTATAACTTCTTCCTTTTTTCTAAATCCACTACTCCCCATGAAATTTTTTTTTGTTAGTGATTTTAAAATACTAACATTGGTTTTTTTCAATTAGGCATCTTGGCCTAAAAGGTATAAAAGGGATCAAAGCAACCTACAAACTAGATAATTATTTGCCAAATTGTTGCAAATTGATTGAACTTAATTTTGTTGTGATTCCAATTTCCTATGTTTTTCTATTATCCACTTTGTATATAAGGCAAAACTTAGTAGTAATCTGGGAACCCTTACCATTGTTGAAAGAGAGGATTCTTAAGGTGCAAAGGATCCATTTTCTGTCAAATAGATTCCTAACCTAGAGTGCATGAAAATTTTTTTAAGTGTCGAGATAGTAGCCAGCTTTGTTCTGTAGTATCAAAAATGCTATTTTAGATACAAGAATTCTTTGTACATATTGTTATAGAATCATGTATGATCCAGTGACACTGACCACCTTACTGTTCATTGCACAAAACATTCCATTTCCTGACTCTAACCCAGATTTGCCTGGAATGCTTACATAGGGAAATAAAGAATAAATCCAAAGTAGTTAGGGAAGGGAGAGCATTACCAGCTGGGTAGAATCTGGAAAGGCTTTGTGTAAAAAGTGATGCTTGTGGTGGAAAATGCTTTCCACAAAGAAAGAACTATGGAGTTTGAATGCAGTTCAAAGCATACTATTTGCTATTTTTTTCTTCTGTTGTGTTTTGTTTCCTCTTTCTGGTGGCTCTTCTTATTGGTTCTAATTCTTACAATATCACTAATGTGAAAATATGTTTAATAGCAATGTCTATGTATAGCCTATATCAGATCGCGTGCTGTCATGGGGAAGGAGAGGGAGAAAAATTTAAAACTCAAAAGCTTATGGAAGTGATTGTTGATAATTCAAAATAAATTAATTAAAAAAAATAAAAAATGATGCTTGAGCTGTTGTGTCATGAAAGAAGGGAGGGATTCTGTGAGGCTGGAGTGCTTTCTAGTCTGGGAGAGTTCCTGGTGCAAAAGGCATCAAGATGAGAGATAGATCTTATGTATCAGGAATAGAGAGAAGGCCAACTACAGAGCTTGGGAAAGCAGGAAATAATATATAATGAATCTGGAAAGGTTGGTTGGAGTCATTTTGCGAAGGGCTTTAAAAGTCCAGAGTTTATATTTTATCCTAGAGACAATAAAAAATTGTTGGAATTTATTGGGTAGGGGAGGTGTTTGTGGCACCTTCTAACCTCCCTTGCTGCAAGCAAACAGGTAGTTTGCTGTCTTGATGGTACCCAAGTCTAAACTCTGGTTACTAAGGTCCTTGTCTACTCTTCACCCAGGGAAGTATAGTGGAAAAGACAACTGTGCATATCCAAAACAGAATTCATTATGTTATTATTATGTTATTCATTATTCATTACCCCAAATCTAGCCCTCTTCCAAATTTCCTTGTTTTGAAATGCTGAGAACACCATCGTACTTCCAGTCACCCAAGTTTGCAGCCTTGCTGTTACCTTTGACCCATTACTTTGTCCTTCAACCTGCATATCCATTTTCTTGCCAGATCTTGTTGATTGTATTTCCACAGCATCTCTCAGATCCATCCCCTTCTCTGCTTTTAATTACCTTTTTTTTTTTTTCAGAAACCCATTACCTCTCTTGCCTGGACTGTTGCAGTAGCTTTCTAATGAATCTCTGCTTCAAGTTTCTCCCCTCTCCAGTTCATCCTCCACATAGTTTCTGAAGTGTTAATACTAAAGCACAGGTCTGACCATTGTCACTCCCCTTCTCAGTGAACTACAGAGATTCTCTTACCTCTAGGATCAAATACAAACTCTTGACTTGGAAGCTCTTCACTATTTGTCTCCAACCTAACTTTCCAATCAAATTGGTATTGGTCTTCCCATCATGACACTCCTTCCCCCATAACTGTACCTTTGCACACGTGATCTTCCATGCCTGGAATGCATTCCTTTCTTCACCTCCACCTCTTAGAATCTGTATTTCCTTCAAAACTCAGCTCAGGTAATAGTTTTTATGTGAAAACTTTCTTGATCTCACTAACGTAGGAGTGCCTTCCCAAATTTATATGTGTGTGTGTGTGTATATATGTATATACGTGTGCCATCTTTCCTAAAAACATGGACACTTCTTGAGGGCAGGAACTTTTGTTTCTGTCTTTAATTCCCTAGAACCTAGTACATAGTATGAACTTGATCAGTTGACAGTGTCAGAAGTTCAAGTCCTGGTTCTCCAACTTAATTGTGTGATCTTGGGCAAATGATTTCTCTTTGAACCAGTAATATGAGGGCATTGGAATAAATCACAGGTGTCAGACATCTGAGGCCTGCAATACTTCCAGATGTGACCCAAGCCTGATTAAAATGTAATTGAGAAATATTTGACAAAATAAGTAAAAATATGATAAAACATAGATTACATTTTAAAACTAGCCCAACAGAGATCCTCATGTACAATTTTCTATTTGAATTTGACACTACTAGAATAAATGATCTTGATATTCCTTTTCATCTCCTAATGATTGTGTACAGTCACTAATTAGCATATCTATGCTGATACTCTGCTTTTCTCCCAGTGCTAGCTGTATCCCAAGCCAACAAAGATCTTTGCAAAGCCTTGTCAGAAAAGCTCCCTGCTCACTTTTTTTAATTGTTTTCTGTCTTCTGCTTATTTGCTTTGCTGTGTCTGCTGTTTTTTGTGCTATGAGAAAGTTTTTTTTTATTGTTAAAAAAACTAATTTGTCTATTATAGTATTCCTCTAAGATATGTACCTGGGTTTTCACAACGTTTTAGGAAGGAGAATCTCAAGTATGATCAGTGACATTTAGAAAGAGAAATTTTTTGGCTCTAGTAGCTTGAGAAAGGTATTAAAAGGGAGAGGCACTTTTTTGTTTGTTTTTTTTAAGCCATTTATCATTAGGAATGATCTGGCCTAATTTACAGAATCTGAAAAAACCTGAATGTAGATAGAAAACACAACTGGTAAAGGGCTTGACACTCTAATTTAATTACCCATAATTATAATGACTTATAACTTTTTATCACTTTGTTTTATAATGCCTTGTACATAGTAGATACTTAATAAATGTTTGCTGAATTGAATTTTCATTAAAATCACTTGCTTAAATTCATGAGGTGAATAAGTGGTGAGGCCAGGACTAAAACTTAGGTCTTTTGATTGCTAGGTCCGATGTTTTTTCCATTACACCATGCTCCTATCCAGGACAGATGTCCAAATTAGAGAGCCTTTGCAAGGCACTTAACTTCGCAGAACTTCAGGTTCCACATCTGTAAAGGTGAATAATGGTACTTCAAAGACCCGCCTCACAGTTTTGTTTTAAAGATCAAATGGAATAATAAATGTAAAAGGCTCTAAACGTGTAAGCAGTTTTAAACTTTTTTCCTAGTTAAACTGTGCCTTGGTGTATTCATCTGTTTAAAATCAAGAGGTGAGTTGAACAGTTGAAATAACATCTCAGTCACAATGAGTTTATGTTTATTTGAGTATCCTTAGGATATATGGATTTATATTAACCACTTTGATGGCATATCTATTAGAGGACTGTTTTTGTTGTTGTATTTTTTTAAATCCTGAGATTGCTTAGACACGGAGGAAATTATACCTAGTGAAAGTACTTTTTCAGTCTGTCTAAGAAACTATGTTTTCACATCTGACTTTGGTTCTTCCAGTAGTCAAATCTCACTACGATTTGTGGGATAAAGATGGGAAATTTCAGGGCTTTAACAGGAATTGTTGGAGTGAAATTGTTTAACAGGAATTGTTTGACTAAAAGAATTTCTAGAAAAAGAAACAATACTTGCTGACATGGAAAAAGAATAAGCATTGGGAATTGCCTACTACTCTTTATTACAGCAGCATCTCCAGAAACCATTTTGTCTCTTTTCACCACTTCTCCCTCATTCCCCCCATTTTCTCTAGACAGTTGTTTAGTAATCACTGCTGTTACATCCTTTTTATAAAAAAAAGAAGTTGATGTGCTGTGTCGGTAGTACCCTTCCCTCAGAGCCTACTGAGAATTTATTGAGAATTACTGAGAAATTGCTGAATTTGTATAAATTCTATATTTTGTTTTCTTTGTATATATTGTTTTCTTCTTGATAAAATGCGACCTCCATGAAGATTTTTGTCTTTGTATCTTCAGCCTTTCACACAGTGTCTGGCATCTAGTAGACTTTAATAAATATTTGTTGAATGAATAAGTAGAAAATGTGGGAAAGTGTTCAGGGTTGGAGATAGAGGTCCTGAGGAAATTCACATGGAGCTAATAGCTGGAGCCATTGGACTTCATATCTCAGTTGGGACTTTGGGCAGGTTACTTCATCTTCCTAGGACTCAAGTTCCTCATCTGTAAAATGAGGGGATTGAATTATATGGTCTTATATGTCTCTCTCTCTCCCAGCTCTTCTATGACCCTATGAGCCTTTGACTAAATGAGGTCTCTCTAAAGGACTGAGGGTGGAGAAGAGAACCAAGGATCAACCTTTGGAGAATCTTTACATTTAAAGGTCAAAAGAATGAAGAGAGAATGAACAAATAATTTTTTAAAAAAATATTCACCCTTCATTTCATTACTTTTAGACTATATAAAATGCAATTCTTCTAGTATCCTAATTTTTTGATATTTCTCCCCCCAAAAAGTTGAAGTTTGTTTTATCAAATTTTATATGAGGTTTGTATTATCAAGTACTAGGAAATTGCTCTGATTTCAGTCTATGATAGATTGGTACACTTTTAATTACTGAGTTTTAAAATGTTAGTAAGATAAATGGAGTATTATCTAACAAAGGCATTGATTTTTCTCCTTTTAAGTTTGTTTATTATATTATATAATAATAATGTGTATCATTATATTAAGAGGAAAATTAGAACCATCATCATACCCCCTAACAACTTAAAACTTGACATCTTGTTATTTACTTCGGGTAGCTAGATTGCCATGTAAATATGTAGATGTCATGTTATGAAGCATTAAACGAAAGAGAAGTCAAGTAGTAGCACTCTTCATTTCTAATGGAATTCTTCTTCTTTTTAGAATTGGTAGATGTCACATGTACCCTGCTACTTCTAAACCCAGACTTTACCACTGCATGGAACGTGAGGTATGGCACCTGCATCAAGAGTTTGACCAGATTTCCGAAGTCACGTGAGCCCCAGGATTTTTTTTTTTTTTAATTCAAACTAAGTTAGCCATAGTGTTTTTTAGAAATTTCCCCCTTTTGACCACTTTCTTTAGTGGTCACCAAGCACTAGAATATTGACTTGCAGAATTTGTTTACGGTATCATGCCTTTATCTTATTTTATAAAACTGTTCTTGAAATAGAATTGCCATTTTGCATTGAGATGTGTTTTATGTATATTTTTATGCTATTTAAAGTCTTAGGCAGGTCCTCACCTGTAAAATCAGGAAATTGGCCTAGATGATTTTCTAAAATCCCTTAGAGTTTTAAATCTTTATTACCCTATTTTTTCCTTTTCTTATAGTATGATGTAACTCATTAAATTTGATCATGATGTATTAGACAGTACTTTTGAGTTAATATGGTGTAGTGGAAGGAGCATTGGACTAAGTTGGGAGACCTGAGTTCTCAGGCACCTTATGACCTGGAGCAAATCACTGTACCTCCCAGCTTCAGTTTTCTCATCTGCAAATAAGGGGGTTGAACGAGGTGATCTCCAAGGATGTTTTTACCTTTACAATTCTGTGATTTTCTTTAACTGTTGCAGTAATCAACAATTTAAATATAGGCAGGTAGGTGCTTATCTAAAGAAAGATTTGTCAGATCTTGAAATAGCTAGAATAATACCTTAATGAAATCATACCTGTGCTGAAAAGTTGTGAGGTCCATGTAAAGCAAGGTTTTTTTTCCCACTGCTTTGCCTCCCAGCTAGCTAAATTTATGAACAGAGTTTATTGATCTAAGAAGAAAAGACAGCAAGGATTAGCTGTCATGCTATTGTCTGTGGATAGTCTGTAAAAACAAAATGCTCTTGAAAGGAAAATAGTCAGTAAATACTATTCATTAGTGCTGCAGTTTTTTAAAAATAGTTTTATGCAGGACAGTTACTGATTTTAAAAAGTAGAACTGAGCATTAATGTTTTTCTCTAAAAAAGAAAGTTATTTTTCTCCATTTATCAGTGGAATTTTAGAAATACTCAGATTTTAGAGGGGGAAATGCTTGTCTTATTTAGAGAGTCTGGTTCTGTATCTGTGTATGCATTATAGAGAAATGAATCGGGTTGCAGGCTAAAAGTGTTATACTGACATGGAATCTACTTTAGAGTTTTCCTTATTAAAATCCTTATTAAAAGATATTATTAATCTTTTCTTCAAAAGGGGTATCATAAAGATTACATGAGGGATCATTTAAACTCAGAGAAAAAAAGTTGTTTAAATATAAAATTAATTGGGAGGGCTATTTTGTAGCACTAAATTTTATTCTCTAAAGAAACATTAGAATTACTTAGAATTTTTATTTTATTGATGTTTGGCATATGAGTTTAAAATTTTGCTTTGTTACTAAGACCTTATTTCCGTTGTTCATAGGCACTCATCAGAGAATGACATACAATTCTGTAGTGCAGGGCCCAAGCAGTACTTGAGTAGTAACTGGCTTTCTTCTGGGTATAGTAAAGGTAGTTATCTAGGTGAGTTTGGAATGGATGACTGACTAGAAAAGCCAGTGACCCCTATTTTTGTACTGTCTCCTGTCTTCATCAAATTATTCTTGGTGAACCATGATTCTGAATGTGAATCCTCCTTAGTTTGAGAATGGAACAGAAAGTTGTAGTAGAGAAGATATATATAGATATAGATAGATATAGATATCACATAGATATGAGTCACACCTTCATTGTGTACAAGTCAGAAGGAACCTAAAGAGCCTGAAGTGGGAAGAGGATTCTGAAGCTTACGCAGGGTCAAAACTAGGAATCATAATGAGTATAAGAGAAACCAATGAGAAACAAACCCTGGAGTTCAGATAGCATTAGTGTGGCACCTGGCCAATGATAGGTGTCTAGTTAAATAGTGATTTCAGTTTGCCACCCCCTGTTGGTGTGTGGGTATATGTGTATTTTATATGTAGTCAGCCCCATCCAGTCTTCTTTCTTCAGTTTGAGATCCCTGCAGCTGTCACCTATTATTGGTATCCCTGGCCATAGTCAAATGCACACATCAGACAGTGTATGCTAGTTAACTGAGGTTTTATAGTAGATATATAGTGGTAAAACATTCCACTTATAAACATTAGCCTGTTTGAGAGGCAGTGTGGTATAGTAGAAAGAACAATGGACTTTGTCTTAGCTCGTCCACATAGACACTATGGACTAGGCATATCATTCTGTTTTCTCATCTGTAATCTGGAAATAATGCTTGCATTACTTTTCCATTACTATTAGGGTTCTTCTTCATCTAGAAAGTAACTTCAGTACTTCCAAAAATCCATTATTTCATTAATGTGGATACATTCTTCACTGGCATAGTTCACAGTCCCTCCCCACCTTAGGATTTAGTTTCATGAGTTTTGTGGCCCTCCCCCCCAAAAAAAATTGGTTTCGGCTGGTCCTTCACCTTCTCTTAATGTGCCTCTTTGAACTAAGGCTTTTTCTTGGATAATAGTCCATCACCAAGCCAGTTCTTGAAGTCTTTCCAACTTAGTAAGACCTGCCAGTACTTACTGGCATAAACTTTGAAAACCCTAGGTTACCTTTACACCATAACATGGCATTGTAGCAGGGTTTTTGTGAAGGGAAAAAGAATTTGAGAGAGGTATAAGTAGAAAGGAAAGAGCGAAATATGACAAGAAGAAAGGACTTTACAAACTATAATAAATGTGAGCTATTTTTTAAAGTCATAGGAATATGCTTTTGATCGTTGTGATATTGAGAGGGTGCTACTATTGTTAATTTTTTTTAATGGGGTAGTTCATTTCATTCTGAGCTTGCATTATGTCCATTACAGTTTTTCAGCAGGAGGATTGCAATGATGGTTTTGTTGTTTTGTTTTTTATAGGAAAGAGCTAATCCTATCTGGCACTTTAAATCCAATTAAGGACTTGCATCTGGGAAAACTGGCCTTAACTAAGTTTCCAAAGAGTCCGGAAACATGGATTCACAGGTCTGACTAAGTTAAGACCCAAATTCTTTTATTCTTGCTTTGTAAGAGATGGATGGAAAGGGAAATAGTAGAAACCCAGCTACTATTAGGCTTATCAACTTGGGCTGTTAAATGCGTCTGGCTGAAATGTGGGTTTATATAAAGTGGGTTTATATAACAAGTGTATGGACACTGAAAGAAATGTAGCTTTCCCACAGTGGGAGATTTTACTTGGGCTTATTCAGACCAAGGAAATAGCTATCAGATTAATTTTTTTTTAATTAGTCAAGTAATTGTGTTCTCCTCTTATTAATATAACTTGGTCTGGATTCCTATTTAGACTATAGGAACACGAGAAATGTAAGATAAAAGAAAGCTTTTAGGGAATAGTCAGATTAGCTGACTTTCCTTAGATCTAATTGCTTCAATGCTAATTATGTTTTCAGTGTCCATATTTCTTATTACTTGAGAAATAAAGTAAAATCAACTAAAAGATTATCTATTATGGTGGATAATATAATATTCAGGTATATCAAACTACATTTTCGCTGGTAACCTATGGCTTTTTGGATTTCTATAGGCTACTGATGTAAACAGAATAGTGTATTTTATGGTGGAAGTTTGTATTCATGTTCTAATACACAGTTTATAATTTCCACGTGCAAAAAAAGTGATATTTATGAAGATGTATAATTTTCCAGAGAATATGGGCCAAGGATAGAAGTGTAGCATTACCAGAGCTTTTAGAAAATAGAAAACCCTAGGGGATTTATCAGAAATTGATTCAGAAGAAAAACATACTTAAGTTTCCTTTTTTTTTTGTATAATTGTACAAATGTTTAAAAAAAAGAAAGCATCGTGCATCAAAATAAATGTTCTTTGCTACTTGGCTTTTTAAACCTTTCCCATATCTCACAAAAGACAGCCATCTTTTTCGTTGACAACTGAGTGCTATGCACTTTATTCTTTCATTAATGAATTCCAGTTGATACAAAAGCAATGTCTTCCAGCTTCATATTCGTCTATTACACTCTTCTTTCACTTTGCTTAACTATTATAATTCTTTTCCAATGTCTACAAAATAACTAACTTAAAGTGTATAACTTACTAATAATAGTAGTTGCCAAGAGAGACAGTTAGCAAATTGGATATAAAAGATATACATTTGGGAGTTATCTGCTTAGGTAAAGAAACATCAATGCACCCTGAGGAAGATGGGAGGTAGCATATGCCAGACAAGCCAAACCATTGTCACCAACTCCCCTCAAACTCTTATGGAGACAACCCAGCATTCCAAGCCCAAAGGCCTTGGGAATAACGGGGCCTCACAGACCATTGTCCTTGCTTCTAGCCTGTTGCCCACAGTAGTCATGGAAGGGAGTAGCCCTTGTCAGTAATAGTCCTATCATTTTTGCCAACACCTGCACCAGCCACTGACCAACTGCCAACAGGCAGAGAAATCCAAAAACCTCAAGAATAGCAATATCCCCAGATCATTTACCTTGATTCTAGCTCAGCCCTGAAGCCATCCTCTAGAGGAGCAATTCCATCCCTCCCTTCCAGCTGCCATCACCAGGGCAGGCAAGCCAGTGTAGTAGAAACAGCAAGACAGCTTGAGACAAGAAGCAGCATAGGCCAGACAGGTCAAACCACCACCTCATACCATATTCCCTCAGACCCTGATGTAGACAAATCCAGTGTTTTGAGCCTCAGAACCCTGGGAATAGTGGTATCCTCTCAGACCACTGACTCTACATCCAACTCAGCCCCAAAGCCACCACAGAGCATATTAGCCCTTGTGAAGATAAGACCTAACAACTTAATCTACACGTTTCAGTCCCTGCCTTCTCAGCAGCCTGATGAAGACCTGGAAAAGAAAGTTTTCTCCACCATGAAAATGACATTAAAGAATACGTATTTCCATCTTCTTTACCGTGAGACCTTTCCCTCTGATTTGCTGAGCAGCCTTCTATATGTGTCGTCTTTCCTTAATAGCATGTGAACTTCTTGAAAGCAGAAACTCTTTTATTTTTTATTTGTATCCCCAGGGATTCCCACAGTATTTTACATACAGCAAGCACTTTCTTATTTAGTCAGTCATATACATATAGGGGTCATAGGAATATGTGTCTTCATAATGTTCTACTTTAGGGGTCCATAATGTGGATATGATAAGGGGGCTTAATGGTGAGTTTAATAATGAGAGATGAGACTAAGTGCCCTAAATTCATCTCAGTGTAGTAATAAAAGAGAAGTTATGGATTTGTGAGTGAAAAGTTGTTTTGAAAGGGTAGGCAGAGCTGAGGATGCCAGAATTGAAGAGATAGGAGCATTTCTAGAATAAAGGCATGGAGTTAGAGGGCACAGAGGCACATTCTTAGGTTTTAGAATCCTGGGCATCTGCATATTTTTTCTCTGTCTCAAATTTCCCCACTCTTTTTCACCTCTAGGGCAAAATCTAAGCCTACTGGCAGGTGTCCATAAGGAAATACTTTGGAGGAGACCTGTCCTAATTTGTATTGCCACTGTCCCACCCCAGGTTTTATAGGTAACCTATGACTAGCTTTGCAAATTAAACCCCTCAGATTTTTTCCACCTAGATGCTTTCATTCTTTCCTATAAGAAGTAAGAGAAAATGGTACAGTGGAAAGAGCACTACTTCTGGAGTGGGAGGACCTAGGTCCAAATTCTGCCTGTCACTCACTCTCTTAAGCATTGGAAAAATTAGTTAACATCTCTGGGCGTCTGTTTCCTCATTAGCAAAAGGAGTAACTGCAGTAAATAGTGTCTTAATACCGCTTTCAGCTTTAGTTCTTTGATTCTCTGAACCCAGAGATACACTTTCTACCTAGTAGTGCAGTCAGCATATTGTGGTTGAGTGAATAACAGTGTGGAGCATGAAATAATCAACAATCCTGTCACTACAACTAAGGTTACCTCCATTTATCAGTTTTGCTGAACTTCTTTAAAAAGGCTCAATTTTTAATGCTGGACAAATACTGACAAGTTCCTTGGTTTAAACATAGCAGAATGTAATTCCTTGCTAAATTCTCTATCCATTTGTGTACCTAAGGATAGGAAATTTTAGCTTAAAAGAACAGTTCATTTTTGAAGACATTGAAAATATCAATTAATTAGATACACCTTTTCAGTAACTTTCTTTTGGGAAAGGAAAGTTTGTTAACACAGATTTTAAGTAGAAAACATATCTTTGTGGGCAAAATCAAAGGAAAACATTTTAAATCTTCTGGATGATTGAATTAATGATATTCATTTTCCTGTGTACTTATATATAAGATAGGACAGGTTAGAAATTGTGTTTAATGTAGTCAATTATGGACAGCTTTCTCTTCTTTTAAAAATATCTAACAAGATATACTAAGTAGGAACAAAGGGAATGGATAGCATGTGACATGTAGGCAGATATAAGCTCCTTCCCAATACATCTCTACTCTCAGCACATGATTCATCCATTTTCCTACCTGTTTTTATTACACTTATTCTGAAAAATATGCACAATTTTTATGGAATTAATGACGTTTTATGAATTCTTGAAAGGTATACTTGCATGTAGTGCAAACTATAGCTGTTTTTTTACTCATCTGAAAAAGTTTTGAATGCAGGATTAGTAATGGGTTTGTATGTTTATTGTCCAAGCCTAGCTAAGTGTAGATAGGCTAATCACCAGAAGGTTGGCCATCCAGTGATGATTTTTTTTTTCCAACCATACCAGCTCACAGACATTAAAGGCTCAAAGGGAGAGCAATATTGATGCTGACAAAATTATAGTTCTTTAAGTATCAAATTGTAAATGGTTTAATTTCTTTTTCTGCTATCTTGATAAATTAGTATCCACAAAAAAATTTTTTTTTTCCTACTTTCTCCCCACCCCCAGCTCTCTGGCTTAATTTCTTCTACGCTTTCATCCTTTATGCCATTTGTCCAGGCGATGGGTGCTACAACAACTAATTCAGGAAAACTCCTTACCCACTTTTGTGAAGAAAGAGAACTTGGCAACATTTCTCACAGAAAGAGTACAACGAATAGTGCAAGAGGAGATCGAGGTCTGTGGTGAAGCTGCTGGGAGATACCCAAGTAACTACAATGCCTGGTCTCATCGCATCTGGGTCTTGCAACACTTGGCAAAGTTGGATATCAAGGTATGTCAGTTATTTTGGCCAGAATGCTTCTGTTTTAAGTCTTGTGATGTCAGCTAGTCTTGAGAGAGAGCTTCAAGACAGTAAAGTAGAGGAACTAATGGCCCAGTAGCCCTGAGAAAGTTGGTGCAACTGCTCTCTTCCAAGGATTGGTAAAGCAGGGATGTTGTAAGGCTTTACTGAGTTCTTTGGTAGTGTAGCTTTTGTTTTTGTTTTTGTTTTTGTTTAGGAAATGGGGTTAAGTGACTTGCCCAGGGTCACACAGCTAGTAAATGTTATGTGTCTGAGGCCGAATTTGAACTCGGGTCCTCCTGACTCCAGGGCTGGAGCTCTATCTACTGCACCACCTAGCTGCCCCGGTAGTGTAGCTTTTGTCCTATTATACTAATGTATTGATAAAGAAAAGGCAGGTTTAATTGATCTTTTGGCTGGGAGGTGAAAGTCTGTGTGTGCTGTCTTTGGCCATAAATAATAATGGGTTGTGTACCCTATAGAATCTAGCATTCTAATGCCTTGATGTTTTCTGTGTGTGCTGAGCCTATTGTCTACCCCATCTTAAGTTTTTAACTCCACCAACTATGTAGTAATACATTCCCTGTACATTATGACAACTTCAGATAAAAATTCTTTGAATGCTAAAATTAAAGTGGATATGTACCTCTTTGAGGAGTCTTCCATAATTGGAAATGGGAGTGGAGGTATGTATAAATGGAGCTCCATCCATGGAAATGAGAGCCAACAAGGCAAAGATCAAAGTACCTCTATTGTCTTTTTCATTCTCAGTATTGGGGCAGGAGTTGTGGTGGTGGTGGGGCCGTGAGGAAAGGGGGAACACTGTGAATGTTTCTCTCTTTTGGAAGCCCAGTCTTCTCCCTCTTCTAGCTAAACCTCTCCCTGACTCTTAAATCTACATTTGTGATGAACATGAAACAATTTTTTCCTAATAGTACTTGCCCTTCATTCCCTGAATGTAGTGTGTGTTGTATTGGATGGATTCTTCCTACTTTATATAAGATTGTACATCTGGATATGCTGTTTATCTGGTTGATAGGTACTACAACAACTAATTTGGGGAAAACTTTGCCCACTTTTGTGAAGAAAGAGAATTGACAGCATTTCCCACAGAGAGAGTACAGTGAATAGTACAAGAGAAGACCAAGGGCTAGGGGAAGTTGCTTGGAAGTCTGAGCGGGAGGGAACTCAGAGGCCACCTAATCCAGCCCACTCACTTTGTGGAGAGGAAATAGGACCCAAGGGGCTTAAGTGACCTACTCAGGGTTCCATAAGCAGTAAGCATTAGAGGCGAGATAGAAATTTCGGGATAAATTGAGATAACCAGTTTGTCCTTTTAGCTCTTTTGAATCATAGGGAAGTTTTTCTTGCCATGCCTATGGCCTTCTCATGGGACAAAATGCGAAAGGGAATAGAGGGCATCTACGTTGTATGTAAGAGGAAGTAAGACCCTGACTTTTTTTTGATGTTTTCTCAGGTGCTAAGTAGTGTCAGCTTCTTTGTTGTGCTGACTTATTGACCTTTCCCAGTTGTTATGGCTGCCTCTACATTATTTCATCATTACTAGCATTATGGCTGCCTGAGTTGTCCTTTAAATTTTTTTTCACCTTTTTCAAGGAAGAGACCTATTATTGCCAAGCAATAATTTTTTTTTTATCGTTTTATCCATTTTATCCATTTTAGGATGCCACCCTGAGCACAGCAAAAATTATAGCAGTTTAAAAATAAAACTAAAGGAAAATATCACACACATCAAGCAGTCTCTTTCCACCAATATTCCACAGTCAAAGATTGATGCTGTGTATCTATTTTATTTTTAATAAATTTTTGCTTATTTCATTAAATATTTCCCAATTACATGTAAAGATATTTTTAACATTCATTTTTAAAATTTTTGAGTTCCAAATTGTCTCCTTCCCTCAAGGAGAGGACTCCTTGAGAAGTCAAACAGTATGATATTGATTATACATCGATTATACTTATGACATTATGCAATTTCCATATTAGCCATTTTGCAGAAGAAAACACCTGGTATGTATTTTAAAAACACACATCGTCACCGAACTCAGAGAGATGACAATGATATGAGAAAGGAGAAAAGTTTGATTTGCAATCGACCTGCTGTCCTAGTAAGCCCTTGCTCTGCCTTTTTTCACTTGGGAACACAGTGGGACAAAAGCTACATTGCCTTTTTCACATAAGTAGTACGTGTGCATGTGAGACAGCCTTCAAAGTAATGAATAAGAACACATCTGCCTCTCAGTGGCAGGGAATGTTTTTAAAAGATGCATGCTCTTGTGATTTCTGAAATTGTTTTTTCTTCATACATATGTAAAGTAACCAATATTAGGTGTTTAAATTTGCTGATTTAAATGCACCTAAAGACGTTCTATATGCATAAAGAGGACTGCTCCAGACTTCATAGTGGCAGAAACAAAAATTCCTCATAATGTAATTATGAAATGACTTCTGAGAACTAGCCTCAGTGGCATTCAGAAGATGGAGGGAAGTGCAAGGGCATGGGAGAAGGATGGAGTAGGAGTGCTTTGGGACATAGGGGAGAAAGAAGGTGGCATGAAAGAAATGTGTGGCCCATTGGGAATTCTTATCAAAAAAGAAGCCTTGTCTCTTCTCTTATTTTGGAGAGAGAGATAGAGGAAGTACGTTTTCACTGGTTGTCTTCTGTACTTGGAATGCTCCCCCTCCTCACCTCTATCTTATGACTTCCTTGGCTTCTTTTAAGCCTCTGCTCATATCCTATCTTTTCAGGAGAGCTCACCCCTATGTCATATGTCTTCTCTTTGAGATTAACTTCCATCTGCACTATATAGATCTTTCATGTATATTTATTTCTTTGCATGTTATTGCATGCATTAGAACGTGAACTCCTTGAGAGCAGAGACCTTGATTTGACCTTTCGTTGTGTCCCCAGCACTTAGCACAGTGCTTGGCACATAGTAAGTGCTTAATAAATCCATATTGACTGACTTACGATTTAAACCAGTGCTGTGCCCCATTCAAATTTGGTTTTGTCAACTAGTCCTTGGTTTGTGTGGTGTTTTTTTAAAGTATCATTTGAGGTCAGTTCACATTCTCTGCTGTTGTGTTCTTCAAAAATGTTGC
The DNA here is from genome assembly GCF_900497805.2 of Vombatus ursinus. Classification (NCBI taxonomy): domain Eukaryota; kingdom Metazoa; phylum Chordata; class Mammalia; order Diprotodontia; family Vombatidae; genus Vombatus; species Vombatus ursinus. Next base: position 39,257,750 of record NW_020954610.1, read on the forward strand.
ATCTCAAAACATTAAGGTTGAATATTTTAACCAGAAACTAAAAAGATAGTTCCATTATTTTTCTGTTTATTTACTAATTTGTAATGTTTTAGTGATGTGTGGTGTGTGTGTGTTTTAACACCAAAATCATGTACTAATGACCCACAGTCCAGAGCCTTTCTCATGACAAAGACAGATAAGCAGAACAAGCCAACTCAGTGAACATGTTTAGCAGAGCATTTAGCATTGCACATCCATAGTTTACCCACCTAAGAAGAAATATGTAAGATGATGTCTGTTAGTAAAGAAGATTATGACAGTGAATTAGTGCCAAATCTATGTATATCCATGCACAGTGAAGAGTAGAGGTAATTTATTCACTTAAATCAAATCCCCCCCAGTACTTTGATGTGAACTATCCACACCAGTAATTCATAATTAGGCTTCTTTAAGGCCCCAGTTCTTAATTTGTCTGGGTGTGGGGGGGTAAAGTCAAAGCAACGACTATCTGTTAAGCACCTGCTATGTGCTAGGCACTGTGCTAATTAAGCATGTGTGTCTGTGCACACACAATGTAATGATAGTAGCTCACATTTACATAGTATTTTATGGATTACAAAAAGTCCTTGAAAGCATTTTACAAGTAGAGAAAGAGATGCTCAGAGAGGCTAAGGGACAAGGCTACCACCTTGGAAGAACTGAAAATTAACAGGTCACTAGAAGTATCTCTGAAAACAGCTGCACAAAATCCCCAAAGCTTGGGACAGTACATTCACCATACTGTAAGCAGACCCCTGCCTTAACAAATAGTTTATAGCTCAAGTAATTGGCTAGGATCATGAGCAAGCAGTGCAAAAAGAGTCAGACCATAGAATATTAAATTGGTGACAAAGAAGATCAAAATATACAACCAGAAGAAGACAACAAAGTCAAAGCTCCTACATCCAAAGCCTCCAAGAAAAATTTGAATTGGTCCCAGTCCATGGAAGAGCTCAAAAAGGATTTTGAGAAGGAAGTAAGAGAAGTAGAGAAAAAACTGGGAAGAGAAATGAGAGTGATGCAAGAAAATTATGAAAAACAAGTCAACAGCTTGCTAAAGGAGACCAAAAAAAAAAAAATACTGAAGAAAATAACACCTTAAAAAATAACCTAACCCAAATAGCAAAAGAGGTCCAAAAAGCCACTGAGGAGAAGAATACCTTAAAAAGCAAAATTGGCCAAATGGAAAAAGAAGTCCAAAAGCATACTAAAGAAAATACTTCCTTAAAAATTAGAATGGAGCATTTGGAAGCTAGTGACTTTATGAGAAATCAAGAGACTATAAAACAAATCCAAAAGAATGAAAAAATAGAAGACAATGTGAAATATCTCAGGAAAAACAACTGACCTGGAAAATAGATCCAGGAGACAGAACTTAAAAATTATTGGACTATCTGAAAGCCGTGATCAAAAAAAAGATCCTAGTCATCATCTTTCAAGAAATTATCAAGGAAAACTGCCCTGATATTCTAGAACCAGAGGGCAGAATAGAAATTGAAAGAATCTACTGATGACCTCCTAAAAGAGATCCCCAAAGGAAAACTCCTAGGAATATTGTAGCCAAATTCCAGAGTTCCCAGGTCAAGGAGAAAATATTGCAAGCAGTCAGAAAGAAACAATTCAAGACTGCGTAGGGAGACAGAGAGATCTGCAGACGTTGGGTATGGCGCTTGACCAGAAGTGCACACAGCGTGGAGCATAATAGCTCCCAGAGCACCGAAGCAGAGAGAGATCTCAAGGAATCCCTCAGCTGTGTGCAGGAACGGTTGCCATCTGGCAGCTCTTTTCTCCACTACCCAGTTTTGGGTCACAGAACCATAGTGGAGAGGAGTGGTTATGAGCTTGGGCCCCAGCTGTGTACTGCGAAAGAAACAGTTCCAGAAAATAGCCATGTGGCTCTGATCCTGAGGGCAGAGCAAAAACTCAATTCAAGCCTTTACCCCAGAGTATAAGCCTGTAGTGCAGTAACAAGGACAGGAGTACCAGCCCAAAGAGGAGCCTGCCAGTTCATTTGTTCTGAACCTGTAGAACCTACCAGCAAGCTGTTAGTGACTGAGTCCAGCAGCAGTCTACAGAACCTCCCAAGCAAGGAAAATGCAACAGACCCAAACCTGGGTCAAGAATTTGCAGTTCTCAGACTAGGAGGATAATGAGCAGACCTCGAATTAATACAGTCCAGAAAGCCAGAATAATTCTCCATATTCTTATTTTTAAAAAAACTAAAACTCTTTGTGGGTGCTAATAAATACTGCATCATCTCTCTATACTTTTATATGTTTCCTAAAACCAAAACTAGAAAATAAAAATTCAAAGAGAATGAAATTTTTTTATATATTAGAAATTTTACTTATGTGGTCACTAGTAAAACACTTTTGTGAGCTATATATATGTGTACATATTGAAGTATGCTTACATATTAAAGTAAAAAATTCAGTGTATGCTGTTGCCCTCTTCCAGCTTCTCACTGTGGTATAGAAGTAACTTTCAGTATTCAATAACCATGCTAGTATAGTGTGAGCCCTGACAAGTCCAGCCAAGCTAGAATTTCAAGTATGGACGCAGCGATGTACCGTGCGTCTTTTGTCTGAGGACTGGGCTTCAAGTCCAAAGAGACTTAGAACCAAAAGATTAGCCATTAGGTGATGAATTTTTTTGGACATGACAATTCACTGGTGTGTTAGGGTTGCCATCTGTGTTGGTAGAAGCTGTATTTACACCAGTGGAACACAGATTGCTAAAATAATGAAGTACATGCATTTATACATGGCATTATTGAGGCCAAAGTCATGAGATTTAGTCTCTGTGTAAGGTAGATGATTATACTGAACCTCTGTGTTGCAAATTAGTCGCCACAATCTTCCTTAGTACTATTAAGAAAAAAAAATTCAAAGCACATTTTTACTTCTGACAATGATTAGCAGCAGCATCTTTGTGTAGTATTTTTTTCTCTCAATCTAGAGACTAAAAGAAATTAGGTTAGACCTTGAAATAAATAATTTCAGTAAATGAAAATATAGTATCAGTACCCGGTTCTTTAAGGCTACAAATTTTAAAAGCTCTATGAAATAGCTAGTAAATATATTGTGGTCCTGCAGTTGAGGTTCCGTAGCTCTGAAGATTATTTTAAAATGTCATAAGAATGCATATTTTCTGATATATAAGAGAGCTTTGTAGACATTTAGTGGGTTTCTCTTTTAAATACAACTTTCATCTGTTTTGTTTTGTTTTTCATCATCTGATATTACTGAGAGCAGCATCATTTTTTTCTCTTACTAATTTTTGGGGGGGCTTAGTGGCTTTTTTATTCTTAATATCCCCCCTTTTTTATTTTAAATAATTTATTTGTTTTTAGTTTTCAACGTTCACTTCCATAAGATTTTGAGTTTTAAATTGTCTTCCCCTTCCCCAAGATGGTGTGTAATCTGATATAGGCTCTACTTATACATTCATATTAAGCATATTTTCACATTAGTCATGATGTATAGAAGAATTAGAACTAATGGGAGAAACCCCGAGAAAGAAGAAATAAAACAAAACAACAAAAGAAAAGGAGAGCAAATAGTATACTTCCATCTGCATTCAGACTCCCATGTTTTTCTGGATGTGGATAGCATTTTCCATCATGAGTCTTGCAATTGCTGAGAAGAGTTAAGTCTGTCGAAGTCAGTCATCTCACAATGTGGCTGTTACTGTGTACAATGTTCTCCTGCTTCTGCTCATTTCACTCAGTATCAGTTCATTCCAATCTTCACAGGTTTTTCTGAAGTCTGCCTGCTCATCATTTCTTATAGCACAATAGTATTCTGTTACATTCATATACCACAACTTGTTCAGTCATTCTCCAGCTGATGGGCATCCCCTCAATTTCCAGTTCTTTGCCACCACAAAAAGAGCTGCTATGAATATTTTTGTTCATGTGAGTCCTTTTCCCATTTTTGTGGTCTTTTTGACACCCCCTTTTTTTTTTTTAAGAGAAACATTGTGTGCCTTAGACCCCTACTTTACATTTAATCCTTGCCTTTCTTCAGTTTCTTTCTTTATAAAAGAAAATAATTGATTTTATAGAAGCTTTTTTACTAAGGTCCATACTAGGGGTGGGGAACATGTGGCCTTGAGGCCACATTAGGCCGTCAAGTGCAGCCCTCTGACTGAATCCAAGTCTGATTCGTTCTGCGAAGTTTGGATTCAGTCAAAGGGCCTAGAGGGCCACACCTTGAGGCCACAGGTTCCCCACTGCTGGCTCTATACTCTATACTTTTAAATGATTAAAGATTCTTCTGTAGCACATACCCATGCATTCATGGAAGAATGTGATAGGCATTTCTGTTTTCAGTTTGACAAATCCTATTTTTTAAGTCAATTAAATTGAGATTGTCACAAACCTTTTTATTTGTTTACTAATTGTTTTGGAGGAGAAAATACTTATAAAAATTTCTTTTTTTTTTTCCACTTCATTTAAGCATATTCCAGGAAGGGAGTTAGTTATCTGGGTTTTTCTTGTTGAATAAATTCCTTTCATACAGGAGTTTTCAACCTACATAAAAAGACAAAACCAGAAAAAGCTGCTAGGTTACAGCTGAGCTGTCCTTTGAATTAGTTATTCCACAAATGTACTAATTTTAAAATTGACTTTCTGTAGGAGCAAGCATTCTTTTGCTTACTTTGGTAAGACAAATTAAAGCTTTATTTTTTATTTGTATATTTTTAAATTATTGGAGGTGTTCCCTTTCCCAGCTTGCTCAAGTTCTTATACTGTTGGATCATTTCCTCTTCTGCTGCTTCATTACCAGGTGAAGTTAGAGGATTAATAGGAGATTTATCTCCCCTTGGGACTATACAGTACTTTCATTAATAATGAGTTTTTTGTTTGTTTTTTTAATCAAGGCCACATCAAGGCAGAAAAGAAAACTAAGCTTTTGACTGGTTGGGAAAATTGTTATTACTTATTTTCAAGTTGGTTGGTTACCGGAATGGTATTATTTTCCAAAGAGAATAGCCATCTGTGACATCTGAAACAAGGTCATGTGAATAATAGTTATTCCTCTAAAATGAAGCATTTTTTTAACCTATATCATGTGTTTTCCAGCTAAAACTATGTTCTGAATTCCTATGGTTTTTTACTCTATGTACTAGTCATTTGGCCCTTACTACTGCCTTTATATCATTTGTTAACTGTTCATTTGTGTATATCTTGTCTCTTTGTTACCCACAGAGCTCTTAACTCTGTTCCTTATTGATAGTGTAGCTACTCAATGAATTTTTTATTTATGCCCATACGTAGGTAAGTACTTGAGAAATTGCTAGGTAAACCTAAAGAAACTTTTATTTTGTCGCATCAAAAAATTTTTTGTTTGGTTGGTTTTTTAGGCAATTGGGGTTAAGTGACTTGCCCAGAGTCACATAGCTAGTGTCAAGTGTTTGGTCTGAGGCTGGATTTGAACTCAGGTCCTCCTGACTTCAGGGCCGGTGCTGTATCCTCTGCACCACCTAGCTGCCCCTTTCGCATCAAAATTTTCCCCCATCTTCAATGCAATTGGGAGCCATAGTTCTAAATATTATCTGTACTGTGGTATTATTTGTATATTATTGTGGTATTATATGTGTATTATTTTTAGTCCGCCTCCAATACATACACTTACACATATACATCCTCTCTTAGAATTGTTTTTATTTACCTGAGTGAAATTATGTAAGGCACTTCCTTTTTTGAAAGTGATCATTTTTCTTTTTGTGCATTAAGAAAAGTTGGAGAAAAAAGCTTAATGAGTGGTTAAGTTTTTAAGGTCCTTATTTCTAAGATATGTTAAACTTACATTTGATTAACTATAAAAGCTCTGTATTTATGCATTTTGCTGTGTCTTGGTAATTTTAAATTTGTATTTTCTTTGGGTGTGCTATTCTAAGTGGGATTAATTAAGCTCCTGGGAAAGGATATTAATTAAATAGACCTTTTGAATTGTGTTGTTTTGTTGTTTTTTAATGTACTTTCTGTTTACAGTGGAAATTAGTCTTAATGGTGATAGGGTTGCAAAAAAAGAAAATTGGTCACAAATAAATCTGAGGCCTAGTGAAAAAAAGGAAAATGTATGGAAACCCATTCTTACTTGTTTTTCTTTATTCTTTATCCCTTCTACCTTTCACCACTCAAGATTCTTCTTGATGAACTGTCTTCCACCAAACATTGGGCATCCATGCATGTTTCAGATCACAGTGGATTTCACTACCGCCAGTTCTTGTTAAAGTCTTTGATAAGCCAAACTATGACTGACAGTGCTGTATTAGAACAGAGCCCTTTGGTAAGTGAGCATATCCCAGATCTTCCAAAAGATGATAATGAAGAAGACACATCAGCAGAACACCACAGGGTGGTGGATCTTTCCCGTCTTCTAGAGGACGAAGTTGAACTCAGCACAGATCTCATTGATAACTACCCAGGACATGAAACACTCTGGTGTCATAGGTAAGAGAAACCTCTTTCCAAAGCCTGAAGTTTCATGGCTGCTCCTCAGGAGCAGAGGAGTTCACAGAGGGGTGAAGGGGTGAATCCAATAGCAGTCTTGTATTGACACAGAGCTTATGGGCCTGTGGGGTAGGTGTTGTAATTGAGCTTTTGCTTGACTGAGAACTGCCAGACATGTTCCCATAGAGAATTTTAAAGCCCCAGGGGTGGCTGTCAGTACTTTTGTTAGTATTCTTTGCCATTATCTTAAGCCAGCCCCCAAAATGATTTTTTTTAAAGGTTTCTATAATATTTAGTATCAGGTTTTTTTTTTAATATTTTATTTTTCCCCCAGTTAAAAGCAAAAACAATTTTTAACATTCATTGTTTTTTTGTTTTGTTTTTCAGTTTTGAGTTCCAAATTCTGTCCCCTCCCTGGTAAGCAATCTGATATAGGTTATATATGTGCAGTCATGTAAAACACTGCCATATTAATAATTTTGCCCCACAATGATTTTTACCAAAGAGAATCCATGGTTACTTTGTTGTATCAGTTCACTTCATCAAGTATTTAGTAAGGACTTGCTTCATGCTGTGCACTGGGGATACAAGACAAAAATATAGAATCCTTGCCATTAAGGAGCTCATATTTTATGTGACTCCTCAAACCTTTCACGTCCGTAAACTAAGTTACCTTATCTGCTTTTCTTGGCTCTTCTCTTGAAAGTTTTGTTTTTCTTTTTATACTCAAAGCTTTTAGCCTAGTGCCTAGTATATAATAGGCGCTTAATCAATGTTTATTAAATTAATGAATTTTCAGAAGAGGAAGTAACTTGCTGAAAATCCCAGAAGATAATAATAGCTAATATTTATGTAATGTTTAAGGTTTGCAAAGCATTTTTATATATATTATCTCATTTTCCCTCATATTTATCAGATCTGAATTAGTGTTAACTTGATATGAAAGGACATGTTATTCTGAAATATATTATGTGCTGTGGTTGAACTGTATACCCCAAAATTCCACAGCTCATATAGTTTTATCTCACTCTTTTTTAATTGAGACAGTATCTTGTCACTATAAACATCAGTGGTATAATTGCCTTCATAATTGTTTTGTGTGTGTTTTATATTTAATTTTGTCCTCATGTTGATTTCCTCTCGAGAGAATGTAAGCTCTTCTATGGCAGACTTCTGTTTTTGTTTTTTCATCCCTAGCACCTTGTAAAGAGCCTGGCACTTAAGAGATATTTAATAAATACATTTTAGATAGGTGAATGAGTTCCATCTGTAATCAAGAAAGCTGACTCTATGAGAATAATTTCCTCAGGCAGTAAGACAAATTAAAGCTTTATTTTTTATTTGTATATTTTTAAATTATTGGAGGTGTTCCCTTTCCCAGCTTGCTCAAGTTCTTATACTGTTGGATCATTTCCTCTTCTGCTGCTTCATTACCAGGTGAAGTTAGAGGATTAATAGGAGATTTATCTCCCCTTGGGACTATACAGTACTTTCATTAATAATGAGTTTTTTGTTTGTTTTTTTAATCAAGGCCACATCAAGGCAGAAAAGAAAACTAAGCTTTTGACTGGTTGGGAAAATTGTTATTACTGAAAAAAAGTAAATGATACTTTAAATAATAGCAAAAAGAAACCTTCCAAACCATAGACAGCTGATCAGGTAATTTGTCCTTTAAACTCCCTTTCCTGTAAAGTTTATATATAATATGAAGAGGTATGTTAAATAGCAGATTAGATAATGTATTACACTTCCAAGAAAATCCTTTTCCAATGCTTTATCTTGGCATGGAGATATCTGTGGGTTTTTTAAGGTTGTATCAGCAAAGTTCATGCTGTGGCACATTCTGCTTAAATTATGTTAAGGCTTTTGAGGTGTGTTAGAAAGATAAATGAAATAAACTTTAAAGGACTTAGAGTTATGGCAGTAGAAGTTGATGGTTATGGAAGTGCATGTGATATGATCCTAAGAAGTTGTATATATGGCATAATTTTTCAAAGTTCAATTAAATTTGAAATACTCTTGGAATATTTTGTTACTAACAGAGAAGTCCATCATTTTTCTAAAGCAAATAACATTCTGATGTGAACCATCAAACTAATAAGTTTTGGGGTTTATTTTGGAGGCTTGGAAGGACAAGGGAGAATTTTTTTTTAACATAGTTATGTATTTTCTACTGAATGTTACCACACGGGAAGAGATGACAATAAGTGATTTCTAGTATGAACTTTAAAGGATGGGGAAGGGATCACATCTATTTAACTTGCTTTTTCCAGTACCCACCATAGCTTTGTGCATGTGAATGATGTGCTACTGTGATGTGTCATGACATGGAGGCAACTGTAGGATCTTGTCTGTTATGGGAGAAGTGCAAGTTTTAAAGAAAGGTTTGAGTCCAAATCCCTCGTGACAAGCTGTGTGTGTCTGTTATCTTAGTACCAGCCTCATAAAGGGTAGAGAGGTTCATCATCAGACAGTTGCCCTCCAAGTGATGGATTATTTTGGTGACAGCAACTCATGAATTAGTGATTAAGTTCAGGAGAAATGTTCATATTATTTCTGAATTATAAGGCAAACTACAATAATTGTATTAATAAAGTTGTACTTCTACAGGAAGGCCTTGGTAGAAGCCATGACCTAAGCACAAAGGAAAGGTATTCCTCTGATTCCTGAATTCTTGATTTTTGGTCAGGCTGGTTAGATTGATTTTTTTTTTAATACTGCATGGAGCAACAGTTTATCTGAAATCATTCTTTTTTGTATAAATGTGATATTGTGATTTTCATTTGTTAATAAACGTGTCAAGTGTCATAATTAGTTTCATAGTTTTTTAAACCCCTCCTTGAGTACAAAATACTATAACAGTTTAATAAGTAAACTAGGGACTACAAGACTGTAAAGTGTTCCACAGTTCTTAAACAGCTACTCTTCCCCACAAATCTGTTGTAAAGGAATAGGCATATTGATTTGAACTTGGGCCCTGTGTTTGAAAGCACCACCTTGATGCTTTTTTCAATGTTGCCAGACCTAACTTTGACTATATTTTATTTTTTCTTTTCCCTTCCTGGCCTCTTCTTTTACAAAGGCGGCATGTGTTCTACCTTCAGCACCACTTAAACAATAAGCTTCCTCACAGCCAGATGCGACTATCACCCGTGGACAGCAATGGTGGGACTTTACATGACTTAAATCTCAGCCCAGCAGTCACTCATATGACTCAAGCCATGGATGTGGATGGCTTAAATGACTCTAACAAGCAAGGCTATTCCCAAGAAACTAAGCGACTAAAACGGACACCAGCTCAGGACTCCCTTGGCATAGAAATGGAACACAGGTTTATTGAACAAATTTTGTCCACCTGCCGAAATGTAGAGCAAGCCAGGTTTGCTAATGCTTATAGGAAATGGCTGGTTACTTTGAGTCAGTGAAAGAGATGGAAAATTCCTGCAGGGTTTTACTTATAGTGCAATATTACTTTCTTTTCTTTTCTTTTCTTTTCTTTTCTAACTTACACAGTTGCATGTACTGGTTCTACTATTGGCTTCTTACCCTTTATGATCAATTTTAAGGTTTGTAGGAAGACTCTTCAGTCATTTGTTTTGTTAGGAACAGGCAATTCTTTTGTAGGGAAAAAAAAAACCAAAAACATTTTCCTAGTGTATAGTGAGTCTTAAATTTTGAGAAGAAAATTCATATCCTTTGCATTTCTACTTTGGGCAGCTTTGTATTCTGTTCTCATGATGTTTTTTCCTTTTTTTTTTCTTTTTTGGTTGGAAAGTTTCTTTGTTAACTTGCTATTAAAAAAAAACCTTTAGGACATAATACAGTTTCTAATGACTAACTTTAAATAACTTGATCCAGTTTTTTGTTTGGGAAACAAATATGGATAGGTGAAAATAAAAACAAATACTGACTCTAATGTGCTCTAGTTGTAGACTAAACTAATCAAGGTCGGTAGAGTTGGGTAAGCATAAAACTCTCTTCAGAGATACCAATTTATCAAAGGATTATTGATTTTAAACCCTAACTTTTAGAGGTTATGTTACTACAGTAATGGAAAATTATTTTAGTTATACTTCTTATTATTTTTCCTTTAAATTGGCATAGGCTACAAACACCCAACTTAAAACGTTTATAATTAGTACCAAGTTTTGTACCAAGTTAGCGTTTTGTTTTGTTTTGTTTTTTAGTTCTTACTATCTTCCTTCGCAGATTTGTTGGATTGGGGAATCAGATTAATTAAACATCGAAATTTGTTCATAAAAAGTTCACCTGTATTTTATTTTATTGATTTACCAAATCAACAAACCATTATCTTATTTATATTTCTGAAAATTTATGAAGTACACTACAGAATTCTAAAGAGATGAATATTGAAGATTTTTGGGGGGGGAAATAAATGTGGGGGCATCTTAAGAAATAGGTTAAAACATTTTAGCACTGAAATTGTCCAGACTGAGGACTCGGCAATCTACTTTATATCCATTGTATCCGTTGTCAGACTCTTTAGATAATTTTGAAACCAGGGATTCAGTCCCAGGGTTTCACTCTTGCTTTCCTTGAACCCCAAGGGTTGAAAATAATAGAGGGAGTTAATTGCTCAGTGTTTTCTTTAGATAATAATTTCCACCCATACTTAATTTTTTTCTCCCTCCTCATTATCTGTCCCTTCTTGCCATATCCCTGTGTTATTTCTTGTCACTTACCCTTTGTTGTTTGTATATTGTTTTCTTTTCTGTATTTCTTCAGCAAAAAGTACCCCATTTTTATTTCTTGTCTCACAGAAAAAGGGCCAGGAAGGATGTATAAGTATGATCAGTCCTATTAATACCAAATTGGCAGAAGTTGCTGACCAAAATAAGAATACTTTCAAATCCCCAACTCTCGGGGAGGGATGTAAGCAGTAGAAGTAGAGATGCAACCTCACCCTACCTCCTGTGCTTCCAAGTTTTACTTTCTTATTGGGGGGGGCGCTAAGGACTCAGGAGAAAGATAGATTTCTGCTATTTTACTCTTATGAAAACCCGAGATTAACTTGAATTTTTAAGGCAGTATAGGATAGTGGAAAAAGTCGTGGATTTTGAATTCAAAGGTTATGAGTTCAAATTCCACCTCTGTTATTTATTTCCTGGGTAACTTTGGGCAAGTCACTTTACCTCTTGGACCTCAGTTTGTTTGTTTTTTCTCACCTGTAAAATGAGATCATTGGTCTTTTCCAGCTATAAAGCCTATGATCCTATAACTGAAATAGGTTTCTCTCAAGGGGGTACAAAATTTACCCCTTATTTTGGCATCATAGCTCTGTTCAGTGACAGTCAGACAGTGAGCCTTAACAGGGTCCCAGGAAAAATTGGCCAGCCTGACCCTAGTGGACCTAGAGACCTTAAATGTATGACCAACTGCTGCTGGGCTTCTTCCTTGGGGTAAAAGTGACTGTTTTACAGACCTTTCAATCTATATCCTTATCCTTGTGAATATAGTCCTATGCCCTGATATACAGAGCCCTTTTTAGCAGAAGTTCCTGAATCTAATACCTCAGGGTCTGGAACCTCTATGGTAAGTCATTAGCTTGGGATTCTTTCTTAGTGGTTACATAGTAATGGAGAAGTTATAACAGGTCCAGTCCATCCTGCTAGTGTACATAGCCAACCATTGCCTCCATACAGTATTAACTTCAGTTTCTTTCCTAAGCTTAATTTTAATAATCCTCAATGATAGACGTCTCACATTTTCATGATTTTTCTATTTGAGAAAAACTATTGGAATATTTTCAGTAGTAAATTGAAACTTTTTGGTCTAGTTTTTCCACTCCTAACAATGTTCTTATGAATTCAGGACCTTCTTATACCTTCTCTAAAACAGCTTCCATTTTAGTGTGGGCAGCCTTCAGGTTTTTCAAGGCTATGTCATGCCCCTAATTGAAATAATTCCGTTCCTAAATCTACATTGGTCTCCTGTCTTATCAAGGTTAGAGCAATAAGTGATCATTGACAGTTGGAGAGGAGGAACTGCTTGGCATCAGAAATTTCTGTGCTAGTTTTTTTCTGAAATTAGCGTGTGTTATGATTATTTAACAACAAAAAGTTTGGATATGTATGAATCCAAGGAGTTTCCCTACCAAAAAAAACCAAAAACCCAATTTTAGTTGTATAATGACATTGATTCTTAATAATTCTGGTAGTGTGGTACGAATAACTCTGATAGGAGACAGTATTAGAGAAGCAGGAATAAATAACCTTTATAGTAGAAGGTTGTGTGAGTGTTAAAGTCGCTTTTTTTATTCTGGAAAAGTCAAGGAGGAAAAGCTCTGTAAGCAAATTGACTGTTCTCCATATTGAAAGGCCACCCCATCCTCATGGCAAAAATGCAGCCAAGTAACACCCATAATCAGGAATTCAGAGTGATACTATGATAAATGAAATCAAACTACCCTTGTAGTTTACCCTTGTAAATCTTAACTTTTTTTCCCCTCAAGGTTTCCTACTTTTCGAGTGCAGTATTTGTAAACTATACTGTGTGCCTTGCTCATAAAATACTCAAAGAGTATAAGAGATAGTGACTGGCCTTGTGATTTCATTGATCTAGGGAACTACTCAGTGGTTTGAGGAAACACCCTCTACCAATTCAGGTAGGCACCTTTTCTTCAAATTAGAACCTTGGATAGTTGCCTAGAGTGCTGAGAATTTAGGTGACTTGCCAGGGATCACAAGACCAGTATATGACTGAGGCAGGACATGAATCCAGGTCTGACTGGTTTTGAGGTCAGCTGCTATCCACTACTATTTTGCCTCTCAAAGGTGATAATGAAATGATTAATTCCAGCAATATATGTGTATGTGTATATATATGTACATATATCTACATATTCAAAAATAAACTGGAAATACTCATTTAGGTGCTGGTTTAACATCCCATTTGGGAAAGGTGATATGAATACTGGCTGAGAATTCTAAAGCTAGTTCCACTACATTAAGATCTTTCCTTTGACCATTTTAAGGTGTCAGAATCAGACTTTAAGAGAGCAATATTTTTGTACCTGTGGGGTTTACCTGTTTGTTGAGATGTATGTTGGGTATATGTGTGTGTCTGCTTTTTTCTCAGCTTCTAAACAGTGAAATCCACCTTTTGAGATATTTCTCAAACTCACTACTGAGTCATTAGGGAAGCTAACCTAGACTTTGAAAGTCATCTTTTCTCATTCCTGCTTTGCAAATTTAATTTAAGTTCCCATGAGGTTATAATCAGAGAAAGTAAAAATAAAATAACTAATATGGATTGTTACCTTAGTGTTAAAAAAAGGATTTTTGTTCATACTGATCTATTCCAGAATTCATTAACAAAAATGAGACAGCAACTTTTCTACAGTGGCTTTTTTTGTATGTTCCTCAAAGAAGTGCCCAGGTAGCACATTTGGGGTGTTCTTTAAGTTTAGGTCATGTGACACCTTTGGCTTACTTCCAGCTGACCAGAGATACGTATGTACACACACACGCACACACACGTTTATGCATGTATGTGAATGTGTAGGTATTTACATATGTATACATGTAAACATGCTTTTGAATTGTTTTTTGATAAATGCTTTGTGACTCAAGAAAGGTAATTTCTTATTCCATTTTTTCCCCCACTTGATCTGAGTGTCAGCAAGAGGCCAAGTAATGGATGTATAATAGTTATTGTCCCCTGTGCCTCAGTTTCCTCATTGTCTAGAGGAAAGTGGTGAAGTTTTGCCAATAGAAGTATTACATAATCTTTTATATAATTCTTTTCCCCAAAAGATGTTTCAAACCTTCTGTGTTAACATGCTGTCCTTAAATTTAAAAAAAAATCCTAAAAAGCAAATTTTTCGAGATAATTTATATCATTTTTAATAGTTGCACTTTTTTATTTTTCATGTGAGATTCTCAGATGGGTCTACTCTACACCCATTAGCACCTTAAAGTGCCCCATCCCCAAAGTACAATGTATGCTAGAATCCTATTTTATGGAGGAGGGAGTTGAGACATAGGCATCACTGGAAAAATCTAACATCGTTGTAAGTTGTGAAGAAGAAAGGCATGATCACACCCATGGAAAGGTGTAAGTGAAAGGAGCCCTAGATTTCAAGCCTCATATCTTAGTTTTCCTAGTTTACTACATGTGTGACCTTAGGCAAGTCACTTAACTTCTGGGCCTCATTTTCCTTATTTGTTAAAATAAGGGGCTTGGACTAAATGATTGACTCTTAAGTTGCTTCTTTCTCTCTGCAGCCTATCAATTCTGCTTTGTTTTTTAGGATTTAAAACATAGAACTTTTTACATAAAACATACAGTTTTGTTTATTAGAGCGCCTGTATTCTTTGAAGCAGGATTATAGTCATTTAAATCTAATTTTGGAGGCAGAAACCAAAAACAATTTGAAGAATACTGACAGTTACATCAAGTGCCCAAGTAGTCATTCAGATGTAAACTGCTAGACAGTAGTGACTCTTTATTTCGGTAGACTTCTCAGTGAAGGGAATGTCGTTTGTTGTGTTATAGGTTGTGACATGGACAGATAGGATGTTTTGGTTTATATTTTTATTTAGTAATTAAGGTGTCCAAGCACTTTACCAAGAATTGGTATATTAGTTCCTTATAACCAATTTTTTTTTCTTGTTTGAGGTATCCCATTTATTTTTAATGGTTACCATATAGCCTTTTTATAAAGGAGCTGTGGTATTGCCTCCTAAAAGAAAGAACAGACGTTAACTTTAAGTGAATCTTTTGTCTTGGTTTATTCAAAGCCTGAATTCATTCAGAATTTCAGACTTGACACAAAACAACTGAAAAACATGATAACATTATGTAGAAGTGAAAATCTAAAATGTGAATGTATAAAGAGGTGCAAATAATAGAAGAAAAAATAATTTTAAGTAATACTTTGTGACTTCATAACACTTTTCTTACCTAAGATCCCAAAGTGCTTTACAGAGAAATGTTAGAACCGCCATCATACAGTATGTTTTGCAGGCTAGGCAAACAGTAGACACGTTGTGATTCTGGGAGACTAGTCCTTTGAGCCTGCCTCCCATACCACCCTTTGGTACTATTAATTAAGCAGGCTCAGGCTCACTTCCTTCTTAGCACTATCAGAAACCAAACTCTTTCCTCAGAAACATGAATTATAATAATGAGGTAGCATAGTCTGCTCAAGAAATCCTGTGCTTCCAAGAATATTAACTTCAGACAGTTTATGCTTTCCAAATATTAGTATAGTCAGTGATACTAACCCTGACATTTCCTTTATTAATGTGTAATTTATCTCTCAGGGTATAGGATACTTAGTAAATTTAGGGTAAACTTTTTATAGTCAGTGGCAAAAATAAAAAAATAGAGGCATAGTTGCCTAATATATTACTAGCTCTCAACATTTTTAGACTAGATAGTATTTTATATAAATCACTAGCTAATATAGGAGCTGGTTACCTGCTTTGAGACTGCCTTGTTGCGCATCTATGCTGCTCCCCATAGTACATATTGTGAGCATACTTTAATATGTATCTTATAAAAATTATTTATATATTTCCATCTTCTCTATGTTTCAGGGAAGGCAGGAGAGAATGTATCTGTCTTGTCCTTTTGGTTGCTATAGAATTAACAAGTTTGAAAATTTGAGGAGAATGAACACTAGAGGTACACAGATTTTAACAGATGTTTTGCCTCATAAGATGTCTGTCTGCTGGACAATGTTTATGTCCATGCCATCTGTAGTTCAATGTGGAGAGCTAAATTGTTAAAGATTAGGGTTAAAATTGTCTTTAGTTCTGTTATTTGGCACTTCGAGTATGTAAGAATTGGGAGAAATATCATTTTATGCAAGAGAATTTTGATAGAACGTTATTATGGAGAAGCAAATTATCTCTTTGGGGGGAGACTATTGTAAATGAACATTGTGACTCTCCAGCTACATAAACATAACAAATAAAATTTAGATTATTCTGCTCCATAGAATATAAATACAAGATGAAATGAAACTTGGAATTTAGATTTATTTGATGGATTTCAAAAAGTGTTTTGTTTTACATTATCACACCCAAATTTTGGCAAGATCTTTCTTCATGCAGTGTTGCTAAATACAGGCTTTCTGATTAAAAAAGGTCTCCCCTCTATAAGTGAGATGAAAGGTTGACCCAAGCCCACATGTGCCTGAATTAATCAGATAATTGTGTCAACCTTGTACTCTTGCTTTGAGTATCACTCCCCTTCAGGGTAGTGGGGAACCAGGATACTCTGGAGCTTTCCATAACTACCATTAGAGTCAGCCTTAATGTGGGGCATGGCGATCACTTTCTCTAAGTACTATGCAGTATCATGCAGAAATGTTTACTTTTTACATTATATAAGTAATTTATATCAGATAAGATTTTTTCATATCTTGAAAAGGGCAAATGAACATATGAACAATTTTAAATCATTATTATGCATATTCGTATTTATTAAGTATTCAGTTATTTCCCTCAAATCTTGCATTTGGTACAGGTGTGTTCTCATTTAATAAAAAGTTGAGTGCAGGCTAAGTAAAAATGCATTTAATTGATATTCAATAAATACTTACTGGCAGAGTCACTGTGTCAATCAAACTGATAATAAACCTTAAATAATGAAGGTGAATGTTGTCACCCATTCTTTGAATGGAATTTAGTGAAATTGTTTTACGTTTTGACATTTTAAAGTTATATTGAGATGAATTATTTTGACTTCATTGTTTTTTAAAAATGTGTTAATATTTACTTAGAATATGGTCAACCGTTACAAATTGCAAAAACTTGAGTGATATTCCCTAGTGCATAATTATAATTCTTCATTAGATTTATCACTAAATTATTTTGAGAGAACTATTACAGTCTTGGAAGCTAACCAGATTATATTTTGATGTCAGGTATTATTTAGTTTAGGTGCCATTTATTTCCTCCTTAATTGCTGTTGCTTTCCAATATACTTTTCTTAATGGTAATGAGTAAAATGTGAAATTAACATAAATATTTATCTACTTGTGTAGTGGTTTTTAGGGGCATCTTTCCTAGGATAAAATCCACTACCCTTCACAAATAATAAAAATGGAAGTACCAAGAATCTGAAAATTTATGAATAAGATTGATAATTATAAACCTTTCAAAAGATATTTGAGAGAATTTTCCTGGGCTCCTAATTAAATATATGAAAGCAATATGAGAGATGGCAGTTGATTGTGGGTCATGGCTATAATTTAGGTTTTCTAAGCAACAGAATCATTATGTCTGTTGTTTAAGCATAAATTATCAGCAAAAAGAGAATACTCAAACTGAGATGAGTTTATCCTTTTGAATTGACAAACTAAAAATTACAAGATTATCAAAATGTAGCATATGATAGAAATTATTCCTTATACTATGACGGAGAGAGGGGGGGAGAAAAGAAATAATTAGTCCTGAAATTATCAAAAGAGAAAATCAAATTGACACTAAAAATAAATGAGTAAATAGACCTTTTCATTACTAGTCAGTGATGTAGTCACCTGGAATTTGGAACCCTCTTAGTGTTAATATTCCTCACATGTTTCTGTTATTAGAATTTACTACCTGTGTTAATCATATGTTGCCTGAAGATTTTCCAAGTGTTTAAAATTGAGTAAGTTGCAGTTCAAATTTGAAATTGTTTTAAGATGGCATTAAATAGCTCATGGTCAAATGTATGGAATACTTGTGGTACAAGGTGTTGTCTTAGGCATTAAAGACAAGTTTGATTAAATTTTCTTACTGAGGATATTAAGTTCATTTGCTGTACTAATATTTTCTTAAATTGCACTGCTGATTTTCCCCCATTAAAGCAAACTGCACAAATCCTTTTTTCATTGTTCATCTCAAAGTCATTTTAGTAACTACTGATTTCCAGTTATGTAGATGGTATTTCACTCTCACATTATAGATGTCATAAAAAGATAAAAACATTGATACAAAGTAATGAATGAATGAAGTATTATCCATACTTCATACCCCACCTCAAAACCCCTAACAACTGATGCTAAATTTCAAGGCTAATGTGATGGTTTTTGTTTATTGTGTGTTGGTCATGATAATTTTTTTTAATTGGGAGAAATTAA
The DNA here is from genome assembly GCF_900497805.2 of Vombatus ursinus. Taxonomy (NCBI): domain Eukaryota; kingdom Metazoa; phylum Chordata; class Mammalia; order Diprotodontia; family Vombatidae; genus Vombatus; species Vombatus ursinus. Next base: position 39,276,325 of record NW_020954610.1, read on the forward strand.
TGATGGAGGCAAACTTATAGTATCTTCTCATTTTTCCTTCATCTCCATCATATTACATATATATTTTAGAGCAACTGGCCAAATTTTGCCAAGCTTTATTTTATAAGGAAAAGAAAATTCCATGCTATGTGAAATGCCATGATACTCTGATATCTGATTAGACTAATACCCTACCATTGTTTTTAAATTATGTATACTAAATTATGCTGTTTCCATAAATAATAGTTAATGTTGCATGTTAATTATATATGTATACATATTTTATTTTCCTTTTATTCTAATAATATAATATGTATTAACAACCAGCCCTGGCATTCTAATCTTCCTATTCAGCTGTCTTCCAGTACTTAATGGTACAATTTAAGTGATTATGAGTGACAGAAAAGTAGAATGGGCTATCCTTTTTTTCCATTTAATTTGGTTTTACATGTTTTAGCAAGAGTATACTAAGCACAGCCATAAATTGTATTTCTGTAGAAAAGGAAAATAGTGTATCTTTTTTTCTTTGCTAAATGTTGTCACTTTTAAAATAAACTTTTCATCTCCTAAAATAAGTCATGGAGTTGGTGTGTATTTTTTACATTGATATTAGTCTACTTTGTAAGAAGGGAGGAGGGGAGGGAGGGAGAAAAATTTGGAACTCAAAATTTTGTTTAAAAAATGTTAAAAATTGCCCTTATGTGTGATTGGAAAATTTAAAATACTATTTTTTTTTAAATCTGCACCATTGGAAGGAATTTCTGAATTAATGAAGTTAGTACCATATTTGAGTATGAATTGCCAGCTGTCAGCAATTTTATCTCAACTTTAAGACTGTATGGGTAATGACCATTCTTTTTATAATACTCAACAGATCTGTGATCTCATCAAAAATGGTATTTCCCTTCTAATAATATAAATCAAAAACCACTCCTGCCTTCTCATCCTGTGATTCTAGTCCATTTTCTAGCCTAAATCCTCTGCACAGGTTCTACCCAATAGGCTTGAAGTCCTTTTTCACATTTGCTCTTGCCACATGAACCTTCCCTCCTTTCCCTCCAGAGGGAATTCCCTCCAGAGGATTCAGTAGTTCAGTGTTACTGCTTATGTCTTGGGTCAGATTGGTAAGCCTCGAACAAAAATGTAGCCAATCAGACAGCGACCATCCTCCACTCAGGTGTCAAATCAATCTTCCTAAAATGCAGATCTGACCATGGCACCTCACCACCACCACCACCACCATTCAGTAAACTCCAGTGGTTCTCTATTACCTCGAGGATCAAATATAAAATCCTCTACTTGGCAGCCAAACCCCTTGGGCCCCATGCTATAGCTGCTGCCCCTTCCCCCTCCTTCCTTTCCCAGGTGGGGGAGTGCAAAATCAAAGGTGAAGGCTAAAGGGTGAAACTTTCCTCTCTTATGAGAGAGGCTAACAGATACTCTTTTGATTCAAGTGAAGGCAGTGGGAGAAAAAAGTGACCAGGGTTGTAAGGAGGTGTTCCAAACTCCTTAATGATCAATCACAAAACCTCCAGAATCTGCCAAGACATTTTTAGCTGTTCTGACTTATCCCTGTAACCTCCATGAAGGGGAATTCAGAGGTGTAGAGGGAAGGGAGTAAGTAAGCCTCAGGGAACCGAAAAGCAACTGCAGTTTTCCCCAATTCTCTAGTGCTAAGAGAACTGACAGAATTGGACATACACTTCCAGACAGGGAGTCTGTCCTTATCCTCTATGCTGCGGAAGGTGTACCCAGGTCCATGGCCTTGAACCAAACCAGTGGACCAAGAGCGTGAGAATGTCAGGCCGAGTGAGAGACAGCCTCGTAACCATCTGCCCGAAAAGCACCTCCAAGGCTTGGTGCTTGGAGAGTGACCCCAACTGCAAAACAAGAAAGGGGGTGGGGGGGAGGTTTACATACCTTCTAGTCTTGGCTAGAGAAGAACTTGGGGTTAGGCAGTTTCCCCATACAGGTCACCAAATGTTGAGATTTAGAGGTTTAGGGGTGCTGGGACCCCAAAGTCACCATATGTGGGGCCTGCCAGAAAGAATTCAACCCAAGTCTTCTTTCAGCTAAAGACAAGGTTTGTTAAAGATCCGCCATATTAGCCAGACTCTTAAGGAATCTGAGCATCTGTGAATATTGACTAGATTGTAAAAATCTGAGCATTTGGCTAGATTATAAGAATCTGAGCTACTTTCTAAATATATTGAGTTGCAGAATAATTGCCAATCTGCATTAGTGGAGAGCTTCTACTTTGGGAATTACCTTCACAAATGAAAGCACAAATTTTTCCTCCTCCAAAAAAGTAAAATGTAGTTGATTTACAAGGGAAGACAATGCTGTACAGCAAAGTCATTGCTACTTGTTCCATAGTTAGGAAGCTGACCTGGGTTCAATGAAGGAGAACACATGTCAATGGTAGCTATACTTGAGATACAGTAAATAATCAGTAAGAACCCATGCAAGTATCCATTATGTGTAATTCTTTAACAGAGTAACTTTTTAAAGTTTTAATTTTCACAGTTGATTTATTTTATCATTGAAAGAAAGCAAATCCATGTTAGGAAATTATATTTAAGGTAGTTACATAACTTCTGTAAAATTACATGCAATAATATAGATTAATGGAAAAAAACAAATATATTTGTTTAATTTCTTTCTCCCTATTTTTTCTGCCCATAGGAAGAAAGCTGTCACACATAAAATACAGAGCATATGCAGGCATCAAAATGGTTTCTTGCTGACAAATTCAGAGAACAATTAAATATAAAACATTCGTATGTGATATTTCCAACTAACAAACCCTAGTTAAAATAATTTCTTTGGCAATTCATTTTAAAGAGATTTTAGATTTAAGAAAGATTGATCCACTGATTTTATCGTTATATATGTTTTGTCTTTCCATGTTAGGAATGCTTTGCTGACTTTGTTTTAACAAAACAGCTCAACTGCAATCTTGGTGAGCAATCTTCTGACCTAGGCTAGATAACAAATCTAGTTTTTAAATAATCAGCTTTGTACTTGCTAGACAAATTTCTTTTTTTTTTTTTCAGAAGGACAGTCTAGTTCTACTTCATTTTTATTGGTAGCCACAGGCACATCTGAAGTATTGGATTCACCCTTTTTGCTAGGAAAACCAAACATCTCTAGCCATTTTCTCCTCATTAAAAAAAAAAAGTTTCCATTATGTTTCGTTAGTATTTTTGTTGATTAAAAACATGTTAATGGAATTACAGGCAAGCCCAGAACATTTTACATGAGGCCCTCCTAATTGGTGTAGGAAATGCTGCTGAGACAAAGCCTATGTGAGAGGAGGAGAGGAAGAGTGGTATAAGACCCTTGGAGAGAGAAGACTTTTTTCTTTAAGAGGCCACATGTGGTTTAAGATTCTCTCAGAAACTAACTCCTCCTCTCATTTAGTCTTGTCAGGATTCTCTCCACCAATTAAGAAGGCCTTATGCAGAATCCCTCAGGTACATACTTTTTATGCCAGGGATGCCAGTAGTAGGCTTAAACCCCAAAGAGAGCAAATTAAAATGGAAAAGTATCCATATAGCAGCTCTTTTTTTGCAGCGACAAATAATCGGAAATTGACAAGGTCTGTAGCAATTGGAGAATGGCTGTACAAATTGTGTTACATGTGAATGTGAATACTGTGTGCTAGAAGAAGTGATGAAATGGATGGTTTCAGAGAAACTTGGGGAAGACTTATATGAATTGATACAGAGTGAAGTAAGCAGAACCAGGAGAATAATTTATACAATAACAACAACATTGTAAAAAACATAGATAGGCTTTAGAACTCTGATCAATGCAATGACCAAACACTTCTGAAAGATTGATGGTAAAGAATGCTACTTATGTCTTGATAAGAGAGGCAATAGACTAAATATGTAGAATAAGACAAACATTTTTTGGACATGACATTTGTAGGGAATTGTTTTGTTTTATTTGTTACAATTTTTTTCTTTTATTTTCTTATTTGGAGAGTGGGAAAGAATTTAGGAAGAAGAGAAAATAAATACCTGTTAACTAAAAAAAAATTGTTTTTAATGTTCCAGGCTTGGCAAAGAACCCAGACTACACATGAAACAAATCCTTAAATGTAAGAATGTAAGCTTTTTGAAGTCAAGAATTGTTTTATTTGTATTTTTGTATCCCCACCAACTAGCATAGAGCCTGCCCCATGGTAGATGCTTAATAAATGTTTAGTGATAGATTGATAGAATATATATAAATATTCTGGTTGATGCCATGAGAAAATATTTCCTATAATCATTTTCCTGGTGATTGATCACAGTACCTTCTCTTGTTTTTTTGTTTTTTTTTCCTACCCTATCTGACTGATAACATTCTTGGTTCATCATCTGTGTCATGCCCCCTAACTGTGGGCATCCCTAAGCCTTTATCCTGGACCCTTCTGTCTCTGTTTCTGTCTCCCTATCTATGTCACAGTCTCTCTTTGTGTGTACACACACACGCACACACACACACACACACACACTCACTCACTCTCTCTGGTCTTTCAATTCTCATAGACTCAATTACATCTCTATGTTGATTACTCAGAGATCTAGCCCCAGTTTCTTTCCTGAACTGCAGTCTGACATCAACAACTGCCTATTGGATATTTCAAACTAGATGACTCAGAGACAGCTTAAACTCAACATGTCCAAAACAGAACTCATTATCTTTCCTGCAGAACCCATCTTGCTACCAAACTTAACTTTTCCTATTGAGGACACTACCTCAATGTTACCCTCACCTCCTTACTCTCAGTTACTCCATATAGCCAGTAAATTGCCAAATCTTGTCATTTCTTTCCCTATGACTCCTTCTTTGAGTCTCCTTCTCTCTTCTCATATAGCCCCAACTCAAACTGAGGGTCTCATCACCTCTTCCCAAACTATTGTAATAGCTTTTTAATTATTCTTCCTGAATGAGTGGATGAATGCATTAATGAAAGAAAAAGCATTTATTAAGTGCTGTTATATGAAAAGCACTATATTAAGCACTGAATCCAAATAGAAAAGCAAAACAATACAGTCACTGCTCTCAAAGAACTCACATTCTGATGGAGGAAACTACACATATAAGAGGTTTCAGCTATAAGTCAGACGGAAAGATTCCATGATCCTTAGAGTACAGCAGCAAAATAGTTGGTAATGTACCATTTTAATGTTATTTCCACCAAGCAAATCATATCACTTTCTGATGTTGGACTATTTGACAGTGTCAGGGACTTAAATGATAAGAACTTTCTTTTCTAGGTCTTCACTAGCTATGACTGAAGCATCCACTGCATCATTTGCTGTGCTATATCTCCACTAGGCTTGCTCCCTAGGAAAATGGCTAGAAGGGCTGGGCTGGAAGCAGGACCAGAGGTGTGGAGGGCAGGTTCAAGGTCCTAGACTATGTCCAGTAGAGTTTGAAGGGACATGGTGGTTGGAGGTGATGGTGATGGTTCAATTTGCCCACCACATAGTAGATGATAATAAATACTTGTTGATTGTAAATAGATAACATAGTACCTAGGGAAACACAAATAACCCCTTCTATCCTGTCAAATGGTCACCTCAACTTTCAGCCCAGAAAATAAGTGTTAAGGCTTATTCACAGTGACTACATCAAGTTGGAGTATCATTCACCTTTTTCGCCAAGCAGTTTTGGGTTTTGTTTTGTTTAAGTTTACAGGTTTTTAAATGTAAGGATATTTGTTATTAAAAATATTTTGCAGACCAATAAAAATGAACTGTGGACTACTGGTCAGTCCATATATTAGCTGCTGGCAAATGCTGCTTTAGTATTAGAAAGAACTTGATACCAAGACAGTTTGCAGTACTGAAAGTTGGTAGTACAGATTTAGAAGTAGAAAGGTCATATGGTCCAATCCCATTGTTTGATAGATGAGGAAGCAGGTCTAGAGAGATTAAATGACTTTCCCTAAAGTAGTAAGTGACAAAGTCAGGATTCAAATCTAAGTCCTCTGACTTCACAGATGATATTCTTTCCATCATACCACAATGCCCTATATAAAAATTGATAATGAGAAATAGTAAGCTAGGTGGCACAGTGGATATAGTGGTGGACCTGAAGTCAGGAAGACTCATCTTCCTGAGTACAAATCTGGCCTCACACTAGCTATGTGATCCTGGGCAAGTCACTTAACCTTGTTTGCCTTAGTTCCTCATCTCTAAAATGAGCTGGAGAAGGAAATGGCAAAGCACCGAGTATCTTTGCCAAGGAAACCTCAAATGGGATCATGAAGAGTTGGACGTGACTGAAACAACTGAACAGCAATAACAACAACATAATTAGAATAAAGTCTACCCCTGTTATAACTTGGAAACATGGAAATTTGCAACTAGATTTATAATTACAGAACAGTGGAGAAATATTTTTCAATGAGTACATTTTCAGATCAATGAAAATAATTTTTTTAAATTCCTTGATCATGGGAAAAGGGAAAAGGTCCCACTACTACCTGGGGTCATTTTCCAAAGAAAGAAATTGAGGCCTGAATTAGTTAAAAGACCTGCCTACAGTAACAGTTGTATCTTGTCTGAGTTGGGACTAGAATGCAGGTATCATTCCTATGTTAGCATCTCATCAATAAATCAGTTTATTAAACAACAAACTTTTTTTTTTTTTGCAAGGCAATTGGGATTAAATGACTTGCCCAGGCACATAGCTAGTAAGTATCAAGTGTCTGCTCTGAGACCGAATTTGAACTCAGGTCTTCCTGACTCCAGGGCCAGTACTCTATCCACTGCGCCATCTAGCAGCCCCAACAACAAACATTTTTAAATTGCCTACTATGTGCTAGGCATGTAGGGATACAAAGACAAAAATTAAGTAGGCCCTCCCCTCAAGGAGCTTACATTCAGTTGGGGAAGACAACATGTACACTTACGAGTATATACAAAATGAATAAATCATAAGCAGTTCTTGGCAATGCAGTAAGATCTGACTGTATCCAAGAGTTCCACTAAACCACACTGATGTATGAATCTTATGTAATGATAATAATATTGGCTTGCCATGTAAATATAGCACTTTCAAGTTTATAGATCATTTTCCTTACATCAACTCTGAGAAAAGTATTATAAGTATTATTCCCATTTTCCAGATGAGGAATATAGGGTTCACAGGGGTTAAGGAACTCTCCTGGGGCAGCTAGGTGGCACAGTGGATAGAGCACCAGCCCTGGAGTCAGGAGTTCACATGTGGCTTCAGACACCTATTAGCTGTGTGACCCTGGGCAAGTCACTTAACCACATTGCTATCCCCTCCAAAAAAAAAAAAATAATTGACCTAGGACCATATCAAGTAGCCAAGCTAGAATTCTGCCCTAAATTATCTGACAAGTCTCTAAAATTTACACATGCTGCCAATTTGTATATATAAAAGTCACATAGATCATTTGTTACATGGATTGAGAGCCTTATATAATGTGCTAAAGCCTGTGTAACAAGCATTAGTTGTATCTTACAACCAATATAAAAGGTTCACTGTACTCAACTTTAACATTAATAGAATCTGACTTCTCATCCATTAACATGGAAAGATACACATAGGATTTAATTTGTGGAGACGTGTCATTAGACATTTGGTCAGTTCTCACCATGGTATTCTGAGAAACTGCAGTTTTATCTACACTTAATCTTATTTAGAGATCATGATGTAAAACAAAAATGAATGAGCCTTCCTACCAACCTCTTCTCCATCAATATTTGGTTGCTGCATACATAGTTAAATAATGCTCTTTGCCTCTTCAGTTTTCCTTGTACTGTACTTAAATGTGTTTATGTTATGTGTCTCCCAGTAGAATATAAGCTCCTTGAGGGCACACTGATCTTTTTGTGTTTGTATCCCAGTCACCTGGTACCTTGCACATAATTGTTCAATCAACAAACATTTATTTAAGTTGTACTGTGTACTTGACACTGTAGTTGTTGCTCATCCTTCATTTCGAAGAGGGTCAGTGACATAGTGTTAGGTCTTCACTCGTGCTTGAATTGAATTTAAGTGAAGCAGAGTTGCAGAAAGCCATCATCAGCCTCACTCTCTCTTCCAGAGCCATTGAAATGCAAGGGCAGGACAAAAGTGAAGATGACTGGTGTTGGCCCAGGATGCAGTGGATGACCTTGGCATCCAAGCTCTAAGAGCTACACAGCACCCGCTTCAGCTGCCTTCATGACTATTGGAAGAAATTGTTCTCATCTACCCATTCCACCGAAGTCTTCATATGCTTGGGGTAGACATCCCCCTTACTCCCTGTTGGATTTGAGGCCTATTGGTTATCCTCAATCTGGTTAGCCCATCAGCTGAGACAGTTTTACTAGGGTGTGGCTGCTGCACATGCTACAGCTTCTTGAAGCCACAAGTGAGAGTTGGGTGAAAGGTAGACATCAAAGGCGGATGAGCAGCCCTGAAAAGGGCTCAGCAAGCCCTCTCACCAGATGTGCTAGTCCTACCTGAACACCATAGTAGATAAAGACTAGGAATCAGGAAGAGCTATAATCCTACCTCAAACACTTGCTGTGTGATTCCAGCCAAGTCTCTTAACCTACCTATTCTTCAGTTTCCTAATCTTCAAAGTAAGAAAGTTGGACTCACTAAGTTGTCAAATCTTATAACTCCTATACTCCACTGTCTCCCCACTCCCATTCCCCAAAGCCTCTTTACAACCTAGCTCCCTTCTATCTTTTCAGTTTCTTCATCTATAAAATAAACTGGAGAAGGAAATGGCAAACCACTCCAGTATCTTTGAATAATAACAATTACAACAGACAAGTTTGAGTATGTGATTATAAAAAAACTTGTAATCAGTCTGGAAAGATAAATTGAGGTCAAATTGTGAAAGGCTGTTGATGATGGAGTTTGTATTTTATCCTAATGGCATTGGGGAGCCACTAAAGGTTCTTGATCAGAAGAATGACAGTCACACCTGAATTTAATGTGTTTAATCGAATTGAATAGCAGCAGATCTCAAGCTCTGGGTTCTTTGTTTTCTAGTTTTCAACTAAAGAAGTCTAGTCAGCCTCTTAGTCCAAGGAGGAATACATTTCTTCTTTCATATGACCCTGTTGTAAAGGATAGAGAGGGAGGGGAGGGAGAAAACTGGTTCCCTTTCTTGCTGATTTATAATTATGGGAAACACAACATTTTGGGTGGAGTGTCTTTTTTTAGAAAATAACTTGATTCTGTGTGAGGCAGATTGGAGTAGTGGATAGAATACTGGACCAAGAATCAGAAAGACCTTGGATCAAATCCCTGCTCTCATATTTGCTAGGGTTGTGATCATGGACAAGTCACTTAACTTTTCTGAGGCTCAGGTAACTCTCTATGATTTACCTAATAAGTAACAGACAGATTGTAATCTATGTCAGATAGAAGGAGTTCCCATACTAACGAAACCACAGAACTTTGGTGCCCTCTCTGTAGAAGAATATGTTCCACCTCATGTATATGCCTACAATTTATCACCTCTCAACAATATGGTAGCTATTAACTCTTCTTCCAAGATGACTCACCAGTCTCTGGTATCATGCTTAGATAACCAAAGAAAACTAATGGATGGTTCAGTAACATACTCAAGTCACAGTCTACTGTGCTCTACTATAGAAGTGTTAAACACACAGGCTGTCCTGAGTGTTCCAAACCAGATTACAATGTAGTTCCTCTCTGATTTTACTGTGTTGATGTCTTAATAAAAAAGTAATATAGAAACATATGTGATTTCCTAAATCAATATGCAGCTCCACTGGGATATTTATGTTTGGTTTAGTGGCCCCTGTTCCTATTGGAGTTTGATGCTAGTGGTCTACTAAACACTGCTCCATCTTTGTTTCTTGTTAAGTAGAATAAATTGAATGTATTTATATCTGGGCTCCCCTGACCATTCTATGCTGTTACAATGCCATAAAGCTCCATGCATGACTTCATAATTCCATACATGGAAATAACATTTGATTTAAATTCAAGATGTGAACTTCCTCTATTAAATAAGGCTGAAAATGCAACTGGATCCATAAGGGGAAAGTGAGAGAAAATGACTCCATTAAGTATCTTCCTAAGATAGACTTAAAAGGAAGTTTTGTCTTTCACTGAACACACTCTGCCCTTTTACAGGGAGAACAAGAGGGAAAAAAGGGCAGTATTTTACTTTGTTAAGGAAGCATCATCACACGCTGTGGGGTATACAGTCAGAATCAATGAAGTGAGTGTTCCCAATTACAGTCATCCCCTGGAAAGAAGTCAACCCAGCTGAATGCACACTTCCAGGGGCAGATTCTATAAATCACAAAGACCTCAAATCCCTACCCTTCCTTATGCATTGAAGTATTTGACCAGCATCCTTCAAGAGCCTTCTGCTCTGTGTAGACCAGCACATACCATGGCAGGGTAGCCAACAAATGACTAAGCAGTTTATGCCCCACAAACCATTGCCAGCATCTCACCTACCATTCCTCTAAATGGTTTTAGCTTTTCCATTAAATTACAATCCTATATTAATCAAGTGGTTTTGAAGTTACAAATCTTTCAACTCTTGTCATTTCCCCCCAAAACACACTAAACGTATAGAGACCTCAGGGATTACTATTTGTTCTATGGAAATGGAATTAGACTGCAGTGTTTAGTCTCTGATGAGTAGCGTGCTAGAAGTACACACCTATCTACTTTCTTGGCAAGAACATTTCATTGTGCCTCAGGTTTCAGATTTATGCTACTCAGTTCATTGAGACTATTTCCAATTGAGTTACACTTCAAACTTTTTGATAAGTGTGAAGAAGAGAGTGTGAGGATGAAAATAATTCCCTAATGGTATAGGGGAAGGAGGAAAGGGAGGAGGGAAGAAGAAGGCAGAAGAGTGCTTTTCTGAATCCCTGAACATCTTAATTCTTTAACCTAACAGACCTTATTTAGAGTGACTCAAAATCTGTCAGCTCTCAAAAGGTTTCCCAAGAAACAGATTTCTTGGTTCTGTCTCAGTTCCTGCAGTTCTCATGAACTCGGCCTATTCAATTTAGCTGTGCCGGAATGAATGCAGAAATTTAAATGTGCCTTCAAAACTCATTCATCTGTGGCAAAACTGACCTACCTTAGGAGATACTCTCATAGCTGAAGTCAACAAAGAGGTGAGGGATGATAGTGAAGGATAATCACTTTGAGGAATAAAACAAAAGGGAAAAAATTGTATTTGTTTTTTCCCTCCTGGATTCTTTTTTTAGTCTAGTTTGACTCATGTCTTTTTGAATCAGTTTTCTGTTTGACAGGGAAAGTCAAAGATCTTGAGTCCTTTCCTCCCAGCTTTTGGGATCATCATATCTCATAGAATCAGGCTTGGGTTGTAGATGAATCCATTGTTTAGCTATGCAGAATTAGGCTCTGATTCTCTCCCTGGAGCTGGCAAAATAGCTTTTTAAAGGACACCAGGAATGTAACCAGTCTTCTTCCAGCAGCCCTCCAATTTCATAATGGAAAACTTCACACTTTATAAAGGGGTAACAGGACATAGACATGTCTTAGCACTTTGTTTAAATGTTTATTATCTGCCCCTTCCTTTGTGTAATTATAACAGTTGGGCTGGGGTGGTAGGATGATAGAAATTAAGTGATTGGGGTGGCTTACCCTCCCCAGTACACTCACACATTTGTTTTTGCTAATACTTAGCAATGTTTGAATTAGGTCTTAAGATGCTGTTTTCCAGTGATTGGCTTCTCGAATTAAAATACTCTAGAAACTTAATTATCTTGAGCTATAACATCTCATCTACTAGTTATTTGGTCCTAGATAAGTCACTGAACTTGCTTCTTGATCAGTAAAATCATAATAATAGCACCGACTTCACAGGTCTAATATAGGGCTCAAATGAGATAATGTGTACAAAGCGTTCTGCAAACATGAAAGCACTGTAGATGTGACATTATCATTTTTGATAAAATGAACATTTTCATCTGCAAAGTGCTCACCCATTTGTTATCAAATGAAGTAACACATGTAAAAAACCCTGAAAACCTTAAAGTGCTAGCTGTTATTACTGTCATTATCAGTAATATCATGGAGATTGTGTATAGCATAGGCATGTAGGCATTTTGTTCCATGAGATTTGCAATTTCATCCACTTTTCATCTTTCCCTTAGAAAGGCACCCAAATAGGATGCCTTGCCTATTCCAGAGAGTACCAGTAAGCCAGGATCATCTGTTAGGTTACTGTGGCCCATACCACAGGGCCCTACTCCAAGTGTTTTATAGGGCTAAGCTATATGTCTCTGGGAGGCATTGTCAAAGGAGTGGTTGGCTATATAAAGAAGGTAAACTGTGCTATGACCTCTTCAAAACCACCAGTGAGAACAAGAACCCTATTTTGTTCTGGCTTTCACAACAAAGCATTACATCCCTCTAAAATCTTCCCAAAGATAATTGTCCCTCCACAAATAAGCCACAGAAGGGGTGGTATATTTTACTTGCTTACCTTATGTTCATTTATATTAAAAGAACCAGCCTGCTAATCACAAAGGAATCACAGAGGCAGATAACTCTTATGAAACTTAGTGAAAAGGAAAGTATTCCTGAACTGAATTGCCATTCAATCATCTGCTTTCTGTTCTGTGGTTTTTATTAAATAATTCCTCTGTTGCTGCTGGGTGCATTTCAGGGTCCCAAACACATTTCTTTGTCTTTCTATCCCCAGCACCTAGCAAAATGTTCAGCACATGATAGGGACTTAGTAAATTTTTGTTGATTGTGAAAAAGTCATGACTAGTGGCAGAAATAATATTGGAAGCATAAGGATGTGTTCTAAGATATTGCACAAAGAGAGATATGGTATGAACAGAACAATAAATACCATAGAGTATAACAACAAACAGGCGTCTGAACATAGAACATGTTTATGGGAGTCTTGAGGCATAGAGAACATAGAGATGTTAGATAAAGAGGTTAGGGGAAGCGATGGAATGGCCTGACTTGTGCCCAGGGAAGGGAAAGGAAGAAGCCTGTCAAGGGACCCATGCCAAGGCAGAGTAGGCTCCACCATCAAGAAACATACAGAGATAAAGGAATGCAGCATTTAAAAGCAATTGTGCTAAAGTTTAGAACAACCACATTATGCAGTTTTACATAACATTTTTATTTCAGATCCTGTGACATAAAAACAAACAAAAAGGACTTATGAGTGAGAAGGCAAACTATGTTTCAACTGAATTGAAGTTCACATTATCTGGGAGAAGAAAATTTACTGCCCATTAAAAAAACTATACATTTTAAAAATCATACCTTCAGCTAAAATTACTAAATGAAATGAGAAAAAAAGATTCTAAAAGGACTTTATGAAGATACTAAACCTGTACACCATAATCATATTGAAAGTTTGGGTTCCTTAAAGTGAAACTATCTAATGTCATACATGGCAGAAATGCTATTTTGTGGGGCAGCGAGGTGGTGCAGTGGATAGAGCACCAGCCCTGAAGTCAGGAGGACTTGAGTTCAAATCCAACCTCAGACACATAATACTTACTAGCTGTGTGACCCTGGGCAAGTCACTTAACCCCATTGCCTAGCCAAAGAAAGAAGAAGAAATGTTATTTTGCTTCAAATCACCAGACGTATGACATTAATAATAGGATTTAGAGCTAGAAAAAAACCTTAGAGATTGTCTAGGCCAACCCCTTCATTTCACAGAGTAGGCCCAAATAGATGAGGTAACTTGCCCAGAGTAATACAAGTAGTAAGTACCAGATCTAGGATTCAGACTCAAGTCATCTGGCATTCTTTTCTTCATACCACAATATTTAGGCAGCTGTGGATGTGTAGACATTTAATATTGATTTGCAGTAATAATAGGTAGCAAAGGTTTTTCATATCTCTTTACAAATATCTCATTCAATCACAGCAACCCTGGGAAACTGGTGCTACTATTATCCCTATTTTATAGATGAGAAAACTGAGTCAGACAGAGGTTAAGTAACTTGCCCAAGGTCACAGAGCTAGCTAAGATGCAGAATTTGAACTTACAGCTTCCTGGCATCAGGTACAGTGCTTTATTTATCCAACTATCCGTAACAGTGAGTTTTAAGGGCAAACTTCAGTTAGAAAGCAGCTTGCTCATTTGAGAATCTGAAATAATGGGAAATGAAGTTCCTCAATTACATCAAAATTCATGCATACTAACTTCTCTGATAACAAAGAAGAGCATATTCTGTGCCTGGATAGTTGTGTTCAGTTTTCAGTTCAACACAACATTAATATAATTAATATATAATTAAAACTTAATTAAATGATCATTTTGTATAAGGCATTCAGCTAGGTGCAGGGGATGCAAGGACCAAAAAATTATCTATAAAGGCCCAGGAAGGAAGTTTCCTGAAGGAAGATTGGATTTCAAAAGTGGAGGAGGAGGGAAGGAGGGAGGGTGGATAGCTGAGTAGAGATGCGAAGAAAATGGCAACTATGTCCTAAACTCTTATATCTCAGTTGCTTCCATTGCTGAAAAGCAGTAGTCTTAAGGCATGTCCAACATGTCAGTGATCATCCTATTTGTTGTGCAGAAAAGTCCAATACTCTCTACTTTTAGTATCAGCAGTACCTTAGCAGCTTTATGGGAGTGACTGATATATTCTCTTCCTGTTGAGGAGACAGAATGGTTAATGGAAGTGCGTGCTCCCTATGGAACATATGTGAAGGCAGCAGGGCCATCTCCAGTGGTCCTGATCTATATCTGGCCACTGGACTCAGATGGCTGTGGAGGAGAAAGTGAGCCTGGTGACCTTGCACAGCCCTCCCTCACTTAAATCCAAGTCATTTGCAAGTCATGGCATCATCTTGCTGATGTCACAGTCCTCTTCTAGAATGAAGGACAAATAACAACAACAACAACATGAAAGCATCAGTCATTTGGGAATGGGTGTGAGAAAATTTAATACTTTTTCAGTTATCTGCTTTGGTACTCTGTTTCATGAGGTGTCTTTGTTTTTAATTCATAGTTATCTCATGTGATCTGGTAAAAAGAAACATTGGTGGGGGCTTGTAAGCTTATAGGTTTGAAAAAATGAACCTGATTATGGCTAACAATTGTGTCACATTGAAGGGATCTGGGTTCTACACATTACTATCAGAATTTCAATATAGTTGCTATAAGAAATTGAATTGTTTTATTGAAGCCCAGCATCTTCAGGTTTTTACCCTTTAAAAAGACCCCTCACACTTCCCCAAAAAAGTCCTAAAAACACATTTCCTGTCTGAGATAAAGTTTTTAAAATCTGCCATGCCTTTGGGTGAGGCTTAGCCTCATTTCTGGGACTCAGACGCTACTCTCTAAAGGACCATGTAAGTTGTAATCCTATCACATTGCTTTAATTTTTTTCAGATTAAACATATTTAATTTGTTTATTTAATTTCTTTATTTTTCCTTTCTTTGCCTTTCAAATAATATTTGTTTTCTTTCCCTCCCACCCCAACCCCACAATTTAAAAGAAGAAAAACAAAGCCCTTGTATTAAATATATGTAATTCCCACTTTGGCCGTGTCTAAAAATATGTCTTATTCTACATCTTGAACCTGTCACCTCTCTGTCAGGAAATAGGTAGCATACATAGATGATCATCAATCCTCTGGACTAGTCATTGATCAGAGTGTATTGATCAGAGATCTAAAGTCTTCCAAAATTGTTTGTGTTTATAATGTTACCATTATTGTGTAAATTGTCTCCTGGTTCTGCTCACTTCCCTCTGCATCAGTTTTTTCAAGTCTTCACAGCTTTCTCTAAACTTATCCCTTTCGTTATTTTCGTATTATATTCATATGCCATAATTTGTTCAGCCATTCCCCAATTGATGGACAACACTATAGTTTCTATTTTTTTGCCACTACAGAAAAAGGTGTTATAAATGTTTATATTTATTTGTCTTTTCCCTCTTCCTTTGATCTCTTTGGGTACAGGCCTAGTAGAAGTATCACTAGCTCAAAGGATGTGAATAATTTAATGACTTTTGGGGCATAGTTCCAAATTGCTTTTCAGCAGTACTAATTAATAGTTCCACCAACAGTACATCAATCAAATGTGCCTGTTTTCTTACAGACCTTCCACCATTTTGTCATTTTACATTTTTTCTATCTTTGCCAATCTGATGGGTGTGAGGTAGAACCTCAGAGTTGCTTTAACAGGCATTTCTCCAATTGTTGCTGACTTGGAGCATTTCTTTGTACATGAGGTTATTTAAAGCTTAGCTGTTTTCCTTTAAGAATTGCCTGTTCATATCTTTTGAACATTTATCAATTGGGTAATGTCTCTTATTCTTGCAAATTTGAATTAATTTCTAAGGGACACGATGGATAGACACTTGACTGGAATCAGAAAGACCTCAGTTAAAATCCACCCTCACACATTTCCTGGCTGTGTTTCCCTGGACAAATCACTTTTTTTGTCTTTGTCTTTGTTTTTTATTTGTTTTTGTTTCTTGCTAGGCAATGGGGTTAAGTGATTTGCCCAGGATCACACAGCTAGTAAGTGTCAAGTGTCTGAGGTCGGATTTGAACTCAGCTCCTCCTCACTCCAGGGCTGGTGTTCTATCCACTGCTCTACCTACCTGCCCCAGGGAGAAGTCACTTTAACCTCTGTCTGCCTCAGGTTCCTCAGCTGTAAAATGGGAATAATAATAGCACCTAACTCCCAGGGCTGTTATGAGGATAACCTGAGATGATATTTGTAAGGCACTTTGCAAATCCTTAAAGTTCAACATAAATGCTAAATGTTATTACTTATTTATTGTAAATGAGATCTTTATCAGAGAAATTGCTGTGAAGATTTTTTTCCTAGTTTACTGTTCCCCTTCTAATTTTAGTTGCCTTGGTTTTGTTTATGCAAAACTCTTCAATTTTATGTAATAAAATTTGTCCATTTTATTTTGTGTGATCCTCTCTATCCCATGTTTGATTATGAACTCTTCTTCTATTCCTAGAACTAAAAGGAAATTTCTTTTTTATTCTCTTAATTTTTTTGTGATTCTGTTGTTGTTCAGTCCTGTCTGACTCTTCATGACCCCATTTGATGTTTTCTTGGCAAAGATACTGAAGTGGTTTGCCATTTTCTTCTCCAGTTCATTTTATAGATGAGAGAACTGAGGCAAATAGGATTAAGTGACTTGCTAAGGCTCACACAGCTAGTAGGTATCTGAGGCTAGACTTGACTTGAACTCAGGTCTTCCTGACTCCAGGCCCAACACTCTATCCACTGTACCACATATATCCAAGTTACAAAGCAAATGCTCACGTGAAGGTCAGAAGAACAAGGACACTCTCAAGGTCTCTCTGAAGAACTTTGGAATCGATCAGGAGACATGGGAGACACTGGCACAGGACCACCCAGCATGGCCTACCCACGTCAAAGATGGTGCTGTGCTCTGTGAGCAAAGTAGAATTTCAGTAACTCAGAAGAAACATAAGATGCACAAAGTTGGAGCCATCTCTGTTCTAAATGTTCCTATGGACTATTTGTGCCCGACCTAGCATAGAGCTCATACTGATCTGATCAACCACAGTCAGACACACTGTACCTTGACCCCATTTAATTCCATCAAAAGTAAGGTACAAGCAAAGCTTAGAGAGATGCAGGATTCTTGGCTTAGTAAGAAGGCAGATGGAATTCAGTTTTATGCTGATAGTAACAATCCAAAGCACTTTTATTAAATTGCCCTGAAGGCAATTTATGGGTCAAAGACCTATGGTGCCTCTCAACTACTCAGTGCTGATCACATTGATTAGTGATAAGGATATGATCCTAAAGACATGGGCTGAACACTTCCATAGTGTTCTCAAAACAGAGCATCATCAATCAATGCTGAGGCCATTGACCATTTAACTCAGACTGAAGTCGGTCCCTCCCTAGCCGAAGTTCCACCTGAAGAAGTGTTGAATGCCATTAGGCTCCTTTCATGTGGTAAAGCACCTGGTATTGATTCTATTCCAGCTGAGATTTACAAGGTAGGGGGGCTCCATTGCTCATACAAAAGCTGACTGAAATTTTCCAGGTTATATGGCAAGAGGAGATTATTCCCCAGGAGTTCAAGGATGCCTACATTGTCCAGCTCTATAAAGGTAAAGGAAATAGATTGTCCCATGACAATCACAGGGGGTCTCTCTCTGAGTCATTGCTGGCAAGATTCTTGCCAGAGTCCTCCTTTCTAAGGCTGATCTTTCACCTGGAAGATGTTCATCCACCTGAGAGCCAATGTGAGCAAGACAGGAAGGACTGAGGAATGGTTATTATGGTGTTTGCTGCCCAACAAGTCCAGGAGAAATGCCAGAAGCAGAACAGAGGTCTGTACAAGTTTGTAGATCTAACCAAGGCCTTTGATACTGTCAGTCATGAGGACTTATGGAAAATTCTGTCAAAATTTGGTTGCTGGGAGAAGTTCATCAGCATTATACGTCAATTTCATGGCAGCATGCTTGCCCCAGTTCTGGATAAGGGACAATACTCTTGTGCTTTCCCAGTCACCAATGAAGTGAAAGAAGGCTATATGCTTGCTCCCAAGCTTTTTAGCATGTTTTCACCCATGTTGCTTTTAATGAGGTTGAACACAGCATCAAAGTCAGCTACCGCACTAATGGTAAATTCTTCAACTTGAAAAGGCTATAAGCCAAGACCAAAGTGGAGGGAGTGTTGGTGTATGATTTCTTGTTTGCAGATGATTGTGCACTCAATGCAGCCTCTGAAGTTGAGATGCAACAAAGTATGGATCAATTCTCTGCTGCTTGTGCTAATTTTGGCCTTACAGTTAACACCAAGAAAACACAGGTGCTCCATCAGCCAATACCACACCATCCATACGTGGAACTATTGTTTACAGCAAATGGAGAAGTTTTGAATGCTGCATTCACTTACCTTGGTAGTGTACTTTCCAGGGATGTACACATTGATAATGAGGCTGACCAGCTTATTGCCAGAGGTAGCTCAGTATTTGGGAGGCTCTGAAGGAAAGTATGGGAGAGAAGAGGTATTAGACTGACTACCAAACTGAAGGTCTACAGAGACATTGTGCTGACCTCATTGTTATGCAATAATGTATAACTGTGAAAACTGAACAGTATACCAGCGCCATGCCAGGAAACTGAATCGCTTGCATTTGAATTGTCTTAGGAAGATTCTGAAGATCACCTTGCAGGATAAGATGCCAGACACTGAGGTCCTTTCTCGAACTAAACTGCCAAGCAAACTCTGCTTCAGAAAGCATAACTCCAGGGACAGCTAGGTGGCGCAGTGGATAGAATACTGGCCCTGAAGTCAGGAGAACCTGAGTTCAAATGTGACCTCAGACCAAACACTTGACACATACTAGCTGTGTGACCCTGGGCAAGTCACCTAACCCCAATTGCCCCCCCCCAAAAAGAAAGAAAGCATAATTCCAATGGGGTGGCTATGTTGTTCGAATGCAAAACCTACAATTGCCAAAAAGACTATTTTATGGGGAACTCACACAGGGCAAGAATTCACATGGTGGTCAGAAGAAGTGATACAAGGACACTCTCAAGGTCTCTGTTAAGAACTTCGGAATTGATTGTGTGACGTGGTCCATCTACACTCCCCATCCCTTCCCGGGCTGCAGGAGAGGCATCTGTCGGAGCATGCCTGTGCTCTATGAGCAAAGCAGAATTGAAACAGCTCAAAGGAAACGCAGGATACACAAATTTAGAGAATCCACCCCAAATATTCACATGGACTATTTGTGCCCAACCTGTGGTAGAGCATTCCGAGCTCATATTAGTCTGATCAGCCACAGTCAGATACACTGTAACTTGACTCTTAACATAATGATGTCATTTTGGTCCTCTTTGAGAAGGACAACAACCATATCTAAGTCATGTGCCCATTTGGAGCCACTCTTGGCAAATGGTGTGAGGTTTTGATCTAAATCTAATTTCTGCCTTACTGCTTTCTAGTTTTTGTCATTTGTGAGGCCTTACCCAAGTAGCTGGGGTCTTCAGGTTTAGCTAACATTATGCTACTGTCTTCTCTGTCTTAGTGCTTATTAGATCATAGTTTTAGAGCTGAAAGGAATCTTGAAGACCATCAAGTCCCTGCCCTTCCTTTTACAGATGAGAAAACTGAGGTTCAGAATGTTTAAATAACTTCTCCAGGGTAACACAAATAGGAGGGGCTTAAGGGAGGATTGGATCTCAGGTCTTTCTGGCTCCAAATACAGCACTTTATCCATTACAAGCTAGCTGTTTCATCTCTGGTTTGAAGCAAGTTCTTTAAAACATAATCAGATGCATTTTTTTCAAAATTTTTATTAGCTAAAAGAAGAAAATGGCAGAAAAACAATGAAACGTATTTCCAAGCATTAGATTCAGGAGTCTTTGGAGTTTTTTCCTCCTTGGGGGACTGAGCAGTTTCCCTTTAGGAGATGCAAACTTGCCAAGTCTTTCATCCATAAGCAGTCATTAAGACTCTTCCCCCTTGCGTCTAAAGATTTTATTGCACCATATTTCAGTAAGAACTGCAACATCTGTCTTATTTAGAACCCCCGAATAGTGTCCTGTCCTGGTAATGCTAGCAGTACCAAAGGGGCCTGGAGTGGGGGGGGGGGGCGAAGCTAAGAGGTAGCAACTAAGAAAGAAGAAGAAAAGCTACAGTAACGGCATCTTTGATTTCACGGGGAAAAAGAGTGCTGCTGGCTGCCCAAGGGGGCCGTAGTTTACTCTTGTTACTGTGCAAAAATAAAGCATGATGGCTTGATAAAAGCAGAAGGCTGCCCTAACTCGCCTCATCAATGATATGGGGCTGGTTGCATCCAGCACATCACCCTGGACTGCCGCTTGGTGTTGCCACCAGGGAGCGGAGAGACCTGGATGGTCTAGAGACCCAGGCAACGCATCACACCCGCAGCCCAAGGCCAGAGAGGGAGGTGTCCAGGGCTTCTGGCGCTCGACTTGCGCTGCCTCTGAGCGGAGGCTGGAGGAGAAGAGGTCGCTGCTGGCTTCTGGGCTTGGGGACCCAGGCCTCTCCCACGCGGGGCTGCGTGCGCCCGCAGTGTGTAAAGCGGCGCACACACACACACACACACACACACACACACACACACACACACACAGGCAAGGGTGCGCACGCGCACGGACACACATTACACACATACACACACTCACACACAAACACACGCAGTCCAACCCCGGCTCGCGCGGCAGAACGTCACGCGGAGCTGGGAGGGGAAAGAGAAGGGAGGTGGGGCTCGGGGATCCGGGAGAGGAGAGCAGGAACAGGCGCTGCTGCTGCTGCTGCCGCCGCCGCTGCTGCCGCTGGGCTGCGGGGACTGCTGCTGGGGCGAGCGAGGGGCAGCCCCGGCCAGAGGCGGAGGAGGAGGAGGAGGACGGAGAGGGGGAGGAAGATGGTGGAGCTGGAGGCAACAGCGGCCAGAGGGAAGGCTCGTGCCCAGGCTGGCCGCCCACCCTGTCATTACCTCCGCGCCGCCTGCTAACGTGGGCCCCGCCAGACCCCAGCTGTCAGGCTCCAAGGTACTGGTGGAGAGAGGGAGGGAGGTGGGGAGTGGGTGGGGAGGGATGACGATCCAGCCTCCGACGGATGCCTCTCCTGCAGCCCGGGAAGGGATGGGGAGTGTAGATGGTCCGGAGAAGGGGGTGGGGGTTTATTGAATAACAATAATGATGCTGATGGTGGTGATTAGCATAATTCATTTCTTGTCCCCCTCCCCCCGCCTCCATCCCCAAATGAAGGGAACGGGGGGGATCCCTTAGACTGGCTGTCCAGCGGTGAGATACAGTGCTAAGACAGGGGAACAGGAAGGGGGTTTAAAGGATAAGTGTACAGCTGTATCTCTGGGGAGATGCACGCTGAGAAATCAGGGCTTTTGCAGGAGCAGGAGGGCCTGGAGACAGGAGCAGCGGTAGCAGGACACTGAGTGGAGTGTGTGTGTGTGTGTGTGTGTGTGTGTGTGTGTGTGTGTGTGTGACTTACAAGGGGGAGGAGGGTCTCCATCGTAGGATGACATTTTCAGGAACCCCTGGAAGGATCTCTCCTCAGTTGAAGATTCAGGAGGAAGAGTGATGGAAAGCGACTAGACCGTGGTGGTTTGTGCTGTGTGCACTTACTGGATGAAGGGACTGGGGAAGGGGAGAACACAGTAAGGTTTGTAGGACACTCTGTGCGTGTGTGTGTGTGTGTGTGTGTGTGTGTGTGTGTGTGTGCCCTCGCGTGAGCGAGGGGCGCGTGTGATTGAATCTCTAATCCTCAAGCTGCACGGTCAGACGCAGGGGTGTTGTTAGCGCCCGGCTTGCTGTCAACAGCCTCATTAACAACAGGCAAGACTGTGGGACATTGTTGTAGGAGATTTTCGCCCTGAAACTGTATGGTTTCTGATAGTGCCTCTGTGTTTTGGAATCCGTGAGTGGATTTTCTCCCTGCTCCGACCTTCTTATGTTGGAATGTAGGAGAGGAAGTAAAGATGTAGCGCCTGAGCACATGGCCCTGTAACAGGATGACTGTCACACCTTCTGGAAGTGCTGGTTGTCCCAGCTCAACCTGCTTCTGTGCGGAGCACCATGCAGGTGGCAGGCACTTCTTTTTGCCTAGTTTCTGCATTGCTCTAAGTCTCCTCCCTGACTATGCAGCTCCTATTGTTTGTCTCTTTTCTGACCAGTAGAAAGAAAACCTTTACCATGTCTGCCCTACCATCTCCTCTCCCCTTAACTCCCCAGCCCCCAATCCCTTAATGTCAAGGACTGAATCTCTTACTACCACCAATGGAGTAACTCCAGCGTTTGTTAAAGTACTGAGAACCACCGATAAGTGCTATTTTTTTTTAGTTTTTTTTTTTTCTAAACAGCATTTGTTTGGGAGAAGAGTTACCCCTCAAAAAAGAGGAAAAAAATGGTGCATTAGTATTTTCATTAATGCTTAAGAAATTGATAACCTTCTTTCTTAGCACCAATGAAATAAGCTTTCCTGGTTTTCACTAATAGGTTCTGTATTGAAGTCTCCCAAGAACCAAAGGGATAGAAGTGTGTTTGCTGAAAAGTCATCTGCCCTTTTACCTTGTGCTTTGCTGTTGTGGGGAGTTTCAGGTCTGGTCATAGCCAGCTGAGTCAAAGCCAAGGGTCATGGAGATGGACAAACAAAAGCGTTATTGTTGGGTTGATTCTGCTTAATAGGAGTAAGCCTCCACTGGGATTGGTGTGAAACATATATAGCTTATATGTGAGAAACTACACACACACACACACACACACACAAAACTGTGTCTATAAATAATGATATAACTGTAGTTAAGAGCAACCAGGCATGTACAATTTAATTTGAATCCTTGGTACACATGTCTTTCTGTTGAGAGAGAAAGAAGTATTTATCTTTATACTAAACACCTTGGTATTTCTTTGTTAACACATTGTATGGCTAGCTTAGCCTGCTCTGAAATATTCTAGTCACAATATTTTAAATTCTACTGCATTGCTGTCAGAATCCAAACTGGCTGCCCTGTCTTTTCCCCCCTTTTAAGACCAAAGCTATTAAACCTACATGAACAAATATATAACACATTGTTATCACAGGGTTCACAGGTTTTTTTAAAAAAAAAAGTTTGTATTTTTATTGTTTTTATATTGCAGTTTATACTTAATAAGAATCAGAGTCACTTATACCTTTCTTTTACTGTATATAGCAATTATAAAATGTATTTTGTTCATTAACAATAATATAAGGATCAGGCTTTCTTGAAAAAGTCAATATGAAGCATAGTTTTATTATTGTTTTCTTTCTGAGCCTTTAAAATTTCAATTTAAGGTTGTCCTAACTCTTTGAAGAGTTGGGGATAAATTTGGAGGAAAAAACACATTTATAGATTAGGGTACTTAATCTCTTTGTGATTTGTGTAGAATCTCTTTCTGATAAGTAGTTATTGAATTTTGAGGTCTTTCAGAGGGTTTTCTTACCCATTCTATGTTGGAAAAAAGATTTTTTTAAACAATTCTTTGTATTTGGAAGTAAACAAAAATGCCCAGTAAAATTCAAGCTTGTTCAATAAATAAAAGCAGCATATTTTCCAAGAAAGTTTATATTCCTCTTGACTTATACAGGGATAACCTGGCTTTGGTAAGGGAATTGGTAACTATATTGATTGAATGTCATTTATAACATAAATATGATTAAGTTTAATAAAATATATATAAAATGTTTAGAGATGATAGATTTTCTTAAAATTGCATAAGGTATGGTTAATGATACAACCTGAATTTTGTAATTCATTGTAGTAAGTTGTAATAGCTCTTGTGGTAGCCTGCAGCAACCCATTTGTTTTGCATGGATGCATTTCCTTCACTTAAAAATATCATTAATGCTATTTTCACTATTATTTAGCTTTAAAAAATGAGCTGATTCTTTAGAATACTTTCAAGAGAAAAATATTGGCTGATTGAGCTGGTTGTATAGAAAAATGTCAATATCTATTTTATTTTTACTCTTATTGTACAGTAAATATTCATGATGTTATATGGAAATAAAAGCAAATGATTTTATGCTGGAAAAGTAAAAGTGAACTCCATTTTCACAGTAGTTTAAGTGATTTTTTGAAACAGCTGTCATATAATGTTATGGAACACAGTCAACCCTTACTTTATCAACTTCATGGAGAGAGAAAGGTATTCAGTTTAAAAACTGATCAAACCAGAGGCTTCTTCAGTTTCTAAAATATTCTATGAACTTATTCTCTTGTGGAATTTCAACTTCAGTAAAACTGAATGAAAACAATAAAGCAAAAGGAGGAGGTTTTTTCTTGTATAACAGGAACACATGTGATATCAAAGTATTCTTTTACATTGAAGTGTAAGGTTGATTTTTCAGTGAGCCTAGTCAATATCCAAGCTAAAAAGAAAAACTACTTAGACACCTCTTTCCCATTTATAAATTGGACATTGAATTGCTATGTGTTCCATTGTCTTTACCAGAGAATTGCTGTTAGATGCTGAATGATGAAAATAATTTTTCCCCATTTCACTTCACTTTTAATGTCATTTAAAGATTGGGAAGGAAAAAGGACATCTTACAGATCTTCACATTGGCTTTCATGAGATAATTGTTTGTGGTTTGACACTGGAGAGATAGAGTGATATGTGTGATAGCATGGGAGCTGGGATGTTGGAGCTGAGTTAATGGACCTGGTAAATTCAATGGCATTATTATATTGAACTAGATGTCATTATGACAATATGTCTTCCCCCCTACCCTTCAACCATATTATTACATGCCTTTGGTTAAGGACTGCCCAGAACAAATGCTAATGTTATTTGGTAACGATGTGGAAAGCTTCCAATGACCACTATATATTAGATAGGAAACCCTGACAAATGGTCTTTGCTTACCAGTGGTGATGCGTCAATCAAGAACTTCCCAGTCTTCAGAGCAAAAATTCAAATATAAAGGATGAGATTAAGGTACCTTTGTACCTTAATTCCTGAGGACGACTATTCCCAAAGAGGACATAATGTCTAGGCATGATGGTAAATTAATTTTTAAACATAACCTACACAGTATGTAGGCATGATGGTGAATTCGTTTATAAAAACAAGGGAAGTATTGTTAAATTTCTTTGCACCTGAGAGTTCATTAAACCATTAATATTACTAGGAATTTATTTTTTATTTTTTAAAATGCTATACCTTAGATACAAGATTTTGTATCTCTCCTTGGAATTTAAGAATTATTTAGGTCTTTTTATTTAATGAAAATTTTATGTTTATGATATTGCTATGAAAACATAGTATTGATAGATCACTTTCACAGAAATGGAATTATTTATTTGTCCTATTTTGTCAAATTTTTCACAATCATGGGAACATTCTATCTTCATCAGAAGGTATACCTCACTTTATGAAAAGTTGTATACAACTAGCATTTTTGTAAACTGAATCAAAATTTAAAATGCACCAGAAGTTGCTCTTTAAATAACTGTATCCAATCTTTTTGTAACAAGTATAAATTCTTCCTAACTTAAATTTGTTTGCTAAATTT
This sequence comes from Vombatus ursinus, assembly GCF_900497805.2. Taxonomy (NCBI): domain Eukaryota; kingdom Metazoa; phylum Chordata; class Mammalia; order Diprotodontia; family Vombatidae; genus Vombatus; species Vombatus ursinus. The sequence continues at coordinate 39,302,324 of NW_020954610.1, forward strand.
AGACTTTTAAATCTTATTTCCTTGAAGGGGAGCACACCAGTATTGCATTCTTTTCCTTGAGAAGGATGCTTAAGGGTAAGAGTCTAAATGAAGTCAATAAAAGTTTTTTTATTATCCCTGATTGTTAGTGTATTTGGGTATGTAATGGCATGTGATTTTTGCCTGTTAAGCCACATTAAGCCTGAGTGAGAATTTTCTTTTTGAGTATGAATTTCTTTTCCCCTTCTATGGGTGAGTTAGTATGAAAGGAAGTGGGAAGTGGCATAGAATGAATGAATGAAACCACCAGTTGACTTTCTTTCAGAAATCATTCTGGGTGTATATTTTAATTCTAGTAGTTTCATTTTAAATGTGTCAAGTTACTGTGTTTTTGCCTCTTTCCCTACAAGATTATCCACTAATCTCGTCAGCTTCCTGGGAAAATTCTTTCTTTTTCCTCTTCTCCCTCCTCCCTGCTTTCAAAGCTCTCCCTCAAAATACCTAAGAGTTCTGGTGCATCTTCGAAATTTCAGGGATCTGTGATTTTGTTCATATGGCTGCTTTTTCCACCCACTCTGATGAAGGCTCCTCTATAACTCTGTAGGTGGTCTTCTGAGAGTTGCTGTGACTGAGGAATTCCTCACCCTGCAGCCAAGATGGTGGTAAGCCTCTGAGAGGTTAGCTAGGAAGGGCTTCAGACTACAGGCACATAACCCATCACTAGATGTGCTCTTTCTCCATTTAACAGTGGTTTAAAAAAAAAAAGTTGTTTCATTTGATTTTGTTTTGCTTTCTTAGTTTAGATTCAAAACCTTTCCACCTTGGTTGGACCAACCAAAACTTACTCTCCATTAACATAGCCTTTGAGAAGCCATGGTCACTCCCATTCCATTGGAGTAGAGTTTAGTGGAAAAGAGCGCTGATATTGCACTCTTTTCATCTGAATATCAACCTGATGTACTTATTTCGTCTTCCCAACTTGTGAAATTGAAGGAAATCAATATTCCAAGTGATGTATTTATTTCCACCACTCAAAAATAGTTCCTACCTCCTGGTTAGGCTTTTTGCTTTCCCAGCTACTTAAAGATTGCAGATTATTTTCCAAACAAACACCTTGGGAATATTGTAATAGGTTAAGTTAGAATTTATTCCATAGATGGAATTTTCCCATAGTGTTACATAGTGTGAAAAGTCTAGCTATTTCTGCCATCCAGTATAATTACCTTTTTTTTTGTCTCTCTTGAGGTGAAAAAACAAAAAATAAAAACTCAAGTCCTGTTTAGCAGGAGTTAAATGCCCATCTTATAGAAGGTGTAAGCATTTTACCTCCAGGATCACCTTCTTCATCTCTACCTCCTGTATTCCCCTGGCTTCCTCAAATTCCAGCTAAAATCCCATATTCTGTGAGAGGACTTTGCTGATCCCCCTTAATGCTAATGCCCTCTATCTATTGATTATCTCCAATTTACCCTGTCTGTATCTTATTTGTACATAATTGTATGAATGCTGTTTCCCCCATTAGACTTGTGAGCACCTTGAGAGGAGCTACTGTCTTTTGCCTCTCTTTTTATCCCCAGAGCTTAGCACAGTGCCTGGCATGTAGTAGGTTCATAAGTAATGCTTATTGACTCATTGACTGCCTAGTAAAGTCAGTCATAACTGCCACCATTTAAACCCACCTAGTACTATGAATGGGCCTAACAATAGAGGAGACCCAATGGAAAATTTACCCAGAACAGCAAAACAGCTCCAGCCCAGAACTGAAATGTGAATTGTGTAAGTGCTTGCGGTCTATACAGAATAAAAAACCAGTAATTCTGGGTTTTAAATCTGGGACTTGGGAAGAGTATCTTCCTTCTCTACCTATCCCATCATGTCTCCCCTAAGGTGTTTTGGAAGCCTCTGTATTTTAGGATTGCCTAGTATTTAGGTTCACTAGAAGGGATTTGAAAGAGGCTCAAGGAAGAACTTCCTGATTGGTGTACCTTAGAACAAGTTACTGATCAAAATGGGCTACTCAGAGAAGGATATAAGAGTAAGCAGGACATCCGTTTGCATGGAGTTCTGCATTAGAACTTGGGAAGTAGTGGATACTCCTTGGAATCAGAAGGATCTGAGTTCAAATCTAGCCTCAGACACTTACTAGCAGTATGACCCCAGGCAATCTTTATTACCTCAAAAAAAAAACAAAACCCAGGGAAGTGATGTATAGATGCCCTTTCTGTCTTTCATACTTTTGAAGATGCACTTAAAAGATTACATGGTGCTACTTTATTTTCCTGTGTAAAATGATTCTGCGTACATATTTCTACCATTAAAGTTTTGTATTTGTATATCATTTCCTGAGGAACTTTGGGCTTCTTTGGCATAACTATCTTAGGCCTTCAGACCCCAATGTATGGGGAGATTGCAAATGCTAAGTTAGTAAGGTGATGAGTTATATAAATGTGTATCAGACAGGGAATCTCTTTTATTTCTTTTTTGTATCCCCAGTGCTAAGCACAATGCCTGCCACATAGTAGGAGCTTAATAAATGTTTTCTAATTGATTGGTGATTGAAATTTAAAGGAGTTAAACATAAAACTGCACTTAGATTCAAAACTTCAGTGGTATGAGTACAGCATCGGTGAAACATTTTTATAGTATATTCATGTGAAAAAATATGCCAGGCACTGTGCTAAGCTCTGGGGATAAAACGAGAGGCAAAAGACAGTAGCTCTTCTCAAGGTGCTCACGGGTCTAATGGGGGAAACAGCATTCATACAATTATGTACAAATAAGATACGGACAGGATAAATTGGAGATAATCAATAGATAGAGGGCATTAGCATCAAGGGGGATCAGCAAAGGCTTCTCATAGAATATAGGATTTTAGCTGGAATTTGAAGGAAGCCAGGGGAATCCAGGAGGTAGAGATGAAGAAGGTGAATATTCCAGAGATGGGAAACAGTCAATGAAAACACCTAGAGTCTGGAGGAATGTTTTGTGTGAGGAACAGTAAGGAGACCAGTATCTCTGGATCATAGATTTTGTAGAGGTATTTCAGTTGGAAAGGTAGGAGGGCATTAGGTTGTGAAGGATGCAAAATGAGATGTAACATTTTTGGATGTGGCCAATGTAGGAATTTGTTTTGTCTGACTATACATATTTGCTACAATAGTTGGTTTTTTTCCCCCAAGGGGGAGGTGGGATGAAGAGAAAATAAACATGTTAATGGAAAAAGGAATAGCATTGTACTATTTCAAAGAAGCTTTTTGTTTTTGTTTTCTGATGGGGCTGATTAGTCCAGTAGATCAGAAAGATATAGACATTATCATATATTGGGATTTCAGCAAGGCAATTGATAAAAATCTCTCATACCTTTATGGAAAAGGTGGAGAGATGCAGGCTGGATGATAGTACAATGAGATGTAACTGGTGGTTGATTAATGAATAGCCTGGTGTCATGCTTAGGGGCTTTGTCCTTAGTCCCATCTTGCTCAACATTTTTATCAATGACTTGGACAGAGACCTATGGGATACAATTATGCCGATAATATGAAGCTGAAAGAGATTGATAATATATGTTGGGGGAACAGAATGAGGAACCAAAGAGATCTTGACAGCAGGAATGATGAACTAAATCTAAGGAGATAAAATATATAGCTTGATTTGTATATGTTTGTTTCCCCCTTTAGATTATGATCTCCTTGAGGGCAGGGAATCTTTTTTGCTTCTGTTTTGTATCCTTAGTGCTTGGTACAATGCCTGCCACATAGTAGGAACTTAATAAATGTTTACTAATTGATTGATAATTGAAATTCAAAAGAGATAAACGCACTTAGATTCAAAAATTCAGTGGTATGAGTACAGTATGTGTGAAACATGGTTACCGTATATTCATGTGAAAAAATATTTAGGGCTTTAAGTTTACTGTAAGCTCAGAATTAGTCACTAGTGTGCTGTGACTTCCTAAAAAACTCATGCACATTTAGAGTGCACTACTTACAGTATGAGGGCAGCTAGGGGGCATAGTGAATAGAGTGCCAGACCTAAAGTCAGGAAGACTCATCTTTGTGAATTTAAGTCTAGCCTCAGACACTTTGACCCTGGGCAAGTCACTTAACCCTATTTGCCTCACTTTCCTCATCTGTAAAATGAACTAGAGAAGGAAATGGCAAACCATTCCAGTATCTCTGCCAAGAAAACACCAAATGGAGTCATGAAGAGTCAGATACAACTGAAATGACTCAACAACAACAACGACAACAACAAAATCTTAGGGTATGGTATCTAAAATTAGGGAGAGTCCCTTGTATTAGTTAGTATATCATTGCTTATAGTTCTGGGAATGACATTTTAATAGAGCTGGAGTGTCCAGGGTCAGGATAGTGAGAGGACTTTAAGTGATATGATATAAAGAATGGTTGAAGGAACTGGAAATATTTAGTGTGGAAAAGAGAAGACAAAGAGGGGACATGATTTTCACCTTCAGATATCTGAAAAGCTATTCTTCATAGCCCCTGAGAGCCAAATAAGACCAAATGGACAAAAGTTACTAGAAGACCAATTTGGCTCAATATAAAAAAAGAACTTTTTTTTTTAACAATTAGAAATGAATGAAAATGGTATTTAAAAAGATACCAATTACATTTTGTTTATTAAAGTATGAAAATGGGACAGTTTGTCTTGTGATATAGTGAGTTCTCCAGCCCTGAAAGCGTTCCTGAGCGGATTTTGTCCACAACCTCAAGTGGATATTGTCAAGGTGTTTCAAAGGAGATTTCCATTCTCAAGCAAGATGTTAGTCAAGATTATCTATAAGGTCACTTCCAAGTATAGGATTTGAGGAACCACGCACAGCAGAAGCAACAATGAAAAGATAGTTGAAAAAAAGAGAAGTAGATGGAGAAGGTGAAAAGCAGACTTGCTGACTTCCTTTGTACAGTTTTAAGAAGGGAAGAACGAGGGTGACTATTAATTGGAGAAAGAGGAATATCTAACTGGGATAGCACAACAATGCAGAGACATTTGGTATAGAATCAGGAAGACCTGTTATTGTCCAGTTATTTTTCAGTTGTGTCTGACTCTGTTTGACCCCATCTGGAGTTTTTTTTGGCAGAGATACTCTACTAGTTTGCCATTCTCCAGCTCATTTTACACATGAGGAAACTGAGGCAAACAGAGTTAAGTTACTTGCCCGGGGTCACATAGTTAGTAAGTTTCTGATGCCAGATTTACTCACAAAGATGAGTTTTCCTGACTGCAGGCCTGGCACTCTATCCACTGTACCACCTAGCTGCCTCCAAGAAGACCTGAAGAGCTTAATACCCTCTAAGGGCATCTACTATATAATAATTGGAGTTTGCAAAGATGACTGACCCATCAAAACAGATTGAATTCTGTTCAAAATACTGTTAATTAAGGTAGGAAGGTTTATTTTATAAGTATTTTAATAAAGATAGTTAAAATCCCCAAACCTCAATTCTTGGAGGACTAGCACTCAGCTACCTAAAAAACGAACAAATACTTCAAGTATTCCATGACCATTTCAGAAAAGTGAGGTGCTCCTGAACCTTACTAGAGACTGTGTCTGTAGCATGCTTGGATATCATGTCTGCATCAATGTTGTCTGTTTTAGATCATAATGGCCTATAGGGCTAGAGACATTTTTAAAAAATAACATTTAGACTAAAGTTTCTTAACCCTTGTCTAGAGTTCTTAATACATGAGATCCGCAGATGCCCAGTGCGTCTGTAAATAGATTTCAGAGTGTGTGAACTTGGATAAGGAAAAAAAAATACATTTTTATTTTCACTAACCTTTGCTTTCCTTTGTAATTGGATGTATATTATTTTATACATTTAAAAATATTGTTTCAAGAAGGAATCTATAGACTTCATCCGATTGCTAAAGGGGTCCATGACTCACAAAAATGGGTTAGGAATTCCTGATCTAATCAGTGTCTAATACTTTGATGATAGTAATAAGTTTCCTCACATTTTCATATATACAAATAGTGTTTTTCATATAGATAGATAAAATTAAAAAATAGATTTATTTCCTCTACCAGTGCAGATTTCAACCTTTTCACACGTTCTCATACTATTTGATACATGCCTGCATTTTTCCATAAATCCTACTTAAATACTTTGAATCTTGATTTCCTTCTCTATAAAATGGGTATTATAGTTCCTCACTGTCCTACATAATGGAACTGTTGTTAAAGAAAGTGCATTTAAACTTTAAAGCTCTATGAAAATGTGAGGTGGTTTAGGACTTCCTTTTGTTCTTCTAGTACCTTAGGGTTATCAGTATAGCATCCAGGCTATCTATCTCCTATCAGGCCCTAAATAAATATTTGTCAAATTGTGTTGATAATTTCTAATTGCCTTATCCAGAGGCCTTTGCTTCATTCACATTCTCTTTGATCTTTCTGTGATATCTTTGAGTAAGCTTTTTCTGTTCTTCTTCAGCTTCTATGATACTGCATAATTGTGGTTTTCTTATTTATCTGACTTTTTCTTTTTTACATTTCCTTCACTAGCTCCTGTTGCTGCCCCCTACATGTCCCAAGATTATATATGCAGGGCTTCCTATCTCTCTGAACTCCTTTCCTTAATGGTTTACATTTACTACCACAGCTTAAAATATAGCTAACTCTGCAGTCCTGATTTCTCTCCTGATTTTCAGGTCAATTTAAAGGATCTGCTGGATATTTCTATTTAGGTGTCTTGCTGCCACCTGTCCCAAAACATATTCCTCAGCTGTTCCATAGTTCCTTTTCTGGAGGAGAGGGAGAGAGAGAGAGAGAGAGACTGACCTTCTTCCCTCTTCTGCCTCCTCCCATCCTTAAGCTCTTCCTTCTGGCTTCCCTGTTTCTGCTAATGACATTCTCATAATTCTTCTATACCTAGGCTCAAAATCCTTTGATTCCTTCTAATTGCTTATTCCCCAAGTCCAATTAGTGGTCAAGTCCCATGAGATACTCTTTTTGAATTTCTCTTACACTTATATTGTCCTTTCCGTCCCCACTGCCCTAGGGAGTTAGTGTAGTTAATGTCGAAAGAGTGCCTTATTCAATCATAGAACCTGAGTTAGAATCCTGGTTCTGTCACTTATTATCAGTGTAACCTTGGGCAAGAGGGCACTTCACCTATCCTCACCTCTAAGTTTCCTCATCCGTAGAATGAGGGGGATAAACCCAATGACCTTCCACCTCTAGATCTGTGATTCCATGATCAGTAAGTTTGCTCACTGGAGATTCTTTACACTAATGAAATCATACAGACTTAAAAAAAAATCAAACCAAAAACAAATGAAAACTTGTGGTCCTACATTAGGCCCTCATTATTCCTTGCCTAGAGTATTACAGTAGTCTTCTAATTTGACTCCCTGTCCCTAACATGTATTTCCTCACTCCTGCAAGCCATTGTCACATGAGACTTCCTAAAATATTCCTTTGATGGCATTACTCCTTTGCTCAAAACCTTTCCATGGCTCCCTATTGCCTACAAGGAAGTCCAAACTTCTTGCCTATTATTGTAGGCCTTTCATAGTATAGGCTCAAAGTTATTGCCCAAAGTTATCTACAGAGCTATAAGTAGAAATTCTTGAACCCAGGGCAAAAGCACCAATGACAGAAATCCCAGAATCCCACAAGGTTGTTGATAGAGAGGCCATTATGGAGCTGAGGGTGGGGAGGTGGAACATTGTAGAAAAGCTCTGAGTGAGGATCTAAGGGCCATTTCTATGAGGAAAGGACTGAGATTTAGTTCATGGATGTTATTCAATCTATTTTGGCTGCTTTGAGTCCTTTTTTGCTTCCTTTCTAGTTTCCAACTCTGTTCTGGATAGGTAAGGTTATCAGAAAGCTGAGCTCTGGTTATCTGAAGTGATTTTATACATTTTGATCTGTGATTTCTCATTCTCCTTCCAGATGGTTGGGTTTCTAAAAAAGCTTTACTAATGTTTTTTTCTCAATACTACCTTGTAACAAAGAAAAGCAATTTAGCAAAACCAACCAAACACAGTGGCTACATCTGTTATATTATGCAACATTCATCATCTGTAATCCCTAACCTCTACCAAGAGGAGGGAGGTATGTTTCAACTATCCTCTGGAACCAATACTGAGCACTGAATTTAATCTGAGTTCAGATGACTTTTTAATGTTGTTTTCATTGATTATATTAGATATAACTGGAAGGAAGCCTGGGAAAATCTAGTCCAATCCCTTCAATTTATAGATGAGGAAACTGATGCCTAGGGAGGTTATTCTATTAAGTCGTTGGGGAATTGTGATCTGAGTCAAGGCCAGGAGCACCCACACCAGTGAAATCACAGGTCACAATGAAATATGGAAGTGCCAAAGAAGCTATCACTCTGATCACATGTGTTAAAATCTCTGGTGGTGTTCTGATAGAAACTAATTGAATCATCTTCAGATATGTGAAGAGCTCGTCATATGGATGAAGAATGACTGATTCTGCCTCATGTCCACAGGGAAAACTAGGACCAACAGAATTCAACAAAACATAAGGCAGAGAACTTCTTAATAATCAGAGCTATGTGACAACAGAACACACTGCCTTATAAGGCAATAAGTTCTACACAATTGGACATATTTGAAGAGAAGCTGGATAACTGCTTGTCAGGAATATTGTAGTGTGGGGTTCCTGCGCTGAGCAGAGGGATGGACTAGATGACTTGAGGTCCCTGCCATTTCTGAGATTCTGTGATTCTCTAGGAATTTAGTACACCAGAGAAAATGATGGGGAAAAAATACATTGGATCAAGGGTCTTTAAGCCCTGCACCCAATGCAATTTTAAGCTTTAAAACTAAGCTGAAAGATAGAAATAGCTCTTAGATTTCATTTGTGACCAACACTGTATGGTATCTAGTCTGTACAGCAGGGATTAGAGTAAGAACAGTACACAGTGGAAGGAATTGTCGTTGTGCCTTTGCTTCCTCTCAAAGAGGGCAAGTTAGGCTTGTTTTCATAGAATTAAGGCCTTTTGGGTGTGTATTGGAAGGGACAGGTTAGACAGAGCCTGCACAAAGTGGGCTGTACTTGAAACAGAATAATAAAGCTCAGAAAACAACCTCTACCTTTACATAAAAGGGCTTGGGCTAACTTCATAAGTCAAACCCCATTTTTCTTAATTTACCATGGAAACAATATTGTTGGAAACACTGTGGCTAAAGGTTGTGGTTGCAAGGTCTTACGCCTTACAGATGTCTGGGAGCAAAGGGGGCGGGAGAAGAGAGTTGCTTAAGCATGAAGTTCATCTGCTTTATTTTTTTTAATTTTTGGAATAAAACAAGGATTTCCATAACATAGTATAATTTAAAAAAAAAGATGACTGCACATAAAATTGCAAATCTGCTATGTACAATTTGCTATTTTTTCAAATATACAACAAAATTATTGTGTAAATTTCTTTTTTTCCTTGCCTCCTCCCTCCCCAACTCTGGCCTAGAGATGACCACCATTGGGCACAAATACACACACACACACACACACACACACATGTATATATATATACACATATACACACAATATATGTGTATATACATATACATATATGTATGTATATACACACATATGTACATACATATTTGTAAAATTGTTCTCTACATCCTTCTATTTATCAGTTCTTTCTCTGGATACAGATAGTACCTTTCTTCATATGTCCTTTATTGTTAATTTGAGTATTTATAATAGTGAAAATAACTTATTCGCTCAAAGTCGTTCTTAAAACAATATTAGTTACCATATAGAATGTTCTCTTGGTTCCACTCACTTCACTCTTCATTATTTCATGCAAGTCTTTCCATGTTTTTTTCTAAAATCATTGAGCTCATCATTTCTTATAGCACAGTAGTATTCCATCACAATCATATACCACAACTTGTTCTCCATTCCCCATTGATGGGCATTCTTTCAATTTCTAATTTTTTACCACCACAAAAAGTTGATAATTATTTTAAAATAACTATTTCCTTTGTAATCTTCTGTATTTTATTTTAGGTTTTTAAAAAAGATTATTCTAAAAAGGGATCTAAATGCTTCACCAGTCTGCCAAAGAAGTCTATGAAACAAAAATGGTTAAGAACCTTTATTCTAACATGTGGTGGTTGGTAGGATTTAGTTTTAGTCGTTGTTTTTTAACCAAATGGTATTAAATAATATTGCTTTAGAACTTCAAGTCTTCCAGTATATTTGAGGATAATATCGTCAGGAAACTATAGCAAGAAGTGATTATGATTTTGATCATTGTTTATTCTGGAGGCTACAGTGCAGGGATTAACTGTAATACTGGGTGGTTGGCTTGCAGCTTAGTTGTGGTTTTTAAAGCACATGCTTTGCTCAGAGGAAACTACTTTGTGAAATGCTGATAATCACTCAGGAGGTCTTACTATGTTTTTGCTAAGGTGATTTTAATAGGATTGATTTATGAAGCTTTGGTACCTTATGTGAGTGAGCTAAGAATAATAAAATGGGAGAAGGCCAACTTTTATGATTTTCTTTTGTAGACCTTGTGGTAGAAGAGTTTAAGACAAACAGGCATGGATTTTATGGGGTATAATCCCCATTATAGTTAGCACTCATGTTTTCCTCATGGTGCCATGTGACTGTGAATCTTGGAATACCACAACCACTGAAGAATCAAGATTACAAATAACCCAAAGGGAAATGGTAAGACTGATAGTCAATTAATCAACAATTGAGTGCTTATGATGTGCCAACCAGTATTCTAGGTGCTGGTGTACAAAAACAGAAATAAAACAGTCCCTGCCTTCAGAGAGCTTATATTGTAACTGGGAAGACAGAACATGCACATATACACACTGTCCCCAAAGTTCACTTTTAAGTTCTGATAACTTTGGAAGTATAAATACTACAAACTTGCAAAAAAAAACCCAATATTTAACAGGTTAATTATTTAAAAATTTTAAAAGTATTGATGGATTTCTAATTAAAATTCAACATAAACACCATTTTGGGCTATATAGTGCTCTAGTCAATTTTTGAACTTGGCAAAAACTTTCTTCAGCTGGTGCTCAATGACTGAAAGAATTTGATTTGTAATTCTAGTCTTTGAATTATCCAAAGAATAAGGTTTTGATGCATAAATAACAGTTGTGGCACCACAGGAGAATGTCTAATGGTGATATATCAGGTGACTGAGGTGGACAAGCAAGAAGACCTCCTCTACACATACCCATCTGAGGGTAATCCAGAAACTGTTGTACATACAATACATAATGACAGGGTGCCCTATATTGTTAAAAAATTAAAAACTTATTCAAAATTCACAAAACAAAATATAAAACAAATTTAAATAATTAAATATTTAAATATTGCTATTTACAAATTTATAGCAATTGCACTTCTGAACTAAGACTTTTGGGATATTCTGTGTCTATGTGTGTATATGTACACATGCACACACATGCATAATATGTGAAGGAAGCAAGCAATGTACTGGATGAACAAGAAATAATTAAGAGAGAGAAAGTGCTAGAATTAAGAGGGGGTAGGGAAGACTCCCTTTAGAATATAGGATTTTATTTGGGTCTTAGAGGAAGCCAGGGAGGTCAAGGGTCAGAGTGGAGGAGGGAGAACATTCCAGGCAGAGGGGACAGTCAGGGAAACTGAGATAGGCTGAGGTTAAGTGACTTGCCCAGGATCACATAGCTAGTTCTTCCTGACTCTAAGCTCAGTAATCTATCCACACTGTACTACCTAGCTACTTCCAAGGAGAGTGATGGTTCACTAGCCTGGATATGTAGGTTGGAACCAGATTGTGGACAAACACAACAATGCATTTGATCCCAGAGGCAATAGGGAGTCAGTGGAGTTTCGTAGGCAGGGGAATGATGTGCTCAAACTGTGTGGAGAATGGATAGGAAAGGGAAAGATTTAAGCCTGAGAGATCAATTAGGAGGCTCTTACAGATATCCAGGTAAGCAATAATAAGGGTGGGTGTAAGCATGTTGTTGACTGTGGCCAGCAATGACTTGCATGTGAGAAATAACATAAAAGACTTTGTGAAGAATGAAAAGGAGGTGTGCTGGTCGTGAAGTGAGAATGAGACAATAGATGGGCATACATCAATTAGAGCTTCTGTGGAGGATTTTTGGAAAGACTTGGGCAAGAAACAAACAAGATGAGAAGGTATGGAGGGATCAAAGATTTAGAACCAGAAGGGAATTCTGAAGTCATCCAGCCTAACTCCCTCATTTTACAGATGAGGAAGCAATCAATAGTCAGTCAGTAAACATTTATGAAGTTCCTACCATGTGCTTCTCCAGCTGTACCATGGGATTTACTTTGATGGAGTGGCTATCCCCACCGATTACATGGAGGATCATGGACCCTCCGTAGTGTCAAAGTAAAGTCAGCCTATTAAAATATCTTGCAGATTATGAAATCAAAGTCCCCAGCTTAGGGAATTTAGTTTGATGGAAAAAGGAGTCACATTGTTATTAATAAAGCACTGAGCCCCATCAAGGCATTTAAAAAATTAATCATGTACCTCTCTGGTAAGTAGTAACACAGGACGCTTGCAGTTGGAGCTGACAATACCCCAAAGGAATGTGTGGTGCCGAACTAGAAATACATACCGTCTCCTGGTCTTACTCATAGGTGAGGAAAAGAAAAAAAAAAAGGCAGCAAAATTTCTGTCAAGAACAATGTATTAAATGTCTTTGAGTTGCCCAAAGACATAAAAAGTAAATCAAAAGTCCCTGTGTACCAACTAGAGATGATGAGTATTATCAGAGTCCCCGCACATAAGTTTCTTCTGTGAGTTATAATAAATATTGAAAATGACTCCCCTGTGTTTATGGAAGTACATCTGTACATTCTATTCTGTTTTCAAAGGCAGACATCCATCCATTTAACCATTTTCAGTGTAAGGGTTTGAGGCTCATTTGTATAATACAATCAACCGGTCATTATGCATTCACTTATGTGGAAAACCTATGCTAAGTGTTTTGGGAGCTACACAGAGGAATAAACCATGTCTCCTCCCGTCAAGGACTTTACTATTTAAATGTACAAAGAAGGAATTCATATATGAAAGGCAAGCTAGTGCAAACCATTTTATGACAAGTTCTAAAAGAGAGGCATTAACAAATGCTATCAGAGTTAAGAGAAGGAAATTCATCAGTAGGTTGATGGAGTCAGGGAAGATTACTAGGAGGTAAGATATGGCCTGAGTCTTTTCATTTGTTGGAGAATGGTTATTCTCCACCAGACTGTTCAACTTTGAATGAGTCCTCCTTTTTATCTTTCCATCCTAAGTCATTCAGTCATTCATTCATAGTTTACCTAGAATTCACTTGTTCTCTTGTGGACACACGGGTGATATTAGCTAGGTAAGTGGTAGATGAGATAACTTTGACCTATTTGAATGACCAGACTGAAAAAATGTTCCATCTTGATAGCAACCTGTAAGGTTGTCCCTGGTGAACATGAACCTCAAATTTGTGCTGGGTTTCATACTGTATAATATTTTTACCAATGACTTAGATGAAAGCTTGTTCCAGATGTGTGCTGGAACCATCCCTAAACCTCACGTGGGAGCTCATTATTAAATGTTTATTGTGACCATTTCTTCCTCTTAAATAAATTAAGGTTTGATTCATTGTTTTGCTAGTTGTCTATACTTAAGAAAGTGTTCATAATGGCAAATTAAACTTAAAAGTGTACATGGATACATTTTTCTCCCAGAGAGCCCATTTAGTAGCATATCCTATGCTAATTTTTATGACTTTCCTATCATAGTAATACTCTACTCTTACTTATTCAATTATTTCAATTGTATCTGACTTCACGATCCCATTTGGGGTTTTATTGACAAAGATGCTGAACTGGTTTGCCATTTCCTTCTCCAGCTCATTTTCAGATGAGGAAACTGAGGCAAACAAGGTGAAGTAACTTGCCCAGGGTCACACAGCTAGTAAGTGTCTGAGGTCAGATTTGAACTCATGAAGATGAGTCTTCATGTCTCCAAGCTGTACTACCTAGCTGCCCCTACTCATACTAATACTCTGCATAAAGTTTAATGATGCCCAGTTCCATCAGCTATATCTCATAGAGGGCATCATCTTGAGGTCCTTCATCATCCTGATTACCATTCTTTGTTTTTCCTACATCTTGACAACAACCTTCCTAAAATGTTGGTCTTATAACAAGACACAGTACTATAGATGTGGTCTGGCCAAAGCAGAGTGCTACAGGGCTATGGCCGCCTCTTTTCTGGACACTGCACCTTTCTTAATTCAGGCTAAAATGGCATTAATGAATTAATTAGTCAATTAATTTGGTTGCCATGTCATATTCAGTACATTGACTTATGTTGAACTTAACAGTTCTCCAAAAACTTCAAATCTTCCTGACATGAGCAAAATGTCTAGCCAGTCCTCCCCTCTCTTGTACCTGTGAAGTTGATTTTTGAACCTTAATATAGTATTTTACATTTATCTCGGCAATTTCATCTTATTCAATCTAGCCTTTCATGGTAGCTTGTGAAGACCTTTTGTATCTTGACTCTGTTGTCCAGTATATTAACCATTTCTTCTAGTCTGGTCAGCCAGAAGTTTGATCAGTATGTCAGCTGTACCTTCATTCAAGTTATTGGTAAAAATATCATTTAGCATGAAGACCCAGCCCAGATCCAGGCTTCATGTTCATTAGAAACCATCTTCCAGGTTGTTCTCAAGATGTGACAATCTTTGAGTCTGGTCATTCAGACAGGTCAAAGTTAATCTCATCTAATCTATTACCTAACAGCATGTGAAATCTAGTTAAACAATGAATGAATGAATTTATTAAGCACTTATTAATCTGCTAATCACTGTACTAAGTGCTGGTGATACAAACTGAAAAAGCTAGACAGTCCCAACTTTCAAGAAACTCACATTGTAATTGGGGTAGATGACACATATGTGAAAGTTCAGCGATAGGAAAGAAGGAAAAGCCTGGAAATCCTAATAATTCAGCAGCAAGGCAGATGGCAAAGTGCAGGAGTAGTACTTAGAATAGGCAAATGGGAAAGTCAAATGGGGTAGGGCTCCACTGCTAGTGGTGGGTCTTCCTATGGCCCAGCAATCCCATATGGGTTCTGGAATAACCTGATTGGGGGGTGGGGTGGGGCAAGAGGGATATCTATAGTATTCCCCTGTAATGTTAGTCTCTTTTTTTTAACCCCCTTCCATTTTGTTTTTTTCTACCTCTTTCCAGTATTACATTTGGTTTCCTTGCCCTTGCACATTTTTTAATCTGCTATTTAGATGATAGGAAATGTGCTTGAATTATTGCCTGAGAACCTTCCCTGCCCTATATAGGCTTGTCTGGGGCTATTATTTGCATGGTAACCCTTCATGAGTACATTCAAGTTTATCACTTGCATCTTTTTATGTTACGTGCATGGATAACCAATGAGACCTCTGGAATAGCAACTTCTTACACCTTTACTTAAATCCAAGTGGAGATCTTCTACTCTAAACAGGTCTTCTATTAGCTGTTAATCCCTTTAAAAATATCCTTGCAGACTTTTAAACTGAAATATTACTTAATCTGCATAGAAAGCTGTCTAATATAAAACATAAATTGAAAGGAAAGCATTATTCACTTTAAAAAATCTTCACTTCAGACATTTAAAACTATTGATGTAGGGAACATATTATTTTCTTAATAATAATTTGATTTATATTTAGGTCTTGAGGACCTGTGTCTCCAATATAAATATTACAACTCTTATCTGTGCTGGAGAGTAGACCAACCCATATATCATTTCCTGAGCAGAAATGACTAATCCTACCCACAGTTGAGAATTCTCTACAAAAGTGCTTGTGAATATTACATAGGATTCAGAAACTCTAGGCAAAACTTGAACAGCAAACTTGTACAATCTTACTTTGCTAGATATTTTTCCTGCTTTTAATTATCATTGCTGTTCCGTATCAGTAACTTAGAAAATCATTTATTCGTAATTACAGGTGCTTAAAACCATTTAAAATTACTTGATATTGAAGATGTTAATGTTTCATTTTTAAGCTAATTATGCCTGTGCTAGAATGCTCTATGGGGCCACTTTTATGTATTAAATTTTCTATGTATGACTACATTAAATTGTGCAGAAAATGGAATGAAAATGAAACACAGCTTCTGTGCAAACTTCATTCTGGATCTCTACCTTGATCCTCATTAGGATCTTTCTTTAGCATGTGTCTGCTGCTTTGTTTTGGAATAGTGTTCTGTCGCTTGAACTAAGGGGACATTTATTTATCAACAAATCAAGCATAAGCAATGCACTCTTTAAAGATCCAGTTGCCAATTAATGATTAATTCAAATGGTAAAGAAATGAGTTGACAACTGTATTACTTACTAACATTATGTCTCTGGTTATAATTAAGAACCTTCATCCCTGGGGCATTCTAACAGCTGACTTTGCTGTTACCAGGGCAACTCTCTAGGATATATATCTTTTGGCGTATATTCCAAGGAGGAGGATAGGAAGCAATGAGGTGCTGCTGGAGAAGCTTGTATTTGAGCTTATCCTTAGGGGCAGTGGAGTGAGAACGGTTTGGCAGATTGAATTTGGGTGGTGAGAAAGCTCTGATCATCGAGGAGGTCGGGTATTAGCAATTCTTGAATTCTGCACATTGTCAGAGGGGATAACATTTTACCTGGATAGAAGGTCAGTGAAGATGGCAGGGGCAGAAAGGACCAGGAAGACTGTAGAGAGATTTGTACTTGACCTAAGTGTGGATGCAGTGAGTTTTCTAGATCATGTTATAAAATATTTCTAACACTGGTGTCTTAGTTTTATGACTCAAAGGCATTTCATTCTTTTATAAAATATTTAGGGTTACAATCCTTTTCTTTGCCTTTTGTATGGGCAGTATGTCACTCTACAACTAAAACTCTGTTGACCTTTGTTTCAAGCAGGAAATAATCAGAGTATGAATGAAAATGTGGATTTTGTAAAAGGGCAAGTAGTGACAGGTCATCGAACTTTTTTTTTCCCTTTTCAAATCATTTAACGGATTTGGAATTATAAAGTATTTCCATTCACTTGAATCAGAATAAACATAAATATCACAGCTCCAGAATTGGTAGGGACTTTAGAGATCGTATCATCCTCATTTTACAGATACAGACACTGAAGCCCTGACAGAATAAGTGAGTTGCCCAAAGTCAAACAGGTAATATATATCAGAATTCAGGTTCTCTGAGTCCCAAACT
Organism: Vombatus ursinus; assembly: GCF_900497805.2. NCBI lineage: Eukaryota > Metazoa > Chordata > Mammalia > Diprotodontia > Vombatidae > Vombatus > Vombatus ursinus. The sequence goes on from NW_020954610.1 coordinate 39,319,546, forward strand.
AAGGTTATTCCATCCTCTCCTCCTTACTGTGTCTCATCCCCATCCCCATCCCCATATCCAATCTGTTTCAAAAACCTTTTAACAGCTCTTGCAGGTGTCCTCTCTCCTCTGAAAAGGTCACAATCATGGTTACCTCACACCTAGTCTGTTTCAATATCCTGCTATTGCGATTCGACTTGGGAGATAGGTGGGGAGGAAGGGGGAGAAAAATTTAAAACTCAGAAGCTTATGGAAGTGATTGTTGATAAATCAAAATAAATTAACAAAAAATATAATAAAAAAAGAAACACTACTAAAGAAGACTTTAGTTTAAAACACTTCAAAACACTCTTGGAATACTGTTGTTCAGTCAACTGAAAACCATGGAGAGTTAGTATTGTGTACGGGCTAAAACACTGGGGGCAGGAGACTTGGGTTTGAGTCCCGCTTCCTATGCCTACAAGCTATAGGAATATGGTTAATCCCTTTGAGCCTGTTTCTTTATCTGTAAAATGGAGATGGAGTACTTATATAGCAACTCCACAGGGTTGTTATGAGAAAAGTGCTATGCCAACTTTAAAGTGCTACATAAATATGAATTCTTATTGTGATTACTTCCATTCAATAGATATCATGTTATACATAAGGCTTTGGTGAAAGATCATGTCTAATGATTTGTTGAGATAAACTTACTCTGTCTAGGGCATTCCTCTGATCTATTAGTCTGATAAGCTTTTAGTCTAATAATAATGGTCTAAAAGTAAAATGAGTTTAGTTGGTCATAACTTGTTCTTGGTTTTGGTCCTTGAAAAGAGCAACTACCTCTAATACAATGGTTTTCAAAGTGTGATATAGGGACCACTGGGGACTCCTGACACCCTTTCAGGGGGTCTGCAAGATCAAAACTGTTTTCATAATAATTCTTATATTTTAAAATTTCAAATACAGTAAATACTGATAGCTATAACTCACATTAAGAAAAGCCCTTGGGGAGGTCCTCAATATTTTTTAAGAGTATTAAGGGGTCCTGAGACCAAAAAGTTTGACAACTGCTGCTCTAATGCACTAAAATTGCTATCTGATTTACAAATTTAACTTTAAACTTTTTTTCAGGAAATATTATATAAAAAAACATATTTATATAGTAAATGGTAAAATGGTAATAGTAGGCCTGTTGAAAATGACATTGGCAATTCTATACCCCAAAGAGATTTTTTTAAAAAAAGAAAAAGGACCTATATGTATAAAAATATTCATAGTAGCTTTTTGTAGTAACAAAAAACTATAAACTAAGGGGTTGCCCACCTATTAGAGAATGGCTAAACAAATCATAGCATATTCATGTAATAGAACATTATTGTGCCATACAAAATGATGAAATATATAGTTTTATAGAAACCTGGAAAGACCTATATAAAATGATGCAGAGTGGATTGAGCGGAAGAGAAGAAAAATTTGTGCAACAACAATTTAGTAAAGAAAATAACTTTGAAAGACTGGAGAATTCTGATCATAATCAGTGCTCTTCTGGTTCTGCTCCCTTCACTTTGCATCAGTTTATGTAAGTCTTCCCAGGTTTTTCTGAAACCATCCCCTTGCAAGTCATGTCTTTATTTCCCCACTGGACTATACTCCCAATTTACCTACCATGCTCCTGTGCAGATATCATCATCTTCCTCGGCTTCCACCCATCCCCCAGCTTCCTTTCATTTGTTGTCTTCCTCCATTAGAATGTAAGCCCCATGAGGGCAGGGATTAGCTTTCTTTTTGCTAGCATTTGTATTCCTAGCACGTAGCACAGCCCTGGCACAAAGCAAACCCTTAATAAATGCTTGTTGACAGATTGTTGACTGACTGATTTGGAGTCTGTGTGATCTGAGGTCAAATCTTGACCCAAACACTTATTAACTATGTGTGCCTGGGACAAATATAGTCAGTTCTGCTAAAACAAAGACATATGCATTTCCAAAAAGCTTGGTGCCATGCAAAATCACACAATTGAAACCACAGAGTAAAAATGGAGTTAGGAGTGTAATGCTCAAACCTTCGTCAAGCACACATCCAATAAGAAAGATAGCACAGATTTATACATGCTAAATGATTAAGAAATGCATCAATACTACAATAAATAATTGTGATATCTGAGGTCTTGGATGCATAACTAAGATGGGATCCCCAACTCCTGGAGCTGAGGCCATGGCCAGAGGGGACAAGGGGGAAGGATAGAGCAGCCCTTCTTTGCCCTCAGCTCTGCCAGCACCAGAAGATATACAATAAATAGGGTATTTTACCTTGACAGAGACCTAAAGTTTGCTCATGGAAGTGGGCATAGGCAGGGTTGCAGCTTGTGAGTAATTATGAAGTGATATGGTTTTCTTAGTTCTCTTACTGTTTCCTGAAGAAGAATTCCCTTAGAAGCAAACTCTAAATTCAAGTTATGCTCAAAATCTTTCCTAATATATCAGTTGCGTTGGAATAAAAAAAAAAAAAACTCATGTTATACTAGAACTAAATATACCTTAATCTCTTTCAGCCTCAGTTTCCTCATTTGTAAAATGGAGGTAATAATAGCACCCAGTGCTTTATAAACTCTAAGTCACTATAGAAATGCTAGTTATTATTATTATTTTATTATATTATTACATATTATTATTATTTTAAATAAATGATATTTAGTAATGAATCTTTGATGTGTGATCTCCAAAGACTGAAAGAGAGTAATGGTGACACTGGCTGCTTAATCACAGCATGAACTAAAATGACCTGTCTAGAACCACAATTTACAGGGGTAAAACAAACCAAAAAACTTCCCTTTTAAATATTTGCTGGATAATGTTATCAAGAATCAGGGATTTGTTTGATGGCTAGACATGAAACCTAAACATATTATAGTAGAAGAAGGACTAGAGTCAAAAGACTTGGTTTAAGTCTTGGCATTGCCCCTTACTCATTTGTATGGCCTTGGCCCACTTCATCAGGCCTCAGTTTCCTTATGTGTAAAATAGGAAACGAGATACATTTTATGTCTCCCTCACAAGGCTGTTGTGGGGATCAAATGAAATAATGTATTTGAAAGTACTTCATAAACTATAAAATGCTATATAAATGTTAGGTATATTGGACATTAACCAGTTAGCATTGTTAAGGTTGATTAGCCGGAGGTCAGCCACTAATATAATTGTGATAGTTCTTTGCCCTTCATAATATAAGGGAGTCAGTTTCAATAGCTAACTTTAAAAATGAACTCCTCTGTAGTAGCTTTAGTTCTCAACATTGTTGATTGGTCCATTGATTGATTGATTGTTGTCCTTCATTCTCAAAGAGGACCAAAATAACGTCAGTATGTTAAGAGTCAAGTCACGGTGTGTCTGACTGTGGCTGATCAGACAATATGAGCTCAGAATGCTCTACCACAGGGTGCCACAAATAGGCCATGTGAACTTTTGAGGTGTATTCTCTACACTTGCACATCTCCAGTTTCTTTTGAGCTATTTCAATTTTGCTTTGCTCATAGGGCACGCAACTTCTTTGATGAGGGCATGCCATGATGGGCAGTCCTGTGCCAATGTCTCACACATCACAAAATCCACTCCAAAGTTCTTCTCAGAGACCTTGAGAATGTCCTTGTATCACTTCTTCTGACCATCATGTGAGCATTTGCCTTGTGTGAGTTCTCCGCAAATAGTCTTTTAGGCAAGCGTACTTTTGGCATTGTACAACATGGCCCACCCATTGGAGTTGTGCTCTCTGCAGTAGTTTGAATGGTTGGCAGTTTAGGTGTTAAACAGAGGTTAATAAGTAACGAGGTGGTGCAGTATGTAGAATGCTGGACCTGGAGTCAGGATGACCTGGGTTAAAAATCTAGCCTTAGAGACTTACTACCTATGTGACTTACAAGTCACTTAACCTCTGTTTGCCTCAATTTCCTCATCTGTAAAATGGGGGTAGTAAAATAGTGTCTATGTCCCAGGGTTGTTGTGAGGATTGAATGAGATAATAATTATACACAGTAAGCTCTAAATAAATGTTAGCTGTCATTGTTTAGTTGTTTAGTTATATCTGACTTCATAGCCCCTTTTGGGGTTTCCTTGGCAAAGATACTGGAGTGGTTTGCCATTTCTTCTCCATCTCTTTTTGAAGACAAAGAAACTGAGGCAAACAGGGTTAACTTGCCCAGAGTCACACAACCAGTAAGTGTCTGAGGCTGAATTTGAACTCAGGCCTTCCTGACTCCAGGCCTGGCACTCTACCTATTATTAATTAATCAACAAACATTTATAAAGTGACTACTGTGTGCCAGGCATTGTTTTGGGGTTACTAAGCAAAGAATGAAAGTACTCTCCTCAAGGCACTGACTTTCTATAGAAGGAGGCAACATATAAAATATGCATATGTGTATAAAAGTGTTTGTAAAATAAATAAAAGATAATTTTGTAAGGGAGGCACTAGAAACTGGGAGAATTAGCAAGGCCTTAAGTAGGAGATGGTATTTGAGCTAACCTTTAAAGGAAGCTACAGATTAGAAGAAGCAGAGGTGAGGGTAGGGAGTGAATTTCAGGGACTGAGGAAAGGCTGGAGATAGGAGATAGAATGTCATATGTGAAGAAAAACCAGAAGGCCAGTTTGGTTGGACCAATAAATGTGTGAAGGGGAATAATATATGTATGTGTGTACGATAAGGCTGGAAAGGTAGGTTATAGTCAGATTATAAGGGACTTTGTATGCCAAATAGTAGAGTTTGTATTTATTGAGGGAATAGGGCGCCACTAAAGTTTCTTGAGCTGGGGAGTGATGGAGTCAGACTGGTGATTTATGAATATGACTTTGGCAGTCATGTCAGATGTGTATTGGAGAGCAGAGAGACTAGAAGCCAGGAGACTGATTAGGAGGCTATTACAGTAGGACAAGCAAGAGGTGATGAGGGCCTGGTCTAGGGTACTGGTCATGTGAGGAAAGAGAAGGGGACAGATGTGAGAGATGTTATAAAGGCAGAATCAACAGGACATGGCAGGTGATTACTGCACATGTGGAAACAGGGTGAACAGAGAGTCAAAGATGCCTCCGAGGTTGTAAAATCGGATGGTTGGAAGGATGGTGGTGTCCTCTCCAGAATGGAGGTGGGTTGTTTTGTCCATGTGGAGCTTGATATGTCTCTGAAGCATCCAGTTTGAAATACCTAAACTGCCAACCATTCAAAGTACTGCAGAGAGCACAACTCCAACGGGCAGGCCATGTTGTACAAATGCCAAACATAGGCTTGCCCAAAACTCTATTTTACAGAGAGCTCACATAAGGCAAGTGCTCACGTGATGGTCAGAAGAAGTGATACAAGGACAATAGGCAGCTGGTGATGTGGGATTCTAGTTCCTGTCTTTTTTTAACATCATTGTTCTCTCTGTGATACTTGTATGTCTGCTAGCTATGGAATGCAGCAATATCAGAAGAATGAAAATTACCAACAACTCAGGTGTAAATAAATGTCTGCGAGTTACCATTGAAAATGATATGCAAGAAGTCTAATGAAAACTATCACTGACTGTGTGTGTGGAACTAGAAAAGAATGTGGATCAGTTATATTCCATGGATGAAAGACACAGTTATATTCCATGGATGAGACACAAGGATGTGACCTTGGGAAGTCACTTTAACCTTTCTGGACCTCAGTTTACCTTATTTGTAAAATTTTAGGGTTGAACTAGATGAAGTCTAAGGACCCTTCCAACTTTAAAGCTTGTGATTCTATGACAACCTATGTGCTATTTTGATACCCTCAAGATATCAAAGACAAACAAACAAGAAGGACAAAAGACCCATAACCACCCTGGGGGGTTTCTTTTTAGAGGATTTGTCATAAAACATGGACAAGATATGTTATGAAAAAGGCATGGAGGGTTGTGATTTGCATTGGTGGAGGGAGTACTCACATTAGTAATATTAATTAGTAATTGCAGTAATTAATTGTAATTGAAAAGTAATTAATTAGTAATTAGTAATACTAATTAGTAATTAGTAATGCATGTAATAAAGTCTAGTTGACCCTACAGAAAAACTGTGGAGAAAAGTGGGTGGAATTCTATGGAGGGAAACTGACAAAGAGAGCTCTGGAGTATAAATAAGAGGAAATCAGCCAATGACATGATGACATTGGAAAAGCACCAACCACTCTTTCTCCTTAGTTTCAGTGCAGCTGGTGTGATCCTACAGATATGTATGTAATTTGGGGGCAAATGATAAACAGAAAAATATGAAGGTTAAGAGTAATTGTGTATCAGTCAGCCTTCTTGTGCCATTTTTATCTGTTATTTTACATATAGGATTAGCAAAGTTTCCAGTTGGCTTCTCATTTTGTGATGAGTAAAACCCTCTGAGTTTCAACAAACTATATCATGACTGCTATACAACAGAGGTGTCAAATACATGATATCCTGGGGGAACCAGATTAAAGTGCAATTGGAATATATTGAACAAAATAAATAGAAATACAATAAAACATAGAAAACATTACATTTTAAAACTAAGTCAACAAAAGGCCCACAGGAATCCTTATGTATGACTTAGTGGCCCCATATCTATCTAAGTTTGACACCATGGCCTCAGATGCTTTTTAGCTGTGAGACCATGGGCAACTATTTGCCTCAGTTTCTTCATTTGTAAATGAGCTGGAGAAGGAAATGGTAAATCAGTCCAGTATCTTTGCCAAGAAAACCCCAAATGGGGTCACAAAAAGTTGGATAGGACTGAAACAACTAAACAACAACCACCATTGCTGGAGGAGGTCCTTCAGTGCTTGAAGGGTTGGGGGCTGGGGAGTGATGGAGTTGGGCTAGATGACCTCTAAGGTCATTTCTATCTTTAAAATTCCATGATTCTGTGTATGAAATTAGAACTGGGCTTACATACAAGACTGTCCCAAGAACGATGGATTCCCTTGAGTCCTAGTTCATGTAAGAAATGTTTTCCTAAATATGTGACTGTGTGGAAGAGGAGAAAGGGAATGTGTGTGTGGGGAGGGGTGGGGAAGAAAGGGAAGAGAGGAAGGAAAATTAGAAGGGAGGAACCTAGAGTGAGTTTAACAGGATTGGACTATGAGTAACTTAAAGACATGTTACTTGATAAGCAGAAAAAAAAAATTGGTAAATGACCCTTTACATTAAAAAAAAAAAAGTTAAATTAAATCAGGATGGTAAAGCAATTTAAAAAATCTTCCCACACCCAAAATGCCCATTTTGTTTGTGGAAGTGTAATTATTATGTAGCACGTTTCTGTTTACATTCTTACTAATTACTTGCTTTAGAAGTGCTTGAAGACATGCCCCCACAGAGTCCATTAGTATTTCAGAACAATGAATAGGCCAGCAGAGTAAGACCTGGTGAAGAGTTTTGAATAGCAGAGAAACTACTGTTAAGTACTGACTTGTAGAATTATTGAGGTGGAAATCTGCAGAAAGATAGGGCATTATCTACAGTGATACTTCTGAATTTAACTAAGATGTTCCTGTAAGTACAATTTTCCCCTAGTGATCCCACGATTACAAACTTTGGGAACTTGAAACAGGCATTAGCAGATAATAAATCTGAGAAAAGATTGGGTTAGCTTTATTGGTTCAGCAGTATGCCTTAGGATGTAGACTGAAAAACAAAATCACTTTTTTTTTCTTTTGGTTTGAAAGCTTTTGTGCTTTTTTCCCCTTTCTCTCCAGGAAATTTGGCCCAAATCTTCAAAATCAGTATGAATAGTAGAAAATGCTGAGTGGTTCTCAGAAATGTTCCTAGTAGAAGAGCTCATTTTCTTATTCTGAAGTTGTTAGGAGGCTTTCATTTTACCCACTTTAGGTTGTAGGGCTTTTAACTCTGGAGTGGGGAAAGTGGATTATAATAGATGTGGAGGTAGAAGGGAGCTCAGAGATGGTGTAGTCCAATGACATTGTTTTACAGATGATGAAACTGAATCCTAGACAGGAAAAGGGACTTGGCCAAGGTCACATAGGTTGTGAGAAGTACAGCCAGGATGTTCTGACACTAAATCCAGCATTCTTTCCACTGCATTATGTATTGTGTCAGACTTACAGCCAAATTCTAGCAACCAATAGTACATTCGGCTATTCAGTCTTCATTTTAGGGTGATATTTAAATTATTTTAAAGACAAAAGAGAATCTTATTGATTTGGGCTTCCCTTCTATGGTGCAGACCACAACTGGCTATCTCAAGTCTCTCTTGTCCCATAAATGCACTAAGGAATCCACCCAATGTGTTGGGACCCTCCCTTGATTTCTCTCACATCATTAGCATACCAGAGGAGGACACAAATTGTCTTCTGCTTGTTCCTTATTCTGCCCAATCTCTCTGCCTCACTTAAATCCAGTTCACACACAAGTCAAGATATCACTGCCTGGTATCATTGGTCCTCTTCAAAAACGAAGGACAAATAACAACAACCATTCTCCCCACTATACTAGCCTATCTTCATTTATATGCACACATTTCCTATTTCTCCTTTGTATTCATGTTTTAATAATGTGTTGTGGGCTGCTCAAACTTACAATGCAACTTTCCAAAACCCCTGGGCTGATCTAAATTTCAATTCTTCAGAGATCATATCCTTCTGTGATTTGTAAGTATGCTGGAAAATAATTTCAAATCCTCTCTCAGACACTTACTATCTATTCAGCTCTGGACTTAATGTCATTTAACCATTGGCTTGTAAGCCCCTCAAGGGCAGGGACTGTCTTGGCTTTCTTTGTATCCCTAATGCCCAGTGCCTGGCACATAGTAGGTACTTAATAAATGTTTGTTTACCTACTAACTGATTTAACCTCTCAGCCTCAACTTCTTCATTTATAAGATAGGTATAATAATAGCACCTACTTCATAAGGTTGTTGTGGAGCTCAAATGAAATCATATATTTAAAGCACTTTGTAAACTTTATACTATACAAATGCCATCATCATCATCATCATCATTACCATACAATACAGAAGAATACTAGATTTAAAAGACTGACCATTGTTACAGAGCATCATTGGCATCATTAAAGTAATAATAATAATAATAACAGTAACTAACGTACACATAGGTTATCCATTCAACTGTATTTTGTACTACGCACAAGCTTTATTTATCCACTTGGTATTTCATGGACAAATAATTAGACCAGACTCTTTAATATTATATTACAGATCTTTTCCAAGAGGCTCTATAGTATTCCAAGGCTTAATTCAATGTCATGTGCAAACACCTTTAGAGAACATTCATGATTTATTTTTCTTTGGCTGCCATATTTTTCTGATATGTCATATTTGCTGAATAAGATCATTTTTATTCTCTTCTAGACTTCTTTTTATGGTGGTTGATTTATGTTGATTAGATTTCTATATGAAATTGCTGTAAATTGGTGTCAATGTCTTTTACTCCATCCATTTCCTATTTGTTAGCAAAAATAACTTGCGTAAATAGGTCAGATTGAAGGTGTTTTTATTGTACACCATTTCTTTTTTGAATTTTTATTTTTCTAACTTTATGTTAATTTTTATCTTTGCTCTAACAAGTAAGTTATTTGAGGTACTCAGACAGCAAATTCAAAAATGATTCCCACATTAGTAAAGAATCTTCTCTTGTCTTTTAAGATATAATCACTTTCCCCTTTTTTGTGATGCTATTCTGCATTCATCATGGCCAGTACTTTCTTATTCTTTTCTCAAAATATTTTGGCATGGCAGTGCAGTGGATAAAGTGTGGGACATGGAGTCAGGAAGATTTGTGTTAAAATCCTGCCTCAGATACTCAACTAGCCATCTGTGACCTGGACAAGTCACTTACCCTCTGCCTCAGTTTTCTTTTCTGTAAAATGAAGATGATATCACCTACCTCACAGGGTTCTTGTGAAGATCAAATAGCAACATATTTATGGTTCTCTAAAAACCTTAAAGTACTATATAAACACTAATTATTACTATTATTCAAAATGTATAGACATCAGGCTTCAGTGAAGCCTATGAGCATTTGGCCTGTCCCATTCCTTACTCTTGAATCATATTTCCCTATGTAATTTTCACCATTCTACCTATTCCTACCTTTGCATTTAAGTCATTGAATATCAGAGTATATGACAAGTTCATTTGGAGGATCTTGAACAAATTCTTCATCAAATCTTCTATTCTTCCTCTGTAATAGATAGTGAGACCCAACTGCAATTATTTTCACAGTGGTCTTTTTGCAAATGTTAATCACAAGCTCTGCAAAATGGGATTACCTATCATCCCATGAAATAACATTTCTTGTTATCTTTGGACACATGATGAGACCAAATCCAAGAGCTCCTGTATTTCCCTCTCCCGGAAGAATGTTTGAACAGTTGCTTCATTTAGCTGTGTCTTCTTTCTGTCCTCTGGTTTAGTTTGTAACGAGAATGTCAAGATTTGTGTGATTCGATTCCTTCAGTAGTATGGGCACTCGGTTTCTGGACAAGGTGCGGACAGCCAAGTGAATGCTTCTAGATATTCTGTAAAAGCTGTGTGATTCTTAGTACCCTCTGCCCCTCTCTTCTCCCACTCTGGACTGAGAGACACTTTATATTTTTCTTAATTTCATGGGTTGCCATGGCTGAAGAAAATTCATCACCAAGTACCTAGCTGATTGGTGAAAGCCTCTGCACAATTAGCTATGACAGCTCTTAGAAAGCAGACTCAGCCTACTGCCAGGGTTGTTCTAGAAGTCTTTACAGTTAAACAGGAAAGGCTTGGACTGACTACAAATACTCTGAGATTTGTATTTCTTCTCATCCTTCAAAGAAAGGAAACTAATATGAGATCAGGACTGATTGGTGAGATTTTTTCCTTTACATTGAAAGTTTAACACTCTCCCCCTTTCTTTATTTCAGATGAGTGCAACATGCATCTGTACCTAATCATATCCTTTATTTTGTTAAAGTGTATCTGATCTAATCTTATTTATTTTTCCCACTTTTAAATATATATATGTGTATGTACATATATATATATTTTTGGCTAGGCAATGGGGTTAAGTGACTTGCCCAGGGTCACATAGCTAGTAAGTATTATGTGTCTGAGGCCACATTTGAACTCAGGTCCTCCGGAATCCAAGGCAGTACTCTATCCACTAAAAATATTTATTTTTTGCGAACATTTATTATCTTACCCTCTCACTGCCAGCCCTTTTTGGACAATTAACTCTCCTCCCCCCCAAAAGAGAAAGGAATGAGCATTTATATAGCACCTACTATATGCCAGCAGTTTACACATATTATCTCATTTGATCCTCACAACAACCTTGGGATGCAGGTGCTTATTATTATCATCCCCATTTTGATTTTGCAGATGAGGAAACTGAGGCAAACAGAGGTTAAGTGACTGCCCAAGGTCACACAGCTAGGAAATATCTGAGGTCGAATTTGAATTCAGGTCTTCCTGACTCCAGGACCAGTACTCTATGTACTGCACCACCTAGCTGCCACAAACAGGCCTGATCTAGCAAAACAAACCCCGTCATGGGCCATGTCCAAAATTGCACACCTCTTTCTGAATTTTAAGTCCATTACCTTTCGGACAGGGGGTGAGTGGTGTTCTAATTTTATTTCTCAGAAACACCTGTAGTTGATCTTATCCTGGCATTCCCTTTTGTCTCCTTAATCACAGTATGAGGGTGTGGGGACAGCCCCAGGGAACACAAAGGAAAGTGACCTTTCCTAGTGCAGGGAACACTCCCTCTCTGAGCATTTTCACTGGCTCTGGTCCTTGCCTGGAACTCTCCCTCCTCCTCCTCATGTTCTAGTTTCCCTGACTTTCTTCAAGTCTCAGATACAGTTTCACCTTCCCAGGGAAGGCTTTCTCAATCCCCCTTAATGCCAGTGTCTTCCCCTGATTATCTCCAGTCTCTCCTGTATGTATTATGCTTATATACAGGTGTTTACATGTTCTCTCTCTCTCTTTAGACAAAGATCCTTGAGGGTCTGCAGGGACTGTCTTTGCCCTTCTATACATCTGTTCTCAGCTCTTAGCATAGCGCTGGTTGATTGACTGACTGACTACAGGCCTACAGTCTCAACCCCCCAGCCCATTGTTAGAGAGTTTTAACTCTAACTGACATCAGAATCAGGAGCTATTTATATATTTCACAACTATGCTTCCGAAGGCAGAATTACTAAGAACTTGGGATACTTTAAAATCAGACATGGGTATGTGTTGGTAGATGTTTAACAGCTGGTTCTCTGAAAAAAAAAAGTACACATCACAAACTTTTAAGTTTAATTTGCATTATTAGCATTTTCTCCATCACTTCTCTTAAGTCTAGACAATCAATAAAATAATAAATAGAGCCCTGGTATTTATAGCGTTTGCTGATTTCCTAGGTGTAAATGCTTACATTGAAAATTTAGCAGTTGGATCTTGGAGTTGGCTTCAGCACTCCTTCCCCCCTCCCCCCACTACCACCACATTAACCTAACAGTGACCTAGGGGGACTCCAAATGTCTGCTGCTGTTGCTATTTTTTGTCTCCTTGTTCTTATAACTGACAAAAACAAAAACGATCCAAAAAATTCCATAGTCATATAATGCTTTGCTTGTCCATTTAGATGTCACCTCCCATGGTCATTCATGGAGGTTTGGGTTGAAAAAAGACAACTAGGGATGTTGCTATCATTGGCCACCATGATAGTTCTGCTGCTTCTTGTGTGTGAGGAAGGGCCTCCTTCTTCCCTCTTCTCCTCTCTTTCTTAAGAGATTGTCAAAAGCTCCCACTGGCTATGAGGAAAATAAAAAAAAAATACAACTATTCTCTAGCTCTGATCTTGAGTTAGCTTCTTCTCGTCCCAGGCTGAGAAGAAATACAATTCCTAGGATTTTAACGGTTCACCCTATTTTTGATGAGGAACTGTTACACCAGCAAAAAGAGTTTGTGCTCTGGGGGTGAGTGGTTAAGAACGCACGGTCAGCCCTACAGCGTAACAAAGTATCATAGTACGAAATAAATCTAGAAAGGTAATTAGGAGCTAGAATATGGGAAGGCCTTAAATGTTAGGCTTAGGGATTTGGAGCCCCTGAAATTTTATGAGCAGGGGTTGAGTATCAGCCCTGTGCTTTAGGATGGTTACTTTGGCAATTGTGTGGACGATGGATTGGAGAGAGGAGAGACTGGAAGCAGGCAGACCAGTTGGGAAACAATTATGAAGAATCCACAGGCAGGGCAATCGGAGTTTAAACTAGGTTGGTGGCCATTTGAGTGGAGATAAGGGAATGGATAAGAGTACTTGTTGAAGCCTACTCTCAATAAAGGTTGTTAAATATGTTGACACTAAGTCTTGACCAATGGTAACTTAAAATGTTTTCTCTCACTTATTTTTTCTCTCACTTTTCCAGCCCAGGTTAACATAGAGAGAGAGACAGAGAGCTTTGCACATACTAGAAAAGGGGTCTGGCCAATAGTTTGTGATGTATGAAGCATTCCAGCACCCGAGAACTGAGGTTTCAGATCTATATAGAGCACAAAGTGCAAGGAACAGTTGTCAAATGACAACTTTGTCACCCTCTGCCCAGTTCCAGGTATGGGAATTTGGGGGGGAATGGGAAAAGATTTTAACAAGGAGCAAAGTCTTATTAAGCTAGAGGAAGAAAACTGCAATAGTCAAATAATGAAATAATAGAAGGCATTGAGAATCCATGAAGCAACCCCATGCTACCTTCTCTCCTTGAGCACAAGGCCATCCAGTAGAGTGAACAAGGGAACGTGGTAATATCCAAAAACTCTACAAATGCTCACAAAACACAAACTTCAACTTTATTTTAACTGATAACTTAGGTTTCTGGGTTGGGCTTTTGTCTTCCTCTACTGAGCCAGCTATTTCTCAGGCTTTTAAAACACATTTGGCTCTGCCCAGATATATTGAACTTGAGTCTGTAATGATAAATTCTTGTCTTTATCTCCCCAATTGGGACCTCTTGGAATAGGCCTTAGAGAGGACATCTAACCTTGCCAAGGCCCTGGGTGTGGATGGACATTTGGAGCATTAGGTCATTATTGTAAAGAAGAATAGTTACTATGTGCTAACAACACAAAGAAAACAAGACTTTTCCATGTACTCAGAGTGCTGTGACTGACAAAGCCACTGCTGAGGCTAATAGACTTTAAAAAGTGATTAAAGGTTAAAACAACAAACCTGTAAAAGAAGAAAAGTAAACGGTAAATAATCACATGAAAACATGTTCCAAATCACTAATAGTAAGAGAAATACACGTTTAAACATCTGAAGTTTTATCTCATACTATCAAAGTGGGTAAAGATGACTGTGGAAGAGAAAATGAATATTGGAGGTGCTATGGAAAAGCAGGCACACTCATGCATAGTTAGTGGACCTGTGAACTGACCTAACCATTCTGTATTTCATTTTGGAATTATGTAAGAGAAGTAACTAAAGTATTCATACTGTTTGACTAAGCTATACCACTACTAAACATATACCCCAAGGAAGTAAAAAATGGAAACAAAGATATCATATGTGCTAAAATATTCGTAGCAGCACTATTTGTGGCAGTAAGGAAATAAAAGTAAAGGGGGTGGCCATCAATTGAGGAATAGTTAGGAAAATATGTCATATAAATGTAATAGAATATTATTCTTCAGTAAAAAATGATGAATGAGAAATTCAGACAAACCTAGGAAGATTTGTATGAACTGATTGCCATAAGTAGAAACAAGAAAACAATACATACAATTGAAACTATGTAAATTAAAAGATCATTGAAAGGAAGTCAAACTCTACCTAAGAGAAAGACCATTCAAGATTCAGGTGGAAGAGAAAATGAAACATATGTCTTCCATCACAGTTGATAGATAGGGGGCTTCTAGGATGGAATGGTACAGATGTTGTCTGATGCAGTTCTGTGTTGGATTTAATTCTTTTTCTTTGTTACAAGAGAGGGTTCCATCAGGAATGAGGGTTAGAAATGACAGATGTTAAGAGAAAAGACATCAACCAAAAGGTATTGGTGATGACTGAGGAAGAAAATGCATTTCTACTACTTACTCTTGCTTCCTAGAAGAATTATCTGTACAAAATAGAATTTGTTCAAGGATTTTTGATAGTATGTCTTCAGTGCTGTCAAAAATACATGTTACTACATATGAATATAAGCTATTAGAATATAAACTCCCTACGGGCAGGGACTGTCACCATTTTTGTATTTTGTATGTGCCTACCACATAATAAACACTTGGTAAATGCCACGTTTGAAAAAAAAATAAACATTTTTGTAAGTTTGTTTTTATTTTGAACTTGATAACTATCAGCAAATGTGAATATTTCCATATTCAAATAAGTACAAAAATATGAGATTGTAGCTAAAACTGTGATTCCATTATGTATGCTTTTTAAAAAAAATGAGTGGGTAATAGAGACAAATATGAAGAAGTACAGTGAGGTAACCCTATCTCTGCCCCCCCAAAATAAAACCTTATTCAAACAGATCTATAGAATGCACCAGGCTAAATCTTGATCAGGAAATCCAAGGGAAAAAAAAATCACAATGAGTCACTTTTCCAGCCCAGGTTAACATAGAGAGAGAGACAGAGAGCTTTGCACATACTAGAAAAGGGGTCTGGCCAATAGTTTGTGATGTATGAAGCATTCCAGCACCCAAGAAATGAGGTTTCAGATCTATATAGAGCACAAGGTGCAAGGAACAGTTGTCAAATGACAACTTTGTCACCCTCTGCCCAGTTCCAGGTCACAGATCCAGAGAAGACTGAGGAAGGTCCCTGCAATCCCTAAGGCAGTCACCTGCCCTTAGCCGGTATACCATGCAAGGAGAAAGTTCAAGCAACAGCAATGTGGCTCTGACCCAAGGAATACAGCAGAGCCTTAGTTCCAGCTTTTAGCCCAATCTGAAGCCTACAAAGGAATAATACATAGGGGAAGCATCTCAGATCAAAGGGAAGCCTACAGGTCTGTCATTCAACCAGCAGAACTTTCGAGCTGGCTGATAGGGGCTTAGTCTAGCAGCAGTCTATTGTTCAGAACCAAACCCAGGCCATGAACTTGCAGAGCTCAGACCAGGGGAGCAGTGATCAGATTTTTGCCCTGGATCAGACTTTGGAAGCACTGAAAACTTATAGGTACTTAGCATGAGCTACTTTTGAGATCCTGGAGGAATACAGTATTTAATACTCCAAGAAAGCCACATGGCCAGCCCAGACTTTCCCTCTAGAAGTGCACAAAGCCTAGCCTGGCGTGGGGAACCTGCGACCTTGGCGCCACATGTGGCCCTCTAGGTCCTCAAGTGTGGCCTTTTGAATGAATCCAAAGTTCAGATTTGTTCTGAAAGGCCTCACCCTGGCCTATGCCTAATAAAATCCAAAGTCAGAAAATGATCAGTCAATCAATCAAACAAACAAACAAAAAAGAATTCCACCACTAAAAGCTATTATGGCAATCAAGACACAAAACCAGAAGAGAATGACTCTAAAACATCTATAAGCAAAGTCCCCCCAAAACCACAGATTGGGCACAAATTCAGGTAGATTTCCTAGAAAAGACAAAGCGAGTTTTTTTTAAGAGTTTAAAAATAAAAATCAGAGTGGTAGAGGAAAAAATGGGGAAAAATGAGAACTAAAGAAGAAAGAATTGAAAAGAGAATTAACAGCTTAGAACAAGAAATATAAAATTTTGCCCAAGCAACAAACTCCCAGAAAATTAGAATGGAGCAAATAGAAGCCATTGACTCCATGAGATAATAAGAAATATTAAAATAAAATCAAAAGATTGGAAAAATAGAAGAAAATGTAAGTTATCTCATAGGAAAAAAAAAACCTGGAGAACAGATTGAGTAGGAAAAAAAATTAATCATTTGACTACCTGAAAACCATGATCAAAAAAAGAGCTTGGCATAATATTTTAAGAACTTATTAAAGAAAATTGCCCAGATCTCTTAGAACCAGAGGATAAAGTGGAAATAGAAAGAATCCACTAGTAACCTCCTGAAAAAAAAAAAGAAAACTCAGGAATATTGAAGCCTAAATCTAGAGGTTAAAGTCAAAGAAATAATTTTGCAAGCAGCCAGAAAGAAAGAATTCAGGTACCATAAAGTTACCATCTTGATTACACATAATTTTGCAGCCAACACTATAAAAAACAGGAGAGCTTGGACTATGATTTTCCACTTGTATACAAGAATAACTTACCCACAAAACTGAATATATTTACACAGGGGTGGGGTGAGGGGAAATGGACCTTTAATAAAAAAGAGGACTTCCAAGGCATTCCTGATGAAAAAACCAGAACTACATAGAAACTTTAAAGTTCTAAAACAGAAGTGGAGACTGACATCCTTGAAAGACATAGGAGCTCTGATCAGGATAATGACCAACCATGATTCCAGAGGACTAATAATGGAACATGATACCTACCTCTTGAGAGAAAGGCTTGGTACAGAAAGTGACACACATATGTATATTGGCATATATATACATATATTTCTTTTGGACATGACACATGTTATATGTACATGTTATATGTTTATAAAAGGGGTTTTGTTTTTATTTTGTTCTAGATTGGAAGGATGGTGAGAGGGAGGAAATTTGGATTTTTGCTCATTGAAAAAATAAAATTTAAATTTTTTAAAAAAGAAAAAATAAATGCTTTTTCATTCATATCAATGAACCTATATTACTACTTATTGGTGAAAAGAATGCATAGAAATGCTAAATGTTTGGTTGTTAAAACCTGTGTGTTATATCTGGTTTATATTACTATTTCTCATTTTCCAGAGACAGCTTTCTAGGTCAAACATCTACAGTGAAATTATTCTTTCATGCTGAATATGTTTTTGTCAGACACAACATTTCTTAAGTTATAATATTTGACAATAGTTTATGCAGTTTAGTTCTATGAATCCAGACAATGTGAAGTCAAATACAAATTTCTAATATATTATATCTAGAACTCCATATCCCTAATCTAATGCATTCATAGAAACTGGAAACTCAGGTTGTCAAGATTGCTGAGTCTAACTGACCTATATTTATCCCTATTAAACTATAAGACAGCACCAATGATCAGTGTTGTCACTAGCTGATATGCTGTTAAATAGAAATTTAAGGACTAGAACACCTAAACTCATGATATTAGCCTTAAGGGAAAGGAAGGAGGTAGGTCAAAGTGAGAGAGTATGTTCTTCCCCAGCTCTTGTCCCCTGAGAACAGAGACAGAGGGAACTTGGGACTTAGCTTTCTCCAGGTCCTCTTCCCAACAGGGCTATCCATCATCTCTGGCAATTTGATCAGCCCACCCTGATTCCTTCTTGCTAAAGAAAGGGAAGGGAGGGGGCAGCTAGGTGGCACAGTGGATAGAGAACTGGCCCTGGATTCAGGAGGACCTGAGTTCAAATCAGGCCTCAGACACATAACACTTACTAGCTGTGTGACCCTGGGCAAGTCACTTAACCCCATTGCCTAACCAAAAAAAAAAGGGAAGGGAACAAGCATTTAAGTAGTGCCTATTACATGCTAAATACTTTTTACAAATATCTCATTTGATCCTCACAACAATCCTGGGAAGTGGGTGTTATTATCCCTAATTTACGAAGGGGGAAACAGCAAACAAAGGTTAAGTAACTTGCCCAGGATCATATAGCTTAGTAAGTGTCTGAGGCTGGATTTGCACACAGGTCCTCCTTATTCAAGGCTAAGCTCTCTATATGCTGCCCTCTAAATGAGCTTACCAGTGTAATAATAGCTAGCATTGATAAAGGACTTAACAAGTATTACCTTATTTTAGTATGAAATCACAGAGTCCCTGCCCTGAAATAATTCCTGTCCTCAAGCCAAGAAAGGCAGCCAATCAGATTGCCAACATTAGAAGTGTCCCTGATGTTAATACTTAGAGACCCAATATAATCCATCATTCAGTCAAAGGATAATTGCTATCAGGGGGGGCAGCTGCTAATTAGAATGTGGTTCCAGGTGTACTGCCTACGTTGTGGTTTTCTCCTTGTTACACACCTGCACCCTCACTCTTTCAACCTCTCATCATTTTCCACACAGCTGCTTTCTTGGACTTCAGGATTTTAAAAAAACTCATCATTCTGCAAGATGACATCAACTCTGAAATTCATACCTCCTCAGCATCCTTTTCTCCTGGGACCTCTCCCTCCCTGTTTGAAGAGAGTGGAGAGTAGACATTGGAGAGCTCCTTTCAGAACCTCCACCATTTAAGGAGGGTGCCCAGGGGCATTCACCTCATCATTTCCCACATGGGTGCTCTCCTGGACTTCATGATCTACAGAAACTCATTATCCTGCAAGATGATGCCAACTCTGTAATTCACAACTCCTCAGATCATTGTCCCGCTGGCTGCAGGACTTTGTCATGCCCCTGTGTGAGATTATAGCCTCCCTCCACCTTTTCAGCTTGTTTTTATGTGTCATCTTCCCCTATTGAATTGGAGGTTCCTTAAGGGAAAGGACTGTCTTATGCTTTTTGTTGTATCTCCAATGTTCCAGGCGCAGTGCCTGGAACATTGTACGCACTTAATAAAAGCTTATTGACTCTTACTCTGACTCCTGGTCTCTATGATGACAACTAGTTCCACTTCCTTTGATTACATGGTGGGTGTAGTTTTGCCCAAAGAGAATGTGGGTTTGTTTACTTTCTGATACTTGTCTGCCACCCAGAACCTCAGGGCCCTGTTGTCAGCCAAGATTAATTTGACACAAAATTAGAAAAAAAAAAATGAAAAACCTGTCTTCCATGGTGGGGTTCCTAGGGAACTCTCATGGCTACAACAGCACAATATTCTGACACTTCAAGGTGTCTGTGATCTCATCAGTGTGGGTCCAGCTACAGATCATGACCCATCTATACCTTCTTATCCTGTGTAATTCTTGTTCATATCTTCCCACAAATACTTCGCAGGGGGTCTAGCCAACACACTGGAAGCTCATCTCTAGATCCCTTGACCTTGTATGGCTCTCAATGAAGCCATGGTCCATCCATTGACTGTTCTCTATTATTCAGTCCTTCTCACTCTTTTACACTATGCAAGTATAAAGTGCATGATTTTGCAAGTAATAATGGTTGAGATAAGCAGTACTATATAAGCAAAAGGTCGCAGTCCTCTGAACTACTTACCTGAAAATGAAACGATTTCAGTTGCAACAGGAGAAATCTCCCCATTGCACATGAAGAAGAGATGATAGCCGAGAAATCTGTGTTTAGCCACAAAGAAAACTTAAAAGAGCTGCAATGACACAATGGATTATCATGGATACCAACCCCTAGACTCTAGAAGAGGCTGGACATTCCTTACAGAAGGGAAGCTGCTGGGAGACCAGGTCATTTATGGTGTGTAAAGACTAATGTCGATGGAACCTAGAGCAATCTCTCCCACTCAAGGGCTGAATTCTGGGTTCAGGTAGACCTAGTTCAGGCCTGGGGGAAACTGACCTCCAAAGATCCAGGTTTACCTGAGACTAGAGTTAGGTATGTTAGTGGAAAAGAATGCTCTAGGTTCCATTGGGTCTTTTGTCTATTGTTATGCATACAAACTAATGCAGGTGAAGGGCATTTCAAACTTTAATGTATCATGGAAATATCACTTTATTAGTCTTCCCCTGAAAAGTCCTACATTGATACCATACAGAAACTCTTGATGACCATTTAGTAAATTGTAGATCTGCTTCTGTGTAGGAATACATACAGTAACAAAGTCATAGATTCTTGAAGTTTTGAACTAAGTACTACCACAACTCTCTTTGTGATGGCAAAGAACTGAAAATTGAGGGGATGCCCATCAATTGGGGAATAGCTAAACAAGTTGTGGTATATGATTGTGATGAAATACTACTGTGCTATAAGAAATTATGAGCAGGTTGATTTTAGAAAAACATGGAAAGACTTACATGAAATAATGAAGAATGAAATGAGCAGAACCAAGAGAACATTGTACATAGTAATAGCTATATTGTTCTAAGAACAATTTTCAATGATTAAGTCATTTTGAGTAGTGTAATTACTCAAATCAACTATGAAGGACCTACAAAGGAAGATTCTCTCCACATCCAGAAAAGAACTGATAAGTAGTATATATAGTATGGTTTTACACACACACAGACATACACACACACATATAAATACATATACACATTTTTGCATCTAATGGTAGGCTTCTCTAGGGCCAAATGGGGAAGGAAGAAGAGAGAAAAAATAAAAAGTGCACAGAAGAAAACAAAAGAAAACTTAAAAGGAAGCACAGAAAAGTAGAGTAGCTTTGAAAATGATGTGTAGTATTTATTACATGGTTTTTTTTTGGTTTTGTTTTTGGTTTTTTTTTTATGCAATTGGGATTAAGTGACTTGTCCAGGGTCACACAGCTAGTACGCGTCAAGTGTTTGGTCCGAGGCCGGATTTGAACTCAGGTCCTCCTGACTCCAAGGCTGTCACTCTATCTACTGTGCCCACCTAGCTGCTCCATCAGTTTTTTTTAAGTAGACAGTATAAAATGGAAATTCATGGTTTTATATTAAATCCTCTTTTTGTGTACACAGAATTTGTCTTTTTGTTCAAAATGAATAAAAATTAAAAAGACAAATAAGTATGATCAGTATGTTCAATATTCATTAATATATTCTGTCCAGTTTGTTTTCAGTCCTGATCAAGAGATTCTAAGAAATTATACAAACTATACTCTATCTATTTAATAAACAGTATTACTTCCCTATTATCCCCTTCCTATCATTCTTTCTTTCCTGAGTGCCTCACATCTTCTTAGCCTAGACCTTGTATTACAACCTCATGTTTCCTTGATAAGAAATAATCTTTCATATAATGGGATAATGCCAACTTGCAGAGAAACAGGGTTAGAAATTGTTGTAAGCCTTGTAGTTGTTTGTAAAACACAGAGCATCCTCAGGAGAAATCATACAGATAGCCGCACTAACAGCCAGATCTAATTTGAGAAGAGCGAGGAAGAAGCAATCTTTGTAAAAAGGAATTAGCTTCTCCCAAAGATGGTCTGGGCTTTGAGAGCTGAAATGTTTGCTGGAGAGAAGTTGCAGTTTCTTTTAGTTGTTTGTTTTCGAATGCTACGAGCCTGAAGGCTTATTTTATTTTTATGTTACAGGAGATGCCAATAACCTTTTTGTAATCACAATGATCTAAAGTTTTTTAATATTCTCTTTTCTAAAAGGCTTTTTTAGTGGCTATTTGAACCATGAGTGGTAAAGCTTATTCTACTCAACACAACATAATGTAGCTTTATTGTGTTGCCTCTTTGGATGAGTGTGCTTAAGAAGCCAGCCTGAGCAGTACGGTCAATCTGAATGATTAGGTCAGGGTACAACCCTGCCACTAAAGCCTTGGGTTCAAGATAGCTCTGGTTTTGAAAGGTTTGAGCTCATTCATGCTATTTTCTGCAAGATACTTTATTTTGTAAAGCAATACACAATTCCACTGAGGTTTTTTGTGATTTCGGCAGAGGGAGAAAAATGGGCATTTCAGTCATAGAAAAATTTCTTGTGTGCTCATTACACAATCAAATAAATGGAGATATTGAATTGAATTATTTTTTTAAAAAATCTTCTTTAGACACTTTATATTGAATGTGAATTTTCTTTAAAAATCTATTTTAAGAAACTTGCTCCATGAATTGCAGACATTACTTAGTATTGCCTCATGCTGTTTTTTGAATTAATTTTTTAAAAATGAATAAAATTTGATTTTCTCTCCCTCTAACCTACCCCATTAGAAAAGAAAGGAAAAAGAAAAACAGAATTCTTATAGTAAGTATGAATAATCAAGCAAAACAAATTTCTCCATTGGCTATGCCCCCAAATATATTCTGTACCATGAATCCATCACTTCTTTCAGGAGGTGACTGGCGAGCTTTATCATCAGCCCTCTGGAATCATGGTTGGTCATTGCATTAATCAGAGTTTTAAAGTGTTTAAAAGTTGTTTAGCCATCCATTAACTGATGGGCACTCCATTAGTTTCCAGTTCTTTTCCACCATAAAAATAGGTGCTATAAATATTTTTATACATAGGTATCCTTTGGTGATCCCATGGTGAGTCTAAAGGTCTAGTAGTGGTATCACTGGATCAAAGGGTACGTAAGGTTAGGTAAGTAACTTTGTGGGCCTAGTTCCAAGTTACCCTGTGCTGTTTTTAATGCTACAGAAAGTACAGCCGTTTTTCCAACAACTCTCTTAACTCCTATGTGCAGCTGTACTGTAATTAGTTAAGTAGCATCTAATTATAAGGTAATTTATGAGTTCCTGTGTTTCTTTGGCTTGACTTTTTCTGTCCTCTGCTTTTATAATTTGCTTTGTCCTTTCTTCCCCCACTGAATTGCAAAATCCTAGAGGGAAAAAACTGGGGCTCTGTGTCTTAATTTCCCAGAGCAACTAAAACAATCTTTGCTTAGTTCAATACATGTTGGTTGGTTAGGTTCAAGTATTGTCTGCAATGTGCAGCTACAGAGCATACCCATATGAGTATGCCTTTATAAATAGGAAGTTTTTAAAAATGTAAAGAATTTATTTAGTTATATAGACTTGAATATTGACCTCTTAATCATTTGTTGAATTTACCTGTGTATTTTCTCTGCTGCTGTTGATTGGTAAATTATGAAGTGGGTTCCAGTGTGCCATATCCAGTGGTTGTATATTTCTTCACTAGAACCTCACAATTCTCTAGGACACTAAGGACTTTTGTAAGTTCGCCACAGCTATGGCCTATGGATAGTTACATTAGAAAGAGTGCCTGAACTTGGTCCCCTTCTTTGGGCACAGACTGAAAGATCCTGGAGATCCATATTTTAGTTTTGCCTTGAGTATTATATTTTAGTTACCTAGAAAACAAGTGACACATGGATGCCTCGAATATTTATTGGTGAGGAAGAGAATGATCTAGTGTGGGAGGGATTACTCAATAATCACTGGTTTAAGTTATGGATAGATAGGAACCATGTAAGTCTTCTACTCCCACATATTACCAAAACGGACTAAAGAATTGGTGGAAAGGGCAGGTAGGTGGCACAGTGGATAGAGCACCAGCTCTGGACTCAGGAAGTCCTGAATTCAAATCTGGCCTCAGACACTTACTAGCTGTGTGACCTTGGGCAAGTCACTTAACTCCAACTGCCAGGAAAAAAAAAAGAAAAAAAAAACAAGAATTGGTGGAGACAGAGGTGAATTATGTTAAATTCCAACGTAACACTCATTATTGCATGGGATGTGTCAACAGCTATTTGTTGTTGTTTTGGCAGTGGGGTTAAGTGACTTACCCCGGGTCACACAGCTAGTAAGTGTCAAGTGCCTGAGGTCACATTTGAACTCAGGTCCTCCTGACTCAGGGCTGGTGCTCTATCCACTGTACCACCTACTTGCTCCTAACAACTGATTTTAGAAAAGTAGGGCTACATTGATTGGGGAATTGCTAAACAAATTGTGGCACATGAATGTAATAAAATATTACCATACAATAAGTAATGATGACTATGATGAATACAGAGAAGCATAGGAAAACATATGAACTGAAGCAAAGCTAAATAAGCAAAACCAGGAAAACAGTATACACAGTGGTTACAATGCAAATGGAAAGAAACATAAAATAATTGAAATTGAGTGCTGAGAAGTTATAATGCCCAAGCTTGACCCCAAAGAAAAGGTATGAGAAGACTCTTCCCCCTGCTTTTTTGCAGAGTTGAGGGACTATGGATGGAACACTGTATATAATTACCAGATCATTTCAGTATATTGGCCAGTTTGCTGAAATTTTTGTCATTTATTAAAAGAAATATAAGAAATTTATTATTTATTATAAGAAATGGCTTTTTGGGAAGGAGAGTAAGAGAAAGATACTCTAGGAAATGTAGGTAATGTAAAAACAAAAGACACTAATAAAATATATTTTAAAGAAAAATAAAAATGAAGCAGGAGAACACAAATGAGAAGGGAGATAATTATGAGGTCCTTGAATCAAAATCTAAGTTGCTTATATTCCCTTTACCCTGTCATTATAGCAAATGATACATACATACACACATACATCCTTCTTCCTCTTTTACTTTACATACATATTAATCCTGTGTCCCCAAATCTTTGATGATCCCTATTGTCTATCAAGTTAAATTTACACTTCTTAGACTGGTATTTAAGACAGAATTTTACATAAAAAAGGAGTTTCTGAAGGGACAAAAGCACAAATAAATAAAATGCCTATTTTTTTTGCTTTGGAAACTCTTTTTGCAATGTTAAAAAGGCAGAAAATGAATAATCAGATTAAATATTCTTAATCTTATGTGGACACATTAATTCATCAGTTCAGAAAATGTTTTTTTTAACACTAACATCATTTAAAAATACTCCTTTTTACATTTTAAATTAATTGCCAGTGGTATTCATTAACTCTTTTTAAAGTTTTGAGGTTTTTCCCAAATTGGCTATGTTCTTGGAAGATTACTGCTTTCATGGTGGGATGCAGAACATTGTATTGTATGAAATGCCTTTGGTGACATTTGTTGTTGTTCAGTCATTCTTCAGTAGTGTTCAACCCTCCATGACCCCATTTGGGGTTTTCTTGGCAAAAATACTGCCATTTCCTTCTCTAGTTCATTTTACAGATGAGGAAACTGAAGCAAAAAGGGTTAAAAGAATTGCCCAGGGTCACACAACTAGTAAGTCTGTGAGGCCAGATTTAAACTCAGGTCTTCCTGAATCCAGGCCCAGTGCTTAATCCACTTCCCCACCTATTGCCCTTTTGATGACATACCGTGATAATAATCTTTTTTTAAAAAAAAAATCTGACCTGTAATTTCATTGGTATAGGGAACTCCCAGTAAGATGACTCCTTCTACCAATGTTGATCTGCAACTGTCATGCAATTTATAATCCTGTGGAGTAGCCAGTGGCACTAAAGAGATTAAGATACTTGTCTAGGGTCTCAAAGCCAGTGTCAAAGGGGGACTTGAACCCAAATGTTTCTGATTCTTAGGCTGGTTCTCTTGCCACTCCTGCCTCTACTGACTGAAACCATCAATTAAAAAAATTGGTTGTGGAATTTTCAATCAAATGATGTTATCAAATGATATTAGCTTAGCTCTTTAATGCCGATTGGTGGCATGGACAGAACAAAATTTTTCTTGCTGTGTTTTGTGTTATTAATCAAAAGAGTGGGACAAAATATTTGGTGAAAAACAAAAGTGCAAATGGTTTTATTTGATAAATTGAACTTCAGGGTTAAATAAAAAGGTGTATCAGCTGAGAGATTATGGTTTGTGAAGTAACCATAATGTATGATAATGGGATCAAGATATATTGGTTTTCCATTAATTCCTAAGCCTGTGGAGTGGGTCGTTGGGTGTTTTCCTTTTTTAGATCCACAAGGAGTAATTACAGAGAAACAAAGGGATGGACTTTTTACCGTCAAAGAGAACAAAACTATGGCAAAAACTTTTCTCTATCTGTAAAGAATCTCAGTCATGTATTTCAAAAAATGCAAAGGACCATGTAATACTCATTTTTGCATTCTCCTCTTCGCTTTCAGAACATGAACTGTTTAGTAGTTTACATTTTGTTCTCATTCTGCCCCACCCCTCTCACCACCCTGGTTTCTCTCTGTATCCCAGACATTATTATCTAATTAGACTAGTCTGTTCTGATGAAACATTAGATAGATTAGATAGACTCTTTTCATTCCCCTGATCTGCCTGGCTTAGAAGGAATAGCATCCCAGCTACTTGGATAGCTATGGAGAGAAATTATTTTTGTTGAACATTCGATAGAACTTTAGGATAAGCATTGATTATGCTGAAAAATGTATTTACTGTCTATAATTCTTTAGAATAATAATAATAATTGACATTTCAATCATGCTTTAAGGTTTGTAAAATACCTTACGTATATCTTGTTTGATCTTTTCAACAACCCCAGGAGGTAGATTCTATTATCCCCATTTTACAGTTGAGGAAACTGATACTCAGAGAGTTTATATGACTTGCCCAGGGTTACACAGTTAATGATCAAGATTCAAATCTACATCTTCTAGAATTCAGAAAATCCAGAATGCTATCTGCTCTGCCCCAGGGGCTTCAGAAAATTACATGATTAGCCTAAGTCTGACTATATCCTTGAGCTATCAGTAAGATCATGGAGATGAGTTAAGAAACAGTATAGATGTCTATGTTCACAAGTAATCCTGAGCCCTCCTTCTTATTCATTTTCTAAAATATATTTTAGAACATTGTGATTGTTTTTAATATCACACTTTTTATGCATATGCCTTAGTTCATACAAATCTTTCCATGTTTCTCTTAATTCCTTACATTCTTGATGAATAATATGCTATTAAATACCACAATTTGTTCAGTCAATACTTAATACACTAGTACTCATTTTACTTCCAGTTCGCTTCTACCACAAAAATGTCCTGCTATGAGTATTTGGTATGTATTAAAATTTTATTTCTGTCCTTGATTTCTTTAGGGTATATGCACATTAATGGATCATTGGGTCAAAGGATATGGATACCTTAGTCATTTTTTAAAATATAATTTTAAATTGTTACCCAGAACAACTGAACAAATTCACAGCTCCACCAACAATATGTTAATATGCCTGGCTTTTCACAGCCCCTCCAACATTGACTATTTCCATTTTTTGTCATCTTTGACAATCTGTAGGATGAAAAAAAGAACCTAATGATTTTCATTTGAAATTCTCTTATTAGTGATTTGGAGTATGATTTCATATTATCCTTAATAATTTGTAATTCTTCTTTTGAAAACTGTTTATGTACTTTTATCTACATCCATGGGGGAATGACTCTTGGTTTTATTTATTTGTGTCAAGAGTTTTATACACTGGTTATTAGGCTTTTGTCATTAATAGTTGATCCAAAAGAGTTTTTTTTTCCTTCCATTTGACAGTTTCTTTTCTTCTATTTACACTGACTTTGTTTAGGCAAAATCATTTTAATTTTATGTAATTGAAATTATTTCATGCAGTCTGTAAGAATGAGATTGGGCTAGATGAAATCAAAGGTCCCCTTAACTTCAGATTTATTATCTTAACAACTTTGTTTGGTCAAGAGTTCTCTGTTCCATCCACGGTGGTGAAAATTACTTCCTTCTGCTATCTTTTTTTCTTTTTTAATGAAGTGACCTTTTATATTGAGGTGACTATCATTGTGAGCTTATTGTGTAATTTGATGTAAAAGACTGGCATAACTCTAATTTATGCCAGACTACTTTTCCCCTTTACTAGCAGTTGCTTTTTGGGTTTTGTTTTATTTCTGGGGGAAAGGTTGTCAAAAAGAGAAATCTTTCCCTAGCAGTTTATTTTGGGGGTTTATCAACACTAATTTACTACTTTTGATTTCTTTTAGTTCATACTTATGTAATCTGTTTTATGAAGGTTTTTTTTCTGTTTTAATCAGTAACAAATAGCTTTGTTGATTGCAGCTTACCTTGTCTGGTAATGCTACATCCCTGTCACTCCTACATTTTCCCCCCTTCTTTACCGTGGGATTCTAGACCTTTTGTTCCTCCAAATGAAATTTGTCATTATTTCATCTGATTCTAAAAAGTTTATTCTTGGTAATTTGGTTTATATAGTAATAAATCTGTCAGTGTAGGCAATATTGCCATTTTTATTCAATTGGCACCACCCACATATTCACAAGCATTGAATTATCTCTAGTTATGTGTCTTCCTTAATTTTTATACCGTGTTTTGGAGTTAGATTTACATAAATACTAAGAATATTCTGGCAGATTAATTCTGAAATATTTTATGCATTTTATAGTTATTTTTAGTGACATTTCTTTTGTTATCACTTTGCTGGTCTTTGTGCTGTATAAGAATGTTGCTGTATAGGATTTTTGTGGATCTACCCCTTCTTTTATGTAATTCATGATGGAATTAAATCTTCACCTTTATGCCTTTTAAAAGAAAAGAAACACACCCAACAGCAGACACAGACAAAAACCAGCCTGTAATCTTGTCTACCTAGTTTGCACTCTTACTTTGGAGTTTTCTTAATTCATGTTTGAATTAAATCTTCACCTGTATTCCTTTGAAAAGAAAACACACTCAACACAGATAAACATTACACAAAATCCATCATTAAAAGGCTCAGCCTGTAATCTTCACGATCCCAGTTTGTAGTCTTCCTTTCAGAGTTCTCATGATCACCAGTTCCTTTGAGCACAAACCGTGGGATTTGTTTTCAAACAGCTCTCTGTATTTGTGGCACCTTGTACATATGCGGGAAGCCCTAAATAATAATCACCAAGCTGCTTGAGTGAAAGCTCCTCCCGAGGTTTTTGGTGTGACTAGAACCAGCAGAAGGCTCTGTTCCCTCCCCAGATTCACTCTGCAAGGAAGCTGCCTGTCTGTGTTTACTTTTCATTTGGGGCCCAGATTTAAACTTAGAGATTTTCTCTTCAATTGCAGACTGAGTTTAAATTTAGAAATTTGGAAAGTGCCCATGTAGATGGGTATAGCAGTGATTACATACTGTAGCAGTATTTGTTATGCATTTCTTAAGAACAGGACTATATTATAATATTACAATGTTACAGCCTACTCTAGAGATGATAGAGAGAAGCTACTACAGATTCATGAATATATAAAATTTTACATTTTAAAAATTGTGTGGAAGAGGTCTGATCCCATTACAGGGAACTCCAAGAGATTACCCAAATTACTTTTAGGAAAAATCTTCTTGTGATGAATATTGGTTGAATTAGTGTGTGTGAAACCTACCCCTTCCCAACTCTAACACCCCACCCCTCCACAAAAAAACAAGCAGCCCAGTATGAGAAGGCTTGTCTGGCATGGTTGCAATTCACATCAGTGGAGATAATACCTATATTCATGAAATTACAGGTCACTCAGAATACCAAAGGAAACTGTCATAATAGGCTTGGATTTGGAAAGCTTTCATTATCCAGAAAATTTTATGATATTTTTCCTTCTTGTAGCTTGGTTTTGCCTGTATCTGAATTGTTCAAATGCATATTTTTATGTTCAGTTTTTATATATTGACAGATTATTGAGGTCTGGAACTTTCCTTAGTAAAACATATTGGAAAAATCTTAAGGTGACATAATGGCTATATAGCGTGAGAGGGGGAGAGGAAGAGAAAGAGAGGGAGAGAGACAGAAAAAGACAGAGAGACAGGAAGGACAGACAAAGATAGAGCATTTATTAAGCACCTACTGTTTGCTGGGCACTGTGCTAAGCACTCAGATGATAAATGTAAGTAAGCAAGACAGGCCAGTTCTGTGTTATTCAAGGGACATTAATCCAATTTGTCTATTACTTAGATCTCTGCTTCCTGCTCATTTCTTCTCTTGCTACCTGCACTCTGGTTATTTTGTTTTATGGAAGGAGCTGCTTTGGGGGAAGGTAAGGGAACCACATTCATCAATTTTACTGCCCTGGTAAAAGTTTGGGTGGTGTAGAAGTTTCTTCTATTTTAGGGCATTTTCCATAGATTTCAGTTCTTCACCGTATCTCATAACTAGAAAATTCCATGACTGTAATTCAGTCCTATTTGGCATAGATTTGGCTTTATGTTGCTACCCTACTGTGTATAGGAGGGTAGGTCAGTTCTTTTCATTGACTCCACCCAGCTTCTCTTTTCCTGTGCTTCCTTATTTGTGATTAATGTCTCAGGAAACTAGTGAGCCAAAGGGTTTGGTTTTTAAAAGTCTATTTATGTGCATTTCTTTCTCATTATTCAAACTACACATACCATATACCACATAACTTATACTTGGTAGGTGACCAGCATATACTTGTTCACTGAATGAGGAGTGTATTTAATTATGGTTTGTACATTGGAGCCTCATGAGGAAAGCACTGTTAGTTGTGGGTCAGGTTCAGGTTATAAGTTAGGAGTAACTTCCTGTTTGTAGGCAGCTAGGTGACGCAGTGGATAGATTGCCAGGTCTGGAGTCAGGAAGACTCATCTCCCTGAATTCAAATCTGGTCTTAGACATTTATTATCTGTGTGACCCTGAGCAAGTCACTTCAACCTGTTTTCCTCAGTTTCCTTATCTGTAAAATGAGCTGGAGAAGGAAATGACAAAACATTCCAGTATCTTTGCCAAGAAAACCCCAAATGGGGTCACAAAGAGTTGGATATGAGTGAAAAACAACTGAACAAAACTTCCCGTGTATTTGGTGGGATTGTTAGGAACTTAAAGTACCTAGGGACAAAGTAGACATCCAATGTCTAGAGGTTTTTCTTCACCAAGAAGGGTACGTGACTATTGAGGGTGGTTTCGGTTCAATCCATTTAATTTTTATTTTCTGCATTTTTGTTCCAAGAGTTCAAAGGCCCTGTGAATAGTAATTCAGAAAGCAAAACTTGTCAAAGTAGTGATGCCATCAACAAAAACATTTGCATATATAGGACATCTAATTTGGGGAGAATCAATATATTAGAAATCACGAAATTGAGTTACGGGCAGCTGCTAGTGTTTAGATACCGATATTATTGTTGTTGAATCAGCAGAGGCAGTTTATGTGGGGGAATACTTTTGATGGAATATTGTTTCCAATTTATCATGCAACCCTGAAGTACTCTTCTGAAGACTGGTTATTTTTTACTTTGTTACTTTCTTGCATTGTTTTTATTCTGAAAAACAGATATAGAAGCATCTTGTGCTTAAAAAAATCTCTAAGTGACATGTATATTAAGTTCATCATTAAAATTATTGTCATTATTATGGAGGAATTGTATTCAGAAGAATCGGGGCAACTGGCCTAACTAAGAATGTTGTTTAAGATTTTTTTGTTTCTAGTCCTTTTCATTCATCTTCATCATATTAGACTTTTTTTTCTTCTGAAGGATGAATAACGCTTTTGCTTATATTACAACATTTTTGTTGTATTACATTGTAGCAGAAGGCTCCAATATCCTCCCATATGTTGTCAAATCCTAATGATAATTCTGTTTTAGCTTAATATATTAATAGTCTTTCTGACCCTAACAAGACAAACTAACATTCAGTAACAACTGTCCCTTTTCCATTTCATGGCTATTTCTGTAGTAAATAGCAGAAGTTTACAAGAGTGCCATGTGTAATTTTTTTTTTAATTTTTGCATTTAAAAAGATCTTTATTGCCAGCTTTTGTTTTTATACCTGTATTTGGGGAGCCATCCCCACACAGAAAAAAGAAGAAAAAGGGTGTGTGTGGGGGGTGGGAGTAGTTTCATATAACTAACCAACCTGTCAACCAAGTTTCCCCATCCCCATCTACAAGTGCATTTTCCTCTTTTTTTCTTTGAGGACCAGCTTGTTTATTATAATTACATAATGTTCATTTTCTACTTTTTTTTTGTGCTTTCTATTTTTTTAGTCGCTGTGTATATTTTTTTCTAAATTCTGGTTACTTCACATTGCTTTAGTTCGTGTACTTTCCCATTCTTCCCTGTTGTCTTCTTATTAATCTTTTCTCCTTTTTTTTAATTAATCCTTTCTCATGGAGCAATAATATTCCATTCAATTCCCTTATCACATTTTGTTTAGCCATTCCCCAGTTTACAGGCATCTTCTTTGTTTTCACTTCTTTGCTATGGGAGTGCCAAGTCTTGATGGAGTTCAAGTTGTGTCATTTCTAATGTTCCCTGGCTGTTAAAAGGTAATCAGAAGGTTAGAAGAAGTAAGTGTAGTCGCAGCTGCCACTCAGTAATAAACCCCAATGTTAATTATGCTTCGGGCCTTTGATCTTGTCTCTTAAACATAAAGTTAAGAGTTATAGTTTGATAAGCTGTTAACGAGAATGTCACTTATGGAAGATCCCCCCTTAATATTGAAATTTATTAGTTAGATGAGTTAGCATTGGTTGCAATAGCTTGAAGCTGGCTGTCCAAAACCATTAGGCCCTCAAAAAGTTTCGTTGGCCCTAATTTAATTGATCAATGCTACCCCTCTGGTTTGTTGGCTGTCTTTGTCCTTCTGCTACTGCACTCTACGAAGCTGTAACCTAAGAGAGCACAAGGCTTCCCTTGCAACAAGCATATTCTCAGGTCCTCTATAAGCACAGATTCCCCTGGAAAGTAATCTGTAAGAGAAAAGAAGGCAGAGGCAGGTTAGGCAATAGAAGGTCAGATAAATATTTAGTATACATTCCCTTATAGTCACCCTGATTGCTTTGAGATCTGGGACAGGTAGATATTTGCTTATTTTTTCTGGCCAGTTAAAGGCTCTTTTGACACCATAAAATTTGCCTCCTTGCCAAAGGTGAATAAAGAACCAGCCCTGCCCCTAATAAAATTAGGCAGAAGTTGAAAAAGCACCAAGCTAGTATTGTTAAAGCAATTGTTCCCATAGAAATTGGTGCCAAGGTCATTGCCTTTGAGAGAAAATATGAAAGGATATATTTGCTGTGGTAGACAAAACAGTCCCTTCCCCACTGGAGGAGAGAGTTCAGCCTGTTCTCTCTTAATTCCAGTATAATGGTTAACAAAAGTAAAAATTGGAAAACTGACACTCCTTTCAGATTTCGCCTACTACTAGGACCCTGCTGTTCTTGCATTTTTTTTGAAATCTTCTGCTTTTACACCATTTGCATATCCCAGTGCACTATTCCTCCTTTGCTCATTATAATGGAGAAAAAAAGAGGAAAAAGTCTGACATTGAGTATAGTGTTCTAAACCCATAGACCCCCATCACTGCAACGAAGTGGGGGAGAGAGAGTTACTTTCTCATATTTCTTCTTTGGGTTCAAGCTTAGGCATTATGTTTTATATAACATATTAGATTTTATATAATGTATTACACATAGTACAGTGCATTACATGTTGAAAGACTCTGGTTCACTCATTTGTTTTTTATTTTATTTATGCATTATAATCATTGTGAATATTTTTCTTGGCTTTGCTTACTTCACTTTGCATCAATTCATGTAAATCTTCCCATGTTTCTTTGTGTCCATGCACTTTTAGACCTAGAATCAACCTTCATAAATATTCCTCCTCTTCATCTCTGGGCCCGAATTATTGCAGTCAGTAGGAAAAGGTATTGGGTTTATGACTCCTTAGGACCTAGTGGTCTTGAAGTTCAAGTGGTTGTTAAAAGTGGTTGTGTTGAACAACTGGGTCATGGTTGGAAGTGGTTTGAGTGTTTGTAATTGTGATTCTCCTTTGAACTCTCATAGTATTTTGCTTATGAATCATTTATGCACTTGTACTGTTTTGTGTTTGAGTAATTTATGTACTTCTCTTATTTTTGCATTAGATTGTAAGCTCCTTAAAGACAGGGAC
This sequence comes from Vombatus ursinus, assembly GCF_900497805.2. Taxonomy (NCBI): domain Eukaryota; kingdom Metazoa; phylum Chordata; class Mammalia; order Diprotodontia; family Vombatidae; genus Vombatus; species Vombatus ursinus. Next base: position 39,353,807 of record NW_020954610.1, read on the forward strand.
TATGTTCATTTCCATATTCGTATTTCCCTCACTGTCTAGCACAGTGGTTCCATGTGGTAGGTGAATGAATCAATCAATGAATTAATAAATCAATGAATGAAAATCACCTATTAAGCCCTTACTAAGTGTCAAGCACAATTCTAAGTGCTGGGGGTACATACAGAAAAGGGAGCACTGCTCTGAAGGAGGTCATGTTCTAATTGGGAGACACAACATTTATTAGAGCTTGTTGTTTATTAAATTGAATTGAATTGGCAATGTAACTGAAGCTTTTGAGGATTGCTCTAGGAAATAGGTTTGTTCTGGAGAAAATTTTTACAAGTTAGTTGATTTGGGAGGGGTGATTTTCTGACTTAAAAAACTTCTATGTTTTCTTATGTATTTAAGTTCCTACACAATCCACCTCCAACCTACCTTTACAGCCTTATTCCTTCTACTCTCCTTTATGCATTCTATGGCTATTGTTTGGGCTTTTCTTGCTCTGGACATAATTTCAGTGGTGTTGGGAACTTTCAGTGAAGAAATGCCTCTACCAAAGGACATCATCGATGTTCTGTAATGTATTATCTTAGAGAGTTGCCTGGTACTCTGAGAGGACAAAGAACGTGACCAGAGTCAGTATTTGTCAAAGACAGGACCTGAACCCAAGAGATCCTGATTCTGAGGCTGACTTTAGCTACTATACCATGTGCCTTTCAGCTCAAATAGTTATGATGTTAAAGTTATGAACAGTCATAAATATTTATAAATAAAAATTTATTTGTTTATTTTAAAATACAAAAATGTAGTTAAATATATTTGTTTTATCATAAGATAAAATTTTAGTTTATTTTAAATATGTTTTAAAATATATTTTATGATAAAATAAACATTTACTTTATTTTCAAAATTTTAAAGTACCTTATAGTTGGTAGTGATTGAGCTTCAGATGAGATATTTTCATCTGATACTATATAAAAGTTTTTAGAATAATATTAGAGGTAGGGACTATTAAAAACCATTGAAATCCAATCATTATAACTATAACAGTGAAGGAATATATAAGCTGATATTGAACATGAAATATAATCTTTTGGGGGGAAAAAAGGTGAATACTCACATTTTGTTGCCTCATGTAAATTGAAATGCATTTTTTTGTCTGTGTGTACTTATAGGTCTGAAGCCACTTGGGCTGTTGGGCCACCCTGGACACTCAGCTTCTCATTTGTCCTTTCTCACTACTTCCTCTATTTCTGGAGCCACAGGTGAGTTTCATTCAAATCCAACTCCAACGTCAACCCTTCAATTTTCATCTTCTCTTCCTCCTGAAGATTCCCACTGCTGGATAAGCTGGCTTCCAATGCCATGTTCCCTGTCATTCTCCAAGCAGGTCTTTATACCACAATTGGGTAAACAAAGATGTTGATAGGTGAAGCAGGAAGGCATTGACTGTTGCCTAGGACTTAATAAGGACACTAGACTTTTGCCATCTCAGCTGACCAAAGGTAGCAGCAAAGAAAAACAGAGAGAGCTCAGGCCTTTGGACTGCTATGTAGTCTGGAGCCCATATATTGGTCAGAGGGAGAGCAAGAGAGCCAGAAGATACCTTCTGATGGCAAAGTAGTGTAATTCTGCGGGGTATAGTTACCTGGGAGGTTTTCCCTGTGTAGTCACACAGGGACTGGTTTATGCTTCCTTGTGTTGTGTATTTCCCTGGGGAAAATCCTGTTCTTTGGACTGTGCTGTAAGCTACTTAAGGTATTAGGCAAAGAATACACCAAAGGCTTGGTAGGAACACAAGGTCAGTGACAGCTGTATCCCTGAAAATACGATGCACTCTCAATTCTCTTCCAACTCTCAGTCCTGTGACCCTACGACCTTTGAAGCTCTCCACTATTCTTTTGGGCTGGAGGTTATATAACCTTGGTAGTCAGCAGTCATGGAATCCCAATAGTCTTAAATCGTAAAATCTGTTCAAGGCCCTGAAACACCTCATGTGTGAGCTATACTTCCTTGTTTTCCCAATTACTGTGACACCTTATTTATTCAGCATCCTGGGGGAGTTCCCCAGGGGAGAGAGGAGAATGGAAAAAGGTTCCATATAAATGAATTTTCCAGATTACTGAAGTTTGCTCCACCACGTTGCACAATGCATTACACGTAGCAGGGACATGATACTTTTTTGTTAAATTTAATTGAGTTATAGCCTTCTTTAATTTTTAACTAATTTTTTTTTTAAATGAAATATTTCTAAAATGTATTACACACTTCATTGGCTTCTTAAACAGAATATATGGAGCATAATTTAACCTTTCCATGATGACTCAAGGTTATATTTAGCTGTTAGCCTCTGGGGATTTAGGGCTGTCTGCCTCTGGGCTGAATGGCTGAGCACAGACTGTTATCGAGGGAATATGCTGGATAGTCATTTCCCAGGGAGTCAGTTTCATCTCTCCCCGCTCTCCTTATTTTTCCCTTCTAATCTTCTCGTGATGACCTCTGAAGTCCCTTCCAACTCTATCTCTGTGATCCTGAGGTCTCTAGTTCTAAAAACCGAGGAGAAAACCAGCTAAGCAACCTTGTTAACTTGCAATTTACACATAATTCTAAGTCAAAAGGCTCTGATTGTGGGTGAATACGATGAGAAAAATGAAGTAGGTATAAGATGAGAAGTTGGGCTAGGTGATCTCATCTAGCTCTAATATTTTTTGAAAGAACTGGCCACCTTGTTTCCCCATGTGTAAGCAGCCCCAATAAAGCCATGTTGCAACAGGCATTATTTAATTTATACTACAATGTAACACCTTACTCTCCAAGACTATACATTTTAGAGGCAACTCTAAGTCTGTAAGTTACAAATAAGCTTCCGATCTGCATTGGTGAAAAGAGTTTAGGGGGGCGGAGCCAAGATGGTGGAGGGAAAGCAGTGACTGTCTTGAGCTCTCTCCCAAACCCCTCCAAATACCTAAAAAAAATGGCTCTAAACAAATTCTAAAGCAGCAGAACCCACAAAAAGACAGAGTAAAACAAATTTACAGCCAAAGACAGCCCGGATGGTTGATCGGAAAGGTATATCACGCCGGGCGGGGAGAGGAGGAGCGCACTTTGGCGTGGGCGTGCAGGCCACAGCGACCAAGGAGCAGGCCTCAGAGAGCTGAATCGTGGACAGCTGTGGCAGTTTCCAGACTTCTCAACCCATGAACGCCAAAGACAACTTGGAAGGTCAGTGGGAAAAGTCTGCAACTGCGGTGAGAGAGGAGCTAGGTCTCAGCTGCAAGCCTCGAGTGCGGCCCGGGGCTGCAGCTGTTTCCTGAGCTTCTGGCCCACAGACTGAGGGGGAATCAAGTGACTGATCAGAGGGGGAATGCAGGATTCTCTTTGCCAGTGCTGAGGCAGGAATTTCTTGCTCTACCAGTGCTTGGATCTGGGTCACAGCTCTGAGGGGCGGTCCTGGGGCAAGGAAGAATGCTGGTGTGGTGGAGCTTGTAGTGGTGGTGGAGAGAAAACTCCTCACCCCTTATCATAGCACCTTGGAAGAACTGAAAATTTTCAGATCCCTAGAAGTATCTCTGAAAACAGCTGTGCAAAACCCTGAAGCTTGGGACAGTACATTCTCCACATTGGAAGCAGACTTTTACCTTAACAAAGAGTTTAAAACTCAAGTAATTGGCCAGGATCATGAGTAAGCAGCGCAAAAAAGTCAGACTATATTATCTTTCTTTGGTGACAAAGAAGATCAAAACATACAACCAGAAGAAGACAGCAAAGCCAAAGCTCCTACATCCAAAGCCTCCAAGAAAAATATGAATCAGTCCCAGGCCTTGGAAGAGCTCAAAAGGGATTTTGAGAAGCAAGTAAGAGAAGTAGAGGAAAAACTGAGAGTGATGCAAGAAAATCATGAAAAACAAGTCAACAGCTTACTAAAGGAGACCCAAAAAAATACTGAAGAAAATAACACCTTAAAAAATAGCCTAACCCAAATGGCAAAAGAGTTCCAAAAAGCCAATGAGAAGAATTCACTAAAATGCAAAATTGGCCAAATGGAAAAGGAAGTCCAAAAGCTTACTGAAGAAATACTTCCTTAAAAATTAGAATGGAGCAATTGGAAGCTAGTGACTTTATGAGAAATCAAGACACTGTAAAACAAATCCAAAAGAATGAAAAATTAGAAAACAATGTGAAATATCTCATTGGAAAAGAGTTTAAACACTAAGATGTCCTCATGCTGATGAAATTGCATGTCCAGGTCTCCTTCCCCTCCTAAAAATTATCTTACTTATCTGAGAGGCAGAAGGTGATGGCCTCAGTGATATAGAACACAACTCTTAACTTAAAAGTAAGCAGAAAGGTTTCTAAGCATTGAGAAAATAGTTGTCAGTAAGCTCATACACTTTACTCCATGGCAGAGGTATAGAATCACGCACAGGCTGTCAGTTGACTTAGGATTATGTGTGAATTTAAGATCTAATACTTGAAATAACAGAATATGGCCATCGAATGTTGGAAGGTAGAGCTTCTTTTGGTGCCTTCTCTTCATTGATAATAATATTGATTTCTATAACTTCATTTACCATCTCTGTGCATATGACATCCAAATCCCTATTTTCAGGTCCACATTTCTGGTTGCTAAGTTCACCTATATTACCATTATCTTAAACTCAATATGTTTAAAACTGGGTTATTATCTTTCCCCCTGAAGCATGTTTCTACTTTAAACTTGGTTATTTTCATGAAGTGCCATTCACTGTCTGATCTTTCCTTCTTACTCACATCTCTTATGCATTCAAATCAGTTATGAAGTTCTATTGATCTATAACATCTTTCAAATCTATCCCATCCTCTCATTTTGCCATTGACCATGGTGGCCCTCTTCTCCGTTCTCACATTGGTGAGCTCTTCCTAGGACTTTTATTTTGAGGTGAGGCTTAATCTGGGAAGTCTCCTTTCCTGGCTATGCTTCTGACTTTCCAGACTTCAATAGCATGCTTCAGTTGCCTTTCTCTCTAGAGTCTCCTTCAGATCCTGGAGCTTCCTTACTCTAGAATACTCACTAGCCCCTGTAGCTTTGTGGCAAGGAAAGGGTTCCCCTGCCATCCAGAGGCATGGTTCTCAAGTCCAGAATGTTAGATAGGAGATAGAAAGAAAATGGAAGTAGGCCAGCCAGGGCCCTTTCACAAAATGAAGACCCCCAAGAAGAACTAACTAATGGGAGAAGCAGGCCAACCTAGAGGAGGGATATTCTAGGGTTAGAGGGCTTGGATGTTGTAGGACAAGGAGGCCCCAGGTGCTGAGGGACATTCCAGGGTGAAACAGCAGATGAAGCATGGTTTTGAAGTCTGGAAAGTCAGAAGCAGAGATGAGAGGGTAATGAAGGTTCGCTAGCCTGGGCTTCTCCACAAAATGGAGGCTCCTGGAAATGCTCACCAATGAGAGAATCAGGAAAGAGGTAGATTTTTTTTTTTTTTTTTAGCAAAGGCTTGAATGAATTGTAGATTTAAGATCATAGCCATAGACATCAGTGGTAAGTTTATCAAAAGAAGATTTCACTGTGATGCTCCTACATAATCACTGTCAGGAATGGCATCTTTGGAAATGAAGAATAGCTATGTAACTACCTTTAGAAGTCTGTTTCCATTAAGTAACCAAAAACTGATGTGGATTACCACTGTTTCTGGCAAGCATGTGCCATGGATGACTTCATACAGTAGAGGAAGATGAGTCAAATCAATAGGGAAGATAACCTAGATTACTGTTTTGGTGATATGGTAAGCCCTAGGGAGGAAATTTTAAAAGCTGCCAAGACTCTCTCTCAGTACCACATAGTCTAGTATTTAAATTTTTAATTCCGTAAGGTTAAGTAGACAGTGTGCGAAGAAATCAGAGGAAAGATTTTTTTTTACAAAGTAGATTATAAAGCAGAAGCTACTTGAATTAATATCTGTTAGAATATATTAGGCCCAAGATGAAGAGAATTAAAAAAAAAGACTACATTTTGAAATGTAATGTATTTGTTTTTATTTGCTTTTATAAATTTATTTTTGAAATTTTTGTTGTCTGCCTTATATGTTCCTGAATTTAAGTGCTTTAATTAGAGCTAATAGGAATGAGAGAATTCCCAATGTAATTTTTTCTTATAACCAATATGGTAACTGTCTATGTACCTTGCATCAAACTTTTCTTTTCTCATTCATTTTATAAATGGGCATATAAAATAATGATTGTGCCTCAGATATGCCCTTGCAATTTTAACCTGCTGTGATTATATGATCAACATAATAAATACACCTGGATTTTGTTTACATAGGGGCTCCACTTATCTCCCTCATCTCTTTTCCTCCATATTCATTTTCCCTTTTGGCTGCTATTTACTTGAACTGTAATAACTTCATGGTTATAATTCTTTGATTATATTATTCTTTGATTTTAAGTTAGCAAAACTCAAGGAGAACAATCATAGATAAGAGAATAAAAAGAATTTATGTATTCAAAAAGAGAAGGCAGTTGAGACCAATGTATTCAAGCAAAGTGACTCAAAGATTACCTTTATTCCCAATCATAGTTCACCAATTCTTAGAAAATGACTATCACCAAGATATCTCCAAAGATTTTTAAACACAAATCAAGTAAAAAGAACTGTATTCAAGCAGGATGAAATAGAAGAGAGGGCACTCAGAGTCAGAGAACCTAGCTCTGAGTCTTGTCTAAGCCTTAGGCAGCTTGGCTCACTGCCCTGAGCCTGACAAGCTTTTTTATCTTTAAAATAGGGATAATGGGTACTTTGTCTACTTCACAGGACCGTTCATGGGATCCTACTTAAAGCTGGAAGTGACCTTAGAGGCTATTAAGTCTAACCCACTCCCTTTACAAATGAGGAAACTGAGGCACATACTAGTTAAGTGTAGGGTCCCATAGCTAACAAGTGTCTGAGGCAGCATTTGAACACAGATCTCCTTCCAGTCTCCAAGTCAGCAATATTCCATTCTGCTTCCATAAAGATTGAATGAGATGTGGATGTAAAGCATTTTGTAGACCACAAAGCAATGTAGAGGCATTAGTTAAAAACAACAACAATAATAATATTCTAAGCAATGCTTTACCTTATCTAAAATTTCATTTCATACATACACCAAAGTGTGATTGCTGCTTTAGGAATCAGAACAAGAAAAGATGATACTAATCGTCTATGAGATTATATAAAACTAAAAAGAAAAATATACACACATATACATATATACATGTGAATTCCCACATACATACATATATAAGTATGTGTATCCTTTCTATATAAGTATATGAAACTTTATTCCTCACTGTTTAACTTTAAGAATGTAAATGATTTGCAATTATTTTATGTTATTACTTGTGTGACCTTGGGAAAGTCACCTCTCTTAGGCCTCAATTTCCTCATTTGTAAAATGAGGTTGCAATATATAAATGAGTGAATGAATGATGAATGAATGAATGCAAAAAGCATTTCTCGAGAGCTAAGTGCTGAGGATACAAATAGAAGATTGAGACAGCTCTTGACCTCCAGGAGCTCACCTCCTAATGGAGGAGATAACACATATAGGATGGTTCATCTACAGAGCAAATAGTAAGACCTGGAAGATTAGAAAGTAAGTAGGAGAGGGAATAACAAGGCCCAGGGTCCAGAGGGCAAAGCAGCAAGGCAGATGGCAATGCCCACTAGTCCATGATGGCAATGCCCACTAGTCCATAGGGAGTAGAAGTAAGCAAATGGCAAGATTTGGGGTTCATCCATTTGTCCACCAAGATATCCACATTGCTGATAATCTCATTGTTGAAGGGGAAGTTAAAATGTTCATGCACGGGGCAGCTAGGTGGTGCAATGGATAGAGCACCGACCCTGGAATCAGAAGGACCTAAGTTCAAATCTGGCCACATACACATGATACTCACTAGCTGTGTGACCCTGGGCAAATCACTTAACCCCAATTGCCTCACCAAAAAACAAAACAAAACAACAACAAAAAACAAACAATATTACTAATGGTAATAACAACAACAATGGATACATCTCCAAAAAGTGATCAGTTTACCCAAGTTCTCATGATCAGGATACTCTTAAGTGGAACAAACTATCTTTTGTAACATAGTCTAAAGCATTGGTCACCATAAGAAGCTGTGGGCCTTTATTTATTCTTTTTATCTTCATTTTATCTTTTTTTTTGCACTTAATAGTATTTTATTTTTTCCAACTATATGTAAAAGGTAGTTTTCAATATCCATTTTTGTAAGATTTTGAGTTCTAAATTTTTCTCCCTCTCTCCCTTCCCTCCCCCCTCCCCAAGACAGCAAGCAATCTGATATAGGCTATACATGTGCAATCATGTTAAACATATTTCCACGTTAGTCATGTTGTGAAAGAAGAATCAGAACAAAAGGGAAGAACCATGAGAAAGAAAAAACAACAAAAAAGTGAAAATAGTATGCTTCGATCTGCATTCAGACTCCATAGTTCTTTCACTGGGTGTGAATAGCATTTTCCATCATGAGTTTTTTGTAATTGTCTTAGATCATTGCATTTCTGAGAACTAAGTCGTTCATAGTTGATCACTGCACAATGTGGCTGTTAGTGTGTACAATGTTCTCCTGGTTCTGCTCAATTCACTCAGCATCAGTTCATGTAAGTCTTTCCAGGTTTTTCTGCAATCTATTTGCTCATCCATTTCTTATAGAACAATAGTATTCCATTATATTCATATACCACAACTTGTTCAGCCATTCCCCAGTTGATGGGCATCCCTTCAAGTTCCAATTCTTTGCCATCACAAAAAGAGCCACTATAATACTTTTGTATGTATGGGTCCTTTTCCATTTTGTGATCTCTTCGGGATATAGTAGTGGTACTGCAGAATCAAAGGGTATGTACAGTTCTATAGCCCTTTGGGCTTAGCTCCAAATTGCTCTCCAGAAAGGTTGGATCAGTTCACATTTCCACCAACAATGCAAAATCCAATTTTCTGATGTCTTCTCCAACACATATCATTTTCCTTTTCTGTCATATTAGTCAATCTGATAGGTATGAGGTGGTACCTCAGAGTTGTTTTAATTTGCATTTCTCTAATCAATAGTGATTTAGAGCATTTTTTCATGACTGTAGATAGCTTCATCTGAAAACTGCCTGTTCATATCCTTTTACCATTTATTAATTGGGGAATGACTTGTATTCTTATAAATTTGACTCAGTTCTCTATATATTTGAGAAATGAGGACTTTATCAGAAATACTCGCTGTAAAAATTGTTTCCCAGATTTCTGCTTTCCTTCCAATCTTGGTTGCATTGTTTTTCGCTTTTGCAAAAACTTTTAAATTTAATGTAATCAAAATTATCCTTTTTACATTTCATAATGTTCACTATCTCTTTTTTGGTCATAAATTCTTCCTTTCTCTGTAGATCTGACAGGTAAACTATTCCTTGCTTTCCTAATTTGCTTTCAGTGGTGGGGAACCTGATGCCTAAAGACCACCTGTGGCCCTCTAGGGCCTCAAATGTAGCCCTTGGACTGAATCCAAACTCAACTCAACAAATCCCCTTTTTTTGTTCTGTCAAACTTCAGTCAAAAGCCTGCCCAAGGACCAAGAAGGCCACATGTGGCCTCCAGGCCACAGGTTTCCCACCCCTGGTTATGGTATACCTTATCTTGGTATATAGGGTGTGAGTTGTTTGTCTATGCCTAGTTTCTGCCATACTATTTTTCAGTTTTCCCAGCAGTTTTTGTCATATAGTGAGTTCATATCTCAGAAGTTGGAGTCTTTGGGTTTATCAAACAGTAGATTACTATAGTCATTGACTACCGTGATTTGTGTATCTAGCCTATTCCACTAATCAACCACTCTATTTCTTAGCCAGTACCAAATAGTTTTGGTGATTACTGCTTTATAATATAGTTTTAGATCTGGTACAGCTACTAGGCCATCTTCCTTTGCATTTTTTTTTATTAATTGCTTTGATTTTCTCTACCTTTTGTTCTTCCAGAGGAATTTTGTTATCATTTTTTCTAACTCTATAAAACAATTTTTTGGTAGTTTGATTGGTATGGCACTGAATAAGTAAATTAATTTAGGTAGAATTGTCATTTTTTAAAAAATTAATTTATTTTGATTTATCAACAATCACTTCCATATGCTTTTGAGCTTAAAATTTTTCTCCCCCTCCCTCTCCACCACCCTCACCAAGACAGCACACAATCTAATATAGGCTATACATTTACATTCCTATTAAACATATTTTCACATTAGTGATGTTGTAATAAGTAAGAATTAGAACCAATAGGAGGAACCACCAGAAAGAGGAAACTAAACTCAACAGCAGAAAAAAAATAACAAATAGTATGTTTCGATATGCATAGAATTGTAATTTTTATTGCATTAGCTAGCCTACCCATGAGCAACTGATATTTTTCCAATTGTTTAGATCTGACTTTATTTCTGTGAGAAATTTTTTATAATTGTCTTCATATGGTTCCTGGGTTTATCTTGGCAAGTAGTCTCCCACATATTTTACATTGCCTACAATTATTTTAAATGAAATTTCTCTTTCCATCTCTTGCTACTGGGATTTGTTGGTAATATATGAAAATGCTGATGGTTTATGTGGGTTTGTTTTATATCCTGCAACTTTGCTGAAGTTATTAATTGTTTCAAGTAGTTTTTAGTTGATTCTGCAGGATTCTCTAAGTATACCATCATGTCATCTGCAAAGAGTGATAATTTTGTTTCCTCATTGCTATTCTAATCCCTTCAATTTCTTTTTCCCTCCTCTTATCGCTAAAGCTAGCATTTCTAGTGCAATATTGAATAATAGTAAGGATAATGGATATCCTTGTTTCTCCCCTGATCTTATTGGGAACATTTCTAGCTTATCTTCATTACATATAATGCTTACTGATGGCTTTATATCAATATCTACTGCTTATCATTTTAAGGAAAACTCCATTTATTCCTATGCTCTCTAGTGTTTTTTAATAGGAATGAGTACTGTGTTTTGTTAAAAGCTTTTTCTGTGTCTATTGAGATAATCATATGATTTTTGTTACTTTTATTATTGGTATAGTCAATTATGCTGATAATTTTCCCAATATTGAACCAGCCCTGCATTCCTGGTGTAAGTCTCACCTGGTCACAGTATATTATCCTCATGATAAATTTCTGTAATCTCTTTACTAATATTTTATTTAAAAATTTTGCATCAATATTCATTAGGGAAATTGGTTTATAATTTTCTTTCTCTGTTTTGGCTTTTCTTGATTTAGGTATCAGCACTGTATTTGTATCATAAAAGGAATTTGGTAGGACTCCTTCTTTACCTATTTTTCCAAATAGTCTATATAATATTGGGATTAATTGTTCTTTAAATGTTTGGTAGAATTTACCTGTAAATCCATCTGGCCCTGGAGATTTTTTCTTAGGGGGTTCATTGATGGTTTGTTCGATTTCATTTTCTGAAATGGGGTTATTTAAGTATTTTATTTCCTCTTCCATTAATCTAGGCAATTTATGTTTTTGTAAATATTCTTCCATTTCATTTAGATTGTCAGATTTATTGACATACAGTTGGGCAAAATAGCTCCTAATTATTTTGTTAATTTCCTCTTCATTGGTGGTAAATCCACCCTTTTCATTTTTTATATTAATAAATTAGTTTTCTTATTTCTTTTTTTAAATAAAATTAAACTGTTTATCTATTTTTTTCATAAAAACCAGCTCTTAGTTTTATTTATTAGTTCAATAGTTTTCTTAATTTCAATTTTAGTAATCTCTCCTTTGATTTTCAGAATTTCTAATTTGGTATTTAATTGAAGATTTTTAATTTGTTCTTTTTCTAGCTTTTTTAGTTGCATGTCCAATTCATTGATCTCTTCTTTCTTTATTTTATTCATGTAAGCATTTAAAAGTATAAAATTTTCCCTGAGAACTGCTTTGGCTGCATCCCATAAGTTTTGGTGTGTTGTCTCATTATTGTCATTCTCTTTGATGAAATTATTGTTCGTTTCTATGATTTGTTGTTTGACCCACTCATTCTTTAGGATTAGATTATTTAGTTTCCAATTAATTTTTAGTCTATCTTTCCATAGCCTTTTATTACATGTAAATTTTATTGCATCATGATCTGAAAAGGAGGTGTTTAATATTTCTTCCTTTTTGCATTTGATTGTAAGGTTTTTATGCCCTAATATATAGTTAATTTTTGTGTAAGTGCCATGTACCAATGAGAAAAAGGCATAGTCCTTTCTATCTGCATTCAATTTTCTCCAGAGGTTTATCATATCTAACTTTTCTAAAATTCTATTCACATCCTTCTTTCTTCTTATTTTGTGGTTAGATTTATGGAGTTCTGAGAGGGGGAAGTTGAGGTCCCCCACTAGTATAGTTTTGCTATCTATTTCTTCCTGTAACTCACTTAACTTCTTTAAAAATCTGGATGCTATACAACTTGATGCATATATGTTTAATATTGATATTACTTCATAGTCTATGTATCTTTCAGCAAAATGCAGTTTCTTTCCCTATCTCTTTTAATTAGATCTATTTTTGCTTTTGCTTTGTCTGTGATCAGGATTTCTATCCCTGATTTTTTTACTTCAGCTGAAGCATAATACATTCTACTCCAGTCTTTTACTGTTACTCTGTGTGTATCCCTCTGCTTCAAATGTGTTTCTTATAAACAGCATATTGTAGGATTCTGGTTTTTAATCTACTCTGCTATCTACTTCCATTTTATGGGAGAGTACATCCCATTCACATTTACAATTGTGATTACTGTGTATCTCCCTGTACCTTATTCCCCCCATTTATACTTTTCTCTCTCCTTTCACTTTGTCCCTCCTCATCAGTGTTTTGCCTCTGACTACCGTCTCCCTCAATCTGCCCTTCCTTCTATCAGTCCCTCCTTTTCTTTTCCCCCTCCCCTCCTACTTCCCTATGGGGTAAGATAAATCTCTATGCCCAACTGAATGAGTATGTTATTCCCTCTTTGAGCCAAATCCAGTGAGAGTAAGGTTCAAACAATGCTCACCTCCTCCTTTCTTTCCCTCTTCTGTAATAAGTTTTTTGCACCTCTTCATGTGATGTATTTTACTCTATTCTACCCCTCCTTTCCTCTTTTCCTAGTACAGTCCTTTTTTTAACCCCTTTATTTTTTTTTAAATCATCACATCAAAATCAACTTATACCCACACCTTCTGTCTATGTATACTCCTTCTAACTGCTCTAATAAAGATACAATTCTAAAGAGTTACAAATGTCATCTTCCCATGTAGGGATGGAAACAGTTTAATCTTATTGAATAACATTTTTTTTTCTTTCCTGTTTACCTTTTTGTGCTTCTCTTGAATCTTGTATTTGAAGATTGAATTTTCTGTTGAGCTCTGGAATTTTCATCAGGAAAGTGTGGAAGTCCCTTATTTTATTGAATGTCCTCTATTTCATTAAATATCCATTCCCCCCCCCCCAGAAAGATTATACTCAGTTTTGCTGGATGGTTGATACTTGATTGTAATCCAATTTCTTTTGCCCTCTGGAATATCATATTCTAAGCCCTCCAATTCTTAAATGTAGAAGCTGCTAAGTCCTGTGTAATATTTCTTTCTGGCTGCTTGCAGTATTTTCTTCTTGACCTGATAACTCTGGAATTTGGCTACAATATTCCTGGGAGTTTTCATATTTTCATTTTAGGATTCTTTCAGGAGGTGATTTGTGAATTCTCTCAATTACTATTTTCCTCTCTGGTTCTAGGATATCAGGCCAGTTTTCCTTGATAATTTCTTGAAAGATACTGTCCAGGATCTTTTTTTGATCATGGCTTTCAGGGAGCCCAATAATTCTTAAATTATCTCTCTTGGATCTATTTTCCAGGCCAGTTGTTTTTTCCAATGTGGTATTTTACATTTTCTTCTATTTTTTCATTCTTTTGATTTTGTTTGACTGATTCTTAGCGTCTTATGGAGTCATTAGCTTCCACTTGCCAAATTCTAATTTTTAAGGAATTATTTTCTTCAGTACCTCCTTTTCCATTTGGCCAATTCTACTTTTAAAGGGATTGTTTTCTTCAATGAATTTTTGTGCTTCCTTTTCCAAGTTGTTGACTCTTTTTTCATAATTGTCCTGTATAACTCCCATTTCTTTTCCCAATTTTTCTTCTAACTCTCTTATTTGATTTTTTAAATCTTTTTTGATCTCTTCTAAGAGGACTTTTTGGGCTTGAGACCAATTCATATTTCCCTATGAGGCTTCACATGTAGGCATTTTGACATTGTTGTGCTCTTCTGAGTTTGTGTTTTGATCTTCCCTGTTGCCATAATAGCTTTCTATGGTCAGGGTTCCTTTTGGTTTTTTGCTCATTTTTAAAAGTTGAATTCTGCTCCTAGGGCACAAGGGGCACTGTCCCAAGCTTCTTGTGCTGAGGGCCAGGGACCTGGTCACTGGCTTTCTGCCCTAGGGCCTCAGGGGCTGGCAACTTTCCCACTATACTGGTGTGGCTCAGCCTAGTTGCATCTCTTGTGCTGGGAGTTCCAGGGCTGGCAATTTGCCTTCTGCTCTGGGGCTGGAGGCCTCAAAGCTGGCTTGCTGTGCCCCTAACCTGTTGAGCCAGGACTGAGGGGCATCAGTTGCTGGTCTGTGCTATGGCTAAGAGCCTCTTGCTGGCTTGCCTGGACACTGTCTGCGCTGGGCTGCACTCCCCTTTTATCCAAGTGAGACAGACCTTTCCTGAAGTTCTTCTAAGTTATCTTAAGCTGGAAAATTGTTTCACTCCATCTTTTTGTGGATTCTCTCACTCCAGAATCTGTTTAGAAGCTTGGTTTAATATTTCCAAGGGAAACTGGGGAGAACTCAGGTGACTTCCTGATTCCTCTCTGCCATCTTGGCTCTGCCCTTATTCATTTCTAGTCCTTTAAACATGCCCATCATCTCAGGTCCAATCCATTCAACAAGAATTTTTTGAGCATTGATTCATAAATATTTGCTGGAGAGAATAGTGTCCTAATTCCCCCTATGGAGACAGGAAAAGTAGAAAATATATAGCCCTTTCCTAAGATTTCTATGGTACACAGATAGATGAACCAATTAGACAATAATTATGTTATATCCAATATATTTGAAAGTACCAGATGTTTATTCTTTTTAAAATATACTAATAAGGTCTTTATTTTGGTTAATTGCACATTTGTCGCTTGCTTTTTTTAAAAAAATACTTTATTTTTTCCCCAATTACATGTAAAAACAATTTTAACATTTTTTTGTTTGTTTGCTTTGAGTTCCACATTCTGTTCCTCCCTCCCTTCCACCTTACCATATTAGACATTAAAATATCTTGGTATTATTATGAAAATAGTTTTGATTTAGTGGATTCTCTGAAAGAGTCCCTGGACCATTTTTTGAGAACTACTGGTATACAGGAGAGAGTACTGGATTTGAAATCAGGAAAACCTGGGTTCGTCACTTATGCTTTAAAAGCCTTACTCCCTTCATTTGTAAAATGTAGATGAAAGGAAGCCCAGCCTAGTGGATAGAGCAGTAACTTGGACTCAGAGTCATGCATCCTTCGGTTCCTGACTCTAACAAATCCTGGCTGTGTGACTCCTGGGCAAATTGCTTAATTTCTCAGGGCCCCATTCAACTCTATGAGTCTCTAAATTTTGAATCAGCTGCTATTCTACCCTGATAGAGGGAGTTTCCCATACCAATGGAAATGCAAGTCTAGTCCAAAAAAATGAGAATAATCATGCCTGTAACAGGCACTTATCTTTCAAGTAAAGGTGCTATATGAAATCAGTTTTTATTAATGTTAGAAGAAAAAATGGGAAAGTGTAAGCCACAAGAGTAACACAGCTGAAGGTCTAACTTGAAAGTGTTCTGTAAAACTCACTCCAGGTTTATCTGTATAATTTATTCAGTCCCTCCTTGAATTTTGCTTTGCTATCTCAGAAGTGTGGCACTTAATTGAATTTTACATTGTCCTCCTTCTCCCTTTATTTTAGATCTCAAAATTTAGGGCAGAGATAACTGGAGTTCTCCTGGAATTGTGGCAGAGTGTTTAGAGGGTGTTCATCCCAACTCCGTTTGGATTAGTGCTGTGACACCGGCAATTTCCCCTCTACATCTGCCATGTCTCTCTAAGGTCATTTTAGTTTTCATATTTTTTGAGTCAGCTTTTAAGGTTAAAATATGAAGAGTGTTGATAGCACTTCCTTAGCTGCCTAGAATGTTTGCCATTGTGAACACAAGCCTGCTTTCTCTTATGCACACAGTCACGTGAGCACACACCCGCTCTGTGCCACAGAGAGAGAACAAGGGCTAGAAGCCAGAAAGAAATACAGTACATTCATTTATTCCAGAAAAAAAAAGAAACCCAAATAATTAACAAGTGTTTTGAATGCAATGCTCTATCTGGAAGATAAGAATAATTATTTCTACTTCATTGTGATTAAGAACCCTTTGAGATCTATTAGTGAGAGGGATTTTGTCAAATCAATGAATTATGATCAACACTAAAGGCCTGGGTTGACTCAGTTTGCTTGAGTACATTGGTCTCAATGTTGTTCCGTTCTAGAGATACAATTTCTTTCTGTATTCTTTTCCATTATCATTCTCCTTTCTCTGCCTTGCCCAATTTTCTACAATCTGTGTTTGGGAAGTAATACAGTGCTCATCTCCCAAAGGGGAAGTAATGTGTTATTTCCTCAGTGCTATGGATTGGGAGGAAATGTAAGTGCCTGACTCATAAAATCATAGATTTAGAGCTGAAAGGAACTTTAAAAGTTACTAAGTCCAACCTCCTCATTTTCCAAATGAGGGAAGTGAGGCTGAGGTAGACTCAATGAATTTCCTGGAGTCAAACAGCTGGTGAGTGTCAGAAGTGGGATTCAAACTCTTGTCTTCCTGACTCCAAGTCCTGCATTCTTTCTAACTATACCAGGATGTCTATCCTTCCTTTTCTTTCTGGAAGATGGACGTGAAGTATAGTAAGAAATAAGTTCCTGGACCAGACAGCACATCTGATGGTGTTTAATGAGTCCAGTTTATCCAGTGACTCAGCTAACTCCTTATTAAAAAGTTAGGGAGGAGCCTTTGGAACCTGCCTGAACTCTTTTAAGGCCACAAATCACCTTAGAGAACCTCTGTTTTAATGCACCAAAAGACATTTTATTGCAAATTCTCAAGTGACAACCAGAGACTAGTTGAAGCATTAGCAGAATAACATGTGCCAGAATTTTTCTGTTTCCTTCCTAATTCTGTGATCTGATTCTGATGTTACCTCCACCATAGACTGAACAGATAATTTATTAGTCTCTCTGCTTCTGGTCTCCTCTCTCCACTCCATGCTACATTTAACTAGCAAATTCATATTCCTAAAAAAAAAAAAAAAACAGGCAGGACCTTGCTCAAACTCTTTGGAGGCTCCCCATTGGCTCCAGGATTAAAATAAAAATCTCCCACCTGATATTTAAAGCCCTCCCCAACATGGCTCCCAGCTGCCTTTCCAGTTTTGTTTTATGTTATTCCCTTTCATGTATGTCACATTCCAGCCAAACTGGCCAACTAGCTGTTCCCTAACATTCTATCTCCTGCTTCCTTTTCCTTCCATAGGCTCCTCATGCTCTAGAGATACCTGGAATGCCTCCCCTCCTCCCTTCAGTCTCTTAGAACTTCTTCTTTCAAGGCTCAGCTCAGGGTCATCTCCTACAGAGGCCTTTTGTGACAACCCGCCTCCCCCAATTGTTAGTGATCTTTCTCTGCTGAGATTACTTTTTATTTACTTTATATGTGCCTTTTATTGACATTTCCTCTGTATACATGTTATATCCCCTCCTCATTATAATGGAAAGAAAGACCTTAAAGATAAAGACTATTTCCATTTTGTCTTTGTATCCTCAACGGTCTAGCTAAGTGACTTGCACAGTGCTTAATGTATGTTTGTTGAATTTAATTGAATTGAATAGAATTGTATATATGTGATGATGATAGAAATAGGCTCCCCTAAGAAGTTAAAAAGTATTATCATTAATCTGTAAAATGGGAATATAATAGCACCCACCTCACAGGGTTGTTGGATTCAGTGAAGTAAAGTATATCAAGCCTTAAAACCTAAATCTATTATAAGGAAGGGAAAATACAGGAATTTGAAAACATAATCAAAATGGAAATTCTCAGTTCTTAGCCCGTGTATCTGGTAACTAGTCTTAGGTTTAATTTGTCCTTTTCATATAAGATATAGAATCAACCAAAAAAATTATTAAGTACCTACTTTGTGCAAAATGCCATCCTAAACAGAAAGGGAAATAAAAAGAATAATAAGACTTAATGCCTACTCCCAAGGAATTTATAATATAGCTGGAGACGTTATATATACATGGCTTATCCATTTAGCTAAGTTGTACAAAACACTGTATATAATATCTCTTTGATCTACATAGAAAGCTGCAAGATGGTACTACAGATTTTATTATCCCCATTGACTGAGCAAGTCAGTCAACAAACATTTATTAAGTACCTTTTACGTGCCCAGCTCTGTGCTAAGGATACAAAGAAATGTAAAAGATAGTCCCTGCTCTCAAGGAGCAGTCAAGTCGATTGTTGTGTTTGTCCTTCATTCTCGAAGAGGATCATGACATCAGGGAGATGATGACATGACTTGCAATTGACTTTGATTTGAGTGAGGGAGGGCTGTGCAAAATCACCAGCTTCACTTTCTCCTCTGAAGCCATGTGGGTCCAGTGGCCAGATATTCATCAGGATGACTGGAGATGGCCCAGGATGCAATGGAAAACCCTGGCCCTTTTAAGCTAAGGTCTTTTCAGTTTCTCACTTGAGAACCAGGAGCAGTCAGTAGTGGGAAAGACAACATGCAAACAACCATTTACAAACAAGATATCTTCAGAATAAATAAGGACAATGCACAGAGGGAAGGCACTAGAATTAAGAGGGATCAGGATAGGCTTCTTGCAGAAAGTGGGATTTTAGCTGGGACTTAAAGGAAGCCAGGAAGGTCAGGAAACAGAGATGCGGAGGAAGGAGATTTTAGGCATAGGGGGACAGCTAGTGAAAATTTGAAGAGTTGAGAGATAGAGTATTGTATGTGTGTGTGTGTGTGTGTGTGTGTGTGTGTGACAGCAAGGTCAGTGTCACTGGATCAAAGAGTATATGAGGATGGGAAGGTATAAGAAGACTGGAAAGGGAGAAGGGGGACGGTTATGGAAGAAGATTATGGTGGTGATAGGTACCATTGGAGTTCATTGAATGGAGATGACAAACATTCACTTTAGGAAGATTGATTTGACAGCTTAGTGAAAGATGGACTGGAGAAGGGAGAGTTTTGAGGCAGAGAGAAAAACCAGCACACTATTGCAATAGTCTAGGTATGAGGTAATGAGGGCCTAGAGCAGGGTGGTGGTAATGTCAGAGGAGAGGAGTCATGTAAGAGAGATAATACAAAGGTAAAATCTATAGGACTTGGCAGCATATTGTATACAGGGTGGGGTGGAGGGGTAAGAAAGAATGAGGGGTTGAGGATAACACCTGGGTTGAGAGCCTAGTTAACAGAAAGGACAGTGGGGCATGCAAGTAAGAGGGAAGTTTTGAGGAAAAGATAGTGAGTTCAGTTTGGGACATCAAATGACTTGTCAATGGCCACACAACCAATAAGTGTTAGAAGCTGGATTGCAATAGTAGAGTATTTTTTCCATGATGCTACACTGCCTGACATATCCAACTAAGAAGATGGTTAAGACTATAAGTCAAGATTTGACAAGCACCGGGATAATGATGATGTAGAAATAAGTGTCTTGGGAGTTCCAATTAAGATAGATTATTGTGACTGCATATATGTAGGGATAAGCTTTTGAGCTGGTCCTTTATTCACATTCAATCCAATAAGTATGTATAAACATAAATATAAATATATATTATATGTGTACATATGAAAAACACCTTTTACATGTAAGGCACTGTGCTTGACTCTGGAGTTACAACAAAATAAAACCTTCTGGGACTTTAAATTCTATTGGAGAGAAACAAGGTATAAACACATTGTAAACAGAATACAATTGATACAACAACAGAATACAAGTGATAACTTAAGGTGGAGAACTAGGAAAGAAAGCACCAACAGGTAGAGGAAACGGAAAGGGATTCCCCACTGGAGATGACCCCTGAAATTAACCTTGAAGGAAGCTAGGGACTCCATGAGGTGGAGGTGAGGAAGAAGGACAATGTAAGTACAGGAGATAGCTCATGCAAAGGCAAGTGGTGAATGCTGAGCTCAGGAAACAAATTTCATAGTTCTATGAGCAACCAGTAGGCCAGTTTCGCTGGAATATAGAATATGTGAAGGAGAATGATGTGCAGGTAGCTTGAAAAGGTAAGCTGAAGACAAGATTGTGAAAATCTTTAAATGCCAAGCTGATAAGTCTCTATCTTAGCCTAAAGGCATAGGGAATTACTGAAGGGGAGAGGCACGGTCAATAATTCAAGCTTTAGTCCCTTGGGGTAACTGAAGATTGACAGGTCTCTCTGCTCCCTATTAAAAAAAAAGCCCAGCCTATAAAAACAGGCACCATTCCTACTACATCATTTCCTGGAGACTGTTGGTTATCTTACCTTATAGTACTTGTAATAAGCATACGCCAAATAATTGCCATGAGAATAATTCCAGTTTGTTTATAGCATTTATTGGAGAGGGTGAAGAGGTAGAGAAGTTCTGTGAATAATGACAGGAAGACCTGGGTTCACATACTACCTTAGAAACTTACTTGCTATGTAAATCTAGGAAAATCACTAAACCTCCCTGTCCCTTGGTTTCTTCGTTTGTAAAATGAGGAGGGTTGGATTTGATGGTTCCCTAGGGTTTCTTCCAGCTCTCAGTTTATGAACCTATGATCCTATAAATATTACTTGGATATTCAGAGACTCTAATGCAAAAGTTGAGCACAGAGGATGGTAAAAACTATCTTGGAAAAATATGACTAGAAATCAATAAATGAAAGAGGGGCAGCTGAGTGTCACAGTGGATAGTGTTCCAGGCCTAGAGCCAGGAAGAGTCATCTTAAGACCAATCACTTAACACTCTTTGCCTCAGTTTCCTCATCTGTAAAATGAGCTGGAGAAGGAAATGGCAAACCACTCCAGTATCTTTGCCAAGAAAATCCCAAATGGGGTTGTGAAGAATCAGACATGACTGAAGAATAATTGAACAATAACAATGATAATAATAATAGCTAATATTTGCATAATGCTTTAAGGTTTGCAAAGCACTTTACATATATTAACTAATATGACATACACACCAACAGTATGATGTAGTTAGCAAAAAGAAAAAAAAACTAACCTAACTTTAGGCTGAGATTCTGTATTTGCTGTGATTCTTTGACAAATGGAGTGACATAATAATCAAGTCAATACTGGTTTGTCTTGCTTGCTCTTTTGCAAAGTACTAAAAGCACAGTATCATCTTATAAAACAACAAAAAACAGATGAAGAGAAATTGAACCGGCAGAGATCTTGCTGTGAGATCAACAATAATGTGATAATATTAATCAATGATACTTGTTTATCACTTTAAGGTTTACAAAACACTTTGCATGCATTATTTCACTTGATTATTTGAGCTAAATCAGATGATCTCGGGAGCATTTGTAGCTGAATACACACAAAAGACAACAGAAAAAGAACAGATCTACATTATTTTCTTTGGCAGCCACCATATTTGAATTTCCCTCCATCTCATTATTCAATGTACTTTGAGGAATCAATGATAACATTTAATAAGGTGAAATTGGAAAGTGTAGCTGAATTAGCTACCACACAGGAAAAGAACTTTGAACAAATAGTGGAAGAAGAAATGGGTACTGGAGCTGACAGAATTTTCAAGGCTTTCAAGGAATTGGTTCTTCTATGGAGTTTGAATGCAGATCGTAGCATAGTATTTGCCATTTTTTTTTCTTCTGTTGTGTTTTGTTTCCTCTTTCTGGTGGTTCCACCTATTGGTTCTAATTCTTCCTTTCAACATCACTAATGTGAAAATATGTTTAATAGGAATGTATATGTATAGCCTATATCAGATCGCATGCCATCTTGGGGAGGGAGGTGGGGAGGGAGGGGGAGAAAAATTCAAAACTCAAAAGCTTATGGAAGTGATTGTTGATAATTCAAAATAAATTAATTAAAAAAAGAAATTGGTTCTTAAGATATCTCACAGAGGGGAAGATTATAGAGGAATGAAAAAAGATCATGAATGGTACTTCTACAAAAAAAAGTGATCAATTATACTCAACAAACTTTTCTTAAGAGCCTATTGTGTGTATAAATTGAAAGAACAAGGGGAAAATATTTGAAACAGAATTCTGGAAAATTATAAGAACCAAGCTTAGCCCAAAAGAGAAGCCATCTTCCCAACTTCTTTCTGGGGCACTGTGAGTGTGAAATACTGCATATAATATCAGACTTTTGTGATATGTTGGTTAGTTTTTCTGAAAGAAAAAAAAACCCTCTTTTTAATTCTTTGTTATGAGAAATAGCTCTTTGGGAGGGGGAGAATGGGGAGATATATTGAACAATGTCTATAATGTAAAAACAAAAATTATCAATGAAAAAAAATTTTAAACTGAAAAAGCTTACTATATGCCAGGCCCTGGGAATATAAAGAAAACCTAAATCAACTTCAGAACTCAAAAGGGGCTTGTTCTCTAGGGGAAGATGTCACATGTATACAAGTACATAAAGATGAGAGAAGCTGAGGAGAGAAAGACAGGTTATCAGGGAAGGCTTCACTTAGACAGTGACATCTGAGCTGAGCCTTGAAGAAAGATAAGATTTCTCAGGGATGAAAATGAGTCAGGCGTGTGTTCCAGGAATGGGGGACAGACCTGGAAGACAAAGATCAATTACTAATCCATATGTCTGCAGTTTTATCTCTATAAAATCTTTATGAGACTACTTTATACATGCATCAAGGGGATCCAGATAAAAACAAGAAGAGGACAGGCAAGCCTTTTCAGATTATTTTCTCTAGCATTCCTTTGCTTTTAAGTATAGGGAATGCTGAACTATGCCATGTCTGTTGTTTGTTGGAAAAAAAATTTAAGTATATAACTCTGTAGAACAAGATGCAGTTTTAAATTCTTCTCAAAGAGTCTCCTATGCATACATTGACATCACATAGTCTATGACAGATGTGAGTTTTTTCTGTGATCCACCAAGTACTAACATCAAGCAAGTTATAAAAGAGGGAGAGGCATATTCTTCTAAGGTGTTCGCTAGTATCACAGAAGATGCCTTAGGTAGAATCCTGAAAGAAAAAGAAAAGAATATTCACTATCAAAAGTGATACAAACCCACTCGCACACACTCATAAGTACTTTATAACTGGTCATTTAATTATGCTCACATCTGGGCTTCTTCCCCCAAATTCTCTTTTCCCTTGTGGAGATCCCTAGGATCTCAGAACTGTGCCATTTGTATATCTCAACATTTGTCAGCACTGATTATCACTGTCCCCAATTGCTAGAATTGACCTGTAGGTATCAACATTAGCACCTTGACCCAAACAAGTTCCCAGACAGGGAATGTGTAGCCTAGCTCTTCCCATGCATCTATAACTGAAGACTCACTTACTCACTCAGAACATAAAATCATTTCTAAGGGTCTGCTCTTATTCCTCAATGGTAGCTAGATGGCAAAACAGATAGAGACCTGGGCCTGAAGTCAGGCAGCGATGACCTCAGATGCTAGCTGCGTAACCCTGAGCTTCCTCAACTATAAAATGGGGATAATAATAGAACTCTCTTCCCAGAGTTGCTGTGAGAATCAAATGAGATGATATTTAGCAAGTATTTAGCATGGTGCTTGGCACATAGTAAGTACTTAATAAATCCTTGCTTCCTTCAGATTATAGGATCATAGATTTAAAGCTGGAAAAGACAATTACAAGTCATTGAGTCCAATTTACAGGCCCAGATAGATTAAGATACCTGCCAGAGGTTACACAGATAGTAAGCCACAAGGCATGGGTTTGAACCTATGAACTCTTAACTCCAAAACTAGAGCTTTTCCCAAGGTGTGATGCTGCATCCTTCACACTCATTCCCTGATAGTCGAAGCATTCCCTTCCACATTCAGTCGCTATTTCATGTTCCTTTTTCTCTTTGTTTGCGTATCCCCAGCACTTAGCACAATACATGGTATATATGCACTCTCATTTGACTTTACTAGTTTTCACATGAGACAACATATGTAAAGCATTTTTCAAACCACCAAGTGCTGAGTGTCAGCTATTATTGCTATCATTCACATACTATCAATAACCACTCCAAAACTCAGTTTTCTCACTGCCACCACAAACAAAGATCACAGTGTCAAGAGTCTGCCTTGATCCTGTCTTATAGCCTAGAGAATAGTTACCAGTTATGGACGGCTTTGTTTTCCTGCATATGGCTGTCTATTTTTCAAGTTGAGTGTTCCCAGGGTCTAACAGTGAGGTTCTAAAAATGACCTTATGTAAAGGTAACAGTGTTCTAATTGAACCGAGTCTTGGAACACCCCCACCTCAGGGAAATCCAAAGCAAAGGATCATTCTAAGTTCCCACGTTTGTAAAGAGGATGAAAAATGGGTATTGCCCTGACTATGCCAGGTAGATAAACATCTTGTTGAAGTAGTCTGCTTATGTACTTTTTTTCTGTAGCTATTTTGTATCATCTACATCCATCCATAGGTTCTGAGATCAATTTGAAAGTTTGGTGATTCCATGGAGGTTGTTATGTCTGAAAAACGTTGGCACAGTGGAAATAACACTAGCTCTGGAGTCAGAGAAAGGATTTGCCTCCAAATCCTGTCCCTGATGATAAAAATGAGGAGCAGCTAGGTGGCCCCACGGATAAAGCACTCTGCCCTTGAATCAAGAAGACTTGAGTTCAAATCTGGCCTCAGATACTTACTAGCTATGTGACCTTGGGCAAGTCACCTAAGCCTGATTGCCTCAAAAAAATAAAAATAAAAAGATCAAAATGAGATATGAGTAAAAAAAAAATGCTTAGTATGGTGTCCAGCACAGAGTAGGTGCTATAAAAATGCTTGTTCTCTTTCCCTTACCTTAATGTTCACCACTTGTGTGTTTTGGGGAAAATCACTTAACCCCCTTAGGTCTTGATTTCCTCATCTTTAAAATGAAGTGCTGGGCCCAGAACTGAATAATAGGAAGAGATTGGGCAGCAAAGCATTTTGGAAATCATGAAGTTCAATCAATAATCCCAAATAATTTGGTACTATATTTTTCACAAAAGTCCTCTTCTTGTAGTGCTATGATGGCAGTGAATCACCAGGCTACCAAAGGGTCCATGACTCTTAAAAGGTTAACAGGCCCTGCCTTAGAACCTAGGTCAGTTTTGAGCCAGATCAGAGTATTTGAACCAAGGCAGATTACTGATTTGAACATTTGGAGTGAGCTCCTAAGAGCAAGGACTGTCTTTTGCTTTTCTTTGTACCCTCAGCACTTAGCACAATGCCTGGTACATAGCTGACTTATTCATCCACTACCTATCCAAAATGGATTGGTTCTGGGACTGGTCAGGGACAAGGCTCAGTAAGATTCTATCTTAGGATCATAAATCTAGATAAAGCTAGCAGGCACAGCAGAGGCTATCTAATTTAACTGCTCCCTTTCTCCCTAGCCCCCATTTATTTGAAAGATAAGGAAACCAAGGCCTGGAGAAGTTAAGTCATTTTCCCAAGGTTACACAGATAGTGAACATTAGGGGTAGGATCATCGAACCCAGGTTCTATGACTCCAAAGTCAGTATTGTTTCCACTATATAACATACAGACCAAACTCCATGGGACCACCAAACTGAAAGCTTCAGATCAGTCTCAGAATCTTCCTCCTTCCAACCATTCCAAAATTAGAAGAAACTATTTAAGAGGCTATTATAGTAGTCTAGTTGAGATTGTCAAAGGCCCGAACCAGAGAAGCATCTGTGTGGATGGACAGGAAGGGACAGAAATGAGCTAGAATCCACAGGACTTGGCGATTGATCCAATATGGAGGATAAGGGAGAAGGATGAGTCCAAAATAGATCAAGCAATATAATGAGGTGTAATAATGACACAAGTGAAAACCTGTTTTAAAATCTAAATTTAAAATCTAAAATGCCTTTAAACATGCAGTAATGTTTTTTTTTCATCTATATTTGCACCAAAAGTAAAAGGGTTGCCAAGTAAAGGCAGTATTCTCTGGAGTTTGTCCTAGGATGTCTAGTGTTGTCTTTTGAAAGCAGAAGTTGGTAGCATTTTGTAAGGTTTATTTAACAAATGCACAAAAGGAGTACATGATTCATCATTGTTGGCAAGTTTATGAAGTTAAGCCCGGTCCCCTGGCTGACTTGATGCAACAACACTTTTCAAAGGCCAGAAAGAAAGATGAGCTTCCTAAAGAAAATTCGTTAAGGGACGGGAATGTTGTCATTAATGCTGGCACTGATTCTCTGTATTTTTTTTATGGAAACATGGGGTGTGATTGGGATTAGAGCCCAGGTAATTTAAAAAAAACTTTAGAGTAATTAAAAATCTCTTTGAATATAAATTTTAAAATCCTGTTCATTTGCAAGACAATTTTCTTGCCTAAGTCTATCCTGCTTTAATAACACTGTTTTATGGTAATTACTTCAGATGTAAAAGATTAGTGTGGAATTCTCAGAAAAGGCATTTGATCACTACAAAATGGTTTTGCCATAGAGTAACAGTTTCAAAACCTACTTCCTCAAATCTACTAACACCCAAAGTCTTCACAAGAACTGAAGGCTGTTTTAGATATAGGCTCAAGGGAAAAAGTCAGAGGACTAGTCTCAGATAGAATGGATAGCTACTGGGGTGGGGTGGGGGGTAAAAGGGGAGGTGAAGAGAACAAACATTTATTAAGCACCTGCTATTTATTAAGTGCCTGCTATATGCCAGGCACTGTGCTAAGCACTTTACAAATATTATCTCTTTTGATCCTCACAACAACCCTGGGAGGTAGGTGCTATTATCTTTCCCATTTTACAGAAAAGGAAACTACGGCAGAATGAGGATAAATTACTTGCCCAGGATCATGCCCAGCTCTAGGACCAATGCTTGATAGAGCTACTTAATTCCAGTCTTGAACCAGAAGTCAGAGAATCAAGTAGCAAGATGGTAAACTGGGACCAGGGCAGAGTCAAGTCAAGTGAAATGAAGTAAACAAGTGTTTTTTAAGCTCCTATTGTGTGCCAGGAACTGAGCTAGGCACTAGGAGTACAAGTACAAAGAATGAAATGATCCCTGCAGAGCCAAGGAAAATGGGCACAGAGAGATTAAACAACACAGAAGAAGGTAAAGGATGGAAAAGGGGTGAAGTAGCTTGGGTGGGGGTGGGCGGACAGTGTCTTGTGGAAATCAGGCACATTTAGACCACAATCTGTGACCTTTGCCTAAATCTTTTTTTAAATTCCCATTTTGTAAATTGTTTGGTTCCAAGTAATCGGCTATCTGTCGTCATGCCACCTACAAAGGTATAATTTTAAAAGATTTCTGTGAAGTACAGTGTAACCCAGATTGGCAAAGTACATATGGTATTAGTAATATAACTTTTTTTTTTCAATAAATCCTACTTTTGGACTTAAGAGTTTATATTAGTGGGTGATGAGCCTGCTGCTACTTACAAAATTAACTTTTGTTATATTTGCCTGTATTTTTCCACTAGTTCCTGACCATTAAAAAAAAAAACATGGCTCTGACAGATCTATTAAATCAGGGGTTCGGTGCCCTGATTAAATTACATTAATTTGCTCCCCCAAAATAAAAATGGAGATTCTTTCCTTCCTTGGCCCTTTGTATAATCATTTTTAGATTCCTCTGGGAAATGAATCTTTTTGCATTTCCTCTTGACCCAAGTATAATAAAAGCCCTGTTCCCAGATGCAATACCACAGAGGAATATTCTAATAACTTTGTTTACTTTTCCTGAGACTGGTGTGTAGCAGGCAGAACCATGTCCAAATTTGTAAGATCAGAGTATCAGAGGATTTTTAAGTGGAATGGATCTTAGAAGTCCAATCCCTCTGAAGTTAGTAGGGTTAATATAGTGAATTTTATCATATAAATATGCCTCCTTCCTTTTAATTGAGAGATGTTAGATTTAAGGTAGTACTGTGCCTTAGTACCAGTGGTTTCTCATGCTTGAAAGACACTACCTCCTTACCTCTGAATCATAGAGTCCCTCACTTTCTTTCACATGCAGGTCAGGTGCCATTTTCTTCATGAAACCTTTCTGATCCTTCCCAACTATTGATCTTTCTCTGTTTCTCTCTGTGTCTCTGTCTCTCTTTCTCTATTTTTCTCTCTTCTCTGTTTCTTCTCTTCTATTCTCTTCACTTCTCTCTCTCTCTCTTTCTTTGTACTTTGTACTTAGTTACTTTGTAGATATATGTATTTTATTAACTTTATCTTTATGCATATATATGTACTTGTATATGTATATATATGTATATGTACTACATATGTATATGTAGAATATAAAATCGTTGAAAGTAAGGTTCATCATATTCTTCATATTTGTATCCCCAGTGCCTAAATACAGGTACAGAATACATTTTTATTGTTATCATTTGTTTTTTATATACCTACTTTCCCCAATACTTAGCTTTCCTTTAGGGGATCATTTGCCTTATTGTCGATTGCCTCATCTCGGTGTAGAGGTGAAATTCTCTGTTGCCTGAGACCTTTAGTTAAATTTTAGAATTTAAGCTAATAGAATAGAAGCTCATCCAGGTGCCATCAGGTAATGATTTTTTTTTTGACAGCAATTCATGAAATTACTGTTTGAGACAATAATGGAGAGGTTGAAATCCATACTGGTAAAGAAAAATTATATTTTTTTTCCAGAAAGGGTTTCATTTTATTATTTAACTTTGCTCAAGGAATTTACAGCTGTTTCTTTATCTTGCAAGAGATTTTGATAAGCTAAAGATTTTTTTTTTTGCAAAAAAATAGATTTTTTTTCTTCAGTAAATCCTTTGGATGATTCATTTTACTCATGATAAAAATAATAACTGTGGCTAGGCTAACATATTATCCAGTGGGGAGGAAATTATGAGATCTAACGAAGTGAAAATATGGTTTGACATTCTGTCCTTGACTGATGCCACTTATATGCCTTGTTTGTGTGCCTGTATTTGATTTAGGACAGATTTACCCAATGTAAAATGTAAGAAAAGGGTGCCTTGAAATAATGCAGTTTTCAGACTGTTTTTTGTTGAATCCTGGCCAGGGCCATGTCTGAGTTCTCTTGTCACTCACTGCTCTTTGAAAGGGTGATTGTAAACAAAGCAAGTTGTCAAGGGCACGGGGTGAGAGGGAGTGGGATAAGGAAGTTTGTCCACCATACATCCAGGTTAAGGTGTCCTTCATGTATCTGGATAAATAATTCAGTTTTCCAATTAGGGTTAGACATTCAGCTGGAAATTGCTTTTCATTTTACTTACCTTTCAGAAAAAAAAAAAGGAAATTCCCAGAGCAATATGGTAAGAGTGTTGAGGTCTTGTTGTGGAAGCCTGAAGTCCCTTTATGCAGTGCACAGATTTCTGTCAATGCAATCAGTATGTGTTGCTACATTCTGGGTCATGAGGAACACCTTTCAGTGGAGTGAAAAGCATTTCACGCTTTGGCTTTTTCAAATGAGGCCTGTCGGCAAGTTTCCTAAGAGGGAGTAGAGGGGTGGGGAAATAGCTGTGATGTGCTTTCATTTCCCAGAGAGTACTGCCTAATCAAAAACAGTTGTACCATTTTGGGGGTTGAATTGGAGCTTTGCTAGGCTAATCGTGGGATTTAGGATGCCAATGAATGCCAATAGGGTTTGGGAAATGCCGACCAATAGTCCTGGTCCTGAATATTAGCATATGAATTTTTGCTTTTCTAACCCTTATATAGCTCTTGGCTTCCTTTCCCCTATTCTCCCAATAGATCACAGGATCTGAGTTTGAAAGACTCTCAAATCAAGTCCTAAGCATTTATTAAGCACCTGCTATGTGCCAGATGCTGTGCTAGGTGCTGGGGATATAAAAAAAAGGCAAAAAACAGTCCCTGCTTTCAAAGTGCTCCCAATCCAGTGGAGGAGACAACAACATACAAACAAGATTTTTACAGGTAAATTGGGGATGGTCTCAGAAGGAAGGAAGGAGTTCCCTGCTGTGCAGGTAACAGCAAAGAAGCTGGTGTCACTGAATCATAGCGTACATAAAAGGGAATAAAGTACTGTATAAAAAGATATCTCATCCAATCTAATCTCTATTTGAACCAAAACCACCCACAAATTGTTTTCAGTAAATGGCCAACCAGACTGTGCTTGAAGACTTCCAATAAGGGGGAGCATTGCCTCCTGAGATAGACCATTCTACTCTTAGGTAGCTCCAATTGTTACCAAGTTTTTTCTTATTTCAAGTCTTTCTGTTTGTGATTTCTACTTATCCTTTATTCTGCCCTCTGGGGCCAAGAAGAGCTAATCTAGCCCCCCTTATATGTAAGAGACCATTACATACTTGAAAGCAACTAATTATCAGTCAGTCAGTCAATAAACATTTGTTAAGCACTTACTATGTGCCAGGCATTGTGCTAAACTCTAGGAATTTTTTTTTTAATGAAAAAGAAAGATAGTCCCTGACCTCAAGGAGTTTACAATGTAAACAAGGAAGATAACACAAAAGGGACAAATTAAGTGACTTGATCAGAGTTATGAAGCTTGTAAGTGTCTGAGGGAGGGTTCAGACTTGTCTTCTAATTCCCAGATGCCACAAAGGCTATGACTTCAGGTGTGTGTGTGTGTGTGTGTGTGTGTTTAAGAAAGCAGAAAGTACTGTTTGTAGCTACAGATTGCCACTTTTATGGATTGAAGTCAGGCAGTGACTGGGAGTGCACACCTGGAGTCATAGAGATCTTCCACAGCAAGAAAGAATTGAATAAATTCTGAGTTGTGCTGCCTCAAAAACCGCATTATTTAATTTACCCTCTTCTCCCTCCCCCATACTCTCCCTTCTCTTCTTTCATCAATAAGCACATACCGAGTGCTGGTTTTATATGCCTACCAAAAGGGTTGAATGGGTAGGAGATAGGAAGTATAATGCATGTTCTCTGCCCCCAAGTTGCTTAGTTCAATCTAGTTCAGTAGATTGGAGTAAGAAGCAATTACAGAAAAAAGAAGTGCTCAAGTTCATGGTTCTGACTACAGGTATGATTGCAAAAGAGATCTATGAAGCCAGAGCAATCAGGGAAAACTTCATGGAAGAGGTAAGAAATGAGTTGGCCTTGAAGGGTGGCTCTAAAGCCAGTATTATTTCCCTAAATTCTGGTAAGTAGGTATGGCTTCATAACGTCTATCTAGAAACACCTCTAGAAAAACAGCTGGAGGATTCAGGATGGCAGAGATTGTGTTTGGTGTAGTTCATAATCTTCAAAGGCTTTGGCTATGAAAATCAATGGTGGGGGCAGCTAGGTGGTACAGTGGAGAGAGCACTGGCCCTGGAGTCAGAAGGACCTGAGTTCAAATCCTGCCTCCGACACATAACACTTACTAGCTATGTGACCTTGGGCAAGTCACTTAATCCCGTTGTCTAGCAACAACAACAACAACAAAAAGTCAATGGCATAAGTATGGTGAAATGATGATACAGTAAGGACTAGAGAAGACTGGAGTTCTTTATGCTGTGTTGGACCTCAGTTGCTCCTTCCTTCTGCAATTTGGAGCATCCAATGGTGCTTCGGCTAAAAGGGCCTGGCATGCTGTGGTCCATGGGGTCAGGAAGAGTTAAACACAACTGAACAACAACAATTTCATTTCTTAAGTTTCTAGAGAAAGAAGGTGTAACTGATGTTTTCTAGTTTTCCTCTAGAGCCTGGACTCTCTTAACAATTAGATTCAGCTCTTTATTTTAGCTCTACCACAAGCCATGGAAAGTAAAGCGTTTGAAGAGTCACTTGGGAGATGAATAGCTTTCCTGGTGTGCCCTATTCCAATGCTTGACTGGGTTGCATTTACACTGAATCAGGGACATTCCAGCAAGCTTTGAGGAGAATGAGGCACAGGTGAAGTGATTTGCCCAGGTTCACACGGCTATTGAGGTCTGATCTGAACTCAGGTTGTCTGGAGTCCAAATCTTCTTGACTCTTGGCTCAGAGCTCTCTCCACCGAACCAACAAGTTGCCTCTAGATTGTCATGATCCCATTAGTTCTTCACACGACACTGGCAACATGCCAGGTGGAAAACATCGTTCTCCTTCATTCCTCGGATTCCTAGTGATCTAAGCCAGAAAGTTATATATCTGTCCCATGCTTGCTTAATCTCTCTGTGGAAGGAGATTCAGCTGCCTCTCTTAGGAAACCATTCCAAAGTTGAGGGTATTACTTTTGGGGGGGGAATTGGGGTTAAGTGACTTGCCCAGGGTCACACAGCTAGTACGTGTCAAGTGTCTGAGGCCAGATTTGAACTTAGGTCCTCTTGATTCCAGGGCTGTTGCTCTATCCATTGTGCCACTTACCTGCCCCCTTGAGGGTATTTTTTGATGAAATTTTAAGGGACAGTTTTTGTTTTAGGACTAGAATAGTTATTTGATAGTGTAATTCATTATGAGGATTGAAAATAAATGTCTCACGCTTTGTCCTGAAAGAGATATGAGAAGACACCTTTTTATAGAGAAAGCTCCAGCAGTGCTATGTTCCATTCCTTTATGCAGATGATGAGTGAATGCTGTAGGACGAGAGTATTATTCAGATACAAATTGGACTAGATGACCTATGAGGTCCTTTCTAATTCTATGATTTTGTAATTCAAATGAGTATAATGAAAAAAAAAATTTAAAAAGGGAGGCAACATGGTGTGGCACCTGATGGCAAACTCAAATAGAAATGTGGGGCACTAATCCATTTCCTTCCTTTCTTCTTTCTTTCTTTCTTTCTTTCTTTCTTTCTTTCTTTCTTTCTTT
>NW_020954610.1:39386792-39484797 GCF_900497805.2 Vombatus ursinus
TTGTACAAGATGACTAATATAGAAATGTTTTACATTATTGCACATGTATAACCTATATTGAATTGCTTACTGTCTCAGGGAGGAAGAAGGGAAGGAGGGAGGGATAGAATTTGGAACTCAAAACTTAAAAAACTGTTTTAGTATGTAATTGGAGGGAAATAAAATATTATAAATGGGGGAAATAAAATATTGTTAATTATAAAATATTATAAGATTTGATGACAGATTGCATATGTGGCATGCATGTGAGCGAGTGGTTGAGGATGACACTAAAGTTTCAAGCCTAGATGACTGACATGATGGTGGTAATAAAGAAGCTGAGAAGAGGAGAGCCTTACAAGGAAAAGATGATGAGTTTTGTTTTGGACCTGTTGGTTTGAGATTCCTACATCTAGTTCAATGTGTCCAAAAGGCAGTTGGTGACAAGCACTTGGAGTGAAGGAGAAAAATCAGGGCTAGATATATAGATTTGGGAATTATCCACATAAGGATGAAAATTAAACCCAGAGGACCAATGAAATTACCAAACAGGACAACATTGAGGGAAAAGAGAATAGGGCCCAAACCAGAGCCTTTGGGGACACCCAGGGGTAGTGTATGGGGCACTGACGAAGAACCAGTAAAAGAGAGACGGAGGAGATGTGGTCAGAAAGGTAGAAAGAGAACCAGGAAAGAGTAATATCATGGAAACCCAGAGAGAATCAAGCATCTAGGAGGAGGGAAAATCAATGATATAGCATAATGTATAGAACAGTGCACTGGAAAAATGATTTCTCTTCTCTCTGGGTCACTTTTTAGCTGTTTGTCCTTGGGTGAGTCACTGAGCATCTCTGAGTCCCAGTTTCCTCATTTATAAAACAGGGATGATAATACCTATCGTAAGATCGTTGCTTGGATGGGTCAAATGATATCATCTTTCTAAAATGTGAAATGCTACATTGTAATACCACAATGGGAGATATCCATGTAATTGTACCCTTGTATAGAATGCATTTCCCCCACATATACATCTCTGCTTA
The DNA here is from genome assembly GCF_900497805.2 of Vombatus ursinus. Classification (NCBI taxonomy): domain Eukaryota; kingdom Metazoa; phylum Chordata; class Mammalia; order Diprotodontia; family Vombatidae; genus Vombatus; species Vombatus ursinus. The sequence continues at coordinate 39,387,812 of NW_020954610.1, forward strand.
TTTAAATCCTTCCCTTTTCAGTGTATGAACTACCTCTTCTCTGAAGTCTCTTCCATGGTCTTCCAAGCAATCTCTCTCCTCTATCTGTCTGTCTGTCTGTCTGTCTGTCTCTGTGTGCGTGTCTTCTCTGTCTGTCTTTGTCTCTGCCTGTCTTTGTCTCTGCCTGTCTGTATCTCTGTCTGTCTTTGTCTCTGCCTGTCTGTATCTCTGTCTCTTCCTCTCTCTCCTACCCCCATATCTCTATGTCTCTCTCTCTTTCTCCTGTCTCTCTCCCTCCCTCCCTTCCTCCTCCCCTGTGTCTTTCCTTCCCTTCCCTCTATTTCCCCACTCCACACTCCCTCCCCTGCCCCTCTTTCTCTCTCTCTCTCTCTCTCTCTCTCCCTCCCTCCCTCCCTCTCTCCCTCCCTCCCTTTCTCCCCCCTCTTCCCCCTCCCACTCTCTCTTCCTCCCTTCCTCTCTCTCTCCTTCTCTCTCTCCCTCCCTCCCTCTTCTCTCTCTCTCTCTTCCTCTGAATCTCTCAATACTTTGGATTATAGTTCATTATACACAAGGAAGAAGCAGTGTGTTATAGTGAAAGCATGCTGGATTTGGAGTCAGGAGACCTGGGTTTAAATTCTGATGCTGCCACTTACCTTTGTGACTTTGACCAAATCACTCAGTTTCTCTGGGTCTCAATTTCCTCATGTATAAAATGAGAGGGTTGTGGTAGATGATCTCAGAAGCACCCTCCAGCTTTACGTTGATGACCTCTATGACCTTTAAAGTCCTTTCCAGGTTTAAATTTATCATCCTATGTCTTATTTCTCCTACCAGATTGTAAGCTCCTTGAGGGTAGGGTGTGTATCTTATGTTATCTTTGTATCATCCAGGAATTCCCTATACCAAGGAAATCATAGGTCTAATTCCTATCCCTAGCATTTAGTAGATTGTCTTTTGTATGATTTATAGAGGAAAAAACAACAAGGTACTTTAGGTATGCAAATTTACCATTCTGATAGATAGACAGACAGACAGACAGATAGCTAGATGGTGGATGGATGGATGGATGGATAGATAGATGAATGAATGAATAAAAAACAAACTACAAACAATGCATTTAAAAAAGGGTTTCTGCCCTTTGAAAAACACAAAGTTTGTTAGGGGAAACCTTGGATAATTATGGACACTATGAATTCTCTGGGCTTGTCAAGCAAGAAACTCTTCAGTGCAGTACAGTGATTGGTGGAGTAGCAACAGCATCTTGAATCCAACTCACATCCCTTCTTCTTAATTCTGAAAATTACTTTGTCATGGGATAATAAAAACCAGAAGAGACTCCGTTTATTATGCTGATATTGATAATGTTGATTTATTAAGTCTAAGCTTATATTTCTGCTGAACAAGATAATAAACCATAAAAAATAGAAGAGAAAATGAGATTCTTATCAAAGGCTTTTCATGGCTGGAGCCTACGATAATGACATTTGTTTAATTTATGGGGTTTTTAATGTACTCATTTACAAAGGCCTAGGCTAAGCAGGGAATACAGGACTTTGACCTTGCAGAGCTGCCCTTAGGCAGGCTAGGTGTAGTATGATAGCAGACAAAGCCTTTATTTCCACTGAACCATACCTTCTGTCACTAAATTTTCACTTCCTTGAGTTACTGAAGTTGCTTTTAAAATTTGTAAACACCTCTAAAAGGTTAACACATGAAGCTTCTTTCAGTCATTCACACTTTAGTATAAATTAATTTAATGAGATACTTTCCTCCCAATATAAGGCTGATATTTCCTACCGTAATGGAATGGAAATTTTAATGGAATAGGGTGGAAGGAAAACAAGAGGGAATTTTTTTTAACAGGGGACAGGGCCCAGAAGTAGTAGATCAGAGTAGGACTCCAAAATGGGAAGCCCTTGCCATCCAGAGACATTCTAGGATACAAGAGAGTAGAAATATGATGAAACTCCACCTCCAGTAAAATGCACCTCTTTGGGGGCAGGAACAAAAATTTATATCTTTGTATCCAAAGTGTGTGCTACATAGTAGGAGCTTAATGAATTAGCCCAGGACCAGTTCTTCATGGAGTGCCCAGAAGTCTATAATCTACAAGCCCAATGTTTTTTTTTACTAACTCAGGAATGATAACAAGAGGAGAAATAAAAAGAAGTCAGTACCACTACCCCTCAAATTTCAGGGATTTTTTTTAGTGTCTGATATTTGCCTTCCAGCGTAGATAGAACACTTCATCATCTGTCTTTTGTTCTGTCGAATGGTGATGGAGATATCATTAACTGTCGAATGACTAAGAAGCTGATGATTCACAGAGAAACTTAACAGAACTATTGCTGATTAAAAATAAATCAGAAATGAATTTAAAAGAATTCCAAGATTATGTCAATAAAAGTATAACTTTTGTATTTTTTCATGAAGAGATCTATTGAGCAAAGCAAGGTATACCATATAGAAAAGATTAATGAAAGAATTTGAAAAATAATAGTTATTGTTGACATGTTTATAGCCCTTGACATATTATTTTCTTTAATCTCCACAACAACTCTGTGATGTAGCAATTATTGCCTCAGTTTCACAGATGAAAAAACTCGGATTTGGTGATTTGTCCATGTGCACACAACTAGTATGAGCCAAAGCCAGAATTCAACCCAATTCTCTCTCTTTTTTTTTTCCAGGCAGTTGGGGTTAAGTGACTTACCCAGGGTCACACAGCTAGTAAGTGTCAGGTGTTTGGTCTGAGGCCGAATTTGAACTCAGGTCATGCTGACTTCAGGGCCTGTGCTCTATCCACTGCGCCACCTAGCTGCCCCACCCAGTTCTGTCTTGATGATAGGTCTAGTGTGCTTTCCACTTCCCAAAATGCCCTTCAGACTCTTAAGTCCTCGAAAATAAAATAGATTCCTATCTGTACAAAATGGCTTAAGTGTGTTTCTACTTAAAAGGATTGGAGTAGATTAAATGACCTCTCTGGTTTCCTTTGAATCCCCAATATTCTTTGAGTCCATATCTCAGTATTCATCGAAGGCTTTCTCAGTTCTGACTTAACTGGCAGTGAAACAAGAATTTACAATGTCACACACAATTAAGAATGCATGCCTAGTAGTTTGATTTCATCATTGATGGAGCTGTATCCCAGCTGCTCTTATCTGCCTAGGAAGGGGGGAAAACAGCACAACCCCTAGAACATGCTTGACTGCCTTTGGAATCAGTGTGGTATCAGGAGAAGGCAGTTTATTGCCATCCTTGGAACTTGGCAATGGCCTCCATGGCAGTTTTATAACAGTTAACAAGGGTATTTACACTGTTGGATAGTGGTTCTTTTTCTTCATATTGGTTGAATTTCAAGTGTCAACCTCAATCATCTTCAATTATTTGCATAAAGAAGCAGATATAAACAACAGTATCCTTTGCTTTTCATTTTAATTAACCTATTGACATTTAACTTCTTTTATCTTAAGCTCTAATAGAGTCTTGGCAATCCTCTGCTTGGCTCTGGTTTCTTACAAAGGGGACTCACCTTTTTATGGATAATTTTCCACCGGTGATTATTTTTTCATTAAGATGAACCACAAGGGAAAATTTAGACTCTCTGTAAAGCTGACCGTTCTCTTCAGAGATTAAGCCCCATGATGGATCAAACTGCTTATTCAATAGGCAGGTATTATATAGAGGATGGGGAAATGGCCTGGTGACACTGAGTACTGGCTGTTATCTTTATCACCGTTTTTACTTTCAGAACCCTGGGTGCTGTCCATACTTTGTTCCTTTCCCTTTCATACCTGACAGTTTACCAAAGGATACTAGAAATCATTTAATACAACCCCTTCATTTAACAGGTGACAAAAGTAAAGTCCAGAGAGAAAAAAGGACTTCCCCAAGGTCATGCAACTAATCAAATTAGCTCATATCATACTCTACCCATCAGTTTTTCTTTTTTGTTTTCCTTCTTCGTGAGGCAATTAGGGTTAAGTGACTTGTTCAAGGTCACAAAGTTAATACATATTAAATGTCTGAGACTGGATTTGAACTGAGGTCCTCATGACTCCAAGGTCAGTGCTCTATCTGTTTTCTTATATGCTCATAGTTTAAAAATATTAAATCTCTAGCATGCAGGAATGTGATATACTTTACCTGCCTATTCAACTGCTCCAAACGCATGCAATTGTGAAAACTTGAGTACTAGAGTCTCTGATTCAGAACCTTACATCTTTGTACCATAAACTGTTCGGCAAATTGACTTTTACACTTCCCCATATTTCTTACAGTGACTTACCCAGTGTCACACAGAGAGCGAGTAGCAGAGCCAAATTAGAATCCAGGTTACCTAAATCCAAATCCAGTTTAAAAACCTAAATCCATTTTAAAATCAGGTTGACTTTGATGGAGTCAGGAAGATCTGAGCTCGAATCTAGCCTCAGACATTTACTATTAGTGTGATCGCGGACAAGTCATTTAGCTTCTGTGTACCTCTGTTTCTTCAACTGTAAAATGAAGGTAATAATAACACCTACCTCCCAGGGTTGTTGTGAGGATCAAATGAGATAATATTTATAAAAGTGCTAAGCACAGTGCAGGGTAGGGAACCTGTGGCCTTGAGGCCACCTGTGGCCCTCTAGGTCCTCAAGTATGGCCCTTTGATGGAATCAAAACAATTCAATGAAAGGGCCGCACTTGAGGACCTAGAGGGCCACAGGTAGCCTCAAGGCCACAGGTTCCCCACCGCTTGGCACAGTGCCTGGTACACAGTAGGCATTATATAAATGCTAGCTATCATTATTGTTATTATTGTTACTGTTATTATTATAGTCCTGCCTCTGATACATAATAGCTATGTGTCTATTGGTGAATTATTTAACCTCTAAGTATCAACGGACAACTCTCAAGAAAATTTGCCAACCTACATCAGTGGAGTAAGTGTCCATAATGGCAGTTTTCCACATTGATGAAATCACAAATCTAAACCAAAAAATTAATTAGTTAAAGGTCAGCAATGACTACCACACTGCAGTTTTTCAATTTGATGTGAGCCATAGTAATCTTTGACACTTCAAAAAAATAGCTTGGCTGACTTTATTTTTGTTTTGTTTCTTGCCAGCAGATATCTTCTAACTATGTGACCTTAGGCAAGGCTCTTGAACCTCTATCTGAGCCTTGATTTATTTAGCCACAAAATGGAGCCAATAATACCTGTAGGACCTATCTGTTCTAAGAATCAGATTAGATAATGGGTATTAAGCACTTTATAAAACTTTAGAGTATTGTAAATGTCAGTTATTGCCATTATTTTTTTTTAAACTGGCGTTTATTCAGCTTTGTAAGGTTTGCAAAGTGCTTTACAAATATTATCTGATTTTATCCTCTCAACAAGCTTGTGAAGTAGAGGCTATTATTATACCCATTTTATAGATGAAGAAGTAGACAGAGGTTAAGTGATTTGCCCAAGATCACATAGCTATTGGGTGTCAGAAGCAGGATTTGAACTCAGACCTTCCTGACTCCAGGTCCATTGTTCTATCATTATCATCATAACCATCCTCATCATTATTGTCATTATCACCTCCATCAATGTGGTTATTTCTATGCCAATCTGTTGCCGTGTGGTCTAGTGGAAAGGGCACAGTTCAGGGTCAGAAGACTCCAGGCTCTGCTCTACTTCAGCTCCAAGACTTAGAACGAGTCTCTTCAGTTCTCTGGGCCTGTTTTTTTCTCATCTGCACAATAATAGAGTTGGACTGAATCATCCCTAAATGCTCAATCCTATGGTCCTAAACCCCAAACCTGGAACTTAATAATTGAGTGACTAGGTGGAGCAGTGGATAGAGTGCTGGTTCTAGAGTCGGAATGACTTATCTTCATGAGTTCAGATCTGACCTCAGACACTTACTAGCTTGTGTGACCCTGGACAAATCACTTACCCTCTTTGCCTCATCTTCCATTTTCCTCATCTGTAAAATGAGCTAGAGAGGGAAATGGCAAACCACTTCAATATCTTTGCCAAGAAAACCCAAAATGGACTCATGAAGAGTTGGACGTGACAGAACAAGAACGATAAGGCTTTGGGTTAGTCATATAATGTCTCTGAGCCCACCCCATTTTCCTCATCTATAAAAAAGGATATAATAATACTTACATAATCTACCTCCCTACATTGTTGTTAGGATTGTAGACTTAATACTGGAAAGGACCTTAGAGGCCATCATGTCCAAACCCTTTATTGTACAGATGATGAAACTGAGGTTTGAAAGTTTAAGTGACTTGCTCACAGTTATATTTTTGTTGTCCGTTCATTGCAGTCATATCCAACTCTTCTTGACCAACATAATGGAGTGGTTTGCCATTTTTCTTCTTCACCTCATTTTACAGATGAGGAAACTGAGGCAAATAAAGGTTGAGTGACTTTCCCAGGCTCACACAGCTAGTGTCTGAAGCCAGATTTGAACTCAGGTTCCAGGCCCAATTCTTTGTCCACTACACCATGTAGCTGCTGCGCAATGTTACATAGCTAATAAATATCTGAGGCAAAATTGGAACCTAAATCTTACTGACTCTAAGTCTACCTCTGTATCTACTAGACCATGCTCCCTCTTCATGATGAACGATATAAGATAATTTATACGTACATATATGAAAAGAATGCTGTACATGAAATTAGAAAGGCCTAAATTCAAATCCTGCTTCAGATACTTACTAGCTATGTTATTTTGGGCAAGTCTCTTAACCTCTCTGAGCCTCAGTTTCTTCATCTGTAAAAACAGGGATAATAATAACACCTACCTCCAAGGGTTATTGTGAAGATCAAATAAGATAATGTTTGTAAAATGCTTTGCAAACCTTAAATGCTTACCTAAATGCTATTTTTATTATTTGTTTTGTTGTCATAACTATAAGGTACCATATAAATGGAGCATAAACATTTGTAATTGTTATCACTAGATTGGGAACTGTTTATGTATTACCCATAACTGACTAGGCCAAGATTGCTAATTAAATCATTAGGCAGTATATAGCATTTCCCAACTTTCTTCATATTTATTAGCAGTTGAGACCACTAAGGGCAAAGACCTTGTCCTGTACATCTTTGTGTCCTGCACAACTTGTACAGGACAGGTATTCACTGAATACATAATAGTACATTGTGTTTTTGTCTCTGTTCTCCAGAAGTGATACTTTGAAGCAGTGGCGTCCCTGATGCATAATTTAGGGTTAAAAAGACCTGAATCCAAAACCTCCCTCTGACGCTTAGTAGCTATGTGACTATATGTGGGTAAATCTCAATCTCCTTGAATCTCAATATTCCTTTTCTTTAAAATGGGAATAATGCCAGCAGTGTCTTTCTTCTCCTATGGATTCGATTATCATCTCCATGCAAATGATTCCCAGATTTACTTGTGCAGCCCTATTCTTTCTCCTGACCACCAGTCTCGCGTCTCCAGCTGTCTTTTGGGAATCTTGAATTGGAGGTCACGTGGACATCTTAAATACTGCATCTCCCAAACTGAACTCATTATCTCTCCCCAAAACTTTCCCCTTTTCCTAAATTCCCTGTTACTGTCAAGGGCACTGCCATTCTTCCAGTCACCCAAGCTGTAGTGTAAAGGTCATCCTCTACTCCTCTCACTCTCTCATATCCTATAGCCAATCAGTTGTTAAATCTTGTCATTTCTGCCTTCTGCCCCCTCTTCTCCTCTGAGACTGGCACCACCCTGGAACAGGCCTTCATCACCTCATTCAGTCATTCGGTCGCATCCAACTCTTCATGAGCTCATGGGGCCATAGCACGCCAATACTGGTCAATACTGGGATTTTCTTGGCAAAGATACTGGAGTGGGTTGCCATTTTCTTCTCTAGAAGATTAAGGCAGAAGTTAATTGACTTGTCCAGGATTCTACAACTAATAAGTATCTGAGGCCAGATTTGAACTCAGGTCTGTCTGACTCCAAGCCCAGTGCTCTATCTACTAAGCCACCTAGCTGCTTCAAGCCTACACTATTGCAATAGTTTGCTGATTGGTCTCCCTGCTTGCTACAAGTCTCTAAAAAACCTCTGGCTTTTAAAGCCCTTCATAACCTAGCCCCCTCCTATCTTCCCAGTCTTCCTTACATCTTACTTCTCTCCAAGTACTCTGAGGTCCAATAACACTGACCTCCTGGCTGTTTGTTACTTGTACAAGACATTCAGTTTCCTGACTGGCCATTTTCACTGGCTGTCTCCCATGTGTATCATTCTCTCCATCCTCATTTCCACCTCCTGGCTTCCTTCAAAGTGAAATTAAAGTCTCACCTTTTACAAGATACCTTTCCCAGTCTTCCATCTTAGTACTTACTCTCTGAGACTAACTTTGATTTATCCTTTATTTATCTTGTTTGTACATAGTTGTTTGCATGTTATCTCCCCCATTAGTCTGTGAGCAACTTGAGATCAGGCATTGTATTTTTTTCCTCTCTTTGTATCTCCAGTGCTTAGCACAGTGCCTGGCATATGGTAGGTGTTTTATAAATGCTTGTTGACTGACTACCTATTTCACAGGGTAATTGAGAAGGTAGAATCCAATGAGACACTACATAAATGTCAGTTATTATTATTGAGGAACACACTCATCACACACCACAACTACAGAACGACTGTCTCAAGAACTTTTGGTGATATTGCTAATCTGCTGAAGTAGGTTTCTGAAAGATCTGGAGGCAGATTTAGATCTTTCCTTAGGGATTGTTGGGTCCATCTCTGCCAATGTGATCCAGTTTCTTTACTTCCCTGCCCCAACATGGTTTTAGGGAAAGGGAAAGAGGGTAATAGTTGCTCTGACCTCCCCCAGTATCTTTCTATCTACTACAAACAAATCAATGAGAGTATGGAGGTACCCCCACCCCCAAACAAAAAAGGATTTGAATTCCCATTCCCTATAAGTATGTTTAAACTTTAGTTTCATCAGTCTTTTCATTTTCAAACATGTCTTCATAAAATGAACTTACTAGCATTAGAACCATCATAAAGCCTTGCTTTACTTTGCTGGTGATGGGGAATGAATCTTTTAGATCTCCAACAACTTTAATGTGATTAGCCATAGGAAAACCATTTGGTCCTATTGAATAGCTCAAGGAATCAAAACTTATACCTCCCAGAGCCCACTACTGTTGATGGTACCAATACTTTTAGAGGCTCAATTAGTATAACATCACAGTGAAAAAATAGTTCTTGAGTGGATTATATAAAAGATGATTTATTGCAGATAATGACCAGTTTTTTTCCCATTTCCACCAAAGAAAGAATAAGAAACAATCTGTTTAAACTGTACTGTGAAATTGCTTGAAAAAGAATTCTGTTTGAATGGAGCAAAAATCCCGCATTGATGAGAAAATAAGTTTAAATGGTATCATGTGGATTATACACATAAGATAAGAAAATTATAGAAGCCCTACTGGAATGCCTCATTGGAGTTTGGAGGTGACCCAGAATTCTCAAAGGCCATGACAGAGGACTGTAAGTATTGGTTGGTATGTTTTACAAAGTTGGACATCATTGTACTAATTGTACCAAGCCCCAGGACATTATAATGTCTGCCCTTTTTAGGAGGCAAGTGTGAACTAGATGACCTTTTGAAGAGAGCTTCCCCACTCAAATGTATAGAAAGAGTGCTGACTTTGGAGTCAAAGGACCTAGGTTTAAATCCTGCCTCTGCCATTCACTACCCTTATGACCTTGGAGAAACCACTTAATCTCTCTAGGCCTGTTTCCTCAATGGTAAGATGAAGAGGTGGAATTAAATAAGCTCTGTGGTCCCTTCCAGCTCTGTATCTCTGAGCCTGTAATGACCGTCACTAATGCTACTGCATCCTGATGTGTGTCTTTGTTGAGTGTCGCAAACTACAGGCATGCACACTGAAGATGAAAAAGCACAAGACTGGAAGCAGAGGCAGCTTTTCACCTTGGGGAGAATAGGGTTCACCCCCACCTCTCAGGACTTCTTATTTTCTCAGCTGTCCATTTCAGATCTGGGCAGAGAGAACAGAATCCTGGAGATGATGTCCTCTACAGTGAGAAATGAGCTAAAACTATTTTCCTGCGAAACCTTCTCCAACTATTCTCCCAGAATGTTGAATTTAGTGGTCCAGACTGTAAACTTTCAGTCTGCTTATATATTTCTCATATATGGCCCAGAATAAATGCCTCAGGCTGGTTATCTTGGTTTAATATTCAGCTCTTATTCTGAGGAATTAACGATGGTGTACATTCATTCATTGTCTTAGTACTCTGAACAGAGCAAACCCTGTCTCCTGAAATTTAAATACAAATATTCTTTTCCTCCCCAAAGAGGGTAATAACATTTCACGTTTATATAACACTTCAAGGTTTACAAAGTACTTTTACATACATTATCTCATTTAGGTGTTAAAGGATTGTCTACCCAAGTAAGAGATGTGCAGAGTGAAGAATGGTGTAGTTGCAAGAGCCCTAGACTCCTGTGTCCAAAACCCATTATATTCTTAAATATTATCTCCATTTTACAGATGAGGAAGCTGAGGCAGATAGAGATTGGGTGACTTGTCCAGAATCACAGCTAGTAAGTGTCTGAGGCAGAATTTGCTCAGCTCTGATACTTACTAGCTGTATGATAATGGGTAAATCACTGCACCTGTCTGTACCTTAGCTTCCTTATTTGTAAAAGAGATAATATTCTGTTAATTACTGTCAGTCGACAAGTATTTATTGAGCACTTACTATGTGCCGTGCACTGTGCTACATGCTAGGAATACAAAGAAATGCCCACTTTTCAGACTTGTTGTGAATGAAGTACTTTGTAAAATACAAAGTTTATGCTATATCTATGAACTTACTGAACTATTATTCAGTATTTAAAGGATCTGTTATTTCAGCAGCAGGGAACTGTAGTTTCTTCCCTCCACCAATGCAGATTGCAAGGTGTCTATGACTTTGAAGATAAGTTAGAAGCAGTTTACAGAGGTTAAATGGCTTATCTAGGGCAAGTTGCATGACAACTAGTTTTAACTCAACTAATAAATGTCAAAAGTGAGATTTGAACCCAGGTCTTCCTAATTCCAAGCCCAGCATTCTATCCACTATACCACTATAGATTTGAGCTATCATTGCAACTTGTCCCCAGAAATATTTTAATGTATATGCATATATTTGTTTATATATGCATTGTACATATATGTATCATATATTTTGTGATCTGGTTGTTTTATATTTATTGGTCTTCTCTGTCCTATATATAGTGTATAAGCTCCTTAAGGACTGAAACCAATTATTATAATCTTTGGTATCACTCCCCAACCTAACACTGTATTATCTTTGTTAAATCACTGATTTATTAAAATCACCAGTTTCATTTCTTTCAACTACTGAGGAGCATAAGAATTGAAAAATATCCTTCCAACCTCCTCTCAGTGGCAGAATCAAATTTCAATCCAACTTTATTGGAGTCCACATCCTTAATCAGGGAAAATGATGGAAAGCCAGAGCTTTTATGATTCGGTGATTTAAAAATCGAAAGTGGGGACATACTCTTTGTTTTTAAATATTGCTTTGAGATCACTACATTAATATTAATAAAGCTCTCTAAAGGAGATTGTCCTTTAGTATTAAAACCATTAAGATTGTCACTGGGTTTCAAAGCACCACCAATGAAATTAAATTGCCTCAGCATTTCCAGGGCTCTTCATATTAATTGCATAAGGGCACAAGTTCCTTCGTTCATCTGTAAGCCCTATGCTGCAGAAACAGAAAGCAGGCTGGTTATTAGAAATACAGAAATCAAAAGTGGGCAAATACTTGGGAAGGTGCCCCTGGAATTCAGTAGGTTTTTAGTAGCATCGCTTTAGGGAAGAGATAATGTCACTGGGAACAGAACACCGCCACAGGAAAAATGGTCTCTCTCTGTTAAATGAATGCCACAATGCACTACTTATCGGGAGTCAAGGTGGAGGAGAAGCTGCAGTGTTTGCTTTCCAGTTGGGTAGCTTGTATTTCTTGACATTTTATCCCTGTGACTTTTGCACTAACAAAAGTCAGTGGGTGCTATGGAAATAATCAAGCTCTCTGATAGTATTTGGTCAAGCCAAAGACCTACTGTTCTAATGTTTTGGAGAGAATGACCCATCTGATTGGCAGAGACTGGAAAGGTTGTTCTAAAAGGGGATAATTCTTTTAAGGTAAATTGAATCGTAGTGTAAACATGGGCCTTTGTCTAGCAGATGTTTTCATTATTTTCCTCCTTTGGTTACTTCTTGAGTAGCCAACTAGTAATAGTAAGAGCCCACTATATTTTTGTCAACATTTAAGATTAAGTAAAGTAGCACAGATAAATGTTGGATGGAGTTTCAGCATATCTTACAGATTTTTTTTAAAGCAAGGTCTTTAAAATAATGCATGTCACTGTTCACAGGAATAAAAGATGGAGTCTCCAGGTTAGAATATGGAATGGAGTTTGCACTAATGTTTTTTTTTAAACAACTTTTAATTTTTAAACATCACAGAAGAGGTATTCTACTAAAATCAGTAAAGCTAGCAAGAGTGGAGGAAAGATGGGATCAGCAAAAATCTATTAATTTCAAGGTTCATTAAGATGAGAAAGAAGAAAAAAAATATTTCTTTCCCTCACTGAAACAACGAAAACTGGGCAGGGAAAATGCATCATTTTAATCAAGTTCTGTGAGAATGATGATGACTTAAATCTGAAATTTGGATTTTTTAGATCTCCGTTTAAAAGAGAATTCAGGTTGCTAAATTTAGGTCTGATAAAATCATATCAAATTACTAAGTTAATTTTTTATACATTCTCACATGTATATATAATAATAATAGCTAGAATTTATATAACTTTAAGGTTTACAAAATGCTCTACAAATATTATCTTCACAGCAACCCTGGGAGAGAGTTGCTATTATTATCTCAATTTTACTGATGAGGAGGCCGAGGCAGACAGAAGATAAGTGCCTTGTCCAGGATCACAGCTAGTAAGTGTTTGAGGCAGGATTTTAAATCAGCTCTTCCTGACTCCAAGTCCAGGGCTCTATCTACTGTGCCATGTAACTGTATATGTGTATGTAAATATATCCGCTCATATAAAGACCCTCATGTCTAGGGGTGAGACATTGGTCATCCAGCAAAGAGGACTTGGAAGATTGAAACTGTCAAAAGGTAGACAACTAGAAAGAAAAGAAACAGAAGTCAAGATAATCTAAAACTTGAAAAATCAGTTTCCGAATAATATTGTAATATTCTGTCTCTGATGCTTCTTACTTAAGCAAGACACTTAACTTTGTTGGGCCTCAGTTTCCTCACCTTCAAAATGAGGAAGTTGGAACTGATGGCCTAAGAGGTCCCTTCTAGATCTATGCTCTTATTGTTCATGATGTTGTTACAAATAACCCTTAATCAGTATAGGTGAATTATGCTACTTATTCTACATATGCTATTTATGCTATATATTCATCCATATATGAATGGAGAAGAGAAGCAGCTTGGTGGTGCATTGGATAGAAAGTTGCAACTGTAATCAGGAAGACTGGGGTTCAAATCCTGCCTCAAACACTATCTGTGTAACCCTAGGCAAGTTACCTAACCTCTGTTTAACTTAGTTTCTTCACCTGTAAAATGGGAACAATAATAGCACCTACCTTGCAGGGCTATTGTGAGGATCAAAGGAGATAATAATTGCAAAGCATTTGGCATAGTGCCTCACATGTAGTAAATGCTATATAAATGTTAGCTATTATTGTTATAATGCAAAGGACATTCATGCTATAGTCAGAGTCCATGGGTTTAAATTCTCTTTCGTAAAGTGAGGAAGTTGAACTAGATCATCTGTAAGGTACTTTCCATCTCTAAATGCTATACTTGAAAACTTTAGTGCAACTGTGATTTCATAGTTGAGGGTACTCTCTGCGATGGAACAGACTGCAGCCCATTGATACTCTCTCATCTTCTTGTCTGTGTCCTCCAGAAATGCTACAGGTTTTCCTCTAGGTCTTTGATGCTATGTGGGTACTGTTGCAGCCCACAGACTGAGCTTCTCTTATTCCATATTTTCCTTCCTCCAATCCTTTAGTGGGAAATTCTAATGTAAGAGGATAAAGCATTATTAGCCCATGTTGTTGCTGATCAGTTATTTTCAACAGTGTCCAACTCTTCATGATCCCTTTTGGGGTTTTCTTGGTAAAGGTACTGGAGATACTTTTCCAGCTCATTTTACAGATGAGGAAACTGAGGCCAACAGGGTTAAGTGCCTTGCCCAGGGTCACACAGCTAATAAGTGTCTGCGGCTGAATTTGAACTCAGAAAGTTGAGTCCTCCCACTGTGCCACCTCATTACTTCATTAGCACATATTAGTTCATTAGTACTTCTCCCTTAAAATAACTCATCCATAGATGTGGAGTATGTGTTACCACTGTGATTTTAATTCACTTCTTATTCATGATAGGTTCAATGTTTATGACTATGTGAAATCTTGTTTACTAGAAATTTTATTCTTAAATGGCATAATTCACCTACACTGATTAAGGGTTATTTGTAACAATATCATCAACAAAAAAAGCATAGATTTAGAAGGGACCTCTTAGGCCATCAATTCCAACTTTCTCATTTTGAAGATGAGGAAACTGAGGCCCAAGGAAGTTGTGTCTTGCCTAAATAAGAAACATCTGAGACAGGATATGACACAGTTATTCAGAAACTGATTTTCCAAGTTTTGGATTGTCTTGGCTTCCATTTCTTTTCTTTCTGGTTGTCTTCCTTTTGACAGTTTCAGTCTTCTTAGTCCCCTTTGCTGCATGATTAATTTCCCACCCCCATATATATGGGTATACTTCATAGCTCTGTCCTGAGCCCTCTTCTATGTTCCTCTGTCCCCTCATCTCTATGCAGACTTCCAGATCTATATATCTATCCCTCCCTATTCTGTTAGGGGCACTGGGCCTGGAGTCAGGAAGACCTGAGTTCAAATCCAGCCTCAATACTTACTAGCTGTGTCACCCTGAGCAAATTACTTAACCCTGTTTGCATCAATTTCCTCACCTATAAAATGAGCTGGAGAAGGAAATGGTGAACCACTCTAGTATCTTTGCCAACCCCAAGTGCAGTCATGAAGAGTTGGACACAACTGAACAACAACAAAGTGATGCTTATTGGACAGTTCCCTCTGAATATCACATAGGTATCTTAAATTCAACATGTCCAAAACAGAACTCAGTTTCTTTTCACCCAAATCTACCCACTCTCCAAATTCCCTGTTTCTGTAGAGGATACCTTCTAGTCACTCAAATTCACAACCTTAGATCATCCTCAACTCTTTACTCTTCCTCATGCTTCATATGCAATCAGGTTCCAAGTATTGTCAATTCTATCTCCAAAGCAGTTTTCATATACATTCCCTTCTCTCCATTCGTACAGCCACCATCTCAGTTTAGGTCCCCATCATCACTCACTTGGAGCACTACAATAACTTCCTGATTGGTCTCCCTATCTTGTGTCTCTTCCTTTCCTTTCCATTTTCCATTCAGCTGCCAAAGTAATATTCCCAAAACACAGGTCTGACCACATCACTCCCCAGCTCAAAGAGCTATAATGGCTCACTATTGCCTCTAGGACAAAATATGAACTTCTGTGTTTTACATTAAGAGCCCTTCACCATCTGGCTCTAGCCCACTTTTGCAGCTTCATTATACATCACTCCATTTTGTGCTCTTCAGCCCAACCAAACTGGCATACTCACCATTCTTCATTCATGACACCTCCCTTTTTTCTTCCCTTGCACAGGCTGCTTCCCTATACTTGGGGTGCATTCCTTCCTTACCTCTTAAAATCCTTCTTTTAAAGCTCATCTCAGTGCTATCTCCTACATGAGGCTTTTCCTGAGCCTATTCCCTACCCCCCAGGTGCTATTGCCTCCCACTCCTTCTGAAATAACCTTATATTTTCTTTATATTCTGTATTATAATGTATTATAATTGCAATATGTTTTGCATTTGCTTGTGTGTGTGTGTATGTTGTTTTCCCCAATCAACATAGAGCTCCTTGAGAGCATACACTGATTCATTTTTGTATCCCCTACACTCAACTCAGTGCTAAATGCATAGTAGGCTCTTATTAAATCCTTGTTGATGACTTCCTTGATTGGTTGAGTAATGTCTACACCAGTGGTATCAAACTCAAAGAAAAATGGTGACCATTAAACCTTACATAAAGATCCCTGTGGCCTATATATTGACTTAAAAAACTTCATATTAACATTTTTTATGTTCTATTATATTTATAGTTACTTTGTTAAATATTTTTCAAATTATATTTTAATCTTGTTGAGAGACTATGTGTGACTGTGTGATTGACACCTCTGATCTACATGCTGAGATAAAGCAGGCCCATCAATGTTGCTGCTCCTTAGCATTTCTGGGAAAGGTTTGGTCATAGCTGTAACTAGGAATTTTTTTGTGCTTAGGGCAAATGTCACAAGCTACATATAAATCACACCTTCATTTGAGGAGGGTAGGATGCATAGGACATGGACATGGACCCTGCAACATTGTTGTGATGAGGCAACTGCTAGAGAAGCCACCATACAGGAACTGGGAGTGAGCCTGGTGCAGCAGGTGAGATGCTCAACACAGCCTCCTGTGTTAATTAATTATTCTGGATAACTATTTCAACCAATCAATGAATTAACAAGCATTCATTAAGTGCCCTTTCTGGTTCAGGAAATGCACTAGGTGGTGAGGATACAAAAACAAAGTGAAATAGTTCCTGCCTTCAAGGGGCTTACCTTCTACTGGGGAAGATGACACATATGTAAAGAAATATTTGCAAAATAAATACAAGATAAATTATGGTGGATTGAGGGGAATCAAGGAAAACTTCCTTTGGAAAGTGACCCTTGAGCAGGGTTTTGACAGAAACAAGAAATTTTAAGAGGCAGAGGTGATGTGGAAATCCATTCTAGATATGGTGACACAGCCAGCGATGTTGTTTCTAAGTTGTTGAAGGACTGCAAGTGTTATCAATGCCCACTAAATTTGGGACCCTGGGGACAAAGCCTCAGTTTCCCCACCCCACTCCCAGTTACAGCTGAAGTTTGATGAGAGAAAAGTTGAAGTTGTGGGATAATGTGAGGTTTGGGTAATATCTAAAGTTTTAGTCATCCTTGTTCTCAGGCCATTGAAGTCAATCAATTAACATTTATTAAGCACCCACTATGTGCCATTGAAATTTGATCTATGTTGTGTCTAACATTCATAAAGTGAAAACATTCGGTATTTCATTGAGACTGTGGGATATCATTTTCTGAGGGTAGTAGATGTCTTTCTGGTGATGATCTAAATATACAGTGCTTAAAGACCAGCAGATAAATGTCTGTGAGAGGCTATTCAGCCCTAATATTCTATGAAAAAAAGTTGGTAAGATTTGACTCCTAGTATCATTTATTTAGGTCAGGAAGGACCTTCTTCAGAGGTCATCTAGTCCAACTGCTTCATTTTACAAATGAGGAGACTGAGGCCCAAAGAAATTAAATGACTTGCTCAAGATGACATGTGTAATCAGTAGGAGAGGAAGAATTCAAATCTAGGTCCTTTTGGCTCTAAACCTATTGCTCAATCCATTGTACCACACTGATTCCTGAGCAATCCCAGAAAGACACCATCCTTTCCATGCCCCCAACCCCATCCCTTCTTCCTTGACTTTCAAATGTACCCTAGTCTTGGTAGTATTCATATATGTATGTTCTTCTGCCTTTTTTGTTTTTTGCCCATGAGCTAATTGAGTCCCTTATATTTGGTTCATTCACTCTTGTCTCCCATTTTGTTATATCTCTGTGTGTCCTGGGTTTTGTGCCCTCTGCTGACCTGGAAATTTTACATTCAGTAGCATTTTTAGGCCATTTGTATAACTAATGAAAAGCAGTGATCCCTAAACTGATCTGTGCAGTTTCCTACAGGTAGCCTCTTTTAGGCTTGGAATGTCTCAATTTATCACTGTGAATTTCTACCCTTGAGAACAATTTAGTTGAATGTGTGCTAATTTCCCTTCTCCTCTATAACTGGATGAGTCAGACATTAGTCTCTTTTGTTAACGGTTTCTTCATGCTCCCTAAGTAATGCCTTGGGCTCCAACCTTGCTCCTCAGGTACTTGTTCACTAAAGCTGATTGGAACCAATAGGGCTTTTGGTTTGTACCATGTTGAGAGAGACAGAAATGTCAACGATAGTTCTTTTTTACACCATAGGCTGAGTTGCATCTGCTGACATTGGTGGGTCTTATTGCCCCTGCCTCTGAATGAACTGAATACCGTGGTGCAGCAGAGAGTTCAAGGCTGGGAATCAGGAGAGACGGGGATTTGAATCTGCCTGCCTCTGATGCTTACAGACTGCCTGATCCAGGGTAAGTCATAAAAATTTCTGTATAAATGTCAACTCTGCTAATTTCCTGCTCTGCTGCCTCACCCTATATTGAGGTGATTCTGGGTTCTCAAAGAGCTAATTTAGCCAAGTTCAAAGAGTCTCATCTCCAGATTTTGGCCACAGCCATTCCAGAAACCAGAACAGCAACTCTGGCAGGCAGATAGCACCATGGAGAGAGTGCTGGACTGAAAGTCAGGAAGACCCGAGTTCCTATCTGGCCTCACAAAATACTACCACCTATTTTTGTTGTTATTTCAGTCGTGTCTGACTCTTCATGACCCCATTTGGGGTTCTCTTGGCAGAGATACTGGAGTGGTTTGCCATTTCCTTCTCCAGCTCATTTTACAGGTGAGGACAGGGCAAATCATTTAACCTCTGCCTACTTTAGTTTCCTTATCTGTAAAATAGTTATGGCAATAGCACCTACCTCTCTGGTTGTTGTGAAGATCAAATGAACTAATATATGTAAAGCATTTTGTAAGCCTTAAAGCTATATATAAATGTGAGCTATTATTATTATTATTATTATATAATATTCTAAAAATAGAATACTAAGGGACAGTTGAGGTAGCACTCTCATGAGGGAAACCACAGCTCTTTGAAGTGAAATATCCAGTCAAATAGAAACTCCTTCAGGATAGGAACTGTTTCATTTTTTTTGTTGTCTTTATGTCCCCAGCACTTAGCATTGTGCCTAGCATACAGTGGTACTTAATAAATATTTTCTGACATGAATTGTTGAATAAGCAATAGATGATGCAGTGGATAAAGCACCGAGCCTGGAGTCAGGAAGACTTATCTTCCTAAGTTCAAGTCTGGCCTCAGACACTTACTAGCTGTGTGACCCTGAGCAAGTCACTTAACCCTGTTTGCCTTGGTGTCCTCATCTATAAATGAGCTAGAGAAGGAAATGCCAAACTGCTCCAGTATCTGTCAAGAAAACCTCAAATGAGGTCACAAAGAGTTGGACATAACTGAAGCGATTTAACAACAACAGTTTTTCAGAAAGAATTTTAAGGTTCTTCTCCACAATTAATAACCATAGCCCTGGATTTGGAGTTAGAATCTGGTTCTGCCTTTCTCTGTGTGAGACCTTAGGACCAAAAATCTTAGCGTTAAAGCTGGATGGGACTTCAGGGAGCATTATAGTCCAACCCTCTTCCTTTTATAAATGAGGAAACTGAAACCTAGAGAAATTAAGTGATTTGTCCAAAATCCTGCAGGTAATGAATGTAATAATGTGGATAAATCACTCCAGCTCTTTGGGCCTCATGTGTCTCATATGTAAAAAGAGAATGCTAATCTAGATGATATTTAGGGACCCTTCCAACCCTTAAGTCTATGAGTCTATGAACTACTCCCTCCATGTACACACTTGCCTTGGGCATCAGAACCCTTAATGAAGGGGAAGAAAGAAGCCATTTAAAGTGAACTCAATGCTATCTTAATTTGTATATCTATGATTATTAAGGCATTTTAGTATATTTTTGTCCAATTATTAACAATGTGTTTTTCCTCTTTCAAAATGTGTCTGTTCAGATCTTTTAATGTCACACTGTAGAGTGTATATTTTATTAAATGCCTACTATGTGCCGGGCACTGTGCTAAGCACTGAGGATACAAAGAAAGGCAAAAAACATAGTTTCTGTTCTCAAAAAGCTTACAGTCTAATTGTCGAAGCAGCATGTAAATAGCTCAGGAAAAGGCGATGGCAGAGGATGAGATGGATAGATAGTGTCATGGAAACAATGAACATAAACTTAGACTTGAAGACATAGTAAAGGATAGAAGGGCATGGCGTGCTATGGTCCGTGGGTCCTGAAGAGTACAAAAATATGCAAAATGCAGGATAAACAGAGGGAGGGGTTAGTTTCAGAGAGAAAGCCTTCAGATTATGGAGGAGTAGGATAAGTTTCTGGGAGAAGGTAGGACTTTTGCTGATATTTGAAGGGAGACAGAGATGAAGAGGAAGAGAGTTCCAGGAATAGGGGAGAACCAGTGAAAATCCTCATAGAAGGGAGAGGGAGTGCTGTGCTCAAGGAACAGCAAGAAGGTTGGTCACTGGATCACAGAATACTTGAAGGGAAGTAAGGTATAAGAAGACTGGAAAGGTAGGAAGAAGCTAGATTATGAAGGGTTTTAAAAGACAAACAGGGGATTTTATATTCGATTCTAGAGGTGATAGGAAACTACTGGAATTTATGGAATAAGGAGTGGTATAGTCAGACCTGCATTTTAGGAAGATCAATTTGTCAGCTGAATGGAGGTTGGATTGGAATAGGGAGAGACTTGAGACAAGGGAAACCAACCAGCATGCTACTGAATAGTCCAGGCTTGAAGAGATAAGAGCCTATGTATGGGTGGTAGCAGTGTCAGATGGAGAAAGAGAGAATATATGAGAGATGCTATGAAAGTAGAAGTGCCAGAACTTGAGAAATGACTGGATATGTCTCACCAAGGTTATAAGCCAGGGTGATTAGAAGAATAGTGGTACCCTCAATATAATAGAGAAGTTAGGAAAAGGGGAAGGTTTGGAAGGAAATATGAGTTCAGTTCTGGACATGCTGAATTTAAGATGTCTATGAACATCTAGTTCAAGATGTCTAATAAGCAGTTAGAAATGTGAAACTGGAGGTAAGGGCAGGACTAGTATATCTCAGAATCATCTACACAGAGATGATAATTGAAATTCTGATAGATCTATCTAAATTCCTTATAAAATCAAGGTGTCGGAACTTTATCTAATGTACTTCAAATATTTCTCTAAATTTCTTTCTTTTTTTTTTTGTTTGCTTTAGAGATACTGTTTTTCCATCATGTTTTTTCTCTATTTTAAAAATCACATCCATTTTGTCCACATTAATGTTTTCCATTTGATTGATTAAAAAAATCCTCCTTTCCACAATTACAACAAATGAATAATTCCTTTTTGTTATAATGTTTTCTCCTTCTTCGCCTTCTTCCTCTTCCTCTTTTTCTTCTTCTTCTTCTTCTTCTCCTCCTCCTCCTTCTCTATTTCAATTACAAATTTAAGATTGAATTGTTAGAATTTATTGCCATATCACTACACATATATCCAGTTTTCCCTAACAGGTTTTATTGAATTATATTCCATTCTCATATCTTTCAACTCTCTGTTTCAAGTTATAGTGTCATAGGTCTAGAGTAGGAAAGGACCTTGGGGGTCATCTAGGCCATCCCTCTCGTTTTACAGATGAGAACACTTAGGCCCAAAGGTTACACAGATAATAAATAGCAGACTGAGGATTTGAACTCAAGTTCCAGTGTCTCTGTCACTACCTGCTGTTTCAAACAGTAATCTATTACATGTATGTGAAGTATAATATTGAGTTCTGAATGCTATGTTTTGGGAAGGACATTGATAATTCAGAGAGTCTCTAGAGAAAGGCAGCCTGGTGATAATATGATAGATTTCTGGGCAAAGGATATGCAGGCGTTTAGCCTGGAGGAATAAAATCTTGGGGGAAAATAGATGACTTAAAGTATTTTAAGGGCTGTCATATGAGAAGGGGTTTATTTTATATTGCTTGGCTCCAGATGACAGAATTAGAATCAAGAAGTGAAAGTTACAAAGAAGCAAATTATGATTTGACTGTAGGAAAAAAAATTGCCTGACAATTTGACCTATTCAAAAGTGAAATGAGCTGCCTTGGGAGGTAATGAGTTCCCCTTCGCTAGAGTTCTTCAAGGTAAGGATGGTGAGATGATTACTTGTTAGGTATGGATTAGGTTGAACTAGATGGTTTCTGAGGTTCCCTAAAATTCTGAGATTCTGTGAGAATAACTGTTGATATCTTAGCTGTTTCTGCTTTTTCATTCTGGTTATATCTTGATTTCTTTCTATCTGGAGGTTTTTGAGTAGAGACTAAATTCACTAAGTTCCTCTTTCTTATTAATGTAGATATTTTGTGCTCTAATTTTTATTCTAAATATTTTTTAACAGCATATCATAGATTTTGATATGTATCTGAATTGCCTTTATCATTTGTATAATCTCTCTTGTTTTTCATTTCTTCTCTCATCCAAGAATTATTTAATAAATCCTTTTTTAGTTCAAGGTAGATATTCAATAGCTACATCTAGCTTTAATGAAAAATGATCCATAAATGTATTATACAAAAGTCCAGCTTTTCTAATTGCTTGGTATGTGATCAGTATTTTGTATATTCTTAATGTATTTTTTGAAAAGTATATTTTTTACTTCTTCCATTGAATTTTCTTCATGTATCTAATAAATCTAGTTGATTTCCCATCCTATTTAGTTGTAAAATTTTATGTTTATTTAACTTTCATCTTTTTCTTGGAATTTTTATATTGTTTCTGACTTTTTGTAATGTGTCATCTAATTCCTCTTTTAAGACTATGACCTTTAGCTGTATACATTTGATTGCAAAATTATTTGTCTATATGCAGTGAAAAGTCATATGCTCTCATTTTGACTCAAAACTTTTAACATAATATGGCACTGACTGTATACCTTTGAATGCTTTCTAGCTTGAACTTAATTTTGTCAGTACAATCAAAGCTACTTCTGTCTTTCACAAGTTGGCTGTAACATGATAAATTTTTGCCTAACCTTCAATTAAAAACCCATCAAAATCTTTCCAGATTAAATGTATTTTCTATAAACAACATATATTGATTTTTGCTTTTTAATTCATTCTATAGGCCTTATTTTTATTATATTTGACATTATAATTATTAAATTTATCTTTTCTTATGCTTTTTTGTTGAAATATTATTTGATTTGGTGGAAGGAAATGCAATCTTTCTTATTTTCACTGTTAGTGTTGTTAACTAAAACAAAGCACAGCTACGCAAGACAAAATGTCTTACAACTAGTAATGGAGCTTCCTTATCTCTGGAGGCCCCCTTTAAGAAAGAGGGATTTTTCTTTGGTTTTACTTATAACTTCCTCCTCTGAATTCTTCTCTTTCCCCCTTTGTTTATCTGAAGCAACTTCTAAAATACTTGGTAATTTTACCAATACAGTGAGATAACATGTACAGTGCTTTGCAAGTCTTAAAGTACTATATAAATGCTATTATTATTACACTGAAGGTTCTTGCATTTAGATAGTAACAGGTTTAACTTGGTTTCAAAAAAAAAGTTAATTTCATTCAATTCTTATCATTTTAACTTAAACACCTGACTGATTTTTAAAGCCTTCTAGTTATGCCTTTTAGTGAATTCCTTAAAATCCCTACAATTTGCAAATGTACAATTCTTGCCTTCAAATCTGGATAGATTACTCTGAGTTTGTGACTATAATTTTGTGTATCATATTCTAATTTCCCTGCTGTCATGTCTGTCTTAATTCTTGCACTTTTCCAGGATTCTGTTCTTTGACATTGTAGCATTGAAGTTTAACACTAATCTGTCTAGGACAGTTAAAAGAAGGGATAGAGGAGCCGTAAGTGCTGCTTTAATTTTGTCTTAAAGAATGTATTACAGTATTTACATGGAAAAGTCTATTTTAATTTCAATTCAGTAGCATGGACATCTTCATGAAGATAA
This sequence comes from Vombatus ursinus, assembly GCF_900497805.2. NCBI lineage: Eukaryota > Metazoa > Chordata > Mammalia > Diprotodontia > Vombatidae > Vombatus > Vombatus ursinus. The sequence continues at coordinate 39,411,755 of NW_020954610.1, forward strand.
GATCTCTTAAGATTAAAATTTCTTAGGGCTCATCTGTTTACAAGTTTCTACTTACAAATGATAACTCACAATGTTACAATGGATGATTATTGCTTTGGTTAAAAAAAAAATAGTAAGAGCTGAGGAAGTATGAAGATTCTGATGTCCCATAAGAGTGCCAACTCTTTGCTGAGAAAAATATTCAGAAAATTTAAGATATCTATAGATAGAAACATAACTAAATGGAAATTAATTCTTTTTCAGGATATTCTAAGTTTCCCAATATGTAGTAATAGGTGGTTTAATCATAGAATCAATAGTATTGATAACATTTGCTTGAATATTTTCCTAAGAGAATCAAAGAGTGAAAAGAATAAGATACACATCTAAATTGCACTATTCTAATTGGGTTTTTAAACTTAATAGACTATTTGCAAATTTGGGAAAGACACTTACCTATGCCACAGAAGGCTATGTAATGGAAGCCAAATGCATAAGCATCAGTTACACAACAAACAAAGCAAATATATATGTCTCTGAGTGTATGCAGAGGTGTTTTTTTTTTCCACCTGTAGTAAGTCTCCTATTGGTTGCTTTTATTGATATGAAAGAGTGTGGCATAGGGAGAAGATCATTAAAATTCAGGTCAGAGAGTTGGCTGACTCTGCTATTTACTATTGGTGTGATTTTGTGCTAGTCAATTTACCTACCTTCACAATACCTGGCACATAAGAAGTGCTTGATAAATGCTTGTTAACTATTCACTGACTGACCTACCTGAACCTTACTTTCCTCATCTGTAAAGTACAGGGGTTCAACTAAATGATCTCTAAGGTCCCTTCTGACTCTAAATCCTATATTTTCAGGCTTTCAATCATATTTTCCATATTGGTCACATTTTATTTAGCCGTGATGCCTACTTAGAACACTTGCATGAATTAAAATCATTCTTCATGCTTTACCAACTCTTGCTGGGGGTTTTTCTATCAAAAATATAATCATCTATTGATGAAACCATGAATTATCATTGTGAGTAGAGACATAAACAGACAAGTCCTTAAGAAATCTTAATCTTAAGCAGTCTTGTTTTCATGCAGATGTCCCTGATACTAAATCAAAATAAACAAAAAATAATATTTATGTATAGACTTTTCCTAATACATAGAGTTAGGGACTAGATCAGTGATTTCATTGGTATAAGGACCTTCCAAATGAGGAAATTCCCTCTACAAATGCAGGTTGGCACCTTCTCTGCTATTTCTAGTCTTAGAGAGTAATTTTGTGCACAGAAATTTGCTCAGTCAGACAGCCATTATGTATTAGAGGCAGGACTAAAACCCAGGTCTTTCTGGCTTTGAAGTCAGTTTTCTACAAACTACACCATGCTCTCTTATTGTAACATATGATTTAAAGTTTTCTTTTCAGTAGCATCCATTATACTTTCTTTCCAAGATTATTTTAGTGAGAGACAGTAGAAAAGTTTGCCATCAAAATTATTTTATCTTCAAGAATAAAAAGAAGTGCTAAAATTCTTTGATTCCACATTGCTAAATCACTGGTAGAAGCTTTATGAAAACTGCATATTAGAAATATCTTTGTGGCATTATATTTAAGCATCTGACAAGTGGCTGATGGAAGTAGACTTAGGTCTGATGATTATATCTTCAGTGACAGAGCTAATATCATGTTTTTCATCATCATATATACAGTATGATTTTTATATTAAGCCACCAGGAATCACTATTGGCCATTTGCCTGATCCTCTTCAATAATAAGGACCAGGCACTAGCAATCTCATGCTCATTTTGATAATTATATACTCTACCCAATAGTGGAGAATGGTCCCTTGAGGGCTGACTTCTTCTTTCCCTTAGCTCTACCCCTTTTGTGGCTGGCAGTTCTTGGCACCTTAATCTAGAGGTGTGCCCATGAGGATTTATCTAGGTAGTCTCTTGGCTTAGCCCCCACCCACTGGGAAAACACTTCCTCTTCCCTTTATGCTATTTTTCCATTCAATCACAATAGCATTACACAATGGAACTGATCCTGCACATTGGGTTTAACAAAATAATCCTATTGGTTTTTATTTGTCCCAAAAGAAATAAAATAAAATATATTAAAACTACCACACAGGCTAGGTATCTGCAGCTCTTCCCAAATGCAGGTAACCCTTCACTAGTTAATTTCAGTGCCTTAAAAACAGGAGTTCCAGGATCACAATTTCAATTAGTCAGTCAATAACATACTTAACTATGTACTGGGGATGGAAATAAGTGATGAGAATATAAAGAAAGGCCAAAAAAAATTTGGTTCTGCCCTCAAGGAGATCACATTATAATGCCGGGGGCGGGGGGGGGGGAGACCGGGGATGACAATCTGCAAACAACAATACACACATGTGATATATACAGAGTATCTGGAAGGTCATCTCAGAGAATGAGGGACGAGGCGGGTGTGGGTGAGTAGAGACCAAGAAATTCCTCCTGCAAAAGGTAGTATTTGAGCTGAATCTTGAAGGAATCTAGAGAAGTGTGTAGAGATGAAAAGGGAGAGCATTCCAGGCAGTGAAAAAGCATGAGAGGTGAGATGGAGTGTATAATGTGTAAAGAATGTGTAAGAAGGCAGATATTACTGGATTGTAAGTTAAGTAGGTATGGGGGTAAAGTACAAGAAAATTGGAAAGGTAGGAAGGGCCCAGATTTCAAAGGTCCAACAGAACATTTTACATTTGATCTTGGAGGTGATGGGAAGTCACTGGAGTTTATTGGGCAAAGTGGCAGGGTCAGACTTGCACATTGTAGACCCTCAATAAATTCCATAAACAGGGGCAGCTAGGTGGTGGAGTGGATAGAGCACTGGCCCTGGATTCAGGAGGACCTGAGTTCAAATTCGGCCTCAGACACATAACACTTATTAGCTGTGTGACCCTGGGCAAATCGCTTAACCTCATTGCCAAAAAAGAAAAATAAATAAATAAATTCCATAAATGCATCAAAATCCACTGCCTTGATCAGTGGAGTCACTGGTGATCTGTAAACCCCTTGAGGGCAGGGACTCTCTTTCTTATCCTTAAATCCCAAGCTTCTACCCATGTGCCTTGAACTTTGTTGTTGTTGCTGAGTCATTTCAATCATGCCCAACTCTTTGGGCCCTTATTTGGGGTTTTCTTGGCAAAGATACTAGAGTGGTTTGCCATTTCCTCCTCCAGCTCATCTTACAAATGAGGAAAATGAGGCAAACAGGGTTAAGTGACTTGCTCAGGGTCACATAGCAAGTAAGCGTCTGAGGCCGGACTTGTACTCAGGTCCTCCTGACTCCAGGGCTGGTGCTCTATCTATCAACTGTACCACATTTAATAAATGCTTATTGGGCTGCATTGAGTCAAACTGTTAAGAACCCAGCCTTTCAAAGAAAGGTGGGGGTGGTTTTGTTTATGAAGGAGTGGGAGGTAGAATGAAGTACCCTTGAGAGCCCTTTATCTTTCCAGGTCTGTTGAGTTTTACCAAAATGATACTATTCAAATAATTCTCCTATTTACCTTTGATTAAAGACTATTCCATTTTTGGACAGTGACTTCATGGCTCCTGATTGAATTGGTTCTTATATGTAAGCGCTTCACCTTTTTAAGTAAATTTTTTGTTGATTAACATTATTTGCCGTTGTCATTTTAAGCAATTATAGTAGCTTTGAAATTCAGGAAGGAGTTTCTATGTGGAATTCAGCAGTTACACTGATTTCTGGACGCCCACAATTTTCTTTGAATGCACTGTTATTTATGGAGAAAAAAATTGTTAGGTTTTGCAAATTCATCTCTTCCCTTTAGATCTGTAAAGCTCTCACATAGACAATAATAATCACTTGCATTTGTGTAGCCCTTATTACAGTTTACAAGACATACTTTCTCACAACAAACCAGTGAAGTAACTTGGGCAAGCAGTAGTTTCTGTCTTGCAGATGATGCAACTGAGGTCAAAGGTCAAGCAATGTGTCTAAGGTCACCCAGCTAGTAAATGTTAGAGTCAGCATTTGAACCCAAGTTTTCTGATTCTAAATCCAATACTCTTCCTATGATACCATACTCAAAGTCGAGTGTGTTCATTTTTCCGTGATCTTCAAATTTTTATTTTTAGAAGGGGCAAGATATCTTGATTTTATACATATAGAACACATCAATAAGGAAAAAGATAATTACAGTTCTTTCCTTTGGATCAGTGGTGCCAATCCTCCTGGGGGACTTAATCAATTCCATTTTGGAATGCCTGCCCTTGAGCCAAACAGTTGTTTAATCAAATCAACACCATCATTGCTTCCAGAAAGGGCCTGTTAATTGATTTGTCCTTTGGCTTCATTCATCTTCCCTTTGACTTCTTTGAGCAAAACTCTTTTCCCTGGATGTCATTCCCCACTATGTGTTGTCTTCTCCTGCTAGAGGAGTAACTTCTTAAGGACAGAGACTATCTCACTTTTTAATATTTGTGACCCTAGTGCTTGGCATAATGAGTTCTTAATCAGTGCTTTCATTTATTCCTTCCAACACACTGAATCAGATAAGGAAAAAAGAAACAATGATTCACCACCTTGAGTTATGAACACTTTTTCAGAGTCCTATATGAACAAAAGGCTAATTGCCTGCCAACTTCCCCTATTACCTGCCATCACTAACCCCCAAGATTCAACCATTCAACTAATAAAGACAGGGTGACATAGTGAAAAAGGCATTGAATTTTGAATCAGAGGACCTTGGCTTGAATGCTAATTCTGCAGCCTGTGTTACTTTGGACAAGGGACTTCATCATACTTGTCCCCATTTTCCTCATCTATAAAATTCAGGGGTTGGACTGAAGGTCTTCTGAGGTTATTTTCAGCTCTATATCTATGAGTTCAAGAATCATTTAGCAACCAAATTGTTCTGGTTTGGCATCACCACCTGGTGGATGATTTAGAGGACCCATTCACCTATACAGTCTCCTTTGGGGTAGCCTCTTTCAGGCTTGAAATGTTTCCACTATTAGTTTCTGCTCTTGAAAACATTTTAGATGAATGCGGGGCTAATTTCTTTTTTTCTCTATAGCTTTGTATGGCAGATAACCTCTCTCAAAAATGTTTCCTCATAACAATTTATGTTAAGACCTAATTTAGCCAACATCTTTCTGTAAACTTAGGCACATATCATATGTTCTACCTTAGTGGCAGTTAAATGGGGGGGGGGGGTGCCTGATTCTGAAGAGGGGAATTTTATGGTCAGCCAATCATCAAGAATATATTAAGTGTCTGCTATGACATTCAATTGAATAAACATTTATCAAACATCCTATGTGTTAGGCACTGTGCTAGGCATTGAGCATATAGAGACAAAAACAGAACGGTCCCTACAATTCTCCCTTCCACATCATGAGGGTTTGGGGGGGTGATGCTCTGGCAGTATAGAAAATCTGCATAAAAATTTTTGGCCCTCCCTTCATACCAAAGAAGTCTGAATTTTTCTTTTTCTTTTATGAGGTGTTTTTGAGTTAAATATTTGGTCATAGGCTTTGTATTGTCTGCTGGTCTTTGCATCTCATCTGTGGCTTCTGCAAAGCTCCCCCAAAATTCCCATTTAATTTCTTATGCCAACCACATTCAATGTTATATTGAAACTACCGCGATGGAGAAAGTTGCGATGTAGAAGGAATAACTGTACATTCTACTAAAGCTAACAGCAGGGGCAAATATGAGGGGATACAAAATATATACATTATAAATGCAAAGTAATTGGGGCAGAAGGAGATCAAGAAAATCTTCATATAGGAAGTGGTACCTGAACTGAGCTTTGAAGGAGTATAGGGATTCTGAGAGGGAGAAAGGAAAAGTGAGTGCACTCGGGGTAGGGATACAGACTGAGCAGAGACATGGAGACATGGAACATCTTATTTAAGGGACAGTGGGTAGGCCAGTTTGGGTAGATCAAAGATTATGTGAAAGGGAGTAATTTGCTGTAAGTCTAGAAAGGTAGGCTGGAGCCAGATGGTGACGGGCTTCAAATGCCAAACAGAAGAGTTTTTGTATTTTATCCTAGAGATAATAGGGAAGCTTCTTGAGCAGAATAGTCACATGGTCAGACCTGTGCTTTAGAAATATAACTTTGTCAGCTGTGTGGAGGATGGATAGGAGAAGAAAATAGCCAGGGTGCTGGAGCAAGTGGCTTTGATGTGGTTAGAGGCTGGCAGTGGGAAAGTCATAATGGTAGGAGAAGCAGGAGTTATGTCTTTTAGGAGAGAGCCTTGGATTGCCAGGTTTCAGAAGTAGTCTGACAGGTGAAAGTGAGAGCAGATGAGAGCAAAGGGCTTCCAGCTTTCTGTGGGGCTCATTCCCTGCCTCTGCTCTCACTTTTACTCATTAAACCACTCTTGAAATTGAGCAGGATAGGAAGTAGAATGATACAGTGAAAAGAGTGATTGCTGGATTCCATGTCAGAGAGACATCGGTTCACTTTTTGGCTCTGATATTCATTGGCTTCCTGTGTGACTTTTGGACAAATTCCTTCACTTCTCTGTAAGTCATCTGCAAAATAAAGAGATTAAGGACCAGATGTCACTGAAGACTCTTCTAGCTTTAAATCTATTTTATGAAGGCACACATCCTCAGCTTTCATACTGTGTCCCCTTCAAAACCATAGACAGATAGATAGATAAGCAAGCAAACCCAAAACAAAGCATTTTCTCCCTTAGACCATTCTTGAGTATATTCTTACTGAAACTTGTTGTTCAGTCATTTCAGTCATGTCCAACTCTTCATGACCCTATTTGAGGTTTTCTTGGCAAAGACACCAGCTCATTTTTCAGATGAGGAAACTGAGACAAATAGAGTTAAGTGACTTGGCCAGGGTCACACATCTAGTAAGAGTCTTAGGCCAAATTTGAACTCAGGAAGATGTCACCCAGCACTCTATCCACTTCACCACCTAGCTGCCCCTTCACTGAAACTACTCCCTCTATTTCCACACTACTGCCTTCAGATAGTCTTGACTGGTCTTCAGTCACCTCAGAATCACCTCTGCCAACACCCAAGTTCTTTGCTGACATGTCTATAGACTCCCTGCAAAACTGCATTCATGTTCCCCCTTATAGCTACCTCCAAAATGGAGAGAGGTTGGGGAAGACATAGTCCTATCCAAGAAGTAACACCAATGTTAGCTTTCTCTGTAGCACTGTAGCATCTCTAGCTCTTCAGGTGATCTCTTTTTCCACATTTATACATACACTCTTTTAAGCCCTCACTTTTCTTCCTTTCTCTTTCCTCTTTTGTCTGGTTCTCTCAGGAAAATCTGTCTTTCTCCCCTTATCTTTGTTCCGTTGTGATCTGTTGTGATTTTTTTTTTAAGGAGTCCAATCTTGGCTGGTAGTGCTAATGTATCAAAGAAAAGGCAAGCCTTAAGCTTCTAAGTGAAACGAGACATAACAAAGAAGCAGTGCTGTTAACCTCTAAACACTCTAGAAATGCCCATAAGTCCCCTTTAAAATCTTCATAGAAATCTCCATGTAGCTTCTCATCTTCTTCCAGTTAAACCAGCTTTTCTGTTTTGTTTTTTGCTTGTTTGTTTTTTTTAAAGACTGAGATTCCCTATCTTGCCCAGGATGGAAATACAGGGGCTACTCATGGGCCTGATCCTGCTCTAATTGGTACAAAGTCTTTAATCTGTTCTATTTCTGATCTAGACTGATTTGACCAATTGTAGGCAGCCTGAAATTCCACCCCTTGTGCCTAAGGACTCACTATCCTGTCACTAGTCTTAGTACAGACATCTGATTGTTTTAAGGTACTGCATCTCAGAACTCCTGAACTCAAGAGATCCACCAGCCTCAGCATGTACCAGTCTGCCAGGCTAAACCAGTTTTTCTACAAGTACCAGCACTTAAGATTGGAGAGAGGGGTTCCTAAAAAAATCCCATCCTTTATTAATTTTTTTGATTACCAGTTACAAATATATTTTCTATTAGTTTTCATTGCAAGAACATTATCCACTTATTTCAAAGATGCTTAATTTCATTAGTATTGGTGCTCCCTCTGTCAGTAAAGTAAAATGCAATGGAAACAGTGGCACATGTGGAGTCATAAGTTTGTTGTTGTTCAGTCATTTCTGTTGTGTCTAACTCTTCATGACTCCATTTGGGGTTTTCTTGGCAAAGATACTGGAGTGGTTTGCCATTTCCTTCTTCAGCTCATTAAATAGATGAGGAAACTGAGGCAAACAGGGCTAAATGACTTGCCCAGGGTCACACAGCTTAGGCCAGATTTGAACTCAGGAAGATGAGCCTTCCTGACTCCAGGCTTGGCACTCTATCTACTGCACCATCTAGTTCAAATCCTAGTTCTGCCACTTACTACCCGTGTGGGAAGTCACATTCACATTTCTGGGCCTCTTTTTCCCCATCTATAAAGTGAGCGATTTAAACTAAATGGTCATGGTCTCTTCCAGTTCTAAATCTATTATTCTATAAACTAACATGGAGGGGGGTTGCACTAGATGAATATATGGTTCTTTCCATATCTATGAAGCTATTAATATAGATCACTATTTCTTACATCTATAGCCAAGGAAACATGGTGACTTGCCTATAAATTTAGCTGGGCTGGTTCTTGGGTGATAGATCTTTTGGGAAAAGCCTAGGAACAGAACTCATGTTTATAATGCATTTTTTTTGTGGGGAAATGTGTTCTGTGTTTGGATTTACAAATGAACTATTGGAACAGCAACTTTTGTAAGCTGGGTATCATCCCTATATAGTATAACAAAAGCTACTCTGTCCTGTGTTGGTGGTAAGGCAGCAGCAGGGGATGGGAGGAGGGTCTAGATGACCTCCAGGATAACCTGGAGCTTTGGGGGCAAGGGAGAGTAGAGATGCTCTCAGGCCAGACAACCAATGAAGGCTCAGTAACAGGAGCAAAAGATTTGTTTGATATGTGATCAATACCAAGTCAGAAAAGCAGTATCCAAGGAATAGGGACAGAGGACATATCCAGTCCACAACAAGTTGAGGAAGCAATAGAGGAACAATATCCAGAGGGTAGACATGAAGTCTTGGTTGAGGTCCAAACAAATAAGTCAGAAGACCAGCCACTGGACCAGTGTCAAAAAGCCTCAGGCAATTTGCTTTCCTCAAAGCATGAAGACAGCTCAACCTACTCAATCAGCATAATGGGCTGGATGTTTCAGGTGCTCCAATCTCTCTCTCTCTCTCTCTCTCTCTCTCTCTCTCTCTCTCTCTCTCTGTCTCTCTCTGTCTCTCTCTGTCTCTCTATCTCTCTGTCTCTCTCTGTCTCTCTATCTCTCTGTCTCTCTCTCTCTGTCTCTCTTTCTCTCTCTCTCTGCCTCTCTCTGTCTCTCTGTCTCTGTCTCTCTGTCTCTCTGTCTCTCTCTGTCTCTTCCCCCCCAGGAGATGTTCTCCTTTCATTTGCCTTTTCCCAACTGCATTTCTAATAAGTACATACAAACGAGCTAAGACGTGTGGTTAACACTTTAGAGAGACAAAGAAGGCAAATAGTCTTTCTCTGTGTTGCTTCATACAGGTTTCCATGACACTACCCAAGGGGAGAAAGTAGATACAAGGATGCTGCCTTGGGGTGTGTAGTGCAGAGGGGTTTGAGCAATACAATTTCTATCCATTTCCCCATAGAAAATGCATTATAAACATGAGTTCCATTTCCAGGCTTTTTCCAAAAGATCTGTCACCCAAAGACCAGCCCAGCTAAATTTATAGGCTAGCCATCAGGTTGCCTTGGCTCTAGATGTAAGAAATTGTGATCTATGTTAATAGGTTTATAGATATGGGAAGGACCTTGGATTACCTTCCTTTCCCCACCCCTACCCCCTGTTAATTTATAGAATAATAGATTTAGAGCTGAAAGAGACCTTGATCATCTATCCTGACACTCTTCTTGCCTCATCTGCCCAAGGAACTTTCTTTTCCCCAAAAAAACCTGGCCCCTTCCTCTACAGTGGCTGCCTCTGTCCACATGTCTACCTCGCTTCTCACGGGCTTTCTCTTCACTAGGTCTCTGCATGTTCTGTGCATCCTGTCAGGAACTGATTTCTTCTTGAAGTGTCTCTCTCAGACTCACTGAAACAACTTTTTCAATTTTTTTTTCTTTTTTCAGTGTTCACTTTTATAAGATTTTGAGTTCCAAATTTTTCCCCTTCCATCTCTTTCCCTCCCCAAGATGGCATGCAATCTGATACAGGCTGCACATGTACAGTCCTGTTATACAAATGAAACAACTTTTAAAAGCCACTTGGAAGAATGGCCTATAATTCTTCATCCTATGGTGTTGCTTCCTTTCTGATTCAATCGAGGGACTTAACTCCACCTCATAAAGGGATCTCTGGGCTTAGTTGCATTTTTATAGTTATTTTAACACTTCATTATCCAGTCTATTTTCTGGGATTAGGTGTGTGAAGGACCAATTCCCTTACAGATGTGTTTGTACACATGGGTCCTTTCCTTCTCTCTTTGACCTCTTTGAAGTCTATGCCTTGAGAAGCAGCATGGTGCAACACCAGACTTAGAAGTAATAAGACCTGATTTTGCTTCCTATAGCCTCTCTATGCCTCAGTTTCCTGATTGAAGAGGTTGGACTTGATGGTCTCTAAGATCCCTCCCAACTCTAAATCTATGTTCTAATTTCTGTTTGGGTATAGTTCCAACTTATTTTTCAGAATTATTGGAGAATTTATGTCTCTACCAACAGTGAATTAGTGTACTTGTCCTTCCACAACCCTGCCATTTTCCAGTTGGTTTTTTTCTCCATCTCTGCCAATCTGATATATATGAAGGGAAACCTTTCAGTGCCTCAGGCAACTCTCAGACTCTTAAGTTGAAGATCAGGTACCTACCTGTATCTGTGGAAGGAGTTTCCTCATCTGAGAGTTCCCAGCATCAATGAATCCCTATCCTTTGACCTTTACATTGCCATCTCCTTTAGGACACATCCTTGAAGTATATATAGCATCTCAATATTTGCAAAATGCTTTGCATTGAACCTTTACAACAACCCTATGAGCTTGGTACTTGTATTATTCCCTTTCTACAGATAAGGAAATTGAGGCTGAGGGAGGTTAAGTGATTTGCTCATGGTCACCAAATTAGTGAGTGCCTGGGGAACACTTCAAATTCAGATCTCTTTAATGCCAACTCCAACATGTTTTTATGAGTTTGGGAGCACGGTGTGGGGTGTGGGTGCCATCTTGTCGTAATTGTCTCAAATACATTTTGTTTTGTAACATTCCAAAAAACTAGTGATTCTAAAATGTAGGATGTTTAGATCGCTGACCCTGGAATCAAAAAGACCTGAGTTCAAATCCAGTCTCTAACCCTAACTAGCTATCTGGCACATCACTTAACCTCTGCCTGCTTGAGTTCTCTCAGCTATAAAATGGGGATAATAACACCTATCTCCCAGAATTGTTGTAAGGATCAAATGAGATAATATTTGTAAAACACCTCACACAGTATCTAGCACATAGTAGTGATGGGGTTGGGATCTGGGCCCCAGAAAGGCCAAATCTCCTTAGTCCCCTCCTCCCATCACCCCAAACTACTTGGCCACTCCTACATCCCTCCCACAGTCTTTCTGTGTATAAGGTCCATCTTGTCTCCATTAAGATGCTGGGATTCCTAAAATCTAGCCTCTGCTGGGATTCTTATGATCTAGCCACTGCTCAGATTCCTAAAATCTAGCCATTGCTTAGATTCTTACAATCTAGCCAATAAGCCAATAGCTTACTAATGTTCAGACTCCTTAAGAGTCTGCCCAATATGATGGATATTCTAATAAACCTTGTCTTTGGTTGAAAGAAGGCTTGGGTCGAATTCTTTCAGGCAAGACCTGAGTGTTGTGATTTTTGGGGTCCCAGTACCCCTGAACCCCTAAATCGCATCATTTGTAGATGCTTAATAAATGCTTGTTCCCTTCCTTCCTACCTATCTGCTTTCCAAATTGGATTTAGAAAAATGAGTCAACATTTCTTTAAGCTCAACAGAAATTTTTGTGCTCCCTTGAGGCATTCACCAGACCTGCCATTTTTTCAAGGAAGACCCAGCTGTCCTACTGTGGAAAAGATAAGATTTCTGCTTTGCTAATGAGGTAGACTTTCCCATGTTTTGACTTTTCAAAAATACTCCTAGTCAGTTTTCCTCCAGGCAAGGCACCTGCTCTCAAATGTGTATTGCCATAGAATCAACTATGGAAGCAGATGTAAATGAGAAGTATGGGCCCTGCCATTTTGACTAAGCAGAAATGTTAAAAAGCTATTATTCGTACTCTGTAAGCCTAGAACTCTGTCTCCTTACCCCAACTTGTATATTCTTTCCCACACAGAAGCACCATTTGACTACTAGAAAGAGAATTTGTGTCATATGTTTAGTATTTATGGTCTTTTTAGGGAAAAGAGTATCACGGATAGCCCATCCTGCAGGTGGGTTACTTAAGTGAATATTTAGGGTAAGGTGCTCCAGTTAGAAATTTATACTGGAAAAAAAATTATTATCGATATAAACTTAAACATCAACAACACAATTAAGTACATATTTACAACTGTTTATATTTTAAATTAAGTCTAACTTATAAAATGGTCACAATATTATTTATTCCTTCTATGACCCCTTCTGTTCCCATTATTTGTTCTTAAACATCCCTATTTTTTGATGAGTTTTCTTTCTTCTTCTTTTTTTTTTTTTTTAACAAAGTTGTAGTCACTCTACGCTGGTCTTGAAGATTTCACACACTGGCATGAAGATTTCATGAAAATCTTCATAGTTGTCATTTTTAATCAATCATTCAACAAATATTTATTAAGCCTCTACAAGGAGCCCCCCACCCCATGCTCTGAATGCCTTCCCTCCTGGCCTTTTCCACTTCCAAGTTTCCCTGGCTTCCTTCAAATGGCAGCTCAAATCCCACCTTTTAGAAGAGGCTTTTCCTCATGTCCCCTGCTGCTACTTTCTTTCCCTCTGAAATTACCTCCCATCTTCTCTTTATATATAGGCCCTGGGGATATGAGGACAAAGAATGAAATAATTCCTACTACAGGGAGATCCCATTCTAATAGAGGAGATAAGTATGCATATAAATATATATAGCATGAATATTAAGTGAATAAATACTAATATGTACAATATTCTAAAATCCAAAGTAGCTCATGAGGGAGGGCATTGGTAATTAGGGGAAGGGGAGGATCAGGAAAAGCTTCGTGCAGAACATGTTGCCTGAGCTCTGTTTTAAAGCAGTTATTCCCAACATTTTTGGTTTCTCAAACCCCTTTAAAATAACAACAAAAAAATGTAATGAACCCCCAGGGTAACTTGATATACTAGACATAATATCCTGTAATTATTTACTGCTCAAGGCACCATTAAAGAGTTTTTAGCACATATTTCTTGGCCCATCATCGTGAAAGCACAAGGGATTCTTGAACCATTCAAAGAGAACCACTGTCTTATAGGAAGAGATATATCCGATGCAGCTGAGAAAAGGAAGGAGTGCCTTTATGCGTGGAGGATGGCCAGGGCAAAGGCAAGAAGTCAGGAGATGCAATGCTGTGTGTGAGAAACAGAGAGAATGCCAGTTTAGTTAGATTACAGCATGCAAAGGGGAGAGGAGGTAGGGGTTGGGAGTAAAAACCAATATTGCTATAAAGAAAGATAAATTGGAAGGTAGACTATATATGACTTTGAAAGCTAAATGGGGGGGCAGCTAGGTGGTGCAGTGGGTAGGGCTATGGCCTTGGAGTCAGGAGAACCTGAGTTCAAATCCGATCTCAGACACTTGATGCTTACTAGCTGTGTGACGTTGGCAAGTCACTTAACCCCATTGCCTCACCAAAAAGCAAAACAAAAAAGAAAGCTAAATGGAATTTTTTTCTTGCCATATTTATTTATTTTTACTGAAGCGATTGGGGTTAAGTGAGTTGCCCAGAGTCACACAGCTGGTGAGTGTTATGTGTCTGAGTTCAGATTTGAACTCAGGTCCTCCTGACTTCGGGGCCTGTGCTCTATCTACTGTGCCACCTAGCGGCCCCTTAAATGGAATTTTTAAAAACTGCATTATAATATACCATATTGTAAGACAATATATAGTACACAAATAAGTCACAATTCTTTCAGCCATTCATTTTATCATTTAGATTGTTTACAGTTATAAACAATGATGCCACATATATCTTCAAGAATACACTAGATCGTTTTTATAGTGTTCTTAAGATATGTTTGATATAATGAGGTCATTGGGTCAAAGTGCATGATTTTTTGTAGCTCTTGTTGTACCTTGCCAGATTGTTCATCAGATAAATTCTACCAATTTGCAATTCCACCAACAATATATGAAAATAATTGAAAAGCTTTTTGTCACTTTTAGTTATTTTGTTCAGTTTGAGATTCTTAAAAAGTAGTATGACTATGTCATCCTCCCCACTTCCAGCTCAATAAACTCCAGTGGTTGCCCATTTCCTCCAGGAGCAAATATAAACTTCTCTACTTAGCATTTAAAGACCTTCATTATCTGACCTTTTCTTACTTTTTACAATCTTGTTACATTTTACTCGCCTCCACACACCCTACACTGGCCTGCTTACACTTAATAAATGTTTGTTATTATTGTCATTGATCGATTGATTGATTGCTGTTACTCACGCAGAACATTGTATCTTTGCGCTGATTGTCCCTCATTCTTAGAATATTCTCCCTCCTCACCACTACCTCTTAGTTTTCCTGACTTCCTTTAGATTTCAGTTTAAGTTCCATCTTTTGCAAGAGAATTTTCTCATCCTCCCAGCTCCTACTTCCTTCCCAACTGAAATTACTTCCTCTCTACTCTTTATATATCTTGTACATGCCTAGTATTGATATACCATCTCTCCCCATAACAATGTGAGCTCCTTGGGGGCAGGAACTGGTTTTGCCTTTCTTTGGATCCCTAATGATCAGCACCTTGCATAGTACATAGGTGCTTAAATGCTTTTTTTCTTGAAATAGTACCCTGAAATTATTTTGATTTGCATTTCCATGGCTCTTTCAAGTGATTTTAAAAATGTGTACTCTCTTTTGTAAACTGTCTTATTTATATTGTTTGAGCACTTATCCAGTGGGGACAGGGGTTTGTCCTTGACTATTTAAGTGGTTTCTTATACATTTCATCTTTCTTTTTATTTCGATAATATGGCTCTTTGTTTTACAAAACCTCTTTTATTTTTATGTAATCAAATCCATTTTACCTTGCATCTCATCCAATCCATTTCCTGACATTTTTATAGCTCTTTTTTATGTTAAGTCTGTGAATCAATTGGAATGGATTATGATCTGTGGTATGAGGTGAGGATCTGAGTTTATTTTTTACCATATTGCTTTTTCAACATTTATTAAGTTAAAAAAAACTTTCCTCAGCTTTTATTTTCACAACCTATTTTTTATCTTTAGTTTATTCCATTGGACTTTTCTTTTTTTTTTTTTTACTGGTTTTTGGAGCGATTATGATAATTGCCTTATTATACATTTTAAAGTTCTCTTTCATCAGCTTCTTTTCCCTTCTTCAAATTCACTCTTGCTATTCTTCCCCAGTAATAATTCCATATAAATTTAATTTATGATTTTATTCATCTATAAAGAAGACTATTGTTATTTTGATTGGTGTTGCGTTAAGTTTGTAAATTAATTTAGAGAGTATTCTCGTTTTTAATATATTAATTCAAATCATGCACCAGCATTGAATTTTCCTTCAGTTGTTTACATTTTTCTTCATTTATGCCAAGATAATTTCATACTTATCTTTATGATGGTCACATGTATGCAGGTAGGTTAATTGCCAAAATTTTAATGGGTTAACAAATTCTTGTTATAAATGGATAATTGTTTTTTAAATGATGGGTTCTGGGTCTTTTTTGTAGTGGTATATAAGAATGCAAATGATGTTTTCTGGGTTTTGTCTCCATTCTGTACCCTTACTGTTATTGTCTTACTTTATTTTTAGCTCATGGAATTGTTTAAGTAAACAATCATGTTTGTCATCTGCAAATAATGTTATTTTCAATTCTCCCTCTCCTACATTAATCACTCTTTTCTTGTTTACTTTGTTGAATGTCTCTCCATGACCCCATTTGGGGTTTTCTTGGCAAAGATACTGGAGTGGTTTGCCATTTCCTTCTCCAGCTCATTTTACAGATGAGCAAACTGAGGCAAACAGGGTGAAGTGACTTGCCCAGGGTCACATAGCTCATAAGTGTCTGAGGCCAGATTTGAACTCAGGAAAATGAGTTTTCCTGGCTCCAGGCCTGGCATTCTATCCACTGAGCCGCTTAGCTGCCCCTTCTCATTTACTGCCTTGTTGCAATTATTAGCATTTTTAATACTAGGTCAAAGAAGTGGTAAGTGCAGTTTTTTACATTTATATACATAATATTATAAATGTTAAATTGGATTTATTATATGTGTCTTCATATCTTTTACCCTCTACTCCTTGTTTTGTGCCTGATTTTGGTGATATAGCTTCTAATAATTTTTCCTGTTACTAAAACTTAAAAGTCTTAGTGAAATTTTAAGCTTTTCTTAAGTAGAATTTTAAATTTTAGTCTTGGTGAAATTTTAAGCTTTTTAATTGCTTAAAACTCCACTAAGACTTTTGGAACACTCTGTATTGTCGGTTTTGTGTTTCAAGAATATAATTTTTATGTTGAAGCAAGATTTCTTCCTTTATTCCTATTCTCTTTAATGTTTTCTTTGTGTATGGATGCTGAATTTCATCAAGATTTTCCTAACTTTAATGATGTCTTGCAATTTTTGTACTTTGATGCCTTGAAGTATCAACAAGAAAGGGTAAGCCTGGCCAAAGAATTCATCATTTAGTGGGCCAACCTGCTGGTGAGGAACCTCTCCTTAATTAGTTAGACTGCTCTTCAGATAACAGGCTCAATCTGTCCCCAGGATGTACTCTGACCACCTTGGCTCCTTGCTCATCTTAGATCACCGACATAGCTTTCAAAAGGTCAGAGACACCCACACTCCATATGAGGAGGCATTGGATGACACAATTTGTGGAGATTTCCTGGGATGCTATGTTAGTCATTTTCCAGAACTGAATACACTTTACATTTCTGGTATAAATCATACTTGACTGTCATAAATGGTTTTTTTTGGATGACTTACTATAGTCTATTTACTTTACATATACGTTTTTAGTATTTTCAAATATTTGATAATGAAATTTTGACCTATCATTTCCTTTTTTAGCATTGTCTTTACTAGGTTTTAGAATCAAGACCACATTTCCCTAATAAAAAGAATTAGATAGCTTAAAATCTTTTTCATTATTTAGAAAGAGTCTATTTAATATAAGAATCATTATTTGAAGGCTTAGAAAATATTGCAATTGGGGACAAATGTTATTTTGTAGGGTCATTCATTGATAATATGATCATATATCTAGAGTTATAGGGGGCCTTACCAGATCCTCTAGTCCAAGCCCTCTGTTTTACAGATGAGGAAACTGAATCCTACAGAGCCCAAGTGATTTATTGAAGGTCATTTATTGAAGGTCAAGTTTAAATTTCAAATCCAGGACTGAAATTCTGGTCTTATGACTCTAAGTTTAGTGTTTATTCCATTGTACCACACTGTCTCCAATGATTCATCATTTTTTTTTCTCTGAAATGAGTCCATTTAAGTTATTTATTTGCTGTTGTGTCCATTCTGATCATTTATATTTTTGCAAATAGTCATCTATTTTCTTTAAATCCTCATGTTAGCGTATAACCATATAATATTCTTAATGTCCTTAGGATTTGTTACGACCTCTTGTTTTGATCTCTAATACTGATGACTTCGTATTTTCTCTCATTTTTTAAAATTAAATTTTTAATTAATTTATTGGTCTTAAAACAGTGCTTATTTTAATTTATCAATTTCACGATTTTTCATATTCTCCTCTAATTGTTCTTGCTCTGATCTTTATCATCTTTTTCTAATTACTTTTGTACTGTTAATGTGTTCTTTATGCATATTCATTATATGCAAATCATACCTATAATTTCTTTAAGTCTTTTTACTAGATGTGTGATATTCTGATAATGGAGTAGAATAGTACCTTACTCTCTCTTTTTATAGTTGTTTTAATAATTCTTTTATTTGATTAATTATTTGGTGCACACAAACTAAATATTTCTATTTATTCCTTATTTAATAACCCTTTCAGCATTATAGGGGCAGCTAGGTGGTACAGTAATAGAGCACCCGGCCTGGACTCAGGAAGAACTGAGTTCAAATAAGGCTGCAACACACTTACTACCTGTGTGACCTTGGGCAAGTCACATAATCCTGTTTGCCTCAGTTGCCTCATCTGTAAAATCAGATGGAGAAGGAAATGGCAAGACACTCCTGTATCTTTGACAAGTAAACACCACATAGGGTCATGAAAAGTTGGACACAACTGAACAACATCAACATTATATATCTCTATTTGTCTTGATGTTTTCTGTTTAATTATTGTTTACCCAATGTTATTACTGCCACTATTGCTTTTCTCTGAGCTTGCAGTTGTCTAATATATTTTAGATCAATACCATATACATCCATATATTATATATATTTGCAACATTTTTTTCCTATAAGCGATAGGCACGTATTTCAGAATCTGTTCTGTATCTCTCAAGCTTTTAATATGGAAATGTACATTATTTACATTTAATATTACTTGAATACATCTGTGATCCCTCTGAGACATGGACACCCTCCAATGATCAGATCAACGCCCCTTGGTGTCTTCTCATCCTGTGTGAACTTGTCCCGGTGTCCCCATAAGTCCTCAGGAAGCAGTACACATCCAGGAATATTAACATTACCTGAATACCAGCTGCACAAAAGTTATCCATCTGTTATCCCTTCCTTTCATGACATAACTAGCTTATCCCCTTTTCTAGTCATGTACCTATGGGATGATGTATTTTATGCCACTTTTAGCATACAAGTAATCGTTGATAATATGCTATAGACTGTTCATACTTACATACAACCCTCAAATTGCCCTTTCAAATGAACCACAATTTTGACTCTGGCTATTTTAGTGTACCATGATTCACACCTTTTTTTATTGATATATTTAAATATGTTCAAGTGCTATTCTTCTAGTCACTAATCTCTAATACTCATTTTGATCTCAGATCTTAATGCTTTGATTTCTCTTACGAATGTTTTCTTTTTACAAAGAGTGCTATTTTTAACTCTAGATAACTACAGGCCTAAAGTATTAAGGTTTTATGTTGATACTGTCTTGCTCTGCCCACGAAGTCCCTCCTGAGCCTAAGTAGGGACCACTTCATTTGTTAGACATTTGTCTACTTAAGGGCTTCTTGCTCTTGCAATGTCTTTCTGCCTGAAAATGAACGGTACATTGTGCAAGGCAGGCAACTTTCAAATTCAGTTCCTTACTTTTAAGACTTGTGGCTATTTTTGTCTGGTAGGAAGAACATACAAAGGGAGAAGCAGTCTAGTAGCACCCATGCTAACCTCATGTACTCCGTAGAGGTTCCAGGGCCACCAATGATCCAGATGACGCATTGAAAGCAAGAATTCTTCATCTTCTTTGTGTCTTGGATATCTTGGAAAGTCTGGTAAAGCATATGCAGCCCTTCTGGTAGAAAAAAAAATTTAATGCATAAAATAAAATCCATAGGATTACAAAGGAAACCAATTATATTGAAATATAGTTGCAAAAATACTTGTTTAAAAAATTCCAAATTCGGGGCAGCTAGGTGGCGCAGTGGATAGAGCACCAGCCTTGGATTCAGGAGGGCCTGAGTTCAAATCCAGCCTCAGACACATAACACTTACTAGCTGTGTGACCATGGGCAAGTCACTTAACCCCATTGCTTAACCAAATGAAAAAAAAAATAAAAACCAAAAAAATTCCAAATTAATGATCCCTGAGTTAAAGTGATTCTTAAATGTTAAATTTCTATTTCTACATTCTACGTTAATAAGTAAGAAAAAAGGAGACCAAATTTTCAGCCATTTCCTCCCCATTTTGCTAGGAAACTAATAAAATCATAATTTTAGAGACAGTGGCTAGATCTGCAATTTCATTAATATAGGAAACTCCATCAACTGATATGGTTGGCACCTTCTTTACAAGTTTGTAGTTTAGAGAGTTGCCTAGAGCATGGAGAGGTTAAATGACTTGCCTGGTCAGGGTCACATAATATGTGGCAGAAGTAGACATTTTCCTGACTCGGAGGCTGGCTTGGAATTTTATGGTATGTAATTTCCTCATTCTTTGCTATTACTTTAAAAACGTGCTGTTTGTTTTTATAAATTTGAAATGTGTCTCAGAGGCATGGATTTTTTGATTCTTCTGGGGTCTTATGATTCTTCCTCTTATACAGTGATGTTTGCTTTTGACCATTGGTGAAATTTTCACTAATGATTTCTAATCAGAAGCAGTGTGATATAGTTGCCTTGGAATCAGGAAGACTTGAATTCAAATCCTCAGGCACTTAATAGCTGTGTAACCACAGACAAGTCACTTTACTGCTGTCTGCCTCAGTTTCCTCAACTATAAAATGGGGACACCAAGTCAAGACATCACGTTCATGATGTCATTGGTCCTCTTCAAGAACACAGGACAACAACAACAATAATAAAATAGGGGTGATAATAATAGGAGATTATAATAATAATCTCCCAGGGTTCTTGTGAGAATCAAATGAGATAATATTGGTAAATTCTTAGTACTGTAGTGCTGATTCATCTTACATTTCTTGATTTTATGTTTCATCCCTTGATTCTTCTGTAGTATAGGTTTTCCTTAAACAAATTGGAGTTTTTCTTCAAACTGTTCATTATCTATCAGATAGTCTTTACCCTTTTTTATCTTTGTAGATTTTCCGTCTTTTCATTTAATACCTTAAAGGTCAAGTAACCTTGGGTGTAAGATAAGTCCTTCTACCCTTTTGCTATCTAAGAGGTGGGAGTAGAACCTCTCTATATTTTCCTGCCCTACACTATGGAGGTCAGGGTGAATAAGTAGTAATTCTTAAGGCCCATAACCTATTATGGGATACTGCTGTTACTACCACTCTCCATGCACTGTTGTTGCTAATATCTCTGTAGATCTTTCACCTCCCCATCCCAAGTCCTCCCATACTTCACCCCTACTTTTTTGCCACAGCCCACCTCTGAGTCTGATGAGGTCTAGAGGTTTAGGGTTGCTGGGACCCAAGATCACGTGGGCCCTACCTGAATGAATTTAACCCAAATCTTCTTTCAGCCAGAGAAAAAGTTTATTAGAGATAAACCATACAGGCCAGTCTCTTAAGGAATCTGAACATTAGTGACACCTGTAAGGATGAGCGGGCATGAGAAAGTTTCAGCGTTTAAATGGGAGCCAGGGTGCTAAGATTGCGGGTTTGATCCCCGTACAGGACACCAAAATATTGAGGTTTAGGGGTACTGGGACCTCAGAATCACAACACGCGGGTCCTGCCTAAAAGAATTTGACCCAAGCCTTCTTTCAGCCAAAGACAAAGTTTATTAGAACATCCGCTATATTGGGCAGACTCTTAAGGAGTCTGAATATTAGTGAGGTATTGGCTGAATTATAAGAATCTGAGCACCTTAATGGAGACAAGATGGACCTTATACACAGAAAGACTGTGGGAGGGATCTAGGAGTGGCCAAATAATTTGGGGTGACTGGAGGAGGGGTCTAAGGAAGATCTGAATGGGAGTGGCCAGTAAACTGGGGTGAACAGACAGCCTGAGTGGGACCTGGACCACTGGCCAAGGGAGAATGGAGCCTAGCTAGAATTAAGGGTGGGAAATGACCAGGGGCCATAGGGAGGTAACAGAATTGGGAGATTGGGTGTAGCCACAATAAAAGGCCAGTTGATGGGATTATAGCCTCAGGCAAAAACCAGAGATTTGGCCATGTTGCAAAACTCCAGGGTTTTTCCTTTTTGGGCTCCAGCTCCCATCCTCATCAGGTCCACTCCCCATTAGAGACCTAGGCGGTGGTTGCGCCAACTGGTCTATTCCTCTTTTTGTAGTTACAGCTGGTTTTAGGAGGTTTGTTTTTTCTTTGGGGGTGGGGTAGGGAAGGGCAGCATTCTTACAGTTTTTGCCATAAGAAGCTAAAGGAGCTCCTCTAGCTTGTGTCTAATCCGTTAGCTTCTCGTTAAGTACACTTTTAAAAAGCATATTGAAAAAAATGAATTTGTGTTTTAGAAATGGACTCTTGGGGCTTATCATTTGAGCTAAATGCCTCTGGAGAATAGAGATTTTAAATTTACTATTAAGAATGGAGAGCAAAACAAAGGAAGCAATGACATTAAGGATTATCTTTTCCTAGGTGAAACATTCCTCATTTCTCCATTTCATGAGACCCAGAATCAGCTTTAATAAAGATTTCACAGGGACTTTTCAACATTCTCTACCCCAAATCATCATGATACAGAATAATGAAGAATTTATTTCTAGGAGAAAGAAAGATCCCTAAGACTTCTTTTTAGCTTGTGAATAATTGCCAAGAATGTACCAGAAAGAACTATTGATTGTAAAACTTTAAGAAAGGTAAATAAATTACATTAATTCAGTCATTTTGTATTTGTTTATTGATGTTACACTATAAGGCACCTCACGGCTGCAAATGAAATAGGGGTTCATAGTTTCTCAAGCCATAGTGCATGGTATGGTTATAACCCAAGAATAATCTTATCCACTGGTATTCAATAAGAAGGATTCAATGTTTGATATGATTAAAAACAAAAACAATATTGTATGAATCCTTTTGCCAAATGTTTTCTTTAATCAAAAAAACTGTATATGAAAAATAAAATTTTATGAAATATTATTTTATTATGAAATAAAATATAATGAATAATTTTATGATTTTTTAAATAAATATTTATGAAAAAGAAATAAAAGGATAATAATATTTGATTTTCTCATAACTAAATGTTTGCCATTTTTGTCAGATAAACTATAACATCCTTATAGTTTGAAGTTTACACACACACACACACACACACACCATCCAGGGTGTTTCAGTAAAAATGTTTACAGACTTCAGTAGTTTCTATAATCTCCTTTGGGGCAGGAACTGTTTTTTCATTCCTTTTCTTTTCCTTTCTTTTTTCTTTTTTGTTCTACATAGGTTCTAGACAGTGCCTGACAATGTAGTATGAACTTAATAAATGCTTGTTGATTGACTTGTAACAATAAAAATTATATTAGAATGCATATAATAGTTGAAGGGAAAATGTTAAACTTTATTGTGAACTTTTTTTGTGTTTTTGTATATGTGTGGCTTGGTCTAGATCTATATTTTTATGGATAGAGGAGGTCCCAATGTGGGATTTTTTTTTTGGAGGAAATCAGGGTTAAGTGACTTGCCCAGGGTCACACAACTAGTAAGTGTCTGAGATCAGATTTGAACTCAAATCCTCCTGACTCCAGGACCCATGCTCTATCTACTGGGCCACCTAGCTGCCCCTGAGTATTCCTTTATTCTGCAACTTATAATTTTAGATTGTTGCTTGGACCACTAAGAGTTTAAGTGACTTGCCCATGCTCATACAGATAGCATGTATGTTGGAACTTGAACCCACCTGGTCCTGACTCTTAGCACCCTTTATCCTCTTACCATGATGCCTCTCTTTTCTGTGTGTTTTTGCAAAGGACATGCCAACAGACTGACATCTATCTGAGCTCATCTTTTCATATTTTCTTTTTTCTTCTCCATCTTTCAGGTAAATGAATGCTCCAATAACTTCTACTTCAAACTTATTGTGAAATCTTGGTAATGCATTTTAGGATCCATGTCTCCACTGTCTTTGCACCTCATAACATTTAATATTTTTCAACAGTACTTTAAAGCCCATTGAAATTTCTTGACATGATTCCATCATTGTCAAATTCTGTATTTCATTGAAGCAATGCTTACTAGGCATCAATCTGGGGGAGAACAAAGTTCTCCCCTCTCTGCCCCACCTCTTACTACCTTTTGTTCCCTAATTCAGAACACTGAGGAATCATTGACCAAGGAGTTATGTCCTTTAATGCAAATGTAGTTAAGTCAGTTATGTAATCCAACTATTGAGGCTTGACAAATTATTGGAATATCTATCCTGATAGTCAGCCACCACAGTGCTCCCATTTCCTTCCCTTCAACAGAATCACTGTCTCTATAGCATCCTTGACTCTAGCTGAAGTAGACCTATAGTTAATCTATGTTCAATACAATTGGTCTTGGTTTTTTTTTTTGCATTTTTTTTTGTTTGTTTTTGCTTTATGATGAGGCAATTGGGGTTAAGTGACTTGCCCAGGGTCACATAGCTAGTAAGTGTCAAGTGTCTGAGGTCACATTTAAACTCAGGTCCTCCTGACTCCAAGGCCCAAGCTCTATCCACTGCACCACCTAGCTGCCCTACAATTGTTTTTTAAAACCATGTATTAAGGCACCTTCTGTGTGTAAAGATCCTACCTAGGCATTTATGGGCAGGTTTAAGACCACTACTACATATGCATTATTTAAATGGGCAAATGAGTTCTGAGTTGTATACAACTGACTTATAATAGCTAATAATAATAATAGCTAGCATTTATATAGTACTTTAAGTTTTATAAGGTATTTTACATATTATCCCATTTGACACTCCCAACAACCCAGTTTAGTAGGTGCTTTTATAATTACCATTTTACTGATGAGGAAACAGAGGCTAGCAAGTATCCAAGGCAGCATTTAAACTCAGATCTTCCTCATTCCAAGTAGCAGCTTATAAATGTACATTAGTAACACAGCTTTTTGATAAACTATAGACTATACTTTGATTACTGAGTCAAACACAAATATCATATTTCTAAGTTCTTACTCAAATGTTTTGGTAGACCCATCTTCTAATCACTAACAATACACCTTCTGTCAACATAAATTGCAACCCTATGCAGGTGTCTTTCCATAAATCATTCAAGCATTTAGTGCAGCTTTATTGGCCACTTTTGATGTGTGGGCCACCAAAAGAGTAGGTCAATGCATTCTTCAAGCCCAATATAACTTTGTAAATCCTTGTAAGAACTTCTATAATATTCACTAAAACTCTTAAGCACATGCAGATATTCTCTGGCCCTTTCCCCCTCCATCTCATTATCTGTCCTTCAGTCATTTGGTAACACTTTTTTCCTTACGTGTATTATTGGCTCTTTCTATATTAACCAGCTTATTTCCTCTGGTCATACACACTCTTTATGCTGCCTTCTGTACAACTCCTTGTACACAAGTCATTATAGTGCAACCTAGTCATGGTTAGAACTAGAAAAAAAGGCAATCATATAAGATTCAGAGCTAGAAGGGACCTAAGCAATTATCTAGCCTAATCTACTTCAAAGAAAGATGCTATCTGCATCCAGAGAAAGGATTGATAAATAGAAGTATGTATAGAATAATTTTACATACATATGCCTATTTGTATCTAATGGTAGCCATCCCTAGGGCAAGGGGAGGGGAGGGGAAAAAAAAGAAATTTACATGATAACTTTAGAACATATTTAAAGGAATAGCAAGTTGTACATAATAGATTTGCAGTTTCGTGTGCAATCATCTTTTTTTTTTATTAGACTATATTATGGGAAAAAAAGAAATAAGAAATCTGAGGCCCAGAGAGGTAAACCAACTTGTCCAGTGTTACATAGTTTGAAAGCAATGGAACCTGGATTTTATCCTATCTTAGTACTCCAAACCCAGCACTCTTCCTGCTATGCCGCACTGACCTGCATTGATATCTGCTGGAGAGCATGATGGTGGAATATGGCAGAATCTAAGAAGCAACTAGTCTCATATCACAAGTTGCCTAAATGAATATAATTGCTGGTTTTAGCTTCAGTATATTCCCAGAAAGCTAGCAGGATCACCTGGGTGATTTAGGGTGGTTTAGAAAGATTTTCAAATCTTTATAGCCTGCACTCATTACTTACCTCCACCAGGTGGCATCAGAGCAGACTGATTTAATTGAGCTGAACACTAGTAACCTGGAAAAAATTGACAAATTAACTGGATCCAGGTTTCCTATTGACAAAATGTAAAGTGACACCACCTCCCCTCCCCCCGCCACCCCCAGAGGACTACACACTTTGGATATAGTTAAGCTTAGTAAGACGTTTTGCCTAAATTGGCCCTATTTGCCATTTGTCCATTGCTTTTCTGGGGAATTTCCCTATGTGCATTTGACCCCTACTGCACTGCCTAGTGGTCACTTGATAAATAGTTGTTAAATTGAATTGGATTTCAGTAGGCCAAAATGAGGGACAAGAACATTCTAGTTCACCTGTGTGAGCTTGGAAACAGAAAGTGTCATGATATGGTAAGAAAACAAGTCTGGGTTTTTTCCCCCTGAAAAGGTAGGAACAGTTTGTGAGAACACAAATGATAACAGGCACATCAGACTGGCATGTCCTGAATCTCATGCTTCCTATGGAGATTTTGACTAAAAGTTTTGTTGTTGTTCAGTTCATTTCTGACTTTTCATGACACCATTTGGGGTTTTCTTGTCAAAGATACTAAAGCTGTTTTCCATTTCCTTCTCCAGCTCATTTTATAGATGAGGAAACTGAGGCAAGTAAAATGACTTGCCCAAGGTCACACAGGTAATGAGTGTCTGAGGCTGGATTTGAACCCAGGTCCTCCTGTATCCAGGCCTTGCACTCTATCCACTGAACCACCTTCATATCTATGACCTATATAGTCTTGTGTCTCTGAGGGATCTCTAATTCTGCCCCTTTAATGCTGAAAGGGAAATTAAATAAAGAATAAATAGATTGAAAGGTAGAGTTAATGAAAGGGAAGGTATTAGGTTGAAATAGTAGACTGTAGCCAAATCATGAAGGATCTGGCTAAGGAGTTTGAGTTTTATCCTAGTCACAATGGGGAGCCATTGAAGGTTGCCATGGTCAAACTTGTTCATTAGAGAGATTATTTCAGCAGCCATGTGGAGGGAGAAATCAAGAAGGGAGAGAGACTGAAGGTAGACCTGTAGACATTGCTTAGCTCAGGCAGCACTCATTTGAGGAGAAAGAAGGCCCTCTCTCCTCTTCTAAGTCCACTGTTTTGTGCTTTTCACCATCTAATGTCAGGAGGCAAAAATTATTGATACTATAAAGGCCATGATTCAGTATTGTTTTGTCATATACCAGCACCAGAGAGATCAGCTTAGTGCAGGCAGTCATAGTTGAACAGAAGAGAATTGGGGTCAAAGATCCAACAGGCATTGCATAAGCTCATAAGCAAAAGGATTTTCAGATTTGAGGCCAGCTCAATGACTCTAGTTCTCTTGATTTTCAAATTGTTTATACTATTATTGCTCTGAGACATACTGGGAATATAAAAACCTGAGTTTGGTTTGGACTATGTCTTCACACAGGGCAGCTAGGTGGTACAGTGGATAGAGCACCAGGCCTAGAGTCAAGAAGACTCATCTCCTTGAGCTCAAATCTGGCCTCAAACACTTACTAGCTGTGTGACCCTGGGCAAGTCACTTAACTCTGTTTGTCCCGGGTTCCTCATCTGTAAAATGAACCAGAGAAGGAAATGGCAAACCACTCCGGTATCTTTGCCAAGAAAACCCCAAATGGAGTCAGAAAGAGTCAGGCGCAACTGAAAGAACTCAATAACGACAAAAATGCCTTTATATTCTCAACCAAAATTCTATGACTTAATTTTGTCTTGTTTTTCTTAAAGAAAATAAAGAGAATACTCGGTAAATTATCAACATACTTCACATTTATAATTTGTCTTAAGGTTTATCAAGAGTTTTCCCTGCAATAACCTTGTGAGGTAGGGTAGCTAGCATAAATGATGTCCTCCATTTTAGACATAAGACAACTGGGACTCAGAAAAGTTGAATTATCTGTGCACAGTGATATAAATAATAAGTGTCAGCAAAAGAATTCAGAGCATAGATTATTCTAGGCAGACAAGTGGTACAGTGAGTAGAGTGTTAAACTTGGAGTCAGGAAGGCTCAAGTTTAAATCTTATCTCAGACATTTCTTAGCAGTGTGATTCTAGGCAAGTCACTTAACCTCTTACAAGCCTCATTTGCTTCATCTATAAAATGGGGAAAATAACAGCACCTATTCCTCAGAGGTGTTATGAGGATAAAATCAAGTAATATTTGCAAAGCACTTTGTAACCCTTAAAAAGCTATATAAATGTGAGCATTTATATTATAAAGATTTTAGAGATTAGAAAATAGGTGTATAGATTAATAGTTGCTGATTACTTTTTTGGTTGATAAATACCATCCATATGTTTTATAATTTTGGAATCTTCTTCCTTCTTTCAGGCATATTGAAAATTCTATCTCAGAGTGCTTTTATTTTTTAATTAATTGTTTTTTTAAATTAGCAAGCATTTGTTTTCTGTCCCTCTTCCACCCCCAATGGAAAGCAAAAGAAAACAAAACCCAACCCTAGTAATAAATATTCCTAGTCAAGCAAAAAATATGTTTCAACTTCTCTGTTAGGAGGTAGGTTGCATTCTTTTGGCAAAGAGCCAGAGTGCTTTTAAAAGTGTCACCTTCAGCATGTTTCATCCCTATGCTCTCTGTGTTCCAGTCCAGTTGCTCTGCCAGACTTATTAAATGTCATTTCCCCTTCCTCACATAGCACATCAGGTACTGAGACAATAATGGAGTCCAAATGTGATGCTTTCACTCTAATCATAGGTCACTTTGGAAACATTGGCATATCTCTCATTTCAAATCTATTTGTCAGCCTCCTTTTAATTTAATCCACAAGTGATTGGAGGATGACACAGGTTAGCTGGGATCACCTCAAGTTTTCTGTAGGACTCTTCTCTCTTCTATTGCTTTTCACTATAATGCTATTTAAAAGCTTCCATAATCTTTGCAAAAGATTTTGTATTCCACATGGCATGGCTCTTTGCTGCCATGTCTCTTCTAGGCAAGAAGATGAAATGTCTGCTGACTGAGATGGCTTCTGGGGGGGTTTTTTTGTTTGTTTAGTCAGTGTATTGTGAGAAATGCTTTGTATTGGTTACATTTCTCTCAGGAATCATGGTACATTTCCTGTTTTTCACAATTAATAGCTCATTTAAATAAGTTAACAGTTGCCTTGAGCCACAGTCAATGAATGAAGTTTCTTCTTATATGCAACATTTTTTCTAATATAGAATTCATTTTGACCTTTCCTCTAACTTAAGGGTCCTTAACCTGAAGTCTGTGAAGTTGTTTTTCAAAAAGTATTTTCCAAAAAAATAATTGCTAACTGTATTTTTAGGATAATTGGTTTTCTTTCTAATTCTGTGCATTTCATTTTATGAATTTAAAAACATTATTCTGAAAAGGGGTTCATAGGCTTCACCACACTGCCAGAGGGGTCCATGACACACAAAAAAGTTAAGAATCTCTTCTTGGGGGCAGCTAGGTGGTGCAGGGGATAGAGCACCAGCCTTGGATTCAGGAGAACCTGAGTTCAAATTTAGCCTCAGACACATAACACTTACTAGCTGTGTGACCTTGGGCAAGTCACTTAATTCCGTTGCCTAGCCAAAATAAAAAAAAAAAAAAAGAATCTCTTCTCTAAGCAATCAGTCATCTTACTACACAGAGCTTATTCTGAAGTTACTCCCATTTTGGTAACCATCCACTGCCTATTTGTTAAGAGATAGTTTCATCTTTTGTTGTGTTGTCTGAGACTTGCTACACAATAACAACAAACATTTATCTAGTGCTTACTAGGTTCTGGCACTATGCTAAGCACTGTTACAGTTATTATCTCACTTGGTACTTACAACAACCCTAGGAGATAGGTGCTGTTATTATCCCCACTTTACAAATGAGGAAACTGAGGCAAATAGATGTTAAGTAACTTGCCAAAGGTCACACAGCTAGTAGTGTCTGAGGCTAGATTTGAATTCAGGTCTTCCCAACTCCAGGCTTTGCACTCTATCCACTGTACCACCTAGGCATGATGTATAGTCTTGTGTCTCTGAGGGATGTTCAATTCATTGGTCTCTTTCATTTTGTCATTCTGAAACCTATTTTTCACCATTTCCACCTAAGTTCACCTTCTCATTGAAGTAAGTGTCTCCATTCTTTGTCCCTTTTCACATGAGGTAGAGTGGGAAGGACCCTTAGAGATCATCTAATGCACCTCCTCCCTATTTTAGAGATGAGAAACCCGAGACCCAAAGCAAAATGATTTGTTTAAGGTCACAGGTAGCAGTAGGACCAAGGTTTGAATTCAGGCCGTTAATATTGCCTTAATTTGGAGATTCCATCAAAGTCTTTATAGTTTTTTTTTTTCTCTTTCTTCCTCCTGTAATCAGATGTTGGCATAGCAACTACAAATATTTCCATGTTGGTCTTCTTTGCTTATCATCATGATGAGCACTCATGTCCTCATAAAATCACTTCCCATGGAACTTTTTGTTTGTTTGCTTCTTTGGTTTACCTTTGAATTATGTTTGGAACTCTCAACCTACTCCAAAAGGTTGACAGAGAAGAGTCTAAAATAGCTGTAGCATTAAATAGCTGTAGCATCCCTGAACTGTTTCATAAAGGCCTTATGATCACTACATACTCACTTAATTTTAGAAGACTGATCCCCGACAGATAGAAAAAGTACCATGTGTAGCAGAGCACACAACATGTCCAGGCAAGGGGAAACAGGCATGGGGCCAACCTCTGATTTTAAGTCACAGAGTAGCATACTCACATCAGAGAAGTCTCCTGCGGTTTTTCTGGCATTGTAAGTTTCATGAAGTCCATAGACTTACCTGAGTCTGCCCCAGCTTCTAAAGATAGCCAAAACAACTATAAGTGCTTCACAATAGTAGCAAGCCTCTTTATGCTGGCTGGAGGAAGGAAAATCTGTTCTTCTTATTCCTTAACTTGTTTCTTCTGCTATGGAGAAGAAATACACTCACGCACCCATAATGACGGTGAGATGCAGCCCAGTTAAGGACTCAACCCTCCCTTGCAAGTATTAACATAATTAATAGTTTTTTTTGCCAGGAAAACTTATCTTCCTGAGTTCAAATCTGGCCTTAGACACTAACTGTGTGACCCAGAGCAAGTCACTTAACCCTGTTTGCCTCAATTTCCTCATCTGTAAAATGAGCTGGAGAATGGCAAACCAGTATCTTTGCCAAGAAAACCTCAAATGAGGTTATGAAGAATTGGAAATGACTGAACAATGGCCTTACCTCCTGTGTCCAGAATGATGACAGAAGCACCCATTTAAACTAACTCTGCCATCTGCTTTATTCACTGATGGAGGAATTTTTTCCATGTAGTACAATTTTTTTTTTATTTTCTGATTTTACTTATAATGAGAATATAAACAGGGACATATTTCAGTTCCTCCAGTAATGTATTCATTTGCTCATTGAGCAAAGATCTAAAAGCAGACTAAATTAAAAATGTTAATGTTTATAGATGGTCTAAAAACCAGGTGATTGTGTGAAGAAACTGATCTATATCAGTGCAGATACACCTTCACAAGGCTGAATCAATCCATCCATCAATAAATATTTATTAAGCAGTTACAAAGTACAGGCACTGGGCTGGGCATTCAAATACCAAGAATGAAACAATGCTTACTTCCAAGGGGTTTACATTCTGTCGGGGGAAGACTACAAATACATATAAAAATATACATAGCATAATTATATAATGAATAAATGCAAATACATACAAAGTAGTTAAATACAGGTTAGAGTGGGAGAGAGGACCCGAGCAGTTGGGGACAATAGGAAAAATTGCAAAAAAGGATGGTTGAATTGTTTCTTAAAAGAAGAGAAGGAACCCTGTGTTTCAAAAGTAGGGAGGGAATGCATTCTAGGCATATGAGACCACCAAGGCAAAGGTATGAAGATGGGGAGATGGAGTGTCCTGTATGTGGAACTAAGAGCAGGCTAGTTTGACTGGTTTGCAGAGTGTGGGAGGGGGAGTAATATCCAATGATGCTGGAAAGATAGGTAGGGGTAGAGTGTGTTGGGCTTTAAGAACTAAATGTAGGAGTTTAGATGTAAGCCTCGAGGTCATAGGAAGCTACAGCGGTTGATTGAGTAGGGGAGACCACAGATCTTTAAAGTATTGAAGATAAAGAGACACAAAGCACAATAAGAATTGAAAGAAGGGAAGATCATTTCCACCAGGAGGGAATAGTGAAGACTTTATAGAAGAGTATGGCATTTAATACAGGCCAAAAGACAGAAATGGGAGAAGGGTATTCCACGCATGACCAAAGATATCAATTTATGCATGGAGATGCAGATTATGTGCAGGGGAACCATATAAGCATAAGACTGTAGATGTAGAGAATGACCAGGCCTAGATAATACTTAAGATAATGTTTTACAGTTTGATCTCTACATTATCTCCTTTGAGCTTCACACTATCCCTGAGAGGTAGGTAGTGAAAAATATTATTGCCCACATCTTCCAGTTGAGGAAAATGAAGTTTAGAAAGGAAAGGTAGTTTCCCCAAAGTCACATAGCTAATAATTAGCAGAACTGTGATTGAAACTCTGCTAACTCCACCAGACTTTATCCACTAGACTACACTGCCTGTCATCTGAATTTAGATAATTAAGTATATCATATTGTCTAATTCATACCTAGTACAGAAGTTTAACCTTTTTATAAACCTTATAGATTAACTAAGGTAAAGTGGATGATTAATTCCACAGGCCAATTCATTTTAGCAAGTATTTAATCAATCACCTACTATATATGTTAGGAACAGTTGATAATGATAACAGTGATTAAAAAGTGAGTTTCGGACAAAAAGCATGTATGATATCTTTAATGTCAAATCTCTTCTATAGTCTAGAACTATCTAGAATAGTCTCCATCCAAATAATAGATTTTCTGGTTTTGTTTTTTTTTTACAAAGCAAGGAAAGATTCAAAAAGCAAAATTTCCCATGCAATTGTAAAACATAAAACTCTCAGAAAATTCAAGTGTTGTTAAGGCAAAAGTCCTCCAGATTGAATTCTATTATTTTGAAGAGCACACTTTCACTTAAGTCTTCCATGATATCTAAAAGAACATCTGTGAAGGTCATCTCACTCCTCAAGAGCCCTGTTTACAAACCCTCTTCCTTTTTTTTTTTCATCGAAAATAACATGCCATCTGAAATTAAGTTTTAAAAAAGATGCCATACTCTCTGCCATTATGATCATCATCATATAAATAGAGATGTTTACCGAAAGCTAATTGTGTGTTTACATGCCACTAGACTAGGCACTCTATGGGGCTATAGAAAGCATAGCTTTTCCCTCAGGGCATTTAAAGTCTAAAGGAGAATACTAGACAGACAAGATGGATAGGATTTTAATTGGCAGAGATGAACAGAGAGTTGGTACCGCTGGGAGAAATTCCTTGATTTCCTTCCTATGATCATTGAAGCAATGCTGTCAGCTGAATTTGATTGGTCAACAAGCATTTATTAAGTGCCTACTATGTGCCAGGCACTGTTTCAAGTGTTGGAAGCAGTGTGATATAGTGGATAGAGCAGGACTTAGTATCACTAAGGAGACAATAGACTAGAGAGAGGTATATGAGTAATACCCAGTCTCTAGGCTCCACCAGCATCCTCTTGATGACAACAGATGGCAACAGAAAGCAAGAGTTGCCCAGGTTGGTTAGATCTGAGTGAGTTTTAGCTTCCATTGTTGAAGAGAATGAAGAGATGATAGATCCATTTGAATGGTTGAGTTGAGGACTATTACCTCTTTACACAGAACCCCAGAATCATGGGACAGATTACTTTTTTTTTTTAAGGCAATTGGGGTTAAGTGACTTGCCCAGGGTCACACGGTTAGTAAGTGTCAAGTTTTTGGTCTGAGGCCAGATTTGAACTCAGGTCCTCCTGACTTCAGGGCTGGAGCTCTATCCACTGCACCACTTAGCTGCCCCGACAGATTACTTTGTATGTTTGACCAAGCTAATGCTTGAAAATTTTTATTGGTGCCTTTTGTTTTCATGTCATCTTTATTTTTAAATGGAGCCATTCTCCCTTCCTAGAGGACCCACCCCTCATAACAAATAATAAAACAAATAAAGAAGAAAACACTTCAACCAAGTTTTACAGTGTATGCAATGTTACTCACCCATAGATCCCCCTCCTCTGCAAAAAAAGGGAGGCAAGTGTATTATCTTATCTCTTTAGAAACAAGCTTGATCAAACTAATCTTGTCCTAAAAACACATTCTTCTTTCACCCTACAAATTCCCATTTTCCTTCCCTTGTAATTTCTAGACTTCCTTCTCTTGTACGTGTATGAGTGTAATTGCTGCAGTGTGTAAATATGAAACCCCAAATCACTGTGCACACTGGAGAGAACTGAGCCTGGCAGAGAATCAGAGCACAGCAGGGATGAGAGGGAAGAGACACCATCAGAACCGGGATCCCTGAAGTGTAGTCAATTAGGCTCCCTCCAATTAGCAGCAGCCATTTAGCACCCAAGACTCCCCCACAGTACTGACACAGTTCTGTTTCAAGTCAGTTGGGTGCTGTTCTTGGAAATTAAGGGACCCTAACTAATTGGACAGTAAAGGAAGAATCTGGTCTAGATGACAGTGCTTAATAGTGCTTTCAAGAGATCTTGATGCCCCTTCTGGCTCTGAAGCTAATACTGTGTGACACACATCAAATGTCATGTAACCTTATTTTCCTTATTTCCTTTCATAAAATGAAAACTTCCTCCACCCTCTTATCCCTAGTATCAACTAATCATTATTTGAAAATTATTTTTCATTGTTTCAAATATGAAACAAAATGAAGTACTACATAAAATTCTGACGTTCTGTCATTCAGGAAAGGCTCTCCTATCCCTTCTTTTTGGGGTAGGAGGCAGAGAATCACACCTGTGACTCCATTAGCCTAGAATAGTGGTCTCCAAAGTGAGATGTACATACCCCAGGGGGTACATGAGATGACCCAAGGGGTGCACTTTGTGGGACAAACCAATCTGAAGATGGATTATATCCCACCTTCACAACTCAAATACAACCCCACTACTCCCTTCAATAGGTTTGCCACCATGGTCACAAGATGAATGGTGGGGGGGTGAGTGCCTAGGCAATGGGATTGGGAGGGGAATTTTCCCAATGGTGCCAATGTGTGTCCAGGTCTCAGTTATAAGTACTCCAGTGGCTAGCAGACTCCTTTCAAGCAGCAATGCCTACTGGTAGCTGAATGTACACTCCTATACCCAAGTTCAAGGACAGGATCTTGTTTCTTAGTGTCTCTGCAGCTGGAGGATTGAAGCCATGGAGAAAGCAGCACCCACACAGCCACTAGAAGCCTTGCAGGGGTTACTTCTCCCAATTTTAATGATAATAATAACTATTGTTGTTGTTAGCTATTTAAGCTATCATTTATAAAGTGTTTTAAAGTTTGGAAAGCATTTTACAAATATTTCATTTTATCCTCACAACACTGGGAGATAGGAACTATTATTATTGATGAGAAAAATGAGGAAGATAGAAGTTAAGTGATTTTTCCAGGGTCACATAGCTATTAAGTGTAGGAGGCCAGATCTGAATGTAGATATCTCTGACTCCAGGTCCAGCACTCCATCTACTGCACCATCTTGATGTTGTTGAATCCTTTAGGTCATGTCTGACTCTCTGTAACTCCATTTGGGGTTTTTGTGACAAAGATACTGGAGTGCTTTGCCATTTCCTTCTCCAACTCATTTTATTGATGAAGAACTGAGGCAAACATGGTTAAGTGACTTACCCAGGGTTGTACAGTTAGTAAGTATCTGAGGTTGGATTTGAACTCAGGTCCTTCTGACTCCAGGATCAGAATTCTATCCACTGTGCCACATCACTATACTCTGAGCCATCTAGTTTCCAGTTTTTTCTTGGGTTCTCATGCTTCCCAGTTTCATCGTATTGTTCTAGCTCATCAATACCTTCCTCCTCCTACCTGCTCTCCTCTGGGTCACTGATGCCAGCTTGGATGATCTCAGAATGGCAGTGGGGACAGGCAGGGGTGAGTACCCACAGAAAAAGAAGGCTGAGAAGTGAAGCAAATAGCAGCTTTGGCTCAGATGAGAAAGAGAAAACAATAGGAATTCCATTCAATTCAATGCAAATATTTATCATAACAAATTAGTCAACACCCTACCTCCCTCAATTTCCTTGACAGTCATTAACCAATGCAGGAAAATGGGGGAAATTAATAATAAAATAACAGTAATAATGTGTATGTGTGAAATAATAATAAGTGTGTGTGTGTGTGTGTGTGTGTGTTCTCTCATGAATGAAGACACTAAGACAAAGACCAACAGAAACAGAAGAATCTGACCTCTTGGTGTTCAGTATTTAGCTTCTGGTCAAGCAGTCATACTATCCATATCTCAAGCTTCTCAGGGATAAATAATTGTATTTATGTAATTCCTCTACCCTTAAAATAATTTATTAAAAAAAAGAAAAAATAGGGGCAGCTAGATGAACACCGGCCCTGGAGTCAGGAGGACCTGAGTTCAAGTCCGGCCTCAGACACATGATACTCACTAACTGTGTGACCCTGAGCAAGTCACTTAACCCAACTGCCTCACAAAAAAAAGAAAAAAGAAGAAGAAAAAATAGTTCTTCAGGTAGCTATTTATACTTTCAACTAGTTGTCTTTCTGTACATTGTACATCCAAGAAAAGTGATAGCAACAGTGAAAGATCCATCCATTTTTCAGGCAGGTTCTTTCCAGTGTATTTCAGTTCTCTGGGCAATGAATTTAGAGCCTGTCCTCTGAATCACTGTAGCACAAAGTGTTAACCAAGATTTTGAAAAAGAATAAAGTATATTGAATTAAATTTTAGTCATTAAAATTTTTGTGTGTATGAATACAAAAAAGTTTTTGGTACTAATAATAAGTAAAATAAGACTTAAAATATTATTTCTTTCATCTTTAATTCAACCTCAATTGTACATAATCTATTAGGACAGAAGTATATGTACGTAATTTTAAAGTAAATACATATCTATTGGGTGAGCATGTGTATAAATATTTTACTGACAGAAATGCAAGATCAAAAAACTTTGTAGGAAATTCCCTCTGCCACTGGAAATTGGCACCTGCTCTACTCTTTGTATTCTTAGAGTTCTTTTAGCATGGGGATTGTTTTATTCTTTGTACTTATTTCCCAACACCAACAAAGTGCCTGGCATGTGGTAGGTATCTAACAAACACCGGATGATTGATTGCCTTGCTTAGGGTCACATGACCAGTATATATTAGATCTGGACCCAGTCTTCTTAATATCTTAACCTTCTCTTTATCTGCTATGCCATGTTTCTTCCCCTACTACTCCATGTCTGCTATAATTCTACCATCACCACCACCACCATCTCTGCCTATTGAAGTATTCCTCCTCCCTCAAAGTCCAGATAAGGTTCTACTTTCTCCATGTAACCATCCATGCCCTGCCCTCCCCCTCCAACCAAGTGAAAAAAAAATCTCCCTCTCCTCAGATTTCTTATAGCACTTTGCCTGGACCTTTTCTTTTCACTTAACCTACTCTTGCTTCCATCATAATTATTTGACTACCTGTCTTTCCCATTTATTGTAAACTCTGTGATAGCAAGACTTGAAAATACTTGCATATTGTAGGCACCTAAAATATTTGCTGATTTTGAATTTTAATTGAAGCCAAGAAAAATTAAAATATACATTATTATAAACTATGAAACCCTCATTATAGCCTACCATCCTCACAAGTTATTGTTCTGTATCTTTCCTCCCATTCTAGTCAAACTCTTTGGAAAACTTGTCTAAACTTGCCTTCACTTCCCCTCCTCTAATTTTCTCCTAACACCTCTATAGTCTAACTGCCAAATTCTTCCCTCAACTGCAATTGTCCTTTCCAGAGTCAGTAGTTTTCTCTTCATTGCCATACCTAATAGTCTTCTTTTAATCATTATCTTTTTTTTTACACTTTTGACCACTGTCTTCTCCTAGATGCTTTCTCATCCCTAGGTTTTTATAGCACTTTCTTAATTCTCTTACCTATCTGTTCATTCCTTCTCAGTCTCCTTTCCTGGATCATCATTCACAATACATGCCCTAATTATAGCCATCTCCCAAGCCTTCATCCTGGGCTCTTTTTTTTCTCGTGGTGATTTCATCTGCTCTCATGGATTTAATTAGCATTTCTCTCACAGATAACTCTCAGATCTATATTTCTAACTCTTGTCTTTACAGGGCCCCTGTCCTGTATCACCAATTGCCTAATAGACATATTGAAGTGGATGTCCTATGGACATCTCAAACTCATTATGTCCAAAACTAATCTCATTATCATTCCTTCCAAACCGATCCAACTTCCAAAATTCACTGTTTCTGTCGAGAGCAGCACCATCCTTCCAGTCACCCTGGTTTGCATCCTCAGCTTCTCACTCCTAGTCATTCCACAGCAATCAATCAATAAACAGTTATTAAGTACCTACTATATGACAGGCACTGTGCTAAGTACAAATCTGAACAGTTGTCAAATCTGCTGTTTCTACCTTCACAACATCTCTAATATCCATCCCTTTCTTTCCATTCATATACCTATTCATCACCTTTTACCTGAATTATTGTAGTAGTCTTCTAATTGATCTCTCTACTCCATCATTCATACAGCTGCCAAACTGATTTTTCTACAACACAATTGTGGAAGCATATTTAAGATCTCCTTTTTTAGTTTCTCTAGAAATATTAAGAAATTTTTTTTCTTTAAAGTTCTTCCCAGACTCTTGGAA
The DNA here is from genome assembly GCF_900497805.2 of Vombatus ursinus. Lineage (NCBI taxonomy): Eukaryota > Metazoa > Chordata > Mammalia > Diprotodontia > Vombatidae > Vombatus > Vombatus ursinus. Next base: position 39,450,517 of record NW_020954610.1, read on the forward strand.
ACTTACTTGGAAAGTTTGGATAGGTCAGGATTAAAGGACAAAGGGCCTTTCTTTAGGTGAAAAAATGACAGTGACAACCAGAAACTTAACAAAGAGTACCTCTTGTCTAGATAAGAACATTTCCTTTCCGCACCCCATTTTGTGACCATGATATTGACCTGTCTAAGGGCAATCTTTTCCCTCTATTCCCTGAAAGGATCAGACTTGGATCTATCCCTTGAGAAATACCCTCTTCCATTCAACTCAAACTGCCTCCTATCAAAGAAAGTCTTGCAGAAGGAAAGGAATACAGATATGTTTGCTCAGTTCTGAGATGTTAACCCAGGCTATATTTTAAGATATCTTTCCTTTATTCAAGATTCCTATAAATGTTACTTGAAATCATCTAGGGGCAAAGAGCCATGTCAGAGGGCATGAGGAAACTGCCACTTTGGATGTCTTTAAGTCAGAAATGATAGGAATTAAATTAAATGAAAATTGTTTCTGGTAGGGTGGTGTCTGAACACAGAGTACAAAATTATTTTTTTCTTAGACCCAAATCTTACCATATCATTCACCTGATCTAGGATAAAATACAAACTCCTCAGTTTGGCATTAAAGCCCTTTACAACCTGATCCCAACCTACCCTTACAACTTTATTTTGCATTACTCTCCTTCATTCACTCTATGGTCCAACCTAACTGCCCTTCCTACTCCTCATACATAGCCCTCCATCTCCCACCCCAATACCTTTCTACTAGCTGTTTTTCATGCCTGGAATATACCACCTCCTCACCTCCATTTCTCAGAATTTCTATATTCTATCAAGGTTCAGTTCAAGTGTAACCTGGCTGGAGATGGTCCTAGATGTAGTAGGCAACTGAATAACCATCAATCATCACTCTCCAGAGCTTAGTTTCTGATCTGGGCTGTTTGGTGACTGGTGATATTGGTGAGAAGTGAAGAACAAAGAGGCCCCTGGATCTGTCCATTGGGAGGCCTTTGGTAACTTTAGAGAGAACAAAAGGAATAGATTGTTGGGAATGGGAATTAGATTATAGGAGGTTGAAGAGTGAGTAAAGAGTAAAGAAGTGGAGGTCATGCATATAGAGTGCTCTTTCTAGAAGTGTGACAGTAAAGGGGAGAAAATAGCTCATGATGGTATCAGAGCTAAGGTATTTGGGTTTTGTTGTATTTTTAGGATGGGGAGATCTGAGCATGTTTGTAGGCAGAGGGGAAGGAGAAATAGAAAGGAAGAGAATGAAGATGGTGGGGCAGAGGTGAAAGTAGAATTAGTAATGAAACAAGGTCCCATGGAAGATACGAAGAAAGGGGGTCAAAGGCACAAGTGAAGAAACCACTTCACCCTCAGAGAGGAAGAAAGGAAGGAGCAAAGAAGAAGCTTGCAAAGAGGTTTTGACCGTGCCTCAGGGCACATGAAAGAACATATGTCTGATGGCCTCAGTCTTCTCAGGAAAGAAGGAAGGGAGGGCTTCTGCTGAGAGAGAATTATGGATGGAAAGCAAAGAGAATTAAGGGTTTAAGGAGAGAAGGGAAGATTTGGTATAGCAGCTGAAGATCTAAGAAAAGGAGCATCATAATAATGTGTTCATTTACATTCAAAGGAAAATTATATTGGGGATATAAACAAAAAACGCCTCTTCTATAGATGCAGAGAAGGAGTAAAGGGCTTAGATTATTCTAACATCTCAATGCCAAATTACAAAGGTGTCTTCTAAAAACATTCTATCCTTTAATTAGATTTTGAAACTAGAAAGAGAGAGAGAGAGAAAAGAGAGAGAGAGACAGAGACAGAGAGACAGAAAGACAGAGAGAGAAAGGAGCAGGAGGAAAAGAAGAAAGAAGAGGAGGGAAGGGTAAGGCAAGAGAGGAGGGGAGGAGAAGAAGAAAGGAGAAAGAGAGAAGTGTATGGGTATGGGTGTGGGGAGAGAGAGAGAGAGAGAGAGAGAGGGAGAGAGAGAGAGAGAGAGAGAGAGAGAGAGAGAGAGAGAGAGAGAGAGAGAGAGAGAGAGAGAGAGAGAGAGAGAGAGAGAGAGAGAGAGAGAGAGAGAGATACTTAAAAGTATAGTTAGTGCAGCATATTGAAATCATCTTAATGTGACCTTTTCTTAAGGTCTACTAAATCTGAGTTGTTTTTATGGCTTTGTGACTATGTAACTGATCAAATCACATAATCATTAAGTAGACAAAGAGCTAAGAAACTGCCAGTAGATTTCATGATGGAAAGACTACTAGAATGGCAGTCAGAAGACTTGAGTTTTAGTCGAGACTGTGTCACTAAACTAGTTTTACCTCTCTGGGACTCAGTTTCTGGAAAAAGAAACAAATTGGATAAGGTTCCATTTAATTACTTTTAAAAATTAAATGTTATTTTTTTCAATCAATAAAAATTCACCTTCTTTCCCTCCCAATGCCTCCCACTTCCCACAACTGAGAAAGAAAGAACAGCAAAACCAGTGTTATAAACATGTGTAGTCAAGTAAAATAAATTCCTGTGTTGGTCATGGCCAAAAAAATATATACATTTCAATCTGCAGGTCCAATTCTATTAGGAGATTCTGTAATTCTCTGATCTGATGAAAGATGCTAAGCCATCAACATTTTAGAGGGTAAAACAGGGAGGAAGTGACAGTGTCTATCTTACCGCTCTCCGTTACTGGAAAATTCCCAACTAGACTTTCTAGACTGGCTCGGTTCACAAGACATCTCAAAGAACAGAAGATTATAAAATAATGGGAAAAGGTCCCAAATGATGCTCTTACCAATATAAAAAAATGGTCAATGAGATTTTAGCAATTAATGACACATATCCCTCCTTTCTTATCTGTATAAAATCTTTCTTAGAACGCTCCTTGTTGGGGCAGCTAGGTGGCGCAGTGGATAGAGCACTGGCTCTGAAGTCAGAAAGACCTAATCCAGCCTCAGACCAAACACTTGACACTTACTAGCTGTGTGACCCTGGGCAAATCACTTAACCCAATTGCCCAATAAAATAAAATAAAAAATAAATAAAGAACGCTTCTTGTACTACTGATGTTGTTGCTGTTGTTCAGTCATTTTTCAGTCATATCTGACTTTTCGTGATCCCATTTGGGGTTTTCTTGGCAAAGATACTAGAGTGGTTTGCCATTTCCTTTTCCAGCTCATTTTACAGATGAGGAAACTAAGGCAAACAGAGTTAAATGACTTGTCCAGGGTCACACAGTTAGTGTCTGAGGCTGGATTTGAACTCAGGAAGATGAGTCTTCCTAAATCCTGACTCTATCCACTGCACAACCTAACTGCCCATTAAAGGCATTCCTTTATGTAAGGAGTAGTTGTTCAGTTGTTTTTCAGTTGTGTTTGTCTCTTTGTGATCCCGTTTGAGGTTTTCTTGGCAGATCCTGGAGTGATTTGCCATTTCCTTCTCCAGGTCATTTTACAGGGCTAAGTGACTTGCCCAGGGTCACACAGCTAGTAAATGTCTGGGGCCAGATTTGAACTCAGGTCTTCCTGGCTCCAGGGCCTGTGCTCTATCCACTGAGCCACCTAGCTGTACTACTAATTAGGATCATAAATTTAGAACTGAAAGGGACTTTAGCAACCATCAAGTCCAACTCCCTCATTTTTTTTTTTTTTGCCCAGGGTCACACACCTATTAAGTGTCTGAAGCAGAATTTGAACCCAGACCTTTCAGACTCCAATCTTAATGCCCTATCCTCTATGCCATATACTTATTAACTATCTCACAGGGTTTCTGGAGGAAAAACATTTTTGTAGCCCCTAAAACATAGCATCCATATGAATGTTGGAGATGATAATGACATACTCATCAAGAGCATTTTTGATGGAAACATGTTGAGGGAACGAGCAGGTTTTTTCAGGCAGTAGTCCAGTGGGATTCATCTTTACAGTTATTCAGCTGATTGAGAAGTGGAGAGAGGATAAATTCCCCAATGTTGCTTATTAACTTTAAGAGAGTATTTGAGAGAATATCACCATGGTAGTCACAGGATCACAGAATTTCAGAGTCAGAAGAGAAAGGAAGAAGCATTTATTAAGCACCTATTATGTGCTGTGCAAGCACTGGGCTAAACACTTTACAAATATTTAATTTTATCTTCACAACTAACCTATGCTGTCATTGTTCAGTCATTTCAATTGTGTCTGACACTTCATGACCCTATTTTGGGTTTTTCTTGGCAAATATACTGGAGTGTTTTGCCATTTCCTTCTTCACTTCTTTTTACAGATGAGAAAACTGAGGCAAACAGGGTTAAGTGACTTGCCCAAGGTCACACAGCTAATATGTGTCTGAGGTCAGATTTGAGCTCATGAAGATGAGTCTTCCTGACTCCAGTCCCAATGCTCTATCCACTTCGCCATCTAGCTGCCCACTACCCTATGAGGCAGGTGCTGTTTTTCAGTTGAGGAAAGTGAGGCAGACAAATTAAGTGACATGCCTGCAGTTACAAGCTATTAAGTGAAGGAGGCAAAATTTGAACAGGTCTTCTTGACTGCCCTTGCCACACTCTAAACATTGTGCCACCTCGCTGTCTCAGTAAGGTAGAGAGGCTCAATGGTCATCTAGTCCAACCCATACTCCCAAAGGAATCCCTGCTATAACATATAAAAAAAAGCGAATATCCACCCTTTGCTGCATGTTCACTGCCTAGGGATAAGCCTAGCTGAATGTAGAGAGAGGCTTATACCAAGTTGGACACAGGGTGACAAATTTTACAATTACAACAACCCCCAACACCATCTGCTAAATTATAAAGTGATTGAGATCTACATGGGTGGTGAGGCCCACACTAACAGAATTTCAGATCCTTAAAGTGTTGAAATATCTGACTACAGAGCAAAGTTCAGCCTTAAAATATCTCCTCAGATTAAGCATCTCTCACAAATATTGTATAAGACTCAATGATGGATGCAATTAAAAAAACTGTTTTGCTTAGTGATTCACTGGGTATTGACATCAAGCAAGGTGTTAAACCGGGAGCCGTCTATTCACCAGTGTCACCAAAGATGTCCTGGTCAAGATCCAACACAAGCAGGATTATGTAATGACAAGGTTCTCCAAATGCAACAGCCATCATACTAATTGCATTAAGGCCAAGAATGCTGGAAGGTCTGCAGTGAAAACTGAAACCATGCCAAAGAAACTAGTCTATACATTCACAGTGGAAAAAAGAGGAAAAACAGCTTGTAATGTGGAGAAAATCCTGGAGCTGGGAGATATCCCAGAGGTTTTCTAGCCTCACCTGTACCTGAACAAAGATGTCTTCTACAACATCCCTGACAAGTGATCGTCCCGCCTATTTGCCTGAAGACATTTCATGGAAGAAATCCATAAAAAGGAAAGAATAAGATTGTAAGAACAACTAAATGCCTAGAAGAGAGATTTACTGCATGAGCCTCCAAAGTGGTTTAGAAACTCAATAAGAAATACAAAGGGGCAGCGAGGTAGCTCGGTGGATAGAGCACTGGTTGTGGACCTGAGTTCAAATCTGACCTCAGACACTTATTAGCTGGGTGATCCTGGGGCAACTCACTTAACCCTGTATGCCTCAGTTTCCTCATCTGTAAAATGAGCTGGAAAAGGAAATGGCAAACCACTCTAGTATCTTTGTCAAGAAAACCCCAAATGGGGTCGTGAAGAGTCAGATATGATTGAATAACAAATAAATACAAAGAAAAATCTGATACCTATAAGCATTTAAATCAATCATTGAAAGAAGAATTCAAGATGTCAAATAGAAGAATCAGTAGTTTAGAAAAGGCAGTAGAAAATCTGAATAAAATGAGGTCACATTACCCATGGGGGCGGCATCCCCTTTATTCTTGACCTTCACCTTTCTGCAGCCTGGTTCCTCATCCAGCTATCCCTGGGACCAGCCAACCCAAGCTACCTTTCCCCTTCCTCCTTCTGGGACCAACTGTCTACATTGCCACCAGCCTCCTGCCTCTGGTGCCATGAGTTCCACCTCCTAGATCTATCAAAACTTTTTCCCCAAGACCAAGGCCCCTATCAACCATCTGGCCAACCTCTACCTGTAGGCTTCCTACTTCTATCTTTCTTTGGGTTTCTGTTCCCACCTGGATGGTGTCTCTCTCCCTAAGGTATCACACTTTTCCTTTGAGTTGGTAAAGGAAAAGAGTGAGGACACTCACTGAGTGCCATCTGCAGTTCTAGAACCAGTGTGGGGGCACATGTAGTCAATAGTGTCAAAGGTAAACAGAGGAGTCTAGAAGGATGAGGATTGAGAAGGCCATTAGACTTGACAATTAAGAGATCATAGCTAGCTTTGGAAAGAGTGATTTCAGTTGAATGATGAGATCAGATCATAGAGAGTGAGAGGAAAAGAAGTGGAGGCGCCTATAGTAGAATGCCTTCTCTGAGGGTTTAGCCACAAAAAGGGAGAGATATCAAATCATAGCTAGTGAGGGTGGATGGATCAAGTGAGGGTTTTTTGACATGAGGAGATGGGGAATTTGATGGGAGGAGACTTGATGGGGAAGACCTTTGTAGGCAATAGGGAAGAAGCCAGTAGACAGGGAGAGACTGAAAATAAGCAAAAGAATGATCTTAAGTAAGCCACTTAAGCTTTCTTTGCCTCTGCTTCCTTTATCTGTAAAAATGAAAGGATTGAACTGGGTCAGAGGCTTTTAATTTTTTCTGCTTCATGGATCTCTGGCAGTCTGATGAAGCCAATGGACCCTTAGAGGCAGTTAGTTAGGTGGAGCAGTGAATAGAGTGCTGGATCTGGAGTCAGGAAGACCTGAGTTAAATCCAGCCTCAAACCTTTTACTAGCCATAGGACCCTGGGCAAGTCACTTAACTTCTTTCTGCCTAAGTTTTCTCAACTGTAATATGGAGATAATAATATCAGCTACCTCATAGGGTTGTTGAGAGGATCAAATGAAATAATATTTGTTAAGTACTTAACACAGTGCCTGTCAGAATAGTAAGTGCTATGTAAAATAAATGTGTTCCCTTCTCAGAGTAACATTTTTAAAGCATAAAATAAAATACATAGGATTAAAAAAGAAACCAATTATATTGAAATAAAGATGTCATATTTTTCCCATCTTAGTTCACCAACCACCTGAAATCTCTTTACACACGTGGGTCTGTGGACCCTAAAGTAAGAATCCCAGGTTTAGGTGATCTTTTTGAGCTTTCCTAAATGAGCATCGTGTGGACAGCTCCAGATGCCACTGGTGTTTCCTGAATGGAAAAACAGTCGCAGAAAGCCAACTCTTCATGCTGTCTTCTCTTGCCTTATAGACTATAGATTTCTTTTTTCTTTTTTCTTTTTCAAGAAAAACCATTGTTCTAACAACTTGTAAAACTTTTTGTTTTTTTGGTCAGATACTCCAGTAAAGACATAATCCTGTTTGGGTAATAACAGTCATTTATTGCTGTGGTAATTAACAATCTCAGGATCATAGACCTCCTTTCATTCTGTGGCAGTGATGAAATTGAAACACAGTAGGATGTGTGGGTGGATTGAGGGCTGTGTGAGGTCCTAAGAAATATGATTCTACGGCTACTGTCCTGTAGTCACAGCTGTGTAACTTGAGTGAGAGGAAATGAGATTAGGAGAGGAAACCCCCACCTTGCATTTTGTTTTGAGGCATAATCCTCTTTTTAACATGCTTCCCTTAACTAATGGATGCATTAGAAGAAGAATTTATTGGAAATCCTTATTAGCATCTGCTTGAGAAAAGATTAAGCGAAGCAATTGATGTTTACGGTGACATGTGAGAAGAAGTCAGGTCTCAAGTATATTGGGGCAGCTAGGTGGTGCAGTGGATAGAGTATTGGGCCTGGAGTCAGGAAGACTCATCTTCCTGACTTCAATTCTGGCCCCAGACACTAGCTGTGTGACCCCTGGCAAGTCACTTACTCCTGTTTGCCTCAATTTCCTCATATGTAAAATGAGCTGGAGAAGGAAATGGCAAACCACTCCAGTATCTTTGCCAAGAAAACTCTAATGGTGTCACCACAGAGTCGGACATGACTGAAACAACTGAACAACAACTCAAGTATATAGGGCAAGGATGATTTAAAATGGGCTTGTTGGAAGAGTAAGGGAAACTTTATATTGCTTATGAATGTGTAAAGTCAAAAATGCTGCTAGAATAAGCTGTGGTTCTAAGAGACTTAAATCCATTTTGACATCCCTATGTAGGTGACTTCCTAATCTACACATCCAGCCCTTACCTCTCTCCTAAGCTCCAATCCAGAGTTATGTCCCTATCTCCATATTCTACAGTCATCTCAAACTCAACCTGTCTAAAACTGGATCTCCCCAAACTCCCCCCACCAAAACAAACAAACAAACAAAACAAAAATGTCCTTCCTAATTTCTCTATTTCTGTTAAAGATACTATGAGCAGTAGCCCAGGTTCACAATCTCAATGTCACCCTTTCTTCTTCATTCTCTCTCAATCCCCACCCCCATGATGTGTCCCAAAAGTCTTAGGATAGTTTTAAACTTTAATATAAAGCTTTGAATGTAAGCATTAGTGCAAAACTGCACTAGGACTTTTGGGATGCCCTGTCTAATCAGCTGCTAATTCTTATTGATTTTATATCCACATCTTTCACAAACATCCCAGACCTTCTCTTCACTCATACAGCCAGTGACCTATTCAGGCCCTCATCACGTTGTAGCCAGACTACCAAAGCATCCTTCTAATTGGGCTGCCTGTCTCAAATATCTCCTCTCCACAATCCGTCCTCCACAGAGCTGCCAAATTATATTTCTGAGTCATAGGTCTGACTATGTCAGTCCCTTAATGAAAAAAGCTCCTGGGATGAAATACTCAACTCCTCTGTTTGGCATTTAAAGACCTTCACAACTGTGACCCAACCAATCTTTACAGATTTATTTTCCATCACGTACCCTTTATTTCTACCAAACTGACCACCTTGCTCTTCTCTGCAAACAACATTCCATCTCCTGCCTTCGTATGAATTGTCCCCATGTCTGGAATGTTCTCTCTTTTTACTTCAGCTTGTTGGAATACCAGCTCCATTCAAGCTTAAGCTCAAGTGACTCTTCTATACAGATCCTTTCCTGATCCTCTCAATTATTAGCATTCCTCAAAGCCTGGAATTTTTTTTTGTTTGCTTACTTTACATGTATTTGAAAGCATGTAAATTGAGGAATTAAGGCAGTTACGTAGTAGAGTAGATTATTTTTTCAAAAACCTGTTTCTTTCTTTCTTCAATTTTGCCAGGGGTTCTTTACCTGGGATTCTTCAAGTTGCATTTAAAAATAAATATATAGATAAATATTTCAATGTAATAGTTTCCTTTGTAATCTTGTATAGTCTCTTTTATTCATTCAAAAACAATACTCTGAGAAGGGGTCTCTGTAGTAATGCCCTGGACTGCCATAGGGGTCTGTGACACACATAAAAAAGGTTGAGCACCTGAATTAGAATGATAAGCTGTTCCGTTTCCTTTTTTCCTTTTATGTCAAGCATTTGCCAGACCCATCTCTTGATTTCATCAATGGCTCTCCTGACATTTTCCTAATCAAAGCCTGATCTGGGACCACCATGTCAAAGAAACTGAGGCGCAGAAAGGTTAAGTGATTGGCCCACAGTCACAGAGGCAGATAACAAGAAATAGTCAGGTTTTGATCTCAGGTTGGGTAGTATGTGTTATATTAACAATGTGTATGGCTTATTTGAATAGTTTCATGGTTCTGTCAGGGCCAACTAGACCATGACTACTCCATTTAATTATATTATATCTGGTTTATGGCTGTTATGATCCCTCTCATAATGTGAATAGGGATATGTTTGCTATTTAGTATTTTTTGCAACTATAAGTGCCATTCTTCCTTTGTGAAATAAGCAAATTTGCTTTTGAAGGTGAATGATATTGCTTACTAGAAAGTGTACACATATATCTGCACATTTAATCATAGCTATATTGATCATTGGAGCCCTAATCCTTGTGGATTAGAAGTTTTTCTGCTCTACAGAAGTACCTTCAACCCTCCCTCCTCTCTTTTCCAAAATCCCAAAGGACAGATGTAAACTCTTCAATCAAAGGGCCATTGCCTTCTAACTTGAGAAAACATTCTTAGGACATTCTCCTGGTAATGGCTAACCTATTTATTTATTTATTTGTGTCAGTCAGTAAATATTTATTATGCCTACTTTGTAGGCAGTACAGGCACTGTACTAAGCACTAGAGATACAAAAAAGGGCAAAAGCTCCTTGCCCTCAAGGAGCTCATGGTCTAATGGGGAAGATGCAAAGCAAACAAATATGTACAAACAAGCTGTACACAGGTTAAATAGGAAATGGTCAAAAAAGAGAAGTCATGATAATTAAGAGGAGTTGGGAAAGGCTTCCTGTGGAAGATGGGATTTTAACTGAAACTTGAAGAAAAATATTAAGTAGAGATACAAGCAAGAACATTCCAGACTTTGGGGATAGATGGTTAACCAATTTAAAGACAGAAAGAACACCTTTGGGATACTTGTGCCCATACCAATCATTCATTATTCTGTATACCTGTGTAGGTATAATTGCTTGCCTATTCCTCTTCCCCCACCCCTTACCTATAAATTAACTAGCTGAGCCCAACTTCCCAATTACACTTTATGGGAAAGGGTCCATCTTGGTTCAAATGTACCTTGGTGCCCACAGCACCTCAGAACACAGATAAAAGACTTTCATGTGCCCTTATTAATGAACTTTGAATAACCAATAAGGGAAATGAGCATTTCAACCCTATGCCCCTCATTCCATTTAAACAAAGTATAGATCTGGGAGCCTAGGTAAGTGATAACGCCTCAATAAGGGCTGCGCCTGAATCCCAAGGAACTGAGAAACTAAGGGAGCATCCTTAACATAACTCCTTTTCAACAGAAAAGCAGTCCTGCTTTTTCTGTGGGTAGCACATTGCTTGGCATATACTAAGCACTTTATAAATGCTTTTTTTCCCATTCATTCATTTATTCAAGACAGCTTTTTTGCTAGCTTCCCACTTTCCCTGTTCTGACACAAACTCGAAGACTTGTAGCATTTCCCCTTTCCATGACTTAGGAGGCCCCTGGAACCTATAAAGACTAGACTTCAGTAAATCTCTTTGGGGATGTAAATTTAATGCTTTGGCGCTCTTCTTCCTTTCTTAGCATGAGCTCTACCAGGAAATCACTCCTTTGGTGAGGCATTTGCCTCCAAATGGAGAAATTAAAATGGGTAAGGAGAAATTGAATAAATTTTCCTTTTGAATTTTAAGAAAAACAAATCCTCCAGACTTGGAAAATAGTACCAATTCAATAATTCCAGAAATTTTACAAATGACACATAGTAAATTTAAAATAAACTTGACTTTCTAAATGAAAATGTAATGAACTGAAATACCCCCCAAAATTAGCTTATGTAAGTAAAAGGGCAAATGAAAATGTTACAAAGAATCCTCCAAGGTGAACTGTTACATTCATTACTGTTCCCAATTATAAAACACTTACTAGTAATAAATAATCATGACCTTTTCACTAAATAAGCTGTTAGCAACAGTATGAATCAGAATAGAATTTAATTCAAAAGGTTTTTTTTCTTTTCTTCTTTATTTCCTCAATTTTTAAACATTTTTATTTGAAGTTTTGAGTTCCAAATTCCACTCTTCCTGCCCTCCCCCCTCCCTGAGACAGCAAGCAATCAGATACAGGTTATGCATGTGTGATTATGTAAAACATTTCCATATTAGTAATTTTGTACAAGAAGAGTAGAATAAAAGAAAAAAAATGAAAGAAAGAAAGAGAAAACAGCATGCTTCAGTCTGTTTTCAATCAATATTGGTTCTTTCTCTGGAGGCAGATAGTATGCTTCATCATTGGTCCTTTGAGATTGTCTTGAATCACTGTATTGCTGAGACCAGCTAAGTTAATTCACAGTTCTTCATCGAACAATATTGTTGTTACTATGTATGACATTCTTCCGGTTCTGTACACTTCCCTATGCATCAGTTCATGTAAGCCTTTCCAGGTTTTTCCTGAAAGCATCCTGCTCATCATTTCTTATAGCACAATAATATTCCATTACATCTATATATCACATCTTGTTTAGCCATTCTCCAATTGATGGGCACCCCTTTGATTTCCAATTCTTAGCCACCACAAAAAGAACTGCTATAATTATGGGTAGTATTTGTCTGAATCAGGACTCAAACCCAGGTCTTCCTGGATTGGCTCAATTGCCACTATATCACACTGCCTCTCAAATAAATGTCTAACTAGTAAATTATTACTCTGTCAATATCACAAGCCAAACTTTATCCTTCAAATCATGGTTTTGACTAACACTGAATACATAAATACACTTGGAATTGAAGAATGGCCTTATTAAGTACAACACCTTTTGTAGATTCACATTATTTCCACCAATATTAGCATAGTCCTTTATAATTTATTTCATCACCTTTTTCTCCATGTCATGCTTGCATGGAAATCCCTAATCTCTTTAATTCAGTCCTGCTCTTATGAGAGGCCTCAGAAACCACCCTCCCCCTCCTTGGCTGTTCCTGCCCCCCACTTCAACCCTGAACTATATCTACCCAGACCCCATGGAGCTTCCTCAACAGTACAAAATAAAGATCCCCGGGCCTTGCCACAAACTCTACTGTTGGATCCTAAGGATATCAGGACCTTTCCATCTGTACTCTTCCCTATGTGTTCTCTCCCTCAAGTGGACCTCTCTTTGAAAGCTGGAGCTGTCTCACTTTTCTGTTTGTATTCCCAATACTTAACACAATTCTTGGCATGCAGTATTTAATAAATGCTTTTTTATTCCATTCTATAGTCAGACAAAAAGAGTTCAAAAGAGGCAGAAAAAAACCCATCTATTTTAAGCATATGTCCATTGGCTTCATCGAGCCAAAAGAAAAGCCCATTTGTGATAAAGGGGTTGCTTCTGCTTAGTTTTGCATCTGGTTGTATTTGTTGGATTGCTGGTCTCTGATTTATTTTTTGGATTTCTGCAACTGGCTGCACTTTGCTAAGAACAGCCTCAGGGTACAGGTACATAGAGAATTGCAGTGTATTTCACCCCCACTGAATGCTTTCTCTATGTTCATCAGAATTAGATTTGTATATCAGGGCTAGTTTTGCTGTAATGAAATTTTTCTCTTTTGTGTTTTGTTTTTGTTTTCCTAAGGATTGCTGTAGAGGCGGAGAATAGTTGAGTACTATGGAAATATTAAGTAGACTTTTTACTAAAATAGCCTTTTGAATTGTTTTCTTATTGTTCTGTGTGTATGTTTTTAATCCAGTGAGGAAGGTCATTTAACCTTCAGGGACAGTATGTCTGAACTAAGAGTCAACATTTGTGACTTGTCTGTTCCAGAAGCTCACCCACCCATTAAGGTTGCAGTGCAGAATTAGGAATGCTTCAGTAAGCCCTTCCTTTACGTGCCCAGTATCAGAGCACAGCTGCTCTTCTCAGGAGTTAATGTGAGAATACCATTGTTTAGTTAAAGATTTTTAATAGTTGTGGGAACCTTTTTCTTTACCTGAGGAAAGAAAAAAATATTATGAGACTGTTCATCCAAGGTGAGTTGTACACATTTTTCTTCTGTGAGTTGGCCCAGGGTCATTCATTATGATACTGGGTAAGAAGAGGGTATTGACATTTAGTGGAAAAACTTGGTTTAACTTGGAATAACTTGCTTTACTGCTAGGTATATCAGAGGGAATGAAGTTGTGGCATTTGTCTTTCAGTAGAATGAAATTTATTTTGTATCAGAATTGTTAAAGCAGAGTATCTTAACCTGGAGTCTGTGAACTTGTATTTTAAAATATTTTTATAACTTTATTTCAATACAATTAGTATCCTTTGTAAAACTGGGAAAAATAATAGTACCTGCTTCCTGAGGCTGTACTGAGAATCAAGTGAGATAATATTTATAAAGTTCTTAGCACGGTACCTGTTACATAGTAGGCATTATATAAATGTAAGCTATTATTGTTACTATGATGTATCCTATGTATTTTAATTTGTGCATTTAAAAACATTATTTTGAGAAGGGGTGCATAGGCTTTACCAAACAGGTATAACATAAAGTGTATGTTATAAATAAACAGGTATGACATAAAGTAAAGAAAACCTTTTTTAAAGCAAGAAAACAACTCCTGAAGGAAATCTGGTCTGGTGATGAGTCTAAGAATCTTCCCTAATCATATCAGGTGCTTTGCTGAATGAATTTGCAAGAAATCATATTACCTCCATTTTCTCTTACTAGTAAAATGGCCTCCCCTAGAAAAGTAATTATAAATGGAAAGTGTTAACTGTCAGTATTGAATAATTCTCACTGATGTTCACAGATCAAAAGAAACATACCTGCACACACACATGCGAGCACAACTGATTAATAATAATAGCTAACATTTATATAATACTTACTATGTGCCAGGCACTGTGCTAAGCATTTTACAATTATTATTTCATTTGATTAGAGTGCCTTGCATCACGAAACTGTAGGTTTTGAATAGGTACTCTCCACCAGTGTTCCTTGTTATAGGGAATGAAAATCAAATTAGGAAATTTAGCTACTAGTTAGCATCTCTGGCACAGGGTTTGTAGGGTGAGATAAGAAGAGACATGGAGGCTTATTTGTGTATTTCAGTTACCATGGTGCCCCAGGCATAGTGACAAAGAATCATTGAATGTCAGGTCAAAAATTTGTTGACAGTTACTTTATATTTTAAAGCCAGTTCCTTCATAGAATGTATATTTGTAATGACAGCAATTCCTTCATAAATATTTCAAAGTTAACATTCTTATTATTCAAGAAATTGTTTTTAAATGCTCTTGCTTCTTAGTTTTAATTGCAGAGATTTACAATTTTTACACTTTTTCAAAAAACTTTTACTTTTTCTCTATTTTTGACAGAAATTCACTCATAAATATTTCAACATTACATTTTTACTACTGGAGGAATCATTTTTAAATGGTTTGGGATCTTGGTTTAAACTGGAGAAATTTGTAGGGAGGAATTGTGTTTCAAGTAGGTCATTTAAGCTATCAATCTTTTTTTTCTTATGCGAGTAACCTGAAAAAATTGTAGTACCATTTTCGAGGCATTATATTTTTCAAATGAATCTGTTCTGCCGAAATTGTACAGTTTTTTTTTAATGACCAAAATCTAAAACAGAAGTTAGCTATGATGAAATGAGGCAAGTATATTTCCTTTTAAAAGTGAAATATGCATCTCTTGGGAATAAGGCATTTCTTCTAAATAACTATCAATAACTGTGTACAGATATCTCTAGGGAGTAAACCCTCTACTTCCAGGAAACAGAGACTTTTAGTCTCCCAATCCTACTTCATGATAAGGCTTACCAGATCCCCTCCTTTAAGGTCACCTTCATTAAAATCTTCACTGTCTCAGAGCATCAAAGGTTTTATCTAGGGGGAACTTAATTGCCTGACCAAATGTAAAAAACTTAAACATTGTGTCTTAAGCCAATTGATTATTGTTCTCAAAGGCTATTATTAAAATTAAGAAGTGATAGATAAATGGGTTATTTGAGGAAGCAGTGGTTTTTATTCATGTGTCAGTAAAGGAGCTTGGAAAAATAAATGTACTATATCTGACGTTGGTACTATCCCAGGCTATGCTACTCCCCAGCTGCATTAGCAACAAGGGTTGGGTTTGGAGTCAGACAACTTGGTTTGAATCCCAGTTGTGCAACTTAGCGCCTGTGTGATCCTGGGAAAGTCACTGGAGGTTAACCTATCCAGGTAACACAGGTCAGAAACAGTTTAGCTTTTCCAAGTAACAGGTCTAAGTGGCAGTTTTAGTTAGGTCCTCTGACTACAGAGCCAATATCTACTATATTTTAATATGTGTAAATGTAAAATACCAGCACTTATTGCTCACTCAAAGTCATACTGCTAATTATCTAAGCAACTGAGACTCAAATCTAGGTACTCTGAACCCAAGTTTTAAGACTGAAATCCAGTGATTTGTCAGGTGTTTTGTTTTGTTTTTTTATCACACCACACTTGTACCCTTAACAATGCCCAGTACCTGATATGAGTTTAAAGGTAAAAGGCATGGAGAACATATAAGGTGCTGGTCTCGTACAACAGCTTTTATTAAGGAATTCACCTCTCACCTTTTCTTTCCTCGTCCTGGTGTTTTTCCTCTCATGGGAGGTGGTGATATCTTCACTTGATCCAGAGTGAGCAATAGGTCATAAGAAATTCTTAACTTCAGAAAAACCTCAGGAAGGAAAATGCTGAGGTTGGATGTGATTTTTTTTTTCAAGCACTTATTTCATATATATCTAGTCAATTACTGGTTCGGGGCAATCAACTGGAATGAATCGTACAATAAAATAAATACTTAAAAAAAGAAACGCCAACCCCTTGATGGGACCCGGTTAAAGAACGTACCAACAATTCAATTTATTTCCACAAACATTTATTTTGTGCAGGGTACTGTACTAGGCACTGGGGATAATAGTTAGCAAATAGGTCTCCCCCCTTTCTACCCAATATACCAAGTAGTTTTTGTTGTTGTTTTGTGGTCCTACTGGTGCTTGGCTCTTCATTTCGATTTTATACACACTTTTCCTCTCCCTTCCCCTTTTCCAGACACAGCGAAGAAGATGAAAGCAGAGTAAGGCTGTAGGCATCCCCCCCGAGCTCTCCCTCCTTACCACCATGAGCCACATGGAAGGAGCGCCAGATGTGGAGGTGATCGATGAGCCAGGGAGTGGAGAATCGGGAGAAGTGAACGAATCCGTAGAGGCCGACCTGGAGCACCCTGAGGTGGAGGAGGAGCAGCGGCCGCGGGCGCAGCCCCCGCATGCAGCCCCCTACTCTCGCGGCCCCGCCAGAGGGGTGCGCGACCCCCAGCCGGTCCCGGGGCCGGAGGAGGAGGACCGAGGGGGCTCGTTGGCCCGCTCGGCCAGCACAGAGAGCGGCTTCCACAACCACACGGACACGGCCGAGGGGGACGTGATCGCCGCGGCGGGTGAGGACGGCTACGACCTCGAGCGGGGCCAGGAGAACGAGGACGAGAGCGCCTACGCCGTGCAATACCGCCCCGAAGCCGAGGAGTACACGGAGAACGCCGAGGCCGAGCACGCCGAGGCCGCCCATCGCCGGAGCCTGCCCAACCACCTGCACTTCCACTCCCTGGAGCACGAGGAGGCCATGAACGCCGCCTACTCGGGCTACGTCTACACGCACCGGCTCTTCCACCGCGGCGAGGACGAGCCTTATGCGGAGCCCTACGCGGACTATGCGGGGCTGCAGGAGCACGTGTACGAGGAGATCGGCGACACGGCGGAGCTGGACGGCCGCGACGGCCTGCGGCTCTACGAGCAGGAGCGCGAGGAGGCGGACAACTACCGCAAAGAGGCGCTGGGGGCGCGTCTCCACCACTATGACGAGCGCTCCGACGGCGAGTCGGACAGCCCCGAAAAGGAGGCCGAATTCGCCCCTTACCCGCGCATGGACAGCTACGAGCAGGAGGAGGACATCGACCAGATTGTGGCCGAGGTCAAGCAGAGCATGAGCTCCCAGAGCCTCGACAAAGCCGCCGAGGACATGCCCGAGGCCGAGCAGAACTTGGACAGGGCGCCCAGCCCGGACGGCGGCTGCGGCGACGTAGGGGAGCAGGAAAGCCCTGGGCAGCCCGCCCCCGTAGGACCCCGGCCCGCCGTCCAAGCTGGGGAAGCCGGGCAGCAGCGCTACAGCAAGGAGAAGAGGGATGCTATCTCACTGGCCATCAAGGACATTAAGGAGGCCATCGAGGAGGTGAAAACCAGGACCATCCGTTCGCCTTATACTCCAGATGAGCCAAAAGAGCCCATTTGGGTCATGCGGCAAGACATCAGCCCGACCAGGGACTGTGATGACCAGAGGCCAGCAGATGGAGATGTGAGTATGTGGAGCTGTGGACTGCATTCCTCGTCTGCATTGCTGGGAGGGCAAGGAGGGATCTGGCCGGCCTTTGGGGAAGAGAGAGAGGGAGGGAGAGGTCCGGACCAAGATGTCCCATCTTATCAGGCCACCTCGTTCTAATTTATGCTTAAATTAATGATCATTAACCCCCTCTAGAAGGTTAAGTTCTTGCTGGGATACCAAAAATGTGTTGCATTTTGTCCTTCCCCGAGATTCCCCCCGCCCTTCTCTCCCCCTCATTCCTTTATGCCAGTACATCAATTCAATTTGAAGAAAAACCAAGGAGTTGGGAAGTTGTAATTAGATCGGATCAGGTAATTACTGTCATTAATTTTGAGTGCCATTGGAGAGAGAGAGTGGTCAAGACCAAGATGCCCCTCCTCTCCAGTTGCCTCGTTCTAATTCATGCTTAAATTGGTGATCTTTGACATTCTCTGGGTTAAACAATCTTTCTGGGATCCCAAGATGTGTTGTTTTTTGTCTTTTGGTGAGATTCCTTTTTCCTTCCCTATCCCTCAACCTCTTTAAGCCTGTGCAGAAATTCACTTTGAAGAAAATCTAGTGTTTGGGGAGTTATACTTGGACTTACTTAGGTAATTACTGTCATTAACTTTGAGTGTCATTAGAGGGAGGGGGAGTACCCTCAGTGAATGCCCTCCTAAGACACCAAAAGAGACCTTTTAAAGTGTGCTTTTCTGATTGAGATGCCTTCGGTTCTTTGCCCACCCAAACCTCTTTAACTGTCTTACTTTGTTAGTACTTAGTGACAAGTTGCTTCTTCACCATGGGTAACTTTTTCACTCATTGTGTCAATTTGCTGAAAGTAATCCCTGCCCATGTCAACATTTTATTTTCTATTTCAGGAATACCAAAATATTTAATAGCACAAGCAAACTGGTTGTCTCAATCTGTTCAGAATGATTTAGAAGAGCTAACCTTTGCCCCTTACAGGTAGTAGTAAAGGTTCTGTTTATGGCTATTCACTTTCCTATTTTCTTTAGAGCTTGGCTTTTTTTTTAAAGCAATTTAATTTAAAATTGCATCTTGAAGTAAAAAAGAGGTTAAGAGTTTAAATTCAATTTTGTTTATATCTACATCTTTGAGTGCAACAAAGTGTGTTTCCTAGTGACTATCTTCTGGTAAGAAAGGCCATTCTTGCAAACCAGTTACAGATTTGCAATATAGTTTTTATTCATTTTTTAAGAGTTACTTAAGCCAGAAAGGCACCATTTGACCCTCTTTGAATAATAGTCAAACTGCTATTTGCACATTAAATTTTCCATGCTTGAGTGGCCAGATCAGAAATAGTATTTACTTGTACACATAGTATGCCTGAGAAGGAACTGCGCCCTCAAAGTAGGCTTCAGCACTTTCAAAGATGGATAGATCCATTATGAGTGCCTCAGGTATTTTCCTACTGTAAGCAAGGCCCTGAATTATTATTGCAAAGACATGGCAGGTGAATCAGGAGTGCTAATGTAGGGTACAAAGGAAGCTACTATATCTCCTTTTAAATTGGGGTGTGGGGTGGAGAGGGTACAGGGCAGGAATGAAGCATTCTCCAAAGAAAAGAAATAGAATAGGCTCTTCAAGGAGGAATCACAGCTTATCCAAAAAAGTCAGTTTTCATTATTCTCTGGAAGTTGGAAAAAACCATCAGAAAGGAAGAACATAAGCTTGCACTCTTCGGATTCTTATACTTCTCTGTTTTTAGAATTTCTAGAATGTACCAGCCTAAACTGTTAGACATACAGTGACCAGCGCAACCACGCACATTAAGCTCTTGTAGTTATCTTAATACAAAGCCTGCTATGAAAATGTTATGGTTTGCTTTTATGAAGAATAAATTCAAACAACAATATTATAAAGACACCCTTAGAAGACTTAGGACCTCTGATCCAGTGACCAACCACAAAAGTGGTCAACAGGGGCCAACAACAGTTCCAGAGGACTCAGTAGTAAAATATGTTACCCACCTCCAGACAGATAAATATTGAACGTAGAATGCAGATTGATTTTTTGTTTTTGGATGTGTTTGTGGCATGTGTTTTGGTTGACTACATGTTTATAACAGATTTTGTTTTTCCTGCTTTCTCAGAGGGGGGCTGCAGGTGGGAAGGAGGAAGGGAGAGACTATGAACTTGAAAATAAAATTAAACTGAGTTTAAAAAAACTTAAAAAGCATGGATTCAGAGAATTTAAAGTTGAGAGAGACCTTAGTTTAATCTAATTAAACATCTAGTTTAATCCTTTCATTTTACAGATGAGGAGACTGGCTCAGAGAGGCTTAAGTCAATTACCAAGTTGACTTGGTAATTAGCTAGTGGCAGCCTAACTCCCAGACCATGACACTATTTTTAAAAAAATAGATTTTATTTTTTTTCAGTCAACAAAAATCTCCTTTCTCTCCCTCTCCCCTCTGCCCACCATTCCCCAGTTGAGAAAGAAAGAAAAATAAAACCCCTGGAAAAGTGCACTGTCTATTACTATATTAACCCTTTAATGCAGGGGTTCTTAGCCTTTTCTTGGGCCATGGACCCCCTTTGGCACTGTGATGAAGCCTAAGGACCCCATCTCATAATGATGTTTTTAAATGCATAAAATAAAATACAAAGGATTTCAAAGGAAAGCAATTACATTAATATACTTATTAAAATATTTACACACAGTATGTATGTTTATATGTGTGTGTATATACACACACGCATATTTACATATACACACCCCAGGTTAAGAACCCCTCCTTTAATGGTTTGGCATGAAGTTCCTTTCAGAAAGTATGGTGGATTTGTAGGGTACAAGATGGCTTAAGAAACATAGCTTGAATAATCATTTCTAGGAGCCAAGATGGCAGAGTAAGCAGTAAATTGACTTAACTCTCCCCTATTCACCTCCAAACAACTATAAAATAATGTCCCAAAACAAATCCTGGAACAGCAGAACCATCAAAAAGATGGGGTGAAACAGTCCTTGAGCCCAAGAAACTTGGGAGACTGGCAGGAAAGATCTGTCTTATTCCAGTAAAAAAGGAGCACAGTCTAGGACAGGAAGCATCCCAGCATGCCAGCAGTAAGTCCCACCTAGCAAACCAGTGGTAGATCCTGAGCCCCATTGCAGTAGAACAGGAAAATGCTAACACCAAGTTCGTCCACGTGCCTCAGCATAGCTAGGGGAATGACCAGACTACAGCTCTGAGAACCATCATGTACTTCAGCACAGCCCTGGGCAAACAGGCAGCCCCCTACAGCCAGACTGCCATGTGCTTCAGTGTAGCCCCAGGGAAACAAAGAAATACCCCATTAGCCTCAGCACACACCAGATATCACCACTAGGACCTTGGCTTAGCCCCAAGTAAGCTTTCAGACCCCTATGGCCACTAGCAGCACCAGCCACCTCTTTACCCACCCCTCAGCGAAGCACCAGAAAGGAGGGTTCCGAGCTGGCCTCAGGGCTACATCAGGGTAGCACCAGGTAAATAGCCAGTGGTCTGCAGCTCCTGACACATGAAGCCTGAGACAGTGCCCCTTTCACCCCAGGACTAGAGCTCCACTTGAAAAGAAAGGAAAAAGGCTGGAAAATGAGCAGAAAACAAAAACAAACAAACAAAAAATAAAAGAACCAGAATCTGACCATAGAAAGTTATTATGGTGACGGAAGATCAAGACACAAACTCAGAAGAGGACAATAATATCAAAACACCTATGGAAAAACCCTGAAGAAAAACAGCAAATGGTCTCAAGCCCAGAAAGAACTCATGGAAGAGCTCAAAAAGGAGCTTTAAAAATCCTATAAGAGAGGTAGAAGAAAAATTGGAAAAGGAAATGAGAGTGATGCAAAAGAATTATGAAAAAAGAGTCAGTAGCTTGGAAAAAGAAAACAACTACTTAAAAAAGTAGAATTGATCAAATGAAAAGGAGATACAAAAGTCCTCTGAAGAAAATAACAAGTCTAATTGGCCAAATGGAAAGGGAAGCACAAAAGCTAATTGGGGAAAACAACACTTCAAAAGTTAGAATTGGGCAAGTGGAAGCTAATGGCTCTCTGAGACATTAAGAACCAATCAAACAAATTCAAAAGAATTTTAAAAATGGAAGAAAATGTAAAATATCTCATGGAAAAAGCAACTGACCTGCAACATAGATCTAGAAGAGATAATTCTGAATCATTGGACTACCTGAAAGCCATAATCAAAAGGAGAAGCTGGACAGCATCTTTCAATAAATTATCAAGGAAAGCTGGGTTGGAGTCCTGGAGCCAGGGGGCAAAATAGGCATTGAAAGAATCTACTGATCACCTCAGGAAAGAGATCCCAAAATAAAAACTACAAAGAACATTATAGCCAAATAATCAGAACTATCAGGTCAAGGGAAAAAAATACCATAAATGACCAGAAAGAAACAATTCAATTATCAGGGAGCCATATCAGTATTACACAGGACTTGGCAGCTGCAACATTAAAAGATTGGAGGTCAAGGAATATGATTAAAATCCAAAAGGCAAAGGAGCTAGGACTACAAACCAAGAATCACTTACCCAGCAAAATTAAGCATAATACATCAAGGGAAAAATGATCATTTAATGAAATAGAGGGGTTTCAAACTTTCATAAGGAGAAGACCAAAATTAAATGAAAATTTTGATCTCCAACATCAAGACCCAAGAGAAGCATAAACAGGTAAAAGGGAAAAGACAACTCAAAGATTCAATAGAGCTAAACTATTTGCATCCCCACATGGGAAGGTGATTCTTGTAATTCTTAATTGTATCTCTAATAGTATAACTAGAAGGAATATACATAGACAGAGGGTACAGGTATAAGATGAATTTGAGGGAATGACATAAAATAAAATTAAGGGATGAGAAAGAGGAGTACAATGGATGCTGGAGGAAGGAAGAGGCAGAATGGGGTAAATAATCTCACATGAAGAGGCAAGAAAACATTACAATGGAAGGGGATTTGGGGCAGGGAACCTTACTCTTATCAGTATTGGCTCAAAGAAAGAATAATATACACAGTCAGCTGAATATAGAACTCTATCTCATTTGATAGGGAATTAGGAGGGGAGGCGATTAAGTAAAGGAGGTAGAGTGGGAACTGATAGAAGGCAGGGCAAATCGGGGGAGGTCGCACAACACTGATGAGGAGGGAAAGAGTGTAAGGAGAGAGATGACAGACAGCAGGAAGAGTAGGATAGAGGTAAATACACAGGTAGTAATCATAACTGTGAATGTGAATGGGATAAACTCTCCCATAAATTGGAAATGACTAGCAAAGTGGATCAAAAACCAGAATCCTACAATACATTGTTTACGAGAAACACTTGAAGCAGAGTAAAGGTAAGGGGCTGGAGCAGAACCTGTTATACTTCAGCTGAATTTAAAAAAAAGCAGAGGTAGCAATCCTGATCTCAAAGTAAAAGCAAAAATAGATCTAATTAAAAGAGATAAAGATGTAAACTACATCTTGCTAAAAGGTACCATACACAGTAAAGTAATATCAATACTAAACACATGTGTACCAAGTGGTATAGCATCCAGATTCTTAAAGGAGAAGTTAAATGAGTAACAGGAAGAAATAGTAAAACTATACTAGTGGGGGACTGCAACCTCCCCCTCTCTAAACTAGATAAATCTAACCACAAAATAAAGAAGAAAGAAGTTAAGGAAGTGATTAGAATTTTAGAAAAGTTAGATATGATAAATCTCTGGAGAATATTGGGGATAGAAAGGATTTTTTTCCTCAGTGGACATGGCACCTACACAAAAATTGACCATGGAATAGGGCATAAAAACCTCAAAATCAAATGTAGAAAGGCAAAAATATTAAATGTATTCTTTTCAGATCATAATGCAATAAAAATTACATTCAACAAAGGGCAGATAGACTAAAAATTAATTGGAAGTTAAATAATCTAATCCTAAAGAATAAGTGGGTCAAAGAACAAATCATAGAAACAATAATTTCATTAAAGAGAATGACAAAAATGAGACAACACACCAAAATTTATGGGATGCCACCAAAGCAATACTTAAGGGAAATTTTATTTCTCTAAATTCTTATATCAACAAAATAGAAAAAGAACAGCTCAGTGAATTGGGCATGCAACTAAAAAAAAAACTAGAAAAAATACAAATTTAAAGTCCCCAATTGAGCACCAGATTGGAAATCCTGAAAATCAAAGGTGGGAGTAATAAGATTTAAAGTTTTTAAAAAAAACTAGTAAGCTAATTAATAAATCTAGGAGCTGGCTTTATGAAAAAACAAACAAACAAAAAACCCAGTAAGATAGATAAGCCATTGGTTAATTTGACAAAAAAAAAAAGAAAAGAAAAGAAAATCAAATATCCATTATCAAAAGTGAAAAGGGTGAAATCACTACCAATGAAGAAGAAATGAAAGCAATCATTAGGAAATATTTTGCCAAATTATATGCAAATAAATCTGATAATTTGAGTGAAATTGATAACTTTATAAAAATATAATTACCTAGATTAACAGATCAGGAAATAGAATGCCTAAGTAACCCCATCTTAGAAAAAGAAATTGAACAAGCCATTAATGAACTCCCTAGGAAAAAATCCCCAGGCCCAGATGAGTTCACAAGTGAATTCTACCAAACATATAAAGAACAATTAATTTCATTACTGTATAAACTATTTGGAAAAAATAGGTGGAGTCCTACCAAACTCATTTCATGATACAAATATGGTGCTGATACTTAAACCAGGAAGAGCTAAAACAGAGAAAGAAAATTACAGATCAATTTCCCTAATGAACATTGATGCAAGAAATTTGAACAAAATACCATCAAGGTGTTTACAGCAATACATCACAATACACTATGACCAGGTGGGATTTATACCAGGAATGCAGGGTTGGTTAGGAAAACTATCAACCTAGTTGACCATATCAATAACAAAACCAACAGAAATCATATGATTATCTCAATAGATGCTGAAAAAGTTTTTGACAAAATACAGCATTCATTCCTATTAAAAACACTAGAGAACATAGGAATAAAGTTCTTAAAATTCCTTAAAATGAGATGCAGTATCTAAAACCATCTACATTATCTGTAATGTGAATAAGCTAAAATAGATAGTTTTGATTATATTAAAATAAAAAGCTTTATTTTTTTTTTTTGGTTAGGCAGTGGGGTTAAGTGACTTGCCCAGGGTCACACAGCTAGTAAGTGTTATATGTCTGAGGCCGGATTTGAACTCAGGTCCTCCTGAATCGAGGGCCGGTGCTCTATCTACCGTGCCACTTAGCTGCCCCTAAAATAAAAAGCTTTTCAACAAACAAAACCAATGCAACCAAGATTAGAAGGAAATCAGACAGCTGGAAAATAATCTTTATAGCACGTGTCTCTGATAAAGGCTTCACTTCTCAAATATATCAAGAACTGAGTCAAATTTATAAAAATACAAGCCATTACCCAATTGATAAATGGTGAACGGCTATAAACAGTCAGTTTTTAGATGAAGAAATCAAAGCCATCTATAGACATATGAAGAAGTGTTCTAAATCACTTTTGATTAGAGAAATGCAAATTAAAACAACTCTGAGGCACCACCTCACATCTGTCAGATTGGCTAATATGACAAAAAAGGAAAATGATAAATGTTGGAGAGGATGTGGGAAAATTGGGACACTGATTCACTGTTGGTGGAGTTGTGAACTGATCCATTCTGGAGAGCAATTTGGAACAATGCCCAAAGGGTAACCAAACTGTGCATACCCTTTGAACCAGTAATACTAGTACTAGGTATCCCAAAGAGATCATAAAAAAGAGAAAAGAACCTACATGTGCAAAAATACTTATACCAGCCCTTTCCTTGGTGGCAAAATATTGGAAATCGAGGGGATTAGCATCAATTGAGGAATGGCTGAACAAGCTGTGGTATGTGAATGTAATGGAATAATAATGGGATATGTAATAGGAAATGATGACCAGGCAGATTTCAGAAAAACGGGGAAAGACTTGTAGGAACTGATGCAAAGTGAAATGAGCAGACCCATGAAAACACTGTACACAGTATCAACATCGTATGATGATCAACTATGAATGACTCAGCTCTTCTCTGCAGCACAACCATCCCAGACAAGTACAAAGGACTCAGGAAGGAAAACGCTATCCTTATCCAGATAAAGAACTGATGGCCTCTGAATGCAGATCAAAGCGTAATTTTTCACTTTATTCTTTTTTGTGGTTTTTTTCCATTTGATCTGTTCCTTCTTTCACAGCTGTAACAATATGGAAACATGCTTTACATGACAGCACATATATAAACTATATCAAGCTATCTACCTTTCTCAGAAGAGGGAGGGAAGGAGGGGGGGAGAAAAATTTGAAACTCAAAAATCTTGTAAAAATGAATGCTAAAAATTTTCTTGACATCTATTTGGGGAAAAAGTACTATTAAAAAAAAAGAAATGTAGCTTGAGACCAAGAATTGAAGGAAGGAAGGAATGAAACATCATTTATTAATACTTATTATGTACCTGTAATTGTTCAGAGCCCCAGAGATACAAATACAAAATTCAAAACAAGTGCCTACTCTCAATGACCTTATATTCTAATTGGGGAAGACCGCACATATAGGTGGGTGGTGGCTTGGAAAGGATGTTTTGATGTGGAAAGTCACCAGGATAGTGAGTGGAGACAAAAGGCAATTCTTTGATATATCCATTCTCTGAATGGTGCTGTTGATTCAATTAGTATTCCCAGAGTTAGAAATGGAAAGTTCAGGGAGAGACAGAGAAAGGACTAGGAAGTTGGGATAAGGCATTCTTCTTGGTAGAAAGCTGTCCAGAGTAGTGAGACTGGGGTCAACTAGATCTGATGACCTCTCAACAATTAGAAGCACAGAGTCAAGGGCCAGAAATGGACTGCTGGCTATATTCTGAATACTTAAAAAAGAAAGAAATATACTTGAAACTATTTCAATACTCATTTTTAAACCATTGAATTTGAAATAGTATGTCATTTCTCCCCAATTTTGCTTCAAAGAGCACATTCCATTGGCTGTGGAGGACTTGGGCTGTAATCTCAGCTTCCTATAAGCATCAACACTACATTTATTGGGGCAGGTAGATGGTGCAGTGAATAGAATGCTGGGCCTGAAGTCAATGAGACCTGAGGTCAGATCCAGCTTCAGACACTTACTAGCTGTGTGACCTTGGGCAAGTCACTTAACCCCGTTTGCCTCAGTTTCCTCATCTGCAAAATGAACTGGAGAAGGAAATGGCAAACCGCTCCAGGCTCTATGCCAAGAAAACCTCAAAAGGGGTCACAGAGAGTCTAACATGACTGAAAAGTGACTATCCCAAGTTCCCCATAGCCAGTGTTGTTCTTCCTATACCACACTATACTCATTCTCGTTTAAGATTTACTGAATTCCTGCTGAAGGTTGAGCATTGTGCATGGCTATTCTGAATGAAAGTTAAAACTTGAGTTTGGGGAGTATGGCATATTGGTTCTAGTGTAGCTTGAAGTCAGTGAGAGCTGGGCTCAAATAGCCCTTCAGACACTTACTCTTTTTTTGACCCTGGACAAGTTGCTTAACCTCTCTGTGCCCCAGTTTCTCCATTTGTCAAAATGGGGCTAATAATAGCACCTACATCATAGGGTAGGAATGACAGTAAAGTAAGAAAATTAAGTAAAGCTCTGTCTATCCTAGAGCATCATATCTATTCAACTGTTGTTTTTGCTTTAGCAGCTTTGGTTAATAAGCGAGATCAGATCCTTCATAAAACTTGAAAGATTTGGGAGTTGTGGGAGATAGAGAAGAGTTTATTTAGGGGGCATTAAATTTTTCCATCAACCACTCGAGAATCACTTAGTAAGCTCCTAATGTGTGCGCTATGATAGGTGCTGAGAGTACAAAGACAAGAATGGAATGGTTCCAGCCCTCAAGGAACTCACCTTCTATAGGGAAAAACATGCATATCAATAAATATATACCAAATCAATACAAGGTCATTTTCTGCACAAAGCACAAGCAGCTGGGACAGTCCAGGAAAGGCCTCATGTAAATGGTGGAACTTGAGCTGAACTTAGAAGAATATTTGAGGTCAGAGGGGAGTGCATGGTGGGGGAGAAAGGGAGGGAGGAACAGCCTGTATAAAGGCCAAAATCTGAGTCAAGACCAGCAAGTATGACTGGACCAAAGGGTGCACAAATGGCTATAATGTATAATAAGTATGGGAAAGTAGGTTGCAGCCTGGTTGTATATGGTTTTAAATGCCAAACATGAAAGTTTGATCCTAGGTATAGTAGGGAGCCACAAGAGTTTATTGGGCATGATCAAACCTGTACTTTAGCAAAGTTTCTTTGGTTTCTGTGTGGAAGGATGGATTAGAAAGGGGAGAGACTCAAGGCAGAGAGACCAATTAGGAGACTATTGAAATAGTTCAGGTGAGAAGTGATGAGAGCCTGAAAGAATAGGGCTTCTATGTGGGTGGGAAGAAGGGAATGGGTTCCAGAGATATTGTGGAAGAAAGACTTTTTTGGGGGTGGGGAGGTGACTTTTGGATCCACAGACTTGGGTAGATATATTTAGGATTAGGTAGTAGGCAGCATAGTTCGATAGAGAGCTAGCCTTGATGCCAGGAAGATCTAGGTTGAAGACCTGCTTCTAATGCATACTGTCCTAGGCAATTCTAAGAGTGTCAGTTTTAGAGAAGCTGTCATCTTCCTTAAGGTTCACCTTATCTTGCCTAATTCCAAACCCACCAAGTTACTTCTTAGCCATTTCCAAGCCCCCCTGCTCTTGCCTCCTTTCCAACTTAACACCCAATATGTGTTACTTTGTATTAGCCTCCTCAGCCCTTAGGGATGTAGAGGGAGTATCCTCACCTAGGAACACTCAGTGGTGAGGAACCTGCAGCCTCGAGGCCACATGTGGCCCTCTAGGTCCTCAAGTATGGCCCTTTGACTGAATCCAAGGATTTGTTCTGTGAAGTTTGGATTCAGTCAAAGGGCCATACTTGAGGACCTAGAGGGCCACATGTGGCCTCCAGGCCACAGGTTCCCCACCCCTGCTCTACCAATGAAATCATGGGTCTAGTCCCTATCCCTAGGGTTACATAATTATTTAGGCCTTCCTTTGATTTGAAAAATAAATATTACAAAGCCTTTCTTTAACCAAAATGCAATCTGATACATTACGGCAGTGTGGAACAGTTAGCTACAATGCTACTGACATCTTTAAGCACATCCCTTAATCCATGAAAAAACAACTTGGCAATTCTCTCTGAAATACTGTCACCGTGATTTTAAGAGCATTATTGAGTGCTTACTGATAGCAACATGAAAAGAAATTTTGAAATTTTGTGTTGGAGGGTAAATAGTTAATTCTCCCAGTGGAGAGAGGGAATGAAGGAATGCCTTTATTTTTGATTTGTCGGCCTGTAGTTAGAAAATAGTTCTTTTTTTAAACCATTTTAATTCACCTTTGAAATTTCAACCCATCAGTCAAGCTTGAGATGTGCTTACCCAGCTCTTAAGGGCTCTGTCAGGCATCTCCTGCCTGACATCAGCCCATCCGCCCTCAATTCACAGGAGCAAAACATGTCTGATGATCCATTCAGCAAAGGCCACACTCTCCAATTACATTGTACACCATGGACAGGGAGGGAAAGTAATAGGAAAGATCGATTTTATTTTTTTAACCCTCAGGCTTCAGATATTACCCTTTTCCTGACTCTACTCCCAAGAGAAATTTTTCACACTCATGTATTGTCTTACCAAGCATACATTACTGATGTCTGGAAACGATGTGACAGGTGACAGAGAGAAGAGAGAGACAATTTGGCCAGAGAGACTCATCACTTTTAGTTAGAAATGTAAGTCCACGAGGCTAACATTCCAGTATCTGATATTTTCCATTATTAAGTTTGGGAACAGATAAATATCCCAGAAATATTTAGAGAAGTTACACCTTCCATTGTTAATACTAATTCTTTATTATCTAGGGTAAATGGATTGAAAAATGAATGAGGAAAGGGACAAAGACATGTATATTTTAGATACTTTAATTCCATTGATTTTCCTAAAGCCAGTGGTTTCTATCTTCTATCCCATCCAGCCTAAAAAAAAAAAATACCACTTTTACTGTTTTTTTTCCTGCCCTGCCCCGCCCCGTTCACCCTCTACATAGGAACAGTGAAATGACCAGGAGGCAAAAAATATATGTGGCTTTCATCAACCCATATACACCTCTGCCATATCCCTCCTAACTGTGTCCCCACCCCTGCAAGGTCACAAATATCCCCATTCTGGAAAGTTTTACAGGGAGAAGATAGTCTCCCTATACTTGCCCATTATCATCCCTCATCCAGGGAATTTTGTTCAGTTCTAGGTATCATAGTTTAAGGACATAGAGAAACTGGAGAGTGTTCAAAGGTCAGCTAGGATGGTAAAGTCCATGTCGTGTTAGGAGTGGTTGAAAGAACTATCAGCCAGCAAGCATTTATTAAGCTCTTACTCTATACCAGGCATGCCGCTGTCAGGGGTACAGATGCAATATCTTAAATATACAAATACAAAAGAAAGTCCTTGCCTGAAAATGGCACATAACAGGAAAACTGTAAAGGGAGGAGGGTGTGGTACCTGGAAATGATAGAGAAGTTCAGTTTTTAGCCTAGTGAGAAATGAAGAGGTGGATGGCTTGGGCACCCTCCTTAAAAAGAGGATTAAATGAAACTAAAGATGTTTAGCCTGGAGGAGTATAGGTTGGACTAGATGGCATTCTAACTCAGTAGTTTCACAGCTTTAGAATTGTAAAGGGTCCTCGGAGGTCTTCGAGTCTCCTACCTTAATTTGACAGATGAGAACAACCAGACAATGGAGATTAAGGTCACATTTTCATTGATGGATGATGCTGGAATTTGAACATTGTGCCAGTCTTTGGAACCACATTCTCCAAGCCCCTCAATGTATCAGAAAACAGGCATCCAAATCTTAACTGTGTCATTTTTGAAAGGTTGCTAAGGCCACTCTACAGAGCCTAGTCGAAGATGGAATGAGTTTAGTCAGTCAGGGCTGCCTTTGTCTTATTCACTCATTTTCTTGGGGGTGAATCTCCCTGGTTTAATTGCAGTGAAGCTCAGCCTGATCTGGACCTGATTAAAAGATCAAGTCCACTCTCCAATATGGACAATTCCAGACCATCAGTGGATAATTTACTTTACATATCTGGCCTTATCTCATATTGTGTCCTAACATAATTACAACCTACTTTTACTTTGTAGCATTATCTCATAGTCCTGGAGGTATTGCTGTTGTCTCCCCAACTGTAGGATAAGCTTATTTGAGGCAGACATAATATTCATCTCTTGTATCTCTAACTGTTTTCATGGTGCTGAGCATATAGTTGATTTGATGTGACATATAAAACAAGCTGACCTGTGTCAATAAATTAGAGTAGCTCTCCTGTGAATTGTTCTCAGGCTGATTCTTTACTTCTTAGAGAAGTTCTGAAAGGTAGATTGGGCAGTGTCTTCCCACAGTTAAGAGGCGGCTAGGTGGCACATTGGAGAGAGGGCTATATCTGGAGTCAGGAAGACCTGAGTTCAAATTTGACTGCAGATACATATTAGCTGTGTAGCCCTGGGTAAGTCACTTAACCTCCGTAAGCCACAGTTTCCTCATCTGTAAAATGGGGATAATAATAATTTTTACCTCCCAAGGTTGTTGTGAGGATCAAATGAGATATTTGTAAAATGCTTTGCAAGCCTTTAGTTCCACATAAATGCTTGCTATTATTATTCAAGGTAGATTTGGGGAGTCGTCTTGGTTTGGGAGGCACTGAAGAAAGAATAAAAAGTTTAGAAGAGGACATAAGCGTGGGGCAATTTTATCACTACCTTGTAATCTAGTAAATTTAATATATTTTTTTAAAAGAAAAGAAACTGTATATAACAAATTCATGGTTTCACATACAATTCTCATTTTCTTTATAAGTTGAAGTATTTATGTTTGTTGATGATTATTACATGCATAAGGAAAAAGAAAACATCTTTTAAAAATGAATAAGACTCAGCAGCTGATCAATCTGAATTTCTGCTCTATCCTCTAACCTATTAAAAATCCTTAGACTTAGTCCCTTAATCTTCTCTCTGCCTCAGTCTCCTCAGCTGTATGGTGGGTTAAGCAGGTTAAGGTTCTCAAGGTGGCCCCCATGTACTCCAAGTGCTTTATGGAGGGGTTAAATAACAATCAGAAGCTTAATACATTGTTTGATGAAAAGTGAAAACTTCCACCTAGGGCAAATTAGTCAAGTCACATCAAATCAACAAGCATTTACTAAATGCTTATCATATGCCAGGTACATTGCTAAGTACTAGGAATTTACATACACTCGAAAAGAAAGACAATTCCTACTCTCAAAGAGCTTACCTTTTATTGGAGAAAGACTACACCTGAAAGGAAGTTGAAAGGGGGTGTGAGAGGGAGAAGGAGGCACGTGGGTGAGGACTAGTGGAGAAAGTCTAAAGACTCAAGAATAGAGCCTGGAGAGAAATGAAGATATGGCTGGCCTGGTTGCTTTCCTAAAAATGGAGGTTCTGGGAGGAATCAGCCAATCAGGGTAAAGAGATACAGGGAAGGATTATAGTTTCAGTGGGAGAAGTCCAGGGCTAGAATGAACTTACTGGTTGAGGAGGCTCCTGATAAAGGAGGCTCAGAGAGTCAAGTGAACCCCAGAAAAGAAAGAAGGCACATTAGTTAGTCAGGGCGTCCCACTCTCCCTCTCTCTGTGCCTCCTTTTACCACTTTCTGGGAACCTGAGTGTGATCTTGCTGTCCCGCTTCCTCCTCTGTGAATTCCATCTGGAATAGCTCCAGGTAGCATTCCTTAAATCATAGTATGTAGGTAACAGTTTTAAGGAAATGTTGGCTAGATCTGGGATCAAGAGGCTAGCTAATGTTTAACATTGATATTTTCTTGCATGGTTGCTATTCACTCAACTCAAGTCGACATCCTCTGAAACACATAGATTGAGAGAACTGGAAGAATCTTTAGAAAACAATAGATTCCATAGCTTCCTTCCCATCTACATTAGTCCTACTCTGATCCCCAAAGCCTCCCCTGCTGCTAGTACCATCCTCTAGAAATTACTTTCTTTATTTTCTGTACATTTTATAATAACTTCTCTGTACTTATATTGTTTCCTG
The DNA here is from genome assembly GCF_900497805.2 of Vombatus ursinus. Taxonomy (NCBI): domain Eukaryota; kingdom Metazoa; phylum Chordata; class Mammalia; order Diprotodontia; family Vombatidae; genus Vombatus; species Vombatus ursinus. Next base: position 39,483,632 of record NW_020954610.1, read on the forward strand.
CCTATAGAATGTAAGGCCCTTTAGGGCAGGAACAGTTTGATTTACTATTTTTCTCTGGTCCTTTTTTGTCTCAATGATTTCTTTGGCATAAGAAACTCCCTTACTAGGGCATATTGGCAACTGTTTTGCAATTTATAGTCTTAGAGATCTCCTGGGGCACTGAGGGATTAAGTGACTTCCCCAGGATCACACAGTCAATATATATTACAGGTGTGACTTGAACCCAGCCTTCCCTATTTCAAGGTTCACTCTTTATCCAGTACCTACCTCTCACATGTAGTAGGTGTTTAATAAATATTTATTGAATTAATTAGTTAATTAATTGTTTCTGCCTCCGATTCAGTACTTTCCCCACTATAATATGATGCCTTTTTTCCCTAAGAGGCAACAACTTATTTTCATAAGCACGATGGAGAGACGGGCTCAGGAACCTTAGTTTTTCTGACACCCCTTCCCAATGACTCTCCCATCCATATCCTCAGCTTATTCCATCAGGCTGGTTTTAAATCTGCATTCTTATAAACTGAATGAATTTTTCTTTGTCCTTTGCTAGGAGACCACTAACCAAGGTCAAGTGTCCATGCTAATTCGCTAATTCATTAAGACTTGTTAGCAGCATCTGATATTGTTGACCTTGGGGTAGAGCTGTCATAGGAGCAAGTGTGAGTGAAGAGAACTGCTAGCTTGTCCCTGATTCCATCTCTGTAAAGGCTCTAGGAAAGGTATTGGGGTGTTTCAAACTATGGAGCTATCAGCATGCTGATGACAGATCTCTCCAGAGAGGGCTGGGCAGTCATTAGTTTTCTTGCATCTAGTCAGCAAAGAGACAGGAATTAAAAAAAAAAGATAGCCTGATACCAGGTGGAAATTGCTAACAGCAAATGTCTGTTCTCCTGGTGCCCCATTTTTCAGAGCTGATTGACTGCCAGGTTGGTCCTTCCTTGATAGAGTTTAACATGATGATAAGAATTTAAGATGTCTGACTTCATTTCTACTTCATCTATAGTCTAAGGGGGACTGTGTTATATTTTGAGCAGATTGGAAGTTTTATACCAAGATGAGTCTTAAAGCTTTTAGATTAAATTGTACTTGCCGTAAAGAAGTTCACATTTTGATGTTGATCCCAGAACTGTCCTAGATCTCTAAAATATTAGCCAGTAGGGATT
>NW_020954610.1:39484807-39643362 GCF_900497805.2 Vombatus ursinus
GATCCCAGAACTGTCCTAGATCTCTAAAATATTAGCCAGTAGGGATTCTTGAGTAGGGAGTGACATGGCCATAAAATAGTATCCAGGGGAGATTTATTCAAGCTGTAGTTTGTAGGATGTATAAATGTGGAGAGAAGCTAGAGGGAGGGGAATCAACTACAAGGCTGAGTGTTAATGATATTAGCTTACGGTGCAGATTATAGAAACAAAAATAATGACAGATCTTATAGGCTCATTGATCTAGTCAGTCAGTAAACATTCATCAAGTGCTTACTTTGTACTAGACTAAACTCTAGGGATGCAAAAAGAAGCAAAAGACAGTCCTTGCCCTCGAGGAGTTTATAATCTAATGGGATCTATCTAGAGCCAAAAGGGATCTGAGAGATTAGTCTAAACCCTTTATTTAATAGATGAGGAAATGGAGGCTCAGGGAAGTTGAAGATCACTGAGTGAACATAAAAGGGAAGATTGGAAGCCAGGGCCTCTGACACCTGACTCACTGCTCTTACTACTGTACCACACTGGATCTTGATACATTAGATATTGCAGTAAAAGAATAAATAAGATTTGTTAATGAATTGGTTTGGGTGAGTTGAAGGATATGATACTTAATACTTAATAAATAGTATATATATGTATATACATATAATACTTAATAAAGGAGGAGGTCATCTTAGAAGAATTGTCCATTGGCCTTAATGGTCCAATAGTTAAGTGGATTGGCTTTGAAATTCCTCTCTTAAAAAAAAAAAACATTCTGAAACATCAAAGGTTGCCATCATTCTAAGTAGAGGTTCTCTGTTTTATCCCTAGATGTTTGTTTGCCACATTTTTCTTTTTATGCAACATCATGGTGTAATGGAGAGAACATGGGATAGTCAGTGGAGTATTGAGCCTGTTATTTAATCCCAGTGTGGGATGTCATGTAACTTCTGTATGCCTCAGTTTCCTAATCTGTAAAAGGAAAGCACTAGATTATATAAATCTGTAAGGGTCCCTTCCAGCTCTAAATTTTATAATCTCCTTTTTTGCCTTTATTTAAGTGTCTTTTCCAGCTTTCTATAAAAACATGAACACACTCTCCATGTTTCGGGTTTTCCATCCCAGGTTTCATCTATTATTGATAAGAGAATGGAGAAGACTGCTTTGAATAATTAAGCAGGTTTCAGGTGCTGTATGAACTTTAAAAGAGAAGGAAAAAGTAAAGACACCTGAATGCTAGCTTGTCACTATGGGTTTTGGATTAGTATTTGGTTATCATTTCCAGAAGATTCAGAACTTTTATTTGTTATACATCTGCGAGGTTCAAGTCTTTAATGAGAGTAACACTACGGTCTTTCAAAGAACTTCAACAAAATTGATAACACGGAAGATAATTGCTTGAGCAGTCATTTCCTGGGTGGCCTGTGAATTCAAATAAAGTTATTTACCAAGACTGATGAGAAGAGGGAAAAAAAGAAATGGTCTCCACTAACAGCTAAGGAAATTTCAATTGGTAAGGAGTATATAGTTCAGACATTTATGAAGTCACATCAAAAGTTTTTTTGTAAATAGTTAATGGAAAGAAGAGAACCATTTTGAAAGATGCTCTATGCTGACAACCAGTCAAGAAAACCACCAGCTTATAGATTTAGAGCCTGAAGGGCCCTTGGAGGCTTTCTAGTCCAAACCCCTCATTTTATAGATGAGGAAACTGGACAGGATAAGTGACTTGTCCACAGTCAGTAACCTCATAAGCATTGAAGGCAGAAGTTGAACTCAGCTCTTCCCAACTCCAAGTCCAGCACTCTGCCTATTAGGCCACCCTGCCTGAAAGATTCATCCCTCTGAAAAAGAAAAATCTCCTGAAATGGTGCATGACAACAGTAGTAATGACATTGAGCTTACTTGAATTGCAGTAGTTGACATTTCATAAAATATAAAAATAAATGAGGAAAAGGAGAATTCAGTTCAATTTAATTAACATTTATTAAGTGACTAATATGTGCCAGGTGGGACAGCTAGATGGTATAGTGGATAGAGTGCCAGGCCTGGAAGTAAGGAAGACTTATCTTCTTGAGTTCAAATCCAGCCTCAGACACTCACTAACTATAAGAGCCTAGGCAAGTCACTTCACCCTGTTTGCCTCAGTTTCCTCATCTGTAAAATGAGCTGGAGAAGGAAATGGCAAACCACTGTAGTATCTTTCCCAAGAAAACCCCAAATGGTGTTATGGAGAGTTGGACACTATTGAAAAATGACTTAACAGCAACATCATGTGCCAGGCACTGTGTAAAGTGTTGGGGATACAAAATATGTTCCTTGGCCTCAAGGAGATTACCATTGCTGAGAAAATCTCTCTGCCACCATCTCTTCCCACCCTGAGCACTATTCATTTTCCTACAGCATAATGATGAGGTAACTAGTTCAGGGGGAGATTTCCTCCTTTGCCTCATTGTTTGCTGCTGACAGTTTCTCTGCTCATTAGCTCCACATTGGCAGTAGTTATACATGGAATAGACAAGTCGTAAGATCATTGATCTTTAACAAGAAGGGACCTTTAAGACCATCTAGTCCAACCTTCTCATTTTACTCTGAGGGGCTTGCCCTCCCAGATTGATTCTTTTCTGCAGGCAAACTATACCATCTTTTGTCTCAGTTTTTACCTAGCCTTTAATCACTGAATGGGTGTGGCCTCAAACTGGGACCTGAGAAAGAGCTTAGCTTAAAAAGGCCAAGGTCTCCCATTGCATCCTGGGTCGCCTTGACTCTTGACTTGCCACTAGACACTCTATGACCCTGGAGGAGAGGGTGAGGCTGATGACTTTGCCCAGCTCTGCCTCCCTTAAATTCAATTTACTTCCAAGTCAAGACATCACCCTTGTAACATCTTTGGTTCTCTTCAAGAACGAAGGACAAACAACAACAACAATCTCATTTTACAGATAAGGAACCAGATCCAAGGAAGTTAAGTGACTTGCCCAAGGTCATATAGGTAATAATCACTTAATCAATCAATAAGGCTATATTAACTGCCTGCCACGTACCAGGCACTGGGCTAGACACTAGGGGTTCAAGTACAAAGAATGAAACATCCTTGCTTTCAATAAGCTTATAGTCTGATGAAAGTGGCAATTAGTACTTGTAAAAATATATACAGCACAAATATGCTGTATATATACATATATATATAGATATATATGTATTATGTATAGGTACACACAAAGTAATTAATTACAAAGTACAGTACTAGCAATTGGGGGATACAGAAAGTCTTCATTCAGAAAATGGTGCCTGAGCTACATCTCATAGGAAGAAAGATATTCTATGAGGCGTAGGTAAGGAGGGAGGGCATTCCAGGTATGGGGGCAGCCATTGCAAAGGCATGAAGATGGGAGATGGTGTATCAACTACCAAAAGGCAAGTAGTGTCCATTGAGCCTGGAAAGGTAGGGTAGAGCCAGGTTGTGTAGGACTTTTTAAGGATAAATAGAGGAGTGTCTATTTTATTCTAGGTGTAATAGGAAGCCACAGAAATTGGTTGAGTAGAGTAGGAACATGGTTAGAACTGCACATTAGGAAAATTATTTAATGTCAAAGGCAAGATTTGAACACCCGTCCTTCTCCCACTCTGGAGCCAATGACCTTCCCACCATATCATGCTCCCTTTAAGCTGCTTGCCAGCACTTTTGGTAAAAGGTATGTTGCATGGGAACACTCAAAGCCATTTAATGATAAAAGAAGGCTTTTGTATTTGTGTATTAAAGTTATATATACCATTTCTAGGCCCTATGACCACTGAATTCCTACTCATTTTCCAAAGACATTTCCAAAGAAATTCCAAAACATTTTATAGTACTTCCTATGTGAAACCTTTCCTGATGTCCTCTATTGATAATGATCTGTCCTTCCCTTCACCCCAACCCCAGCCTCAAAAATGTCTTTGCTTGTACCTTTCTTGTACCTTGATGTGTTATTTTAAATTACAGATATTTGTATCTGTGGTGTGTTCCCCTACCAGTTTGTAAGCTCCACAAGGGTAGGGACCACATTTTTACCTCACCTTTACACCTACATAGGATGCAGTTAATAAATGCTTATTAAATAATCACAATTTGGCTTTACGTCCACCGCCACCTTGGCTTTCCATTTTTCAAAATCTTTTCCAAATTCCCACTTTTCCATGGGCTCTTTCTAATTCAGTTCAAGAAATAGTGTGACCCTCCATCAGTCACAACTATAGGTGATACTGAGAAATTCCAGGACGCCACAAGAAATGTTGAAACAGCCTGCTTATCTTTGTCATAGTCATCCACTTCATGAGCTATAAACTTTCTCTTCTAAAATTATTTTGTTTTTGCATACCCTTAAATTCCAAATATATCCTTCATCTCTCCCTTGCCTCTTACCTAGAAAGCCATCCCTTGTAACAAAGAATAAAAAAGAAAGAAAAAGCAGTTTAGCAAAATCAACCAATCTACTATCTAGCAGTATCTGAAGTCTTTCACATGCATTGGCGCATGAACTCTGCAAAGAAGGGAGGGAGATGCATTTTTTCATCTTTTTTTTCCTGGGTGATATCTTGATAATATTAATATATTATACAATGTCAATAATAATAGCTAACATTTACATAATGTTTTCAGGTTTGTAAAGCGCTTTATACATATCAGTTTTGATCCTCACAATGAGATCAGCTTTATTTTTATCCAAATTATACAGATAAGAAAACATGATAACAGCATTCAGTTTGGGGCTTTTTTTGTTCTTACCTATTCTTACACTATTATAGATGTCATATATATTGCTTTCCTGGTTTGCATATTTACTCTGCATCACTTCATTGAAATCTTCCCAAGCTTCCCTGAATTCTTCATATTCATCATTTATTAAAGCACAGTAATAATCAATCATCAACCTACAAGCATTAAGTACCAGGAACTGTGTCTGGTAACCAAAAAAGTGAAACTCTGAATATTTGATCTGTAAATTTTCAATGGATGTGCAGCCCCTAATAGTGGTCGAAAATGACTCTATCCCCCCCACCTCCTTCTCCCTCTTGCCCCACTCCCTTTAATTTCTAGACCTCTTTTTCACAAGTTCTATAAGCCTAGAAGTGTTTTTTGCATGTGTGAAGGTTTGTGATCACACCTCCAAGTTGAGTGTACTATCCCCAGAAATAGCATCCTTACACCCTACTGGGAAAGAGCAAGACAGCAGTTTTCTCTAAAACTAGGAGCCTCAGAAGATGGTGATATTAGAGCTCTTGACGCACAGCTTCATAGGAAATTCAGTCACAAAAAGAGTTAATGTGGACTCACTATGTGAGGTCATCCCAGCTCTGATTACAAGTTGTGTTATTGAATTCAGGCATATAACACCACTGGGGGTGGGGGGAGGGTTGAACAAAACCTCACGCAAGTGCTGAGATAAAAGTTTGTTCTCAGCCTCTAAAGTCAAACAGAAACCCTTAAGCCAGGACTGCTTCATAAACATCACTGGGAAAGATGGAGAATTTTTGGATGTTCCAGCTGGAGTATCATGAAAGAAAGGTAGGTGGATCCTCAGGCATCAAAAATGATGTGGCTGCTTTCCTTTGAACGACTTTCTCCTCATCTCTCTTTTGAAATGAGAGTGTTCTTTGTATTTCCCTTGTTGACAATAATAGCAAACAAAACAAAAATGAATTTCAGGAGCTTTGATGAGGCTTCCCAGTTTTTCAGCAGTGTTTGATGACAGTAAATGCATAGGTTTAAGGAGGGGGAGAAATGCCATCTCCTCCTTTGGGAAGGAGGATTTTGAGGCTATAGAGATTGTTACCTCTTCCTGTTGGCCCTGTGTTCTTGCTCCCTCTGTTCTAGCAAATTGGTTCATTTCAGCTTTGTAGCCCCAAATCCCATGCTGTGTTGTTCCTTTTGCTTCAGCTACACCAATTAAAATAAATGTAAATGAGGGCCTCCCTGAATCCACCCTCTTGTCTGCACAAGGAGTTGTTCACCCAACATTCCAGTATTAGGTATCACAGGAATTTATGATTTCTCAACTGTCTCACTCATTAAAAAAATGATGTTAGTATTTTCTTCCACAAAACTATTAGACCAAATCATAACACAATTGTCAAAAGAGTTCTTGTGGGCTCACCCTTAATGGAGAAATCACTAGAATACTACTTAGAACAGTTCATTGTAAGGCTTCCCCATATCTGAAATTTTTGAGTAAAAATAATGAAGTGACAGTATTTCAAAGGAAAAAATCCTGTGGGGCTATTGCTTTTGTGAGATAGTGAATGCCCACTCTCATGGAGCTAAGATACCAATTTATAATCAAATTGTTTGTTTTAAATTGAGATTGTAGCTTTCAAAGCTTAGAACTCATTCAAGAAACTTGAAGATAGTTTTAAGGCCTTACAGTGAAAATGCCTCTTATCGTCTACCTTGGGAAATTGTGGCTAGGGACATGTATACCAAGGGCTCTCTATGAGATGTATCTGTTTTCTTGGTTTCCTCTCATACTCTTAAAGTGAGTTTCACAGTTTTTCCTGATTTGTGGTTGTATAGGAGTACATTTTTCTTTGAGGGAGGGAAAAGAGGAAATGATTAAAATATTTTCCCAGTTGGCTGTCTCATAATGTTCAAATTGTGTTAAGTTACCTTCATTGTGAAGATGTATATGTTAAAAACTTCATTATGTCTAGACTGTCATTTTAATGATATAATGTATGGGGCCTGTGATAATTTTCCTGCTTTACCATATTAAGGAAAATAGAAGTAAATTGGTGAAATAAATAGTTTAAATTGAGGTAGTGTGTGGTATAGTTAATTAAGCAGAGTTTTTTTTCATTTCAGAAGGACAAGCATGATTCAAGAGCAAAAAATAACTATATATTACATTGTTATCAAATTGTTTATTTTTTTTAAAACTTAGATAAATGAGAAGAAAATGTCTTTCATTGACTTGAGAGGAGAGGGGGAAATCAGATATCATACACCAGAAGCCTAATGAGCATGCTCTTGAGAACCCAGAAAATTGAGATTCTTACATGCAGTCTCTGAAGAAATTCAATTTAACAAACAATTCACAAATATTTACTTTGAACATTATTCTGTGCTAAATGCTGAGGATATAAGAATGCCTGCCCTCAGGGAGTTTATAGTCTATAAGATAAAAATAACTACATTTCAAGAATTAATGAAGACTTCAAGGAAATATCTAAATTGAATCTTTTTTTTTTGTTGTTGTTGTTGCTTTTAGGCAGTTGGGGTTAAGTGACTTGCCTAGGGTCACGCAGCTAGTAAGTGTCAGGTGTTTGGTCTGAGGCCAGATTTGAACTCAGGTCCTCCTGACTTCAGGGCCAGTGCTCTATCCACTGTGCCACCTAGCTGCCCCTTCTAAATTGAATCTTGAAGGAAAAATATTTCCACAGGTAAACCTATGGAGAGAGGACATTTTAGACATGTGGAACAGCCTAAATATATGCAAGGAGGCAAAACAGATGATTAGTAGCCTTGTTTTGCTGGAATGTTTAGGGTATAAAAAGAAATAGCATGAGATAAAGCTACAAAATTAGTTTGGAATTAAGATATTTTTAGGGTGCGCTACAGGCAGTAGGGAGCCAATGAAGATCTTAGAGCAGGTGAGTGATATGATCAGACCTGTCCAATGAGAAATAATGAAGACCTAGATTATGATGGAAGTATGAAGCAGAGTCATATAGTAGTTTTGGAGGCAGAAGACCTGGGTTCAGGTTCCAGTTCTGCCACTTTTGTGACTGCAGGCAAATACCTTACCTTCTCTGATCATCTATTTGTTCATTGGTGCAATAGGAATAATATTTGTTGTGTTTGATGAGGTTTGTGTGAAGAAAATGCTTTCAGTAGAGCATTAATTAAGGGTAGGGGCAGTTTTGTTTCTGCTGTCTTTCATTGACTCTAGAGTCCAGGCACTTGGGTTCAGATTCACCTCTGATGTTTACCACTGAACCTATGTGGCCCTGGAAAAGTGACTTAATGTGCCTCAGTTACCTGATCTGTGAAATGAAGGAGATGAACTGAATGGCCTCTCAGCTCCCTTCCACCTAGTGCCTATTAAATTAAATTGAACTGAATTGTAACATAGTATACAAATGTGAGCTAATGTCATTAAAGAGAGGAGATGCATAATAGAGATGTTGTAGATATAGAATTGATAGAATTTAGCAACTGATTATATGTAGGGAGTGAGGGGGAGGAAAGAGTCAAGGATGACGCCAAGGTCTCCAGCCAGGGTAACTGGGAAGATGGCAATGCCATCAATAAGTTAGGTGGTAGGGAAATTTGGGGGAATATGTTGAGCTCAGTTTTGAACAGTTTGGGATTGATATGCTGATAGGACATCCAATGGACAGTTAGAAATAGAAGGCTGTAGACATTGAATTCCATTTAGAAGGCAAAAATAGAGATTTGGGAGTCAATGTGTTGACAGGTGTTTTGTAGACATGGGAGTAGATGGAGTATCATGGAAGAGGGTATAGAGAGAGAAGAAAAGAGAGTCAAGGATAGAGACTTGGGGTATGATCAATACCTACACTTAGAGGCTAGAAGGATAAAGATTGAACCATCAAAGATACTGAAAAGCAAGTCAGTCACCCAGCATTTATTAAGTCTCCTCTATGTGCCAGGCACTGTGCTAGGTGCTAAAGATAGAAATGCAAACAATGAAAAAATCCCTAATTTTAAGGAATTTAACATTTACCAAACTAGTCAGACAAATAGAAGAATTAGAAGAGAATGATGTCACACCAAAGGATAACAAAGTGTCAAGAAGGAAGAGCAGATCAATAATGCCAAATGCCACAAAAGCATCAAAGAAGATGACGACTGTGAAAAGATCTTTGGAGTTCTCAGGAAGCCTTTAATAAACTCAGAAAGAGAAGTTTCAGTACAGGGGGTCAGAAGCCAAAGTGCAGGGGGTCAAGGAGTCTCCAGAGAGTGGAGGCAATGAGCTTAGACTGATTTTTTTCCTAGCAGTTTGGCAGTGATAAGGATAGAGATGAGGCCACAGCTTGAAGAAGGAGCAAGGTCAAGAGAAAGATTAATTGGATTGGGGAAGAAAGGAAAAAGGTCAATGGGTTTGTAAACAGAAGGAAATGAACCACCTACAGAGAGATGAGATGAAAGATGAGGAGTGGAGTAAGACCTGAAGGAGATGAGAGAGGTTCAAGGGAACAGAGATCAGGATGAGTGTCAAAAGCAGGCAGAGGAGGGAAGCTGTAGGAGAAGTGGAAAGACAAGAACATCAAAAGGATTTCAGAGTTTTGGACCTCAGAGGCAGAACAGTTTCAGCTAACTGTATGATTTGTCCTCCCTGGCACTAATGAGGTTGAGTGAGAGAACAGAATGTTAGAAGATCATTAATGTGGATCAAGCATTGGGTTTGTAGTCAAGAAACCTGAATTATGCTATTAAGTGACATTTACATTTACACATCTGTGTAACTATGGACAAGTCACTTCTTTTGTTTACTCTATTTACTCATTTATAAAATGGGCTGGTTAAAATATGTGTTTACTTAGTTTCACTTCAGTTGTTTTTCGGTCATGTCTGAGTCTTCATAATCCCATTTGAGGTTTTCTTGGCAAAGACACTACAGTGGTTTGCCATTTCCTTCTCCAGCTCATTTTACAGATGAGGAAACTGAGGCAAACAGGGTTAGGTGACTTGCCCAGGGTCTTATATCTAGTAAGTGTCTGAGGTCAGATTTGAACTCTGGTCTTCCTCACTGCAGGTCCTGTGTTCTATCCACTGTGACATCTAGCTGTCCTGGTCTGTAAAATGAGGATGATAGTGTTCCCACTGACTACCTCAAAAAGTTGTAAGGAAAGTATTTTATAAACTTTTAAAGTGCTATGTGAATGTGTGCTATTGTTACTAATATTGATGATAGTACTTTTGCATTCACTGAGTGTCTGTGCAGGGTGTGGATCACCTGAAGAGGAAAACCAAGTGCTAAGATTATTGAAGAAAGTAGGAGGATATCCAGGAAGTTGGTATAGGACAATAGAAAGGATGTATGAACTTAAATGGAGAGGAGATTGTGGAATGATGATAGCAGAGCAAATGAATGGCCTTGGGGAGTAAGGAAAACCAATTTCTCCTCCTGGTGCTATGAATTTGAAAGTGTAAGAAAAAGAAAATTGTAAGAAATGGGAGAAGTTAGTGAGAAATGCAGTATCTTCAGAGGAAAAGCCTTATTTTATTTTAGTAAAAAGAGTCTAAGAGGAGAAGAATCAAGGATAGAAGTATTTGTCAACAATTGATCAGATCTCTAAAGGGTATAATGTTCAGGATGAAAAAATGATCAAAACTGAGTAAGGGTGTAGAGCTGAATAGGGATGAGAATGTGGGGAGAGGTAGCCACTAGAAGGAATATATTTGGACTGGAGATTCAAAAGGGTCCCCTACTAGAGTTAGTGATATTCCTTGTCCTAGCAAATACCTTTTAAATTCCATATAGAAAAGAGTATGGAATTGACACCTCATTCTATGGTGGGGTCATTGTGCTTAATTGGAGAATTGTTGGCAAACATTTGATGCCCTTTAAATGTATGATAAAGTAAACATTTATGAAGCCATTAGATAGATAGGTAGATAGATAAATAGATAATTTCATGAGCACTTATTATATACTAGCCATTGTATTAAGTGTTGAGGATACAAATAAAAGCAAGCAAGCATAAGGAGCCTTGCCCTCAGCGAGCTTATATTCTAAGGGAGAAGACACTCTAATGGTCAGGGTGGCTCACAGTCACATCAGATATTTTTTGCAGATTTCTGTAAGCATCTGTGCCTTGACTGTTTAGGAGATTGTGTTCAAAATGTTCAAATACAACTGGACACCAAAAATTCAGTTTTGCATGAAACTGTTTGGAGGCCTGCTTACGTAAAGCAAAATACAATTGGTCCTTCCTAGATGACTTTTTTTTTTAAAAGAACAATGCAAAATCTAATGTGGTCCCTGTAAATAGGTTGACTCTTAACTAACAGGGATTCTTATGGCAGAATCCCTTGGCCTCGGAACCCTTGAGGTTTCTCCTCAATTGCATGATGCAACAGAATATCTCTCCAACCCCAGAAGAGCTGGTGTCCTCTTCCAGGAATCTTTGTTGTTTAAAGGGAGAGTAGGAACACCAAGTCAAACTATAAGCAGGAAGGAAGCAGAGAAAAGAAGCAAGCTGACCTGTCCTAAGACCCCGATGGGAATTTCCAAATGGCTCATTTAGATACAAGGTTCAAATAAACCCCATTCATATATGGCTTTTGCCAGTCATTACATGCCTCACTCCCACCCACCCCTTCCAGGAAGCATCTGATAGGTACATGATAAATATTTCATTGAGTTGAATTGAAGATTAAAAAAAAATACTTGGCACAGTAAATAGAATGGTAGGCCTGGAGTAAGGAAAACCTGAGTTCAAATCCAGCTTCAGACACTTAACTATCAAGGTGACCCTGGACAAGTCCCTTAACCTCTGTTTGCATCAGTTTCCTCAACTGAAGATGAGGATAATAACTATATCTATCTCAAAGGATTGTTGTGAAGATCAAATGAGATAATAGTTGTAAAGCCCTTAGCACAGTGCCTGGCATATAGTAGGGGCTATTTAAATGCTTATTCTTTCCTTCTTCCCCTTCCCACTTGACTTTGAGAGCCAAATGTTTAAAAGTGTAAATAAAAACTCTCCCTCTGCCCTTCCTACAATCCCTTAGGAAAGCTGTGTACTAATTGCTTCCTGGGTAGGGTACCTTGGGAATTTTTAGAAAATTCCCCAGATCCTTAGACTGTTAGATTCAGAACAAATGTTTTTCATTTGGGTCATTTGAGAGTCAATAAGGAGTCCATTATCAAGATAGCATTATTTCCTCCACTACTGACTCAAGAAAAAGAAAGATGGAGATTAGCTATATTTAGCAAAATGGACTTTGCCTATTTGTCCCTTTGCTAGCATTTATATAGGGCTTTAAAGTTTGCAGAATGCTTTACATACATTCTCTCATTTGATCCTTACAACAACTCTGTGAAGTAGGTACTATTATTATCCCCATTTTACAAATGATGAACCAGGTTCAGAGGTGAAGGCACTCGTCCAGCATCCCATAGTTAGCAAATATCTGGGGTTGGATTTGAACTTGGGTCTTCCCTACTCCGGCTCTAGCACCCTCTCCACTGAACCACCTAATTTCCTTCCTTTGAGTTTATGAATGCTTTTATTTCAATGGGTCTGCAATCTGATCAATGTAGGCCCTCCTTCCAACATCTCAATCTACCCACACTTCATTCTGTATGCATTACAGATACAGTTTCCCAGGTGCCTTCCTTTAGTTCTCTGGACATTTTAAGAATACCCCTGGAAAATGCAAGACTCTCTACAAGCTCTCCCTTGCCCAGCTACATGACTGGCTTTTCCACTCATACGTCTCACCAATGATATCTTCTATATATTTCTACATAGTTGGCATGCCCACCATGGTACTTCTCAACTGCTTTTTGGGTGTACCCACAACATTAATTCTTCTGAAACTGGCATTCCATTATTTCCATCCCTGGAGCATCACCAAAAGGACTCTATTGTATCTAGGATCACAAACCTAAAGCTGGAAGGAACCTCAGAGGCCATCTAGTTCAGTCTCCTCATTTTACAGATGAGGAAACTGAGGCTGGGGAAGGTTAAAGTGACTTGGCATAGTATCAAAGGTGGGATTTGAAGCCAGATTCTCTGACTCCAGGAAGAAACTTAAAAACTCATTAAAAGTACTGTGCAATTTTTTTCAAAGGCCAGTCTGGTCCATTTTCTTCCTTCTTTTCAATTCTAGAGTTCATTGTCCACTCAGAGTGTCTATCCAAGCTCTAGAGCATGTCCATCCAACTGTACAACACAATCTAGACAATAAACATTATTTTTTAAAGAATTTTTAAAAGTTTCATTGATATGTTTTATTTTTTTACATTACGTGCCTTTAGAGATTACTTTTGCTTTAGGAGAGTTCTTTTGTAATAGTAAAATGTTTAAGTTAAACTCATGATACAGTGATCTCATCTGCTCTCTACCCACCTCTCTGTTTTTTAAAAAAAATTAACAGAAATCTATTTTCTTTCCTTTTTTGTTGTTCAGTTGTTTTTCAGTTGTGTTACACTCTTCATGACCCCATTTGAGATTTTCTTACTGGAGTGGTTTGCCATTTCCTTATCCAGCTCTTTTTACAGATGAAAAAAACTGGGGCAAACAGGTTTGAGTGACTTGCCCAGGGTCACAAAGCTAGTAAGTGTCTGAGGCCAAGATTTGAACTCAGGAAGATGAGTCTTCCTAAATCCAGGCCCAATACTTTGCTAACTCTATCCATTACTAACTCTAAACAGGGACTGTTGAATCTCCAGGCAAGCACACATTCCTTTCAGTAGCTACATTTCCCCATTTTCTCATCCCTATTCAGCTTAGCCCTCCCCTTACCCAATTTTGATAGTCTCTTCATTCTAGGACATTATATCCTTTGAAGGATATATGATCAATTGTCAACACTTTATCCTTGATTCTCCTTCTCTTACACTCTTGACATCTAGTGAAATGGGGCTTTCCCCCTAAAGACTTTCATTTCTTACTACCTCTACTTTTAGCCTATCCTTTTTTTTTTTTTTTTTTTTTTTACATTTCCAAACTCATAGGGCCAGGAGTGGAAATATGTATTTCCTTTACTCTCCGAGGCAGGCAAAACTTTTCCTTTGTCATCCTCTTTACCATCAGTATCTATCTCTTAGGTTACTCTAATAGACCTTAGTACTGTGAACCCAGAAGCTTAGTTCAGGTAAGAGTATAGGAATGATGGTGGCATCAGGTGGTTGGTTGTTGCTCATCCTTAATCTGGAAGTGCAAAACAGGAGTCCAAATCTTCCTGCCCTTGGGCTCTGGCCTTCCAGATGTGCTCATGAAATAACAATGATAACAACAACATATTTACATCCTGATTTAAGGTTTACAAAGTACTTTCCTCATACAGATTTAGGCTAGTCGGACCAACCCTCACATTTTAGTACAAGTATTGTCACTGTTTTTAAAAATAAGAAACTCAGAAGTGAGATGCCTTGAGCATTGAATTTGGAGTCAGAGGAAATAAATTTATATGAAAAACAGTTTTGTACTCTACCACTAGTGTGACCTTGGGAAAGTCACTTTAACCTCTAAGACTTAGTTGCCTCATCAATAAAATGGAGAAATTGGATGAGATGGCCTCCAAGGTTCCCTCCAGCTCAAAATCTATGACCCTCTGATCTTCTGAGTTTTGCTTGGCTCCAGAGAGCAGATCGAGGAACAATGGCTAAAAGTTGCAAAGAAGCAAGTGTAGGTTTGTTGTTAGAAAAGACCTCTTAAGAATTAGAGCTGTGCCAGTGTGGAGTGGATAGCCTTGGAAGGTGGACAGTTCTCTCTTGATAGAAGCCTTCCAGCAAATGCTGAATGGCAGGCAATAGATTTCCCATTCAGCTGTGGATTCAACTCAATGGCTTTTGAGGTCCCTTCGAGATGTGAGATTCTGGTGCTGACTTTCCCCACACCCAGCCCCAAACCATGCTTATGATGTTTCATTTGTCTCATTGAAGTGGAATATCCATTATCCCAGTGTATTACAGCCTCAGGGGCTAGGGTAGCTCTGGTTTCCCAGAATGAAGCTTTTCTGTCCAGTAAGGAATAGTTGATAAAATATTGGCTCCATCACATTCTTGAAAAATAGAAAGTTATCTGTGATTTCTAGGGAATTTTGTTTCCTCTTTGGGGAGAAGATATGAGTGTAAAATTATGGAATTCAGGAACAATTTTTTTTTTTTTTTTGCAATAAGAGAGAATGTGAGATGGGGTAATATAGAAAGACAATGACTATATCTCTTCTAAATACATTGGTCCACCCCACTTTCAAGGATCAAACCTTTGATTTTATTGGCATAGAGAACTCCCTGTGAGGAAACCCTCTGTCCCAAGGTCCTAATGCACCTGCTCTGCAATCTATCATCTTAGAGAGTTTTCTGGGACACTAAGAGGGTGTCTTGCCCAGAGTCACACAACCAATATGTGTCAGAGGAATGACTAGAACCCAAGTCTTCCACCACTACATCATGTTACCTTTCTATCATCCTTGCAATTTTAAAATCTATATAGTAATAAGTAGACCATAACTTAGAGGGTAATTCCTCAATCCTGTCAATTCATCAACTGCTTCCCGTTCTCCTAAGAGCTACTATGGGGCTCATATGACATACTCTGCTAGAGTCCAGGAGCATGTCCTCTGTCCTTGGTGCTGAAGTAGCATCTTAGGGTTATACCAGCTAGAGGGAAAGATTTGTCCTTTGACCAAAAGGCAAATGAAGCAATGTGGTTCAGTGGAAAAAACATTATATTCGGATTCTAGAACCCAGAACACCATACTGGGTTCACAGCATTGATTGAACTACAGCAGATTGATAGAATGAAACAGTGGACCCAGATTTCCCTCTTCTCCTTCTTCCCCTCCCTGCCCCACTCCAGTCCCTTGCCATTAAATGGGAGCCTATCTCATTGCCAGGTGATCTAGAACCAGTCAATTGCAAATGATATAGTTGGTCAACTAGGAATTAAGAAGACCTGAATTCAAATCAGTCCTCAGACACTTGGCTGTGTAACTCTGGGCAATTATTTAACCTTTCTGCCTCAGTTTCTTCATCTGTAAAATGGGGATAATAAGAGCACCTGTCTTCTAGGCTTGTTGTGAGGATTAAAATAAGATAATTTGTAAAATTCTTTGCAAACTTTAAAGTACTATATAAATGATAGCCATGCTAACTATTTTTCTCCGAAAGGCATGAACAATGAATAGGAACTAGATGAAGAAGTTAGACCTTTTGCTGTATTCTGAAGGGATAGCTTGGTTGGTAGGACAGTGGTTAGAGTACAGGATTTGGAGACAGGGAGATTTGAGTTCAAATCCTGCTTCAGACAGTTATCATCTTTATCTCTGATGAGTCACTTCACTTTTCTCTGTCTCAGTTTCCTCATCTGTAAAATAAAAGGGTTTTACTACATGACCTCTATGGTCCCTTCCAGCTCTAAATCCTTAATCTGTAATCCTATGGGCAGAGGCATGGAGAGATTTTCCATACTGGGAATTCCTCCCATTGATGAAATCATAATCCTGGACTTTAAACACATATGCACATATATACACACACATTATGCTATCAACTTAAAATTAATATGACAGAATATACACTTTGTTGTTGTTGTTGTTGAGTTGTATCTGACTCTTCATGACCCCATTTGGTGTTTTCTTGGCAAAGATACTAGAATAATTTGTTGTTTCCTTCTCCAACTCATTTTACAGATGAGGAAACTGAGGCAAAGAGGGTTGAGTGACTTGCCCAGGATCACACAGCTAGTAAGTGTTTGAGGCCAGATTTGAACTCAGGTCTTTCTGATTCCAGGGCCAGTGCTATATCCACTCCTATATTTTTTCTAATACATATTACATTATATATATATATACATATATGTGTGTATATATATATATATATAGGTGTGTGTGTGTATATACATGTATATATGTTACTTGATTTCTTCAAAGGTCATTTGTGGCTCAATTAATATACCTCAAACCAGGAGAATATACAGTAGATTATTCTATTTGCCCTGGCCTCTCATCAGCCTGTCATCTCTCCATCTGAGCTGTGATGTCACTGCAGTGGATCTCTTTCCTATGTGTAAATATTTAAGAACTTGACCGTATCATCACCTCCATGTCTAAAATCATGTAGAGCACATAAGGAAAAAAAATCCAGGTCCCATGACAAAGAACTAGGGCTGCGCTGCTTGTTAAACAGAGTGATTTGCATGTTTGTCACATCTCTTTACTGTCCATTTTGTCCCCTCTTCTTTCCAGAGGGGCAACCTGTTTAAGAGATCTTATTTTACAGTTTCCTTTAATGAGTCTCCCCTTAAGCTCAGTGGTCCCCTTACCTCTTCAGCGCCTGTTGCCTTATGGAAATTTCCTTTTTTCAGACAAAATACTTTCACTAATGTCTCTCTAAGTACCTATTTTTCTTTGCGATTACTCCTTTGGGTTAAGGTCAGAGCAGAGGATTTTTGGGTCATTGAGAATCTAAGTTATTGCTTAACCAATAGGTAAATAAAGTAGTGTATTTTTGTGCCACTCAGCTTTATTTTCTCTGATTTTAAGTTTGAAGTTCAATATATTTCATGTTTTATAGTAATTTCTGACACACCAGAAAGCCTAAAAGTTTCTCAGAAAAAAAATGACAAATAATGAAACAAAAGCTGAAAAATATTAGGCCTCTTTGCATTAATTTATTTTTTTAAAAAATGACATTTCCCCTCCAAGAACGTATAAAAACAATTTTAACATGCAGGTTTTTTGAAGTTTTGAGTTCCAAATTCTATGCTTCCCACCTCCCCTTCCTCCACAGACAGTAAGCAGTCTAGTATAGGTAATACATGTGCAATCACCTCTTACATTCATTTCTGGGAGAGGTGTTTGTTTTGTTGTTTGTTTGTTTTGTTTTGTTTTGAGTTTGGTTTGGTTGTCCCAGACCTGTGATTTCATCTTTGCAGGCAGTACTAAGTAAAAAAGACCCTCTACTAGTGAAGATCTGCAATATTATAGTATAGGGTTTTTTTAATTCAATTTTATTTTCAGTTCCAAATTCTCTCCCTCCCTCCACTCCTCCCCCACCCATTGAGAAGTTGAAAAACACAAAACCCATTGTAAGAATGAAGTCATATAAAAACACATTTCTACATTAGCCATGTTCCAACAACAACAAAAGCCAAGAGTGAAAGAAAGAAAGAGGCAGAGGGATAGGAGAAAGAAAGAGATAGAGAGAAAGAATAAAAAAGAAAGAGGCTTCAATTTGTACTCAGAGTTCATCAGTTCTCTATCTGGAGGTGGATAGCACTTTTCATCATGAGTCTTATGGAGTAATGTAGTATTAAGGAGTTGCCTGGAGACATGGAGGGATTGGGTGACTTGCCTCTGGTCACAGGCAAAAGTTGTATGTGTTGGAGGCAGGACTTTCACCAACTAGATTTGAATCTCATTCTTCCTGACTCCAAGGCCAGCTCTATCTACATTAGCCATGCTACAGAGAAATGATCACAATAAAAACAATTTTTTAAGTTTGCACAGTTATGTTCTGCCTTTCTTAGAGCTCTCTACTCCTCCCCAAACCCAAGAGGTTCACTGAGTCACTCAGGTCTTCCTGATTTTGTTTCCTTACCGTGTCTAGTCTCCATCTCCTGATTCTTCCTCTCCCCGGGGTGCTGAATCGTCCAGCAGACAGCATCAGCAAGATGACCTGGCAGAATCCTCCAGTAACAAAGAGGTAGAGTGGAGCCATTGTCAATGCCACGGGGCCCTTTCTTTCTATCCCAGTTCATTTCTATGATTCTTTTGCCCTTTTCCCCCTTTCTCTCTTACAGATTACAAAACCAATTCACAGTGGGAAAATTTTTTTAGCTTTTAAATGTGTTCTCTAATGTATGCCTTTTTTTGTTCTGTTCTTGTGATTTCATTGATGTTGTGAACTCCCCAGAGAGGAAACCTCCTTCACCAAAGTTGATAGGTAGCTTTTCCAAAGTTAAAGTCTAATCTAGGGGGTTGTCTGGGGTGGGGGGTGAGGGATAGATCTAAAAACAAAAGCAAAAAATCCAACCCTCTTGCCTTTCTGATAATATAGTCTTGCCTTGTGATATAAATAAATTGTGCTCCACAGCTGATCCTTCCCCATTATATATTTACTTCCATTTTAGGGGAAACCTGATGATGATGATGATGATGATGATTCATGAAAATGAGTGCTGACACAGCTTTTTTAAGGGGTCTAGGGGCTAAAGAGAGACAGTATATCATAATGGATAGTGGGCCAAAGTTGGAATCAAGAAGACATCTTGCTTCTACTTTAGCGTGTGGGACCTTAAGCAAGTCGCTTAAATAAACACTTGCCTGCAGACTACTCTTTAGGATGCTAAGAACAAGTTTGGTAAAGAATGTTTTCTCCCCAGAGAGTTCCCTACTTGACTGGTATCTTAGGTTTTACTTCCCCTTAGAGGGCTCTAGAATTAGCCCATTCTAGAAAAATTGGGGCTAGGCACTTGACTTGTGATTTCATTGGCTTAAGGAGCTCCCAGAAGAGGAGACCCTCTGACCAATGCAGGTTCAGCACCCTCTATTTTTTCAAGATTCCTGTGGATAGGCCTGTGATCTCATTGGTATGTGACCTTCCTCTAATGCTGAAACAAAATACCTTTCACTGAAGGAAAACTTTAGTCTTCTCTTCAACCTCTTTTATACTCCTAACAAATAAATGCCAGCACTAATTGCCACTTGCCTATTAATAACCTGATACTGATCTCTGATATCATCTGTGTGGGAGCTCAGTTGCCTGTAAATATTGCAGTTTATTGCAGTTGTCTAACACAGAGAATATTTGTTTAAAATTTTAAAATAAAAAATGAATGATTGTGTCATTTTTTTTCCTTTTGCTAAAAACAAGATGGAAGAGATAACTTTTATGTACCATCACTAACAAATCTGTTGCTCATGAGGGCCTGCCTAGCCTACTGAACAGAGATCTGGGTTCAAGTCCTGTCTGTGACACTGGGAAAAGTCACAGCCTCTCATGTTGTTGTTCAGTCATTTCAGTCGTGTCCATCCCTTTGTGACTCCATTTGGAGTTTTCTTGACAAAGATTCTGGAGTGGTTTGCCATTTCCTTCTCCAGTTCATTTTACAGATGAGGAAACTGAGGCAAACAGGGTTGGTTAAGTGGCTTGCCCAAGGTCACATAGCTAGTCATCAGCTAAAACAAGATTTGAACTCAGAGAGATGAGTCTTCCTAACTTCAGGCCAGCTGCTCCATCCACTGTGACACCTACCTGTCTGCCCAGCTCTCTGGGACTGTAAACTGCAGAGCACTTTGAGAATCTGCATTGGTACAGGGATTTTCTTTGGTTGCTTTTTTTTTTTTGGTTGAATAATTTTTTAATTTATTTTTGTTTATTTGTGTCACCAGTTTCCCCTATTGGTCCTCTCCCTTCCCTCCCAGAGAACCATTTCATATAACAAATAATATTTTTAAGGATTAAGAAAAAAGAAGAGGAAAAACAGCACAATTGAACAATACATCAAAAAAAAGACTAAAAATATGTGCCATACTTGGGAACCTCCCACATCTGCAAAGTGATTGGGTGGGTGTGTCTTCTCATTTCCCCTCTTTTGAAATATGCTTATTCTTTGTAATTTTGCAACATTCACTTTTGGGTTTGTGTGTGTTATAGTTCTTTCTATTTACATTCTTATAGTCATGTGAATTGTTTTGTAGGCCCTGATCACTTCACTCTGCATCCATTCACGTAGATCATCTCTAGATTCGTCATGTTTCATCATTTCTTAGACAATAATAATATTTCCTTATATTCGTGTACCACAATTTGTTTAGCCATTTCCCAGTTGATGGACATCTACTTTGTTGGCAATTCTTTGCTATCACTAAAAGTCTTGCTATAAATATTATAGTATATGTTGGAACTTTATTCTTATTATTGTCCTTCTTGGCCTATAAACTCAGTAGTGGCATATCTGGGTCAACAGATTATGGGCATTTTAGTTATTTTATTTGCGTCAATCCCAAATATATCTTGGACACCAAGCTGTCATCAGAGAAATATAATACAAAGATTTTTTTCTCCATTCAACTGCTTACCTTTTTATTCTGGGTACATTAATTTTGTCTATGCCGAAGCTTTTCAGTTTCATGTGAACAAAGTTATCTAGTTACAGGGAATTTCTTACCTGGCCCTCCCTACATTAATGAAATAAAAATAAAAAACAAGTATCCATGGAGAGATCGCCCACTTCCTATTGACCACTAGTCAAGGAGGAATGTTGTTGCTTTTTAAAATCAATCAGAATTAAACTAGTAGACATTTCAAATATAGTGCATCCCATTGTGCTTTATAGCAAAATGTTTTATTGCAAAATGCTTCACTGTACAACAGAACTTACTAAACTATGACCTAACAGTGGATGACATGGCCTGGGATTGGGTCTGATGACTCTCTCTCACCAGCCTACTTGCTCAATTTTCCCATTTTCTGCCTAGCACTTAATTTATGATGCATGACCAAGTGAGATAGAAATGGAGAGAGGAGTCAGGAATGGCAGCCCCACAGGCAGTGGCAGTAAAATCAAAACTTGATAATTGCTTGAAAGGGCTGCAAGTATTTGTGGTAAGTGTTGATTAGATGCAAATATGCAGATGAGTGTACCCTTATAGGCTTCCTAGCAACTCCGTTCATCTTTAGGTGGCCTTCAGGAAAATCCCTAGGAAGATTACTTCTCTGTAATCTTTTCTCTGATCTAGGAGTTTATTACTTTTATTATATTTGATCTTGACTACAAAGGGTTAGGTGACCCCATTAGTCTCTTTCTGCCCACCTAATCAGATATCTTAATGTTCAACTTGGGATGACACGTCACTACAAGCAAATGTTAGTTTTTCAGTTTCTGTAAGGACTGGTGCTTGTTTCTGCATAGCCTTTTAAAAAAATGATTCTAAAAACCCTCCCTTGCATGCAGTAATTAGACATTCTTTAGATTTAAGAAAATCATTTTCCCATTGAAAACATACATAGATGAAGCATGCTACCTACTTCCTAACAGAAATGTGATAGACTCAGGATACAGAATGAGACTGTTTTTTTGACATGACTAATGCAGAAATTTGTATTGCTTGACTGTGCATATTTCTTTGTGTTTTTTTTCTTTCTTTTTAATTTCTAGTTGGGTAGATATTTGTTCATTAAATTTTTTTTAAATGCTGCTTCAGTGTCTAGAAAATAAAGATATCGTAATAATGATAGCTAATACTTAGGTAGCACTCACAAAGTGCCAGGCACTGTGCTAAATGCTTTACAGTTACCTTATTTGAATCTCACAACAACCCTGGGAGGTAGGGACTATTATTATCCCCATTTTGTGATGAAGAAACTAAGGCAAGCAGTTTAAATGGCTTGCCCAAGGTCCCATAGCTAGTAAGTGTCTATCCTGTTCTAGCCACTGTACTACCTAGCTGCCCCATGTACTTGTAGATAGAAAGAAAGAGGAGAAAGGCAGTGAATATCCTGTGTTTCTAAAATGGTTGAATTTTCTGTTTGTTTGTTTGTTTAGCTGTAGAATTATTCTTTTTGTATTCAGGTCTGTAACCAGGGGCTGTCCTTGAGTTTAGCATTCAATAAAGTATTCATCTACCCAGTTAATATTCAAACAGAGCTGGGTTGGGTAATTGGATATAGCTAGAGGCTGAGCCACTCTGACTGAGCAAAATGGACATCTCAGTCAGATAGCCACTTAGCTCAAGGGCACAAATTGCATTTAAAAGTCTCTAGCCTTGCCAAAAAGGACTGTCTTTTATTTGGAGCTATTTAACTGACTATCAAGTCAATCAGAATTATGCTGGCTCTGTTGCTCTACTCTCAACAAAGTCAAGTAACATATTTGTTGTATTCCTATTCTCTGTTGATTAAGTGAAAGACCAGTGGAACAGACTTCTAGACATTTGATGGCCCTCTTTTCTATGGTCCTCCATTTTTGGTTTCCCTTTAGTGCATTTCTTCCTATAGATGCATTGGTGGCCAATAACCATTGTTCCAAGTTTCTCATTCCCTGGGCTTATCCCTTAGGTTGAAACACAGTTTACCCTTCTTCAAACAAGAAAGGCATTTAGACTCTACATTTGGTATAATGAGCCATTTCATTACAATGAACAAACTCCATGAAAAGTTCCCTCTAATGAGTTGCCAGATGTTACACATTTCAAGATTAACGTGAAGGTCTTTTACTCTTCTAAATTATGTTAGATTACACGTCATTAGCTCGGTCCTGAGTAGTTTAGATAACATTTAACATTTTCATTTCTAAAGTGCAGTGCAGATGTTAGCTAATTAATCCTCTCTTTCACCCTTGTGAGGTAAATACTGCGTTTCCCATGTTCCAGGTGAGGAGACTCTACCAAGAAAATGAATGAGTACCCTTGGCATCCTCACCCTCTCCTTCCCACCTCCTCTCCTGCATCAAGAAAGTGTTTAGACCCAGACCAGAGATTCAGGCCTTGACATTTCTTCCCAGAACACTGAATTCTGCTCTGTCTCTTACAAGAAGAATACTTTGTAATGAATTTTTAGGATCTAGTACAGTCCTATTGTAGGAAGGTTAAAGGTTTAATTAATCAGTAAACATTTATTAAGTACTTAGTGGCTGCCAGCCTCTACACTAAGCCCTGGGCATACAAAAAGAAGCAAAAGATAATCCCTGCCCTTAAGAATTTACAATCTAAAGATACCACTTTCACAATTCCATTCATTTCAACAGACATTTTTTTTTAGGTATGTACCATGTGCAAGTCACTTAACCACTCTGCTCCAGACAACTCTCCTAAACCAAAGGTCGCAGAGAAGATGCTGGTCCCAACCTGTATTAGTAGAGGGAGTTCCCTCACCTGGAAGTTCTCAGTACTAATGAAATCACAGGACTAGATCCTATCCCTAAGGACAAATTCTCTATTTCCCCAATATTCAGGTTTATCGTTAAGATAGTTGTTTGCGGTTTTTTTTTTCTTTTTGACCACCAAAAGGTAAGTATTGCTGCAGTGAGGACAATTTGGCATATCAATGGTGATCTGGAAGTTTTTATGGTTTTCCAAGTTGTTCTGCCCATTGTCTTGTGAACCCCCTAAGTAGAGTCATCATCTGGGTGCCTGGTGTAGGAAAATTCAAGGATTCATTCTTCACTCCTTTGTTGTATTTTCATTTTAAGGAAGTATGCTGGAGTGATTTGAAGAATGGATGACTTCCAAATAAAGTAAATTAATAAATGAATAAGGAAGAGAATAAAGAACCCCAGGAAACATCTTAGGGGGGAGGTTAATCTGGTTTTTAAACAACTGCTTTCTTGTGGAAATTCTTAATTTCTACAGTTGTGGTCATGCTAACAGCTATTTATTAATGGAAATTCTAATTTTTCAGAATATAAGTCAGTCCTTGTGCTTTTGCCGCTAGCCAAAGCTAGCTATTGGAGCTACTCCTGACGTTCAGAAAATGAATTTTTTTTTTTTTTACCAACCCATAGAACATAGATAATGAAAACCTTCCAAAGGTTGCTGAACATGGATTCTAAGACTTCCTGGCTGTGTAAAATCCTAATGACTTAGACAGCACTTAATGATAACCTCTAATGATAAATACATATATTTATATGCATTTCAACTTTCTCTAACCACAATGGTCACCTCTCCCCTGCTAATAACTGCTATTTGGTGATGTATTTATTTTTCATGTTGCATAGATGGGTTATTAATGCATATATGAGCATGTTTTCCCCTGTTTGAAACCCTCTTTGTCTTAATTACAGTCAAGGAAAAGCTTGGCTTCATTCCCCACGTACGTTGAAGGTAAGATGTGAGAAAAAAATAAATCAAGCACTGAGTGATTTATAAATCTTTTAGAATTCAGCTCTACGTAATGCTGTACTTTAAGAGGATATATCATCCAGAAGGAAGGAAGGTCACAAGGTGACACATTAGCAGTCTCCAACAATTTAGAATGACAAAATCAACATTTTAAAGCTAGAAAGAACCTTATCTTGGTTTGTGTAGAGTCGACTAACCTTTTCATTTTGTATTTGAGGAAACTGAGGCATAGAGTGAAGTGATGTACCCAAGGCCACACAACTAGTTAGTGAGAGAATTGTGACTAGACCTCAGGTCCCCTGATTCCCATTCCAGTGAACGTCAATTTTAAAACATCTCCACCCAGAATGTAACAAATGGAAATGGAGGGACTTAGATTAGCTACCAGAAATGATTTACCAATATGTCTGGGCTGGTCATTTAAAACTCAAATGAGCTATGTAGAGAGACCAGTCTGTTATAAAGATAAAATATGCTCCAGTTTTCCTGAGGAAGCTCAAATATAGTCTAAAGGACCAGATGTCCTTCTGAGGTCTTTTCCAACTTTCTAATCCTGTAAGTATAAACTGAGGAAAAATTGAAGTTGTTCATCTGCACCATAGAAACTCAAGAGTCATAACAGTAGCTACACCCTGAGTTTGTTTTTAAGTTAATTTCCTGCATTCTAGTTTAAAATAAACAGGAACAAATCAAGAAAGAAAAGGGTAACCTGTAATTATTAGAAATCTGGTCTGTAAAATCTCATGCTAGTATCTTAGTTTTTTCTGAGACATTTTAATCAATAAGCATTTTTAATTGCGTTTTAAACTTTGAATTCATATCAACAACAGGTCTAGAGGTTGTCAAGTAGCTAACAGTAACATGATTGTATATTTGTTCTATGGTGTATGTGTGTGTGTGTGTGTGTGTGTATTCACCTCCACATCAAACTAAGTATAGTGAATTGCGCATAGAGGTAAAATTGCTAACAGAAATTGCTAGAGCATGTCAAATCTAAATCTGACCTTTAAAAAAATGATTGTTCCAATATCTAATTTGCTTTTTAATTTGTACAGTTAGAGTAAATACTAAACTCTGAGGTGAATCAGGGGCTTTCTGTCAGAATGCATTACAGTGGAATTGATTGCATACAATTTCATTGAAGGTTAAATGAAGTGAAGGCATGTATCAAACCTATTATTTATTTAAGACCAATATTTTGGTCCCCCAGATGCTTGGTATTTATCCAGTCATTTCAGTATTATTTGAATTGCTTTCAAGTGCATATACACACCCACACTTACTATTTCAGAAGGGAAAGGAAACATTTTCAAAGGATAGTTAGTTCTGGGTTGTGGATGGCCATGTAATATGCATGGGCAATTAGGCCGTATTGGGAAGAGTTTATTTTTGTTTTCTTTCTGTGCTTATGACTTTTTGCATTCTTTATAGCCTTTTTTTCTCTGTGAGCTTCATGTTGTCATAAACACCTATATATGAGCTGCAGAATAATTTCATCAAAAGGATAGCTATAGTTTCTATACTTCAATATTACATAGCTTCAAAAATGCCTATTTATATTATAGATAGGTATATATTTCCCTGGTGTGTGGTTAAGCCTTTAGCTTGTGTATTGTGGATAATACCTTGAATCCTTGTCATATCCATAAAGGCTAAAAGAAAGAAAAACATGTTTGCCACCCCCAATAACTCATCATGGAGCACTAAGTATGGATTTTGTGTGATTGAAGAGAGGGATATACATTTTTTACAGTGTTTGCTGCAGAAATCATTCTTGTTAAAAACACCAAATAAGCCATATAACACATTCCCTTATTTAATTAGTAGCTAGTGCTTTGTTAAAGATTTCTTGGGAGACTATTTGACTCTCTGTTGCAAATACTGTACTTTAGTTTGAAGAAAATGAATGGATTGTTTTCTCTCCCTGCCTTGGTAAGCAGCTCATTATTGGGGAACAGCTGTTTGAGCTCAAGATGAGTTTGACATTTACAGGTAAAAATTAAATCCATAGGAGAATTACTCCAAAAGACAAGAGATGATCAACCTCAGACAATCAAGGATTTAGCAGATGGACCATGAGTAGCATCCAACTTAAATCAACAAACTTTTATTAAGCACCTACTATTTGCCGTTTGCTATGGTAGGCAAAACAAAGTCTAGTTGCTTTGATGCTAATTTGAAATTCATTTGGAGGAACTTGGAATGTTTATCTTGGAGAAGAGAATATCTTTCCCAATAATATTCCTTGTCTTTAATTATTTAAAAGGTTGTCACAAGGAAGTAGAATTCAAGAATTTGAAAAGTTCTCCCCACGGCCCTCCCACAAGCAAAACTAAGACTGGTCTGCAGGAATTAAAAGGAGGCATATATGACAAGGAAGGACTGGGTTCACATCCTTTCTCAGATACTTATCTCTGTGACCCTGGGCAGGTCAGTCAGTCAGTAAGCATTTATTAAGTGCTTACTGTGTGCCAGCGACTGTGCTAAGCACTGGGAATGTAAAGTAAGATTAAAAACACAGTCCTTGCTCTAAAAGTGCTTATATTCTAATGAGGGAGACATATGTAAATAACTATACATATGAAATATGTACACTATAAATGGAAGGCCATTTCAGAGGGAGGGCACCTGCTTGGGGAGGAGGATACATGGGGAAAGGCCTCCTCCAGAAGACAGGATTTGAGCTGAATCTTGCAATGAAGTAGGAAGCAAGCCAAGAGGCTTGTCTTTCTCTCTTCTGCACCTCAGTTTTCTCACCTGTAAAATGAGGGAGTCATCAAAGATGTTGAAGAGGGATTTATGCTTCAGAGATGACTCAGAACTAGGTAACTGTTAAGATCCCTTTTACCTTTACAGAATCTGTGATTATATGATTATTTAGTGCAGCAGGACTGAATTCTTGTAATAGTCAGAAAAGGGTTGGTTCATTATGTAGTAGGGAAAAAAAATTGGAGGACTCCTTGGGTTGTATTCATGGCTTTGCCACTAATTAGCTGTGTGACCATAGGCAAGTTACTTGGGCCTAGGTTTCCTCATCTTTAAAATGCAAAGATTGTACCCTTCTAGGTTCATTCTAGCTCTACTGTTTGGTGATTTATATGGTACAAGATATAAACACCTTAGGGAGAGAAGACACTTAATTTTTTTAATCTAAAAGGGATATACTAAAAGGGAATTCTGCCAAATAAAATTTAGTTTAAAATGGGGCTTAATTGTAAATCACGGTTGGTAGAATCTTCAGTCTTCTTTTTAAGAGCCTGTACCCCTGTAAAAAATGGAATGCCAGTGGCATTGTACATTATAGATCAGAAATTAGTCTAGAGTTAGTCTGTATGGCTCCATATTGGGAGTTGGTTTGTAGAACTATCATGGTAGGCAGGGTGAAATTAACCTATAGAATCAGGGGAGAGTGCCATTGAGAAGGTACTGTTTCCTATGGAATTAACATGCCCCTTTTTGAGATAACTGGTCTCCCAAACTATAAAGACAGTTGTGTAAGGTTGTGGTACAGAATAAGGAATGATGTTTTACATTCACTCAGCAAGCATAATCACCATGCTTTATATCTCATCTAAATAATTTTCATATGATTTCTGTACATAAATTGTAAGGGAGAAGGGAAGTTGCTATAAAGGGAAAAAAATGTCTTCACTTCTGTTTGAAAATAACCCATTAGTGAGGACAAAGAAAAAAATAAATTACCTTTTCACAAATTTGTCAGAATACACAGTTGGATAGGCAGGCTGAGTGAGAAGCCTAGATGTGCTATTAACTTGTCTGAATGTGTCAGTGATAGTGAAAAGGAATGTAGAGTTGAGTGGTCTGTGTTCTGCCTGTCTCCCGCAGTATGTGGCTTTGCTCACAGCTGTGGTTTTCTGAATTATAGTTCCAGGACCTTGTGATCCTGAAGACTTGATCGATGGCATCATTTTTGCAGCCAATTACCTTGGCTCCACCCAGCTGCTTTCTGACAAAACCCCCTCCAAGAATGTTCGAATGATGCAGGCACAGGAAGCAGTAAGCAGAATCAAGGTAAGGGACTGTGGTGTGTTGTTTGTAGAGGGGATTTAAAACTACCAGAGTGGCTGAACATGGAAGCCCATCTCTTCCTTGGGAAGTTTGTATTCAATATCATAAGTACCTCTTCTAGTGAAAATCAAGGGTCTGACCCAGTTATGACCCCACAGTCCCTTAGATCGTGTCCTTAATACTGAATCTGGAGGAATCTGGAAGAGAAGTGGGTTGAGAGAATATTATAACCAGTGCTTGAAGACTTAATTTTTATTGATTTCTTATGCATTCTGGTTATACAGACTCAGGTACTAAGTAACAAAGTGATTTACACAGAGTAGATTCGATTCCTCATATTTAGTTATCATGGACTTTGTTTTCATTTAAGCCTTAAGACATAATTCATAGATAGCCCCAAACATTTAACCAGGAGCACTGAAAACCCAATTCATTAAGGAAGGCATCTCTGAGAGGAACAGTCATTTATTTCTACTTTTGTAACTACTAAGAGTTTAAGCTCTTATTTTAATAAAGCATTAGGTCTAAATCCTTCAAAGAAGAATAGGTAAATTGAAGCTTTCTCTTCTTGGAGGTGCAGTTTAGGCCGCTCAGGAAACTTGGCTACCCACCTCCTACTTTTTACCTTTCTCTTTTTCAAACACATTCCTCAGGACCACCATGGTGCTTGTGGGATAACTCTGGAAGGAGAAAAACGGAGAGACAGAAGGCAGTAGCCTAGGAGTTAGAAACAGTGCTGAATCCTTCATTGAACAAATGTCCCTAGAATATTTAATGTGCAAGGCACCCTACCAAGAAATTTATAACAAGTTCCTGTTCCCACAGAACTTATGTTCTGGAAGAGGAGACAAGAAACACAAATTCAAGGTAACTAGGAATTATGCGAGGTATTATGTGATAAGGGCCAAATGATTCCAGAGGAAGAAGGGATAGAATGTTCTCCTGGCTTAGTCTTAGTGGAGGAGATTCTTGAATGGAAATTCCCTGGATGAGACCATTAACAGGTCAGAGAGCTGTTAAATAAGGAAGATGACTATGAATATCAAAGGATAGCTGGTCTTTCAGGTCTGATTACCTATGATGATTTTAGCATTGTTAGCTCTCTTTCCAGGGCTCATGTATGTAGAAAATGAGACCTGGAGCATCAAAGGTAGGGAGAAGGGGAGGCCAGAGGAATAAGCATTTATTTAGCACCACTGTGTGCCAGGCACTTTACAAATATTGTCTCATTTGATCTTCACAACAGCCCTGCAAGGTAAGTACTGTTATTATCTCCATTTTATAGTTAAGGAAATTGAGGCAAACAGAAGTTAAGTGACTTGCCTAGGGTTACACAGCTTTTAAGTGTCTGAAGCTGGATTTGAACTTAGGTCTTCCTGACTCCAGACCTAGTGGTCTGGCCACTTTGCCACTTAGCTGGCTCAAGTGACTTGTCCAGTGTCACACAGGTACTAAGTAGCAGAGCTGAGATTGGAACTCAGGTCCTCCAACTTCCAATCCAGCCCTCTTTCCACTGTACTGAGATCCAGAAAGTGTCACTTACCACTGCCCTTAGGTTAGAACATTCCTATAGTCTTCAGCTATCCCAAATATTTAAGTGTTTGAAATAAACACTTTCTGACTTTTATCTAGGAAAACACATGTTAAATCCAACTTGAATCTTTCAAATATTGGACTATGGTGGTATCAGAAGATAGATCTCAAGCTCAATATATGTTCATTTTTTAATCCTATTTCCTCAGTGGTCTTCAATAGGATGTTATTCTTTTTTTCTTTTTTTTAAATACATTCAGCTACCAAACACATGATCGGAAAATTTACTTTGCGTTTTCACAGGGTTGACATCCCAAAGTTTCATGGGCCACATGAACATGAAGTAGAAAGCCCTGTCAGCCAGAAACACAACATTGAAGAACATCTGGTTATAAAGATATTTTCCTTCTATCTAGGATTCAGATTTGGAGTGGAGAGGGTGGGAGGGAATACAGCTAGGTCTTGATTTGTGCAAAACATGAACCCCACCCCACAAGTGGTCACACGTATTCCAATCTACACTATTCAAAGCAATAATTATGTAAAATATGGTCATTAATTCCACCCTAATGGACATATCCTGTGTGAATTTGAATAATGCAACCACTTCAGAGGATTCACACTTATTAGGACCTAGCTGTGTTTGCTTAGAGTAATTTTTTGTAGCTAATTAATTTGTTATAGAATGGTAAATTTATTTTATTAATGACTTAGAAATGTCATTTTAGAGAGTGTTTATATAAAAGCATTGCCTTCCATTAAATATTTTCTACCTCATTCCTTTTACATCCATTTAAATTCTTTTTTTTTTTTAAGAATAAAAGAGCTTACACCCAGCCTCCAGTTTTTCAGACTTGAAGAACTAATTTATCCAAAAATTCATGCTTTATAATTGAGCATCCACTGGTAGATTTTTGGAATCAGAGAGAATGTCAGCACATGGAAACACATACATTTGGGTCTTGAGATATATGGAAATCTAAGTTGGGTTGTATTGCCATGTATCCAGAGGAACACCTGCCTTGACATACGTAGATACACCTCAAAGGCACCTGGTCTCAGAGGAAGGTGTCATGCTTCTCAATACTCCCCTGACATTTCAGTAATGAGTGGTTAAGTGCCATTTGCACTGCTTGGCTAGAAGCATCAACGGGAAGCATTTGAGCATTTGTGTCTGAGGTCTTAAAGTGTAGCACTTATCTTAAGGAAGATGTAAGGTAAGGAGAAGGGCAGTATGGACTTTTAAAAAAAAATCCATTCATCAGTGTCCTTAATAAGTGGTTGAGCTGATGATAAAAATCTCTGAAAAACAAAAAACAAACCTCAGGACATTTTACCTTCTTTGTTTTCTCTCCCATCTGACCAACAGACCACTCCCTGTTGCCACCAATTACAGGATGCTATTTATCCTGCAGCTAATCACAATTACCTGGTTAAACTTTGTGTGATTCAGGAGCTGCTGTGCCATGCTTCATGCTGTGACCTGGATATCCATGGTCCATCAGCTAGACCAAAAACACACTGTATCCCATTGGAGATTTTTGACCTTGAAATAGACTTTCATCCTTATTATTACTATTATTGCCACATTACACCCATGTAGTACTAACTATACTAAATTAGCAACTCCCTAGTGGAGTCATAATTACAGTTTGTGTATTTATATTATTGTTACTGAGAAAATTATTTCTTACAAATGCGTTAGTAAATAGAAGTCTGAGGACTATTAATAATCTATAGTATCATTACTGCTGCTAATACTGAGAGGTAATATGGTATAATGGAGAGAGGGCCAGCCTCAAAGCCAGGAACACCTGGGTTGAAGTCTACTGAGCAAGTCACTCAATGCTCTAGGCAACTTTAAGAATATAAGTTTTGGCTTTTTTTTTTTTTTAGGCAATTGGGATTAAGTGGCTTGCCCGGGGTCACACAGCTAGTAAGTGTCAAGTGTTTGGTCTGAGGTTGGTCCTCCTGACTTCAGGGCCAGTGCCCTATCCACTGTGCCACCTAGCTGCCCCCAAGAATGTAAGTTTCAGAGAAGGAAGGAAACAAGCATTTATTCGGTGCCTATTATGTACTAGGCACCATGCTAAGTGTTTTACAAATATTATCTCATTTAATCCTCACAATAGCAGGGTGAGGGAGGCAAGTGCTATTACTATTCTCACTTTACAGTAGAGGAAATTGAGACAGACAGAGGTTAAGTGACTTGCCCAGGATCACATAGCTAGGAAGTTTTGAAGATAGATGAACTCAGGCCTTTATGACTCAAGGTCTAGCACTCTATCCACTGTACTACTTAGCTGTCTTTTAGGTTCTGATCTAGACTGGCAAAAAAGCTTCCTCACACCATACCAATGAAATGAAATACTATCATATAGTATTATTTCTACTGACAGCTTACTTTAATATAGCACTTTAAGGTTTACTAAGTGCTTGCCTTACAAGTAGGTAGAGTAAATATTTCCCTCACTTTCTAGATGAGGAAACTGAGACTGAGACAGTTTAAATGACTTGCCGAAAGTCACCCAGCTTGGTTGTGGTTGCAGGAGGTAGAGCCTGGTTTCAAGGTCTCCTGACTCAAAGTCCAGTGGACTTGCCCTGGCATCATTTGGCCTAATCAGTGGAGAAGAAAAAGAAGGAATCAGTCTATGAAGCTCAGTTCTTCCCCCAATATAGCCTTGTTAGAGAGATGAATGAGCAGTATCTTAGCTGCATGGAAATGAAAAAAAGCTCTTACCACCCTCCAGGGTCAGGATTTCTGGATGTTACATGGCCTTTTTTGCCATGGGTATTCCTTTTGGCTTGGTTTGAGAAGTGATTATTTTCTTTGAGAATCTCCCAGATGCTTCCAGGAGGAATTCCTTGGCCTCTTTTCTTTGGTTGAGAAGATGGGGACCAACAGCAGTGTTAATTGTAAAGTAATGAGGGGTAGCCCTGTTTCCCCTTGACCCCATGTAAGCTTCTCCACACTGTACGCCATTTTTCAACTCAGTGGATATTTATCCATTCTTCCTAATATTGTGAAGCATAAATTAGTATGCCCTGGTCCAGGATCATGTACTGTATCTTGGTTTTCTTTGGTCTACACACTTCAGAATACATCCTCTTAACAGTTGCATAGTTAGTCACTCAAATACTTTTGATATATCTGCCTTTCATCATTTATTCAAAAGTCTGACATTTTCCATCCTTAAGCAAGTGGCTTAAGTTTAAAACAAACAAAAAAAAACAAACCAGTTTCCCCCAGAGTAGCAGTTTATTTGCAGAATCGAAACTGTCAGTGTGGCTATGGTTAAATATGTAATTTTCCATTTTACTTAGGTGACTCAAGAGCCAGCTGGGTAATAAGCCCTAATTAATCAAATAAAACATAAGGATTTAAATGGATGCTGCTTTTTCTTGCTTTATAATGCATGTTCTCATTACGCTTTCTATGGACCATTTTTCTTTAGTCCAGTTTATAATTCAGGCTTCAGGCCAACTTATTTTTTTTTAACATTCTATCCAAATCATAAATATAGTTTTGTTCCAAATCGCTAGGATTTCAGAACTGATTTGATGTTATTCCAACTGCATAAAATGAAATAAACTTAATACAAATTACTCGAAGCTACCTTTTGCTCAAGTCATTTGTACATTAAATCCTCTTCCCTTCTGATCTGTTCTGAGGGGAACATTGCCCCCCATTTTTTTTGGACATTCCTGCTATGATTGGCCTATCTGACTTCATGGGACCTTGCCAGCATCTGCTTCTTCAAGGCATCAAACAGGTTTTTATGTCAAAGGATATTGGTGATTTGTTGGGTAGGACATTGAATGATCAATCCTGGATTATCACAGCTGCTGCAGGGTTAAAAAAGATGAAAGCTCCCTCCAGAATTCCAGGAAGAGTCATTTAATGTGAGAAACTCAGCAGACACAGGGTGAGACTTTCCCTGGCAATTATCTTAGGGTCACCAAGTTGTAATATGGTGCGCAACCTGAGGAAAATTTCTCATTAGATGCTAAAATGATTACGCCATAATTAAATAGCATTTAGGGGGGTAACCTTGCAGCTGCTGCCTTGAGACTTTTTCAGAGCAAAAACATTCATCATGAACTTAAGATCATCCATGAAAACTGTTTAGCAAGTACAAGATATAGGGTCTGCTAGTTTTTCAGGCCTTCCAGTGCCTGGGAAGTGGTATTTGATGCCTGACGCATCCCGTTTCTCCACAATGAGGCAGCCCAGCAAATCATTAATTAATTAATGAAGCAGAGATTTCCTGCTGGAACTAAAATGAGCTCTCCTACCAGGTGAGTACCAAACCAAGATGGCAGTCCTATCACTTTGAGGCGGCAGCGTCTTTGGATTTTTCATGAATTTGATAATCATTTGTGCAGGACTGGTACAGTTATAAAATATCAGGAAGAGCCCCTTAGTAAAATTTTTTTCTTGTAAGGAAGAAAAAAACCTTAGAAAACCAATTCTCTTCAGATTGAAACATTTTAAGGTCATCCTTCTGTCCTCCAGATCCAAGTAGACAGGATGGTAGGCCAAGCCCTTGGTGTCAGTTTGTAAATCCCCCTCTTTGACTTTGAGACTCTGCAAATCCTTCTCTAACCATTCTCCTATCTCTGTTTATTCCATGCTAAGCAGATGGCCCAGAAATTAGCCAAAAGCAGGAAGAAGGTGCAGTACTACAAACTCATCAGCTTGGTGTTATGCCTGTCCTTTTCATTTATTTACTTTTCGCTTTTCCTCCTCTTTTGTGTTTTTTTAAGTTTTTTGTTTTTATTTTCTGCATCCAGCAAGTTTCTGTTCAGATTTACTTTTGAGTCTCCATATAAAACCAGCATTTCTACAAAAAAAAAATCAGTTGCCATTAAACTGGCCATTTTCAGTTGCTTGTCATTTGCCATTTCATGTTAGAGCCAAGAATGAATGACAGGGCAAAGACTGGAAATACTCATTGGGTCAGGCAGTAGTAGCCCCTATGTTTTCTACCCATTAAACAGGATTGATATGAAAGGGACTTGATTCTATTCAACAGCTTAACTAAAAAGAAGTTTCCCTTCACATTTCAGCATATGAGAGTTTCGTTCGATTTGTGGATATGTCAAATTGCTGGATGCAAAAAAAAAAATAAATTGGCAATACCCATAGATGCCTACACGTAGACACAAAATTCACAGTTAAACTTGGAAATAATCCTAACTGAGGAGTTCTGTGTATGAAGCTTCTAGGTGCCTATGAACTATTTACTTAATCTCAACAGCACAGGCATTTTGGTCTGTATCTTTATAAATTGTATAACTTCTGGAGTGGATTGTTGCTAGAATGATTTTTGTTGCCGTTGTTTAATCCTGAAGACCTTCTTACCAGAACTGCATTGAAATATCTTGATTTGCACCTCCCGTCACCATTTTCCCCAGCAGCCCAGGCCTGGGACCAACCCCAAGTCCCCCTGGACTGTTGGTATCAAGATACCCTGGCTGAAAGTGCCCTTCTCATTCAAGTGATGATTGGAATCATTTCTTTTTTCTATAGAATGCTTATACAGCTCATTCCTGCTACAGTGGGTTACACTGTTCCATTCAGGGAAGAAGAAAGGGAATCAACTTTAAAAACAAAACCATGTAATACAATGATTCTAACTCACTTTCATGCCTACAGCCCCAGCTTCCATACCTTTGTCTCCCCTTCAGCTTTTGCAAGCTCTAATATATTTTCCGCATTGCTGTTCTGGTGACTGTGTCTTGGTTCCCCTGTTTGTGACCTAACCTATTTCTTAAAGATGCATGGTTGCAAGGGGGAGTTAATATGCTTCATGGTGCTTCTTTCAGGCTCCTGAAGGAGAATCTCAGCCCATGACAGAAGTGGATCTCTTCATCTCTACCCAGAGAATAAAAGTCTTGAATGCAGATACACAGGTATAGATAGGTGACAGCCTTTCCTGGAGTTGAGATGTTGCAGGATAGAAACTTCCAAAACTTAGCCCACTCTTGGCATGGGTTTCTTGCCAGCATCCTAGATGGAAACCCTCCATTCTACTGCAGTTAAATTATTTTCCTTTTGTGCTATCACACTGAGAAATTGTGTGGGCCTTTTTTTAAGAGCTAAGGAAATATAAAAAACATAGAAAATATATCAAATATTTATTTGAAAGCTTAAAGTAACTTTTTAAAAATTTTGATGACTATATTTCAATATAATTGGTTTTCTTTGTAATCCTTTGTATATTTTATGCATTTAAGAACATTATTCTGAGAAGAATAATATATAGCTCCTAAAAGGGAAGTTCATGATACAGAAAAGTTTAAGCACTCCTCAATTTAAAATATCTAAATTCAGATCCATAAATTCAGCTAGGTCAGCCTGGTAAGAAGTTTTTTGTTATTTTAAAGCATAGCAGTCCCCCATAGCAGATATTTTACAGCATCTCCCACAAATATTACACTGATTATAAAAATGAATTAAATTCATTTTTCTTTTCACCTGCCATAAATTGGTTCCCCACTCTTTGGGAGTAGCTGAAGGAGTATTGAGGAGGCAAGGATAGGGTGTACATAAATCTGGAAACTAGGTCTTCATGTTCAACACAGCTCTCCCTGTACTGAGTGTTATTTTAAAGCTGTTATTCACAAAATTTCATCAGTGAGGTGAGGGAAAAGCACAAATCTGACATAGGTGTGGTTAGATTATCACCTGTACCCTGCATGTTCTGGTCCCTGACCATAGCATTTGTCTTCTCTCCCCACAACCCTTCTAGGAAACAATGATGGATCACCCTCTGAGGACCATTTCCTACATTGCAGACATTGGGAATATTGTCGTGCTGATGGCCCGCAGGCGAATGCCCCGTTCCAATTCCCAAGATAATGTGGAAACCTCTCATCCATCCCAGGATGGGAAGAGGCAATACAAAATGATCTGTCATGTCTTTGAATCTGAGGATGTAAGGATTGATTTGCTTTGATGGGGGGCAGGGGATAGTGTTATAATTGGGCAAAGGATGTCTCTCCTCTTCCTGTGATGTTGAGCTGAGATGAAAGGAAGGGAGAATTCAGAGATGTGCTAGTAAATATTTAACAACTCCCCCCAAAAAAAGTACGCATGACATGCTTTTAAGTTTAATTTGCGTTATTAATATTTTCTCCATCCCTTCCTTAAGTCTAGATAGTCAATGAAACAATAAATCTAGCCCTAATTTGTAGCATTTGCTGATTTCTGAGAGATAAATGCCCACAATGAAAATTTAACAATCAGCTTTTGAGAGCCCATTTGAGCCAGTTCCAGCATACCCCTGATTTATTTCCATAGAGTAACAGACTTTCAAATAAGTAAAGGGCTGGAGCAGCTAGGTGGCTCAGTGGATAGAGCACTGGCCCTAAAGTCAGGAGGACCTGAGTTCAAATGTAGCCTCAGACCAAACACTTGACACTTACTAGCAGAGTGACCCTGGGCAAGTCACTTAACCCCAATAGCCTAAAAAAAAAACCAAACAAACAAATAAGTAAATGGCTTTAAAAAATCTCTAGGCTCTATAACCTCATTTTATAGATGAGAAAACTTGGGCCCTGTAAGCTGAGTATCAAGGGTTCACAGAGGGAGTCAGTGGCAAATCTTGGAATGGTGCTAACAAAGTTAGAAGTCACCCAGCTCCTAATCCAAATGCTCTCTCCATTATACATGCTACCTCTCCCTCCTAAAGACGTCTAGTTTTCTTTCCCTCCACAAAAATGTATATTTCCTATCTCCAGAAAAAATCCCAGTCTCTCCATACTTTTTAGGAAATATGGAAAATTAGTTTGTGTTGAAACAATATGGCTTAGTTGAGGTGGCCTCAGAGGCAAGAAGACCTGATTTCGAGTCCTGTTTCTGAAACATTCTGGCTGTGTGACCCTGACCTCTCAGTGTTCTCTGACAGAGGGGTCACACACACCCAGAAACGGAACTGGGAGATATTTAGCAAAATAAATAAAAATACAATAGAATATAGATAATGTGAATATGTAGTTTTCTAAGTCAACATGTGGCTCACTGGAATCTTTATGTGTGGCTAGGTGGCCCCTATTTCTATTTGAGTTTGACACCACTGTTGTAAGTAACTCTGTAAGACTGTAAGTTGTAGAGAAGATGTATTGGTAGAAGGAAAAATACTAAACCCTTATGGGTGGTTCTCTGTCCCACTGGAGAGATTAGAATAGGTGACCAATTCCCAGCTCCTATTAGCAATCTGAGTGAATCATGTCTCTTTTCTTTTTTTTTCTTTTTTTTTTAAGGCAATTGGCATTAAGTGACTTGCCCAAGGTCACACAGCTAGTAAGTATAAGGTGTTTGGCTGAGGCTGGATTTGAACGCAGGTCCTCCTGACTTCAGGGCCAGTGCTCTATCCACTGCACCACTTAGCTGCCCTTATCATGTCCCTTTTCTAAAGGGATCTGGGCAGCCAGGGCTTGGATGAGAAGAAGAAAAAAAGAAGTCCAGGGAGAATACCCATTTCTCAATTTTATCTGCTATTTTTTCTACCTTTAAAATTGGTCCTGGTGACAGACGTATCTGGCCAGTGTTAGAACCTTTAACGGGGGTTGCCTAGCATTTGTTATTTTTTTTTGTCTTTGTACACCCACCCCACAACCTAACACAGTGCTTTGTACAGAGTAGGTGCTTAATAAATGCTTGTTCGATTGAACTGTGTTACCATGCATTGGGCAGTGTGATAGTGGAGTAGCAGGGCCATTTCCAAATCCTTAGTGACTGAGGCACTCAAGTCTCTGGTTCTACCTTTCAGATGAGGCCATCCTATCCATATAGTAGTCTTGGGTTCCAAGGTTCTGTGACAAATAGAGAAATGTTACGTCGGTGCTGTTGATGATGAAAAAATGTTATTTTTTTTTTTTTAATGTTTGTATTCTGCAGTGAATAAACTGTGTTCTCTGTAGGGGATTGCACAGGAAGATTAACTCTGGTGGCCTAGTTGCTTGACTCCCTGAAAAAAGAAACAGGTTTCTTTTCCAATAAATGTTCCTCTAGTGGGGAAATAAATTACTTCTTTCCAGGTGCTTAGTACTCCTGACTAGAAAAGATTGTTTTTTAACGGGGGACCATAATTTACTTACCTGAAACCTTACTAGGATAGAATCTGTTAGCGTCTTTGTGATCATTCCAGTTGTTACTAGGGCCCTCATGGGATTATATAATCATAAATTTAGAACTAGAGGAGACCTCAGATGACCATTAGCCTCCCCCCTTCCATTTTAGAGATAAGGAAACTGAGGCTCAGAGAAATTAAAGTGACTTGCCCAGGGTCACGCAGCTGATAAGTATCTCAGGCAGGATTCAAACTCAGGTCTTCCCTAGTCCAAGTCCAGTGATCCATCCATAGGCCCAGCTGCTTCCCCCCTTCTCTCTTTATCCAAAATACCACCAAAATGATGCCATTAAGTAGGCATCAGGTAAAATTCCTCTCCTTGCTCCTGAATCATTTGTAAGGAAAACATGCTAGGACGAAAGCAGGTCTCGATGGAATAGGAAGAGACAGGAAATACTTCAAATTCAGATCCTTGAGTTCCTCAGCTTAAGTCTAAATGTTGGCTTCATGATTGCATTCGTAGTTGAATTTCTATGAAAGTAAGCCTTTGCTTGTGAGTCTGGATTTTATATTTCCTGGCTTTTAAATCTGTTCACCTTTACCTTGCTTGAGGCTTATTTTTTTTAAAAAATGTGTTCCATTTCCTTCCTATTTTCTTATGGGAAGGGAGCAAGGAAAATTAAGAAAACAGTAGGTGACAGAGCACATATCCCCCCTGTGCTTTCAGGAGGCCCAGGGGGGCAAGCTGGCTGGTTGTGTCCATTCATGACACTCAGAAAAGCTCCACTGTGGGGAGTATATTTGTGCTGCAAGGCACATTTCTTCAATCAATGAGACAAAACCTGATAATGTCCATCTGAACTCCTTACATAAGCAAGGATAATCATTCATCGTATCTTGCAAGCAAACCCTGACATGTGA
This sequence comes from Vombatus ursinus, assembly GCF_900497805.2. Classification (NCBI taxonomy): domain Eukaryota; kingdom Metazoa; phylum Chordata; class Mammalia; order Diprotodontia; family Vombatidae; genus Vombatus; species Vombatus ursinus. The sequence goes on from NW_020954610.1 coordinate 39,524,876, forward strand.
ACAGTCACTTCTCCAAGTGAGAGATGTTTCTCCTCCTGTCTGATACATAGGGTATCCACCAGCTCTTGTGACTAGAGGTCAAGGGGTGGTAGGGAAGAAAGGAATGAAAATTATGGGAGAAAAATCATAGATCTGGAGCTCGAAGGCTGCAGTAGGAAGGATAGAAATGGTTCAAGGACTCCTCGGTATCCCTCCTGGATAGCCATCTTGTCTAACACCTTCATTTTACAGATGAGGAAACTGAGGCCCAGGATGAAGTGATTGTCACATAGATATTAAGGATTGGGTCTTCCGACTCCAGAACCAGTGCTTTTTCCTTGTACTTTGCTGCCTCCTCATTATTTTAAATGTCCAGCAGTACTGTGGGATGAGTACCAGCTCTGGAACCAGAGAACCTATGTTCAAACTCCATCTGGGACTACTACTATCTGTATGACTTTAGGGCCTCAGTTTCCTCATCTGTAAGATGAAGGGGTTGGACTCGGTGGTCTCTGAGGCCCCTTCTAGCTCTTGGTTTATAACCTATGATCCTTAATACCCCCAAAATTAAAAAACAAATGGAAAAATATCTAAAATTTAATCTTGAGAATTCATCGCTATAGGGAAAAATCCCAGAAGCTCTCTAGCCCCGATCTAAAGAGGCCGGTCAGTGCATTGGCAGACACTTGACCTTTGCTGCTTTTTTTCTCTTTCTTTGGCTACTCCTAGGCCCAGCTGATTGCACAGTCCATTGGTCAAGCCTTTAGTGTGGCCTACCAGGAATTCCTCAGGGCAAATGGAATCAACCCGGAAGATCTCAGCCAGAAGGAATACAGCGACCTACTCAACACCCAAGACATGTACAATGATGACCTGATCCACTTCTCCAAGTCTGAAAATTGCAAAGATGTAGGCACCTCTCTAACCTCCAGGCCAAGCACCATGAATACAGGGCAGGAAATGGAGGGCAATATGGGGTACCACTCCTGGGAAGTGGGAAGAGGAGGGGGAGGAGTGTCCACGGGAAGAATGGGTACACAGAACAGAGCGTGTCTTTTTTGAACCTGGGATCCAACATTATTTATTAAATACCTGTAAAACTCTAAGCTAGGTTCAGAGGAGGAATATTTGATTGCATTAATATTAAACAAGACCTTGTCTTCAGGGAGCTTAAAATCTAATTGAGGGATAAAAGAAGTATGAATGGCTATATAGTAATACAAGATTAAAGTACAGGGTGTCCTAAAAGTTTGGGGGCAATTAAAAAATTTTTTTAATTTAAAATTTTTTTAAATTGCCCCAAGATTTTTGAGACAACTTGTAAGAGTTGAAGACACCTCAGATATTACAATTGATTACCAGATGAATGGTATAAATAGACCAAAAGTGTAGAGAAAGGTTAAATCACTTCAGGGTGAGTTAGGAAAGTCTTGTGGTCTTGGTAAGATTTGAGCTAGTTCTTCAAGGATGAGTAGAACGTTGAAAGGTGAAGATTGAGTAGGGTTGGTACATCAAGTGGATAAACCATGTGAGCAAAAATGCCTAGAGCTAGGAAAACACAAGGTGTGTTTGAGGAGCAATGAGACCATTTTGCCTAGAGTGAAAGTGATATAAGGGAGAAGAAGCCAGGAAATTAGGTTGAATCCAGATTTGGCAAAGCTTTTATCTTATCATGATTTCTTGTTTGGCCCCACATTGACACTAGGCTTAAGGTACCCAAAGCTGACTGCCATCTCCTTTTCCCTGACCCTGGCAAAGACATTATGATGTATCCTCTCCCTTTCTCCTCCACCTCTCCCCCATATTTTGATTATGGTCTTCCTATTAGCCATCCCTGTCCTAGATTACAAACCAATGATTCCCAGCCTTTTTTGGAATCAGTTAATTTTTTTGTTGTTGTTTTGGGGGGGGGGGAGGAAAGAAGAACGGAGAGAAATAGACCTGTGATTTCTTTGGTATAGGAAGATGCAAATGAGGAACCTCCCTCTGACAATGTAGGTCTGCACCTGATCTTCAGCTTACCATTCTTAGAGAGTTATCTGAGAAGTTAATTGACTTACCCAGGGTCACTCAGCTAATGTGTGTCAGGGGCAGAATTTGAACCCAGGTCTTACTAACTGAGGCCAGCTCTTTAATCACCATGATTCACTGCCTCTCTATGGCAAATTTATTGGAAAATTTGGAAATTTCAGCAATAGTTGGGAGTTATGATGAGGTGTTACCTCAGATATTTCTTAAGCATTTAGCACAATGTTATGCACACAGTAGTAAATCAGCAGCAACTCACATTTATGTGGTGCTGTTTCAGATTTACAGAGCATTTTCCTCACAATGATATTGTGATGACAATAATAATAGCTAGCAATTATAAGGTGCTTTAAGGTTTGCAAAGCACTTTACTTACAAGGATTATCTCATTTGAACCTCACAACAACCCTGAGATACTATTGTTATCCCCATTTTACCAATGAGGAAACTGAGACTGAGAGAGTCAAAGTAACTTGCCAAGAGTCACACAATTAGTGAGTGTCTGAGGCCGAATTCCTGAATCTGAGGCCAGTGCTCTACCTCCTGCACCACCCAGTGCAAGTATTTTATTATGTCCACTTATTTTATGATCCATACTTGGTATAGGAAACACTCTAGGCCAATGCAAAAGTAGCAATTGTTCTGCAAATCACAGTCCTTCTATAGAGTGGCCTGGGGTCCTTAAAAGTTAAGTGACTCATCCAGGGTCACACAGAAGCAGAACTTCAACCTGGGTCTTGATGACTGTGTAGCTACCTCTCTCTAGCCATTACACTCCACTCCCTTTCACTTTGTGAATGAGGAAACAGAAGCACCGCTAATAAATATGAGAGCCAGGATTCAAACTCAGGTCTCTCCTAATGCCACATCTAGCATTCTTTCTACCAGCTCACGTTGCCATTCCTGCCTGTTTATTGAATGTCAGATGAAAATCTTAAAAAAGCATCTGGCATTTACCAGGTGCTGGAGGTACAAACAAGACTCTTTCTGAGCAAATGCTATATTATAATTTTAATAATATTTTATTTTCCCCCAATTACATGTAAAAACAATTTTCAGTGTTCTTTTTTTTTATTTTGAGTTACAAATTCTCCCTCTCCCTCTCGAGACAGTAAACAATCCAACATAGGTTTTACATGTGCACTCATGTAAAACATATTATATATTAGTCCTAGAAAGGAATATTATTAAGTGACCAATCATTTGGAACAAACTAAGTCTGTAGGATATCAGAAAAGGGAGAGAGCAGTATAGGAAATAGATTATTTCGGAAAAGTGAAGAAGGAAAGGACCTTATTGTCTCCTGCTGTCACAGATAGTGTCTGATTCAAGCTTTATGTGTTTCTTCCCTTTTAGGTTTTTATAGAGAAGCAAAAGGGTGAAATCCTGGGTGTGGTGATTGTAGAGTCTGGCTGGGGATCCATCTTGCCAACAGTGATTATAGCCAACATGATGCATGGAGGACCAGCAGAGAAATCAGGGAAACTAAATATCGGGGACCAAATCATGTCCATTAATGGCACCAGCCTTGTGGGCCTCCCTCTTTCCACTTGTCAGAGCATTATTAAGGTATCTTAATCATATGTGGGGGGTTAGAGGATGGGAGGGGGGTTGGTGTGGTATCATACATCAAAAGACCTAAAAACAGAACTAACAAGTGATAGCTTTGAAGGCTTTCAAGAGATCCTGCTGAAATTTGTAATTCAAAAGCCAAAACCAGGTTCAAAGAAGCAGTTATTAGATATTCATAATGCTTGAAATAATGAAATACTTTTGTTCTTCAAGGTAATCATGACTGCAGCCAAGGAAGATAACCACTTGGCTGCTATGAACTTGGTATGGCTCAAGTGATGCCCAAGCATAACTACTTTTGTAAATAGGAAAATGCAATCGAAAACTGAATGTGAATATTTTTAGGAAATCAGTCGTTCAACAAGCATTTATTAAGTACTTACCATATGCCAAGCACTGGGTATACAAATACAAATAAAAAGGCAGAATCAGCCCTCAAGGACCTTCCATTCCAATGTGGGAACAAAACATATAAAAGGAAGCTCAAAATCAGGGTTTGGGGGAGAGGGGAGACAAACTCATCTTAAAATAATGCCTTGGGGCAGCTAGGTGGCCCAGTGGATAGAGCACTGGCTCTGCAGTCAAGAGGACCTGAGTTCAAATGTGGCCTCAGACACTTAATAGCTATGTGACCTTGGGCAAGTCACTTAACCCTGACTGCTTCAGGGGAAAAAAAATAATAATGCCTCTTAGGTACTTATTTTGGAAGGTCTGTGGCATGTGGCAACCCAGTTGATCAAAAATAATCTACTATATCTGAAAGCAGATAGTATCTATACCAGAAGTTCTTCACCTTTGGCATGACATGGACCCCTTTGGCAGTCTGGTGAAGCCTGGGCACCCCTTCACAGAATCATAAAATAGAATACGTAAGATTACAAAGGAAACCAAACCCACTGGAATACAATTATCAAAATATTCAAAAAATGAGTTTGCAGACCCCAGGTTAAGGACCCTTACTTTACACTAAACACATTAGGTAGCCTCAGTCAGTGAAATGTTTATGCTTCCTGAGCCTGAATCCCCAAGTATTTCTTAGGCAAGACACTTTGCTGTTCCTATTCAAAGAGCCAAAAATCTTTAAATTAGAGAGGCGAGGATCAACAAGGGAAAACAAGTCATACAACTAGTAAGTATTTGAGGAGGGATTTGAATTTAGGCCCAGTTATTCATTGTACCACCTTGCTGCCTCTGGGTTTGCCTAGAAGTTGCAAAGAGGTTGATTTAGACTTGATAGAAGGTAGAATTATCTGGGGCAGCTAGGTGGCACAGTGGATAGAGCGCCGGCCTTGGAGTCATGAGGACTTGAGTTCAAATTCGGTCTCAGACCAAACACTTGACACTTACTAGCTGTGTGTCCCTAGGCAAGTCGCTTAACCCCAATTGCCTTGCCAAAAAAAAAAAAAGAAGAAGAAGAAGAAGAAAGAAAAACTATCACATTTTAATTATATGAAATTACAATTACCTTTTAATCTGGTCTGAGCAGCACTCAGGAGTGTGGACCCCCTGGCCATATGTGTGACACCTCCACACCCAAGAGTTTTTGAAGGGTCCTGGTTAGAAGAGAGCTTTACTCAGGCTGAATATCAGACATTGTTCACTTTTTTCTTTTTAAAAAAATTTATTTAGTATTTTATTTTTCCTCAATTATATGTAAAAACAATTTTTAACACTTTAAAACTTTGAGTTCCAAATTCTTTTCCTTCCCCTCACCACTACCCTTATTGAGAAGGCAAGCAATTTGATATAGGTTATATATGTGTAGTCATGTAAAACATATTTCCATATTAGTCATGTCGTGAAAGAAAACATAGACCCAAAAAAAAAACCCTCAAGAAAAATAAAGTAAAAAAGTATGCTTCAGTCTGTATTCAGACACCATCAGTTCTTTGTCTGAGGATGGATAGCATGTATCATCCTAAGTCCTTCAGAGTTGTCTTGCATCATTGTATTGCTGAGAATAGCAAAGTCATTCACAGCTGATAATCTTACAATATTGCTGTTACTTTGTACACAGTACATTTTACTTTGCATCAGCTCATGTAAGTCTTTCCAGGTTTTTCTGAGAGCATCCTGCTCATTATTTCTTATAGCACAAGAGTATTCCATCACAATCACAAAGCACAGTTTTCATCCATTCCCCAACTGATGGGCATCCTCCCAATTTCCAACTCCCTGCCACCAGAAAAGAGCTGCTATAAATATTTCCATACATAAAGATCGTTTACCCTTTTGTTTTTTATCTCTTTAGATACAGACCTAGTAATGACACTGCTAGGTCAAAGGGTATGCACAGTTTTAAAGCCCTTTGGGCATAGTTCCAAATTGCTCTAACGAATGGTTGAGTCAGTTCACAACTACACCAGCAAATGCATTAATGTCTCATTTTTTCCACACTCCTCCAACATTTGTCATTCTCCTTTTCTGTCCTATGAGCCAATCTAATAGGTATGAGGTAATACCTCAGAATTGTTTCAATTTGTTATTACTCCAATCAATAGTGATTTAGAGCACCTTCTCATGTGGCTATAGATAGTTTGATTATTTCATCTGAAAACTGTTCTTATCTCTTGGATCATTTATCGGTTGGGGAATGGCTTCTCTTTTTAGAAATTTGACTCAGTACTGTATATATTTGAGAAATGAGGCCTTTATCAGAGAACTTGCTTAAAATTTTTTTTTACAGTTATGAATGCTAAATGTATTTTCCTCCACCCTATTTTCCCCCACCCCATTTGTTATCTCTCTCCTTTCACCCTGTCCCTCCTCAAAAATATTTTGCTTCTGACTATTGCCTCCCCAAATTTGCTGTCCCTTTTATCACCCCCCCTTCTCTTTTCCCCTTCTCTTCCTACTTTCCTATAGGCCAAGATAGATTTCTATACCCAATTGAGTATGTATGTTATTTCTTCTTTGAGCCAATTCTGCTTAGAGTAAGATTCACTCACACCCCACCTCCCCCATCACCCCTCCACTAAAATCTTTTTCTTCCTTCTTTCATGTGAGAAAATTTACCCTTTCTCTTTCTCTCCTTTTCCCTTTCTCCTAGTGCATTCTTCTTTCTCACCCCCTAATTTTATTTTTTTAGCTATCATCCCTTCATATTCAACTCATACCTGTGCCCTCTCTCTCTCTCTCTCTCTCTCTCTCTCTCTATATATATATATGTATGTATATATATGTATGTATGTATGTATATATACCTAACTGCCATAATAATGAGAAAGTTTTTTATGAGTTGCAAATATCATCTTCCCATATAGGAATGTAAACAGTTTAACCTCAGTAAGTCCCTTATGATTTCCTTTTCCTATTTACCTTTTTATGCTTCTCTTGAGTCTTGTATTTGAAAGTCAGATTTTCTATTCAGCTCTGATCTTTTCATCAAGAATGCTTGAAAGTCCTCTATTTCATTGAATGTCTGTTTTTTCCCCTAAAGGATTATACTCATTTTTGCTGGGTAGGTGATTCTTGGTTGCAATCCTAACTCCTCTGCCCTCTGGAATATCAAAGTCCAAGCCCTGTGTGATCCTTTAATGGAGAAGCTGCTAAATCTTGTGTTATCCTGACTATGGTTCCACAATACTTGAATTGTTTCTTTATGGCTGCTTGCAATATTCTCTCGTTGACCTGGAAGCTCTGGAATTTGGCTATAATATTCCTGGGAGTTTTCATTTTGGTGTCTCTTTCAGGAGGTGATCAGTGGATTCTTTCAATTTCCATTTTACCCTCTGGTTCTAGAATATCAGGGCAGTTTTCCCTGATAATTTTTTGAAAGATAATGTCTAGGTTCTTTTTTTGATCATGGATTTCAGGTAGTCAAGCAATTTTTAAATTATTTCTCCTGGATCTATTTTCCAGATCAGGTGTTTTTCCAATGAGATATTTCATGTTGTCTTCTATTTTTTTTTCATTCTTTTGGTTTTGTTTTATTGTTTCTTAGTTTCTTTTTTTTCCAATTTTTTTTTATTTTTAACAAGTGTTTTTAAAACTTTGGGTTACAAATTTTCTCTCTTCCTCCCTCCCCACCCACCCTCATTGAAAAGGAAAGCATCTTGATACAGGTTATAGATGTGTAGTTATGCAAAACACTTCCATAATAGTCCTGTTGTAAAAAACTAAGTATATTTCCCTTCATCCTATCCTACCCCTCATTTATTGTATTCTCTCTTTTGACCCTGTCCCTCCTCAGAAGTGTTTGCTTTTGATTATCCCCTCCCTCAATCTGCCCTCCCCTCTATCAACCCCCTGCTCTCTTGTCCCCTTCCCCCCTTATTTTCCCATAGAGTTAGATAGATTTCCATACAATTGTGTACCCTCCTTAAGCCAAATCCTATGAGAATAAGATTCACTCATTCCTTCTCACCTTCCTCCATTTCCCCTCCACTATAAAAGCCTTTTCTTGTCTGTTTCATGTGAGATATTTTACCTCATTCTACTTCTCCCTTTCTCCTTCTTCCAGTATAATCTTCTCTCACCCCTTAATTTTATTTTCCAGATATCACCCCTTCATCTTCAACTCACCCTGTGTCCTCTATCTATCTATCTATACAAACATATAATTTTTTCCCTCCCACTACCCTAATACTGACAAAGGACTCATGAGTTACAAATATCATCTTTCCCTGCAGGAATGTAAACAGTTCAACCTTAATAAGTCTCTTATGATTTCTCTTTCCTGTTTACCTCTTCCATGTTTCACTTGAGTCTTGTATTTGAAGGTCAAATTTTCTATTCAGCTCTGGTCTTTTCCACAGTAATGCTTGAAAGTCCCCTATTTCATTGAATGCCCATTTTTCACCCTGAAGGATGATACTCAGTTTTGCTGGGTAGGTGATTCTAGGTTGTAGTCTTAATTCCTTTGCCCTCCAGAATATCATACTCCATGCCCTTCGGACCCTTAATGTAGAAGCTGCTAAATCTTGTGTTACTTGGTTTCTTATAAAGTCATTAGCTTCCATTTGCTCAATTCTACTTTATAAGGAATAGTTTTCTTCAGTGAGCTTTTGGACCTCCTTTTCCATTTGGCCAATTCTACTTTTTAAAGAGTTTTTTCTTTAGTGAATTTTTGTATCTCTTTTACCATTTGGCCTAATCTGTTTTTTAAGGCGTTATTTTCTTCAGTATTTTTTTTTGTCTCCTTTACCAACCTGTTGATTCTTTTTTTCATGATTTTCTTGTCTCACTTTCATTTCTCTCCCCAATTTCACTTCTATATCTCTTACTTGATTTTCAAAATCCTTTTTGAGCTCTTCCATGACCTAATACCAATTCATATTTTTCTTGGAGGCTTTGGTTGTTGGAGCTTTGACCTTGCTATCTTTTTCTGATTGTGTGTTTTGATCTCCCTTGTCACCGTAGTAAATTTCTATGGTCAGAATTTTTTTCTGTTCATCATTTTTCCAGTCTTTTTCTTGACTTTTAACTCTTTGTTAAAGTGGGGCTCTGTGTCCAGGGTGGAGGACTCACTGTCCCAAGCTTCGGGAGTTTTGTGCAGCTGTTTTCAGAGATACTTCTCAGTACCTGTAAGTTTTCAGTTCTTCCAAAGTGGTCCGACCTAAGGAGAGGTTTGTTCACTCCTCTCCTGGCCTGTGCTCTGGTCTGTGAGTGACCGCGAGCACTCTTTTCTGCCCTGGAACTGTGAGGAGGGTTCCTGCTCCACTTACTGGGGCTGCAAGCTCCGATGCAATAGTGTTGCTTTTCACCCCGGGACTGCTGCCCAGGACTGCGGACTAGATCTGGGTATGGGCAAAGCAACAAAGTCCTGCCTCAGTGCTAGCGAAGAGACCGCTGTCCTCTCCTTCTGATCAGGCGTTCTCCCCGCTTATCGTCTGCGGACTGAGAGCTCTAGGAGCAGTTACAGCTGCTGCAGCTACTGATTCAGTGGCTCCCAAGGCCTGCTCCTGGTTTGCCAGGAACCAGTTTGCACCGGCCCAGCCTGCCCTGGATCGTGCTTCACTCTCAACCCACGTGCAACCAGTCTTTCCTGCCGACCTTCTGAGTTGTCTTTGACTGGAAAATTGTTTCACCCCATCCTTTTGTGGGTTCTGCCACTTCAGTAATTGTTTTATGGCATTATTTAAAGGTGTTTGGATGGGTTTTGGGGAGAACTCAGGTGAGTTGCAGTCTTTTCTCTGCTGTCTTGGCTCCTGGTTGCTCACTTTTTATATAAGATTCCTGGTATGAAAATTCATAGTTTAACTATGAGATGAGTTTTGTTTTTCATACACCAGTTTATTTTTTTAATGTGAGAATAGGTGTTCTTGAAGCTCTATGTGAATGTGACTTATTAAGGTTTGTGATGCACTTTCTACATACCAATCCTGTGAGTGAGGTAGATAGTGCTAGTAGTATAGGTAGGGCAAGGGGAGTAGTGAGAGACCGTGCGGAGTAGTAGATAGAGAGTCTTGCCTGCCTTGGAGGAAGGAAGACCTTAGTTCAAGTCCCATCTCTGACACATATTGCTTGTGTGATGCTGAGCAGGTCCTTAACTTCTCAATTGTTATTCGGCCACGTCTGACTCTTCCTGACTTCGTGGACCATACTCTCCATACAAGATACTGGAGCGGTGTGTCATTTTCTTCACCAGTGGATTAAGGCAAACAGAGGTTAAGTGACTCACCCAGGGTCACACAGCTAGTAAGTGTCTGAGGCTGGGTTTGAACTTGGGTCTTCCTGACTCCAGGCCCACTGAGCCACCTTGCCGCCTCCTTAGTGACCACAAGCAACTCTCTAAACCTCTAAATAACTGAGAAGGAGCTAATCTGCATTGATAGAGGGGGATTCCTTATCAGGAGTTCCCCGCACGGATGAAATCACAGGTCTAGACTAAAAATGGATAAGAAACTGAGGCTCTGAGAGGGGGAGTCATTTGTCCGTGTTTTCACAGCTGGGTGATGTCGGAGCTGGGCTATGAGGTCTCTGGCATTTTGGCCACAGCACCACTAACATGTTTTGCTCAAGGAATTTGTGGCTAGGATGCCAATATATCTTTGTCAACCAAAACAGAATACTTTAGGTATTACCGTGGAGTGCTTATAATGAGCACTGGCATTTTAAATTACTGTTGAGAATAGTTTAGTAATTTGCTTTTTTCTGATTCCTGTCCACCACCCACTCCCTCTGGATCCTCTCTTATCCACCTCCTATGCAGCCCTTCCAAAGAGTCCTTTTTTTTGGGTGTGGGAGAGGGAGGTCCAGAGCTCAGCTTGCCCTTCCCTAAAGGAGCATCCCTTCTCTTCTGTTGCTATAGAAACCATTGTGACACCTGCACAATTCTCTCTACACCCTTTCCCACTGTCTTTTTTATTTTACTGTACCAGTCTACAGTTGTCATGGGGACTACTGACCATTTATTTAGCTGGCATCTTTAATTTAAAAAAAAAGAGACATCAGCCCCCACATCTAAGTTAATGGAGGAAACTTTTATATTGGTTAGGAACAGCAGGCCAAATAAATCAATTTTTTCTTGACAAGATAATAACAGTGATGAAAATCATAATAATAGCAGCTAGCATGTCAGATATTACCTCATTTGATCCTCAACAACAACCTAGGGAGGTAGGAGCTATTATTATCTTCATTTTACAGACAAGGAAACTGAGGCACAGAGAAGTTAAGTGATTTGCCCAGGGATTACATAGATAGTGGTCAAATCTGAGGTCAAATCTGTGCTCAGGTCTACTAAGTGGCTTAGTGTATAGAGTGCTGAAGAGGTAGAAAGATCTGGGTTCAAATGTGGCCTCCAATATCTATCAGCTGTGTAATTCTGGGCACATCCCTTAACCTCTGTTTGCCTCCGTTTCCTCATCTGTAAAGTGAGGATAATAGCACCTAACTGCCAGGGTTGTCATGAGGATGCAATGAGATATTAGATATAAAGCTCTTAGCACAGTGTCTGGGCACACAGTAAACCCCAAGTAAATGCTATTAGCTATTATTATTATTCCCTGCCTCTAGATCTAGTCCTCTATCCTCTGCCCCACCTAACTGCATAGAAAACGAGATTTCTCTACTCTATGCTCCTTCTCACAGTGAATTTAACAAAGACAAAAATTATTCTATCATGCTGTGAGTTACACCTGATTTATAGCATGATAGAATATGATAGAAAATTCCTCAGGTATGAGGAAAAGCCTGTCATTAGAACAAGAATTGTTCCAAAGAGGAAATATAAGAAGGCTTTATTCTTTCTTTTGCAGAAGTGGGGGACTATTTCACTTCAGGCTTTTTTTTTTTTTTGATATATTGGTATTTTGAAGAACTTTAGTGTCTTTAAATTGCACTAAGACTTTTGGGACACCTTAGGTAAATGTAAGGTATTATTATTGAAATGAAGTAGTTCAGTTGTTTCAATCATTTCCAACCTTGTTTGGGGTTTTCTTGGCAAAGATACCAGAGTGCTTTGCTATTTCCTTCTTTAGTTCATTTTACAGATGAGGAAATTGAGGCAAACAGGGTTAAGTGATTTGCCCAGGGTCACACAGCTAGTAAGTGTCTGAGGCCAGATTTGAACTCAGGAAGATGAGTCTTTCTGACTCCAGGCCCAGAACATAGAAATAAAAGGTCGCTTGGTATAATGGATAGAGAGCTGGCCTCAGAGTCAGGAAGAAATAGGTTTAAATCCCACCACTGACACATACTCTATACCAACAAAATATCAGGCCCAGTCCCCATCCCATTATTGAAACAGTGGTTAAGAGGCAGTTTTTTGGTCCTTTCTAAGGAAGGATCAAAGAAATAAGTGAGTTAGTTGGGATCCCCTGGAATTCCAGGAATGGAACCAGTCCAGAGTGCTGTGTCATCCCTGTCAAGGAAGATAAAAGGATGCATTGTCATGCATCATGACTAGATCTTCTGATGACTGACATTTACCCAGACAGACCTCATCCCATTGCACCACTAAGAAGTATCGTGTCATTTGCCCACACAGAAGTTTTTACAGGGAGCTTTGGGAGAGTCTGGGAGACACTCAGCAGTATCTGCACAAAATTAAGTAAACCAGAGATCATTAACTAAATTCCAGAAATTAGAAGGCTTGAATCTCTTAAGAAAACATAGTTGCCCCAAATAGCAAAGAAACAGACAGGGATGTTGGCAGTGGTGGAATGAAAATTAAACAGAATCAAAGCTCCCATACTGAGAGAACTAACTCAAAGTAGAGACACCCATGAATGAAATCTGGGAACCAAGAGCCCTGAAGAGCTCTTGGCAAATAAAAAAAGAAATTGAAAAGCCAGCCCTAGTCCACTAGACCTTGAAAGGGAAGAATTTTGAACACCAATCCAGTCATCTTGTGCTAGTTTTTGCCTGACTGGGTCCTGGGAATGGCTGAGGGAACCTTATCCATGAATTAACCCTGGAAATGGCAGTCTTATGGAAAGAATAGCTAGTCCTAGGCCCTACCACTTACTAACTCTGTGACCTTGGACAAGTCACTTATATTCTTTAGGACACAGTTCTTTTCCTCTGTAAAATGATGGGGTTGGACTAGTCTAGAGGTTCTTAATTTGAGGTCTGTGGACTTTTAAAAAAATATTTGAATAACTATATTTCAGTACAATTAGTTTCCTTTGTATAAAATCTTATGTATTTTATTTTATGCATTTAAAAGCATTGTTCTGAGAAGGGAGTCTCTGTAGGTTTCATCAGAATGCCAAAGAGATCCATGATATAAAACATGTTAAAAACTCCTATATTAGACAGTCTCTAAGTCCCCTTCCAATTCCATGTCCTATTACATAGGAGCATAGGAAAGGACCTCAGATATTCTCTCCTTTAATTCCTTCATATTATTGTTATTCATTCATTTCAGTCGTGTCCAACTTTTCATGACCCCATTTGGGGTTTTCTTGGCAAAGATACTGCAGCGGTTTGCCATTTCTTTCTCCAGCTAATTTTACAACGGAAGAAACCAAGGCAAACATTGTTAAGTGACTTGCCCAGGGTCACATAGTTAATACGTGTCTGAGGCTAGATTTGAACTCAGGAAGATAAGTCTTCATGACTTCAGGCTCAGTGCTCTATTCATTTTACCATCTAGCTGCCCATTCCCTCATTTTACACATGAGTCAATTGAGGTCTCAAGAGTTTGAATGACTTGCCCAAAGTCACATAGCTCATAAGTAGAAGAACCTAGATTTTAAAACAGGTCCTCTGATCCAGGATTTCTTTCACTGTACCATGCAGCCCTTTAGATAGGAAGATAATACTACTGGTCTCCATCACAACAGGGTCCAAGTTTCTAGGTAACTTTTTATAGTAGTAGGGATAAACTTATTCTGTGCCATCCACACTCTTTCCTAGTCCCTTTATGACTAAGAGCATACATTTGTGAAGTGAATGGCTGGGGACAAGGGACATGGATTATGCTCATCACAGAGAAAAGCCAACTGGCTGACATGGGTTACCAACAACTTTGACCTCCTTGACTCCCTGGTCTTAGTAACCATTTGAGTGAATTGGAAGCCTGGAAATGAGCACACTTAGTAAAGTGACCTAGCCAGGACTAATGCATTCCACAAAGCAGCTGAGCACTATTTAGTATTTTCACCCTGGATCCACATAAAAGTGCAGAAACAGAAAAGCCAGATCATTCCCTGCTGAACCAACCTATCTCTGCCCACCACTTCAGAGTAAACACGGTTTCATTTGTTTAGGAGAAAATTGTCAGTCTTCCTTGGCACAGGGAGGAGGATGGGGAAGGGGAGAGGAAGAAGAGCACTTCTGGAGCAAAATTTTCCTTCAGTATTGTCATTGCATAAGACTGATCTTTCCAGCAAATGTACTTTCATAAACAGGAAATAGAGGAAAGGCTTGAGGAGGAGAAGGAATATGGTGGTCATAGGATTATCAACATAGAGCTAGGAGGGATCTTAGAGGTCACCTTACCTCATTTTACAGAAGAGAAAAACAAGTCCCTGAGAAACTAAATGACTAAGGATCATAGAGCTTATAGAGCTGGAGTTTTTTAATCTCTGGGGTCCATGATCTTTTATTAAAAATATTTTAATAATTGAATTTTAAAATTGTTTTTGTTCAGTCATTTTTCATCCATGTCCAACTCTCTATGATCCCATTTAGGGTTTTCTTGTCAAAGATATTGCAGTGGTTTGCCATTTCCTTCTCCAGTTCATTTTATGAATGAAGAAACTGAGGCAAACATTGTTTGCCAGTGTGGCATGGCTAGCTAACCTGCCACCAGCAACCAAGGTGCCCTGGGCATGTAGGCAGCTAGCTATTGAAGGCCCAGAAAAAAAAAAATTCTTCCTACCAAGAAAGTCCGTGGCACTATCTTTTATGGTTCAGTGTCAGAAACAAATTTAGGTTTATCAATGGAAACAACATTAGAGATTTTTTATCATCTGCTTTCCCTCTGGGCTCTTCCAGCTGACTTGCAGCTCAAACTTCCCTATTGTCTATCCCTATTAGAATGTGATCTCCTTGGGATCAGAGACTGTCTTGATTTCTGGTTGTATCTCCAGCTAGCACACTGCACTTGAATATAGCTGAACATTCTGTCATTTCATTCATATCCAACTCTTTGTGACCCCGTTTGGGGTTTTCTTGGCAAAGATATGGGCATGGTTTGCAATTTCCTTCCCCATTTCATTTTAAGATAAGGAAACTGAGGCAAACAGGGTTAAGTGACTTGTCCAAGGTCCCATAGCTACTGTCTAGGTTCAGATTTGAACTCAAGTCTTCCTTGACTCCTTGCCTGGTACTCTATCCACTGAGCCACCTAGCTGCCCCAGTGGTAAATGCTTTTTCATTCATCACATTCTACCTCATTAGTCACACAGCTAGTAAGTAGCAGAATCTAGGTCTTGGGACTCCATTTCCTACATTCTTTCCTCAATATACCAGTCTGCCTCAATATATGAATTCCATTAGGTGGATTTGGCTCTGTACTAGATTGTTATCACTTTTCTAGGTCTCTCTTTTTTGTGTGTCTTCCTCAGTTATATTGGGCCAAAGAATGGTGATTGTTAACGGATGTTTAAAAAAATGCAAATGAGTCTATACATGTTGGAGGACTTCCCCTACCCAGAAAATATTTCACACTGAACCTGATTTGTCAGCTCACACATGAGCCTTTTCCCCATTCCATCTAGATACACATATACTCACACACGCATATAAAACATCCTTTCAAAGCACAAATAGGATCATTAGATAATAGATTTAGAACTCAAAGCAATACACACAGACATGTATATATGCACACATACATAGATACACATATATATACACACTTATATAAAACAGCCTTTCACAGCATAAATAGCATCATTAGATTTGGAGCTGGAAACAACATATATGTATTTGTTTTATATATATTTACATATACACACACGATGTATATGTATGTATGTACATATATATCATATAGTTAACATTTCATACAACATAGAGTTATCATATATATGTATATATGTTGGTTCTAGCTATAAATCTATTATCTAATAACCCTATTCTGTGTGAGAGAATGTTCAGTTCCTCTGAGATAGATATATACATATACATCATATATACACATGTATACATACATAGGTGCATTGTATGTATATATAATTTCATTGGTATAGTGAATTCCCAGTGTGGAAACTTCCTCCATTGATGCAAATCAATAGCCTATCTATAATCAGCAGCTTTTATATATTTTATCTTAGAAGCAGTTAGGTAGATAAAACTCTAGGCCTGGAGTCAGGAAAATCTGAGTTCAAATTTGGCCTCAGACACTTACTAGCCGTCTGACTCTGGGCAAGTCACTTTACTTCTGTTTGCCTCAATTTCCTCATCTTTAAAGTGGGGATAAAAATAATACTACCTAGCCTACAATCACCAGGCCTTCAATCTGGTGATGACTTCCCTCCCTGAACCGTCTTGTGATGACTTCAAGCCATGTTTATAGACCCTACTTTATTAATATCCCTATTTCCAACCAGAGCCCCGGGCACAGAGAACATGTTGTCCTTAAGAAGCCACATCTTTCTTCCCAGGGACCAGGAAGTATGGAGTGAGAGAAAAAGAGGGCTGGAATGGGTTCTGGTAAATGGAATAGAGATTAACTTGTAAATAGGTCAAATTTGTAGAGCTCACAGATGGAATGGGGAAAAGGCTCATGTGTGAGCTGACAAATCAGGTTCAGTGTGAAATATTTTCTGGGTAGGGGAAGCCCTCCAACATGTATAGACTCATTTGTATTTTTTTAAACATCCATTAACAATCTATGTATGTTTGTATATATGTGTATTGCTTCCAGTTCTAAGTCTATCACCTAATGATCTCATTTCTACCATCTCAGAGGATGTTCATTTCCTCTGGTACTCTCCATGCCCCTTGAATTTCAGCTGCTTTGGAGCCACTCCTAACTTCTCATTGTTGGGTCCTTCTCTCCAACCATAGAGATACCCAGACAAGACAATTAGTCTTGAAGGAGTTGACATCATCGTCTGGGCCCTCTCCCAATGGCCCACCACATACAACCCTTCTGCATGAGTTTTATAAAGCTTCCTTAAACTAAGCCATTAGGGCTGTGATTATCTAAATCTCTACCCTGATGAGGCAGATTACTTTTGGGAAGTATGCACACACATTTTTAAGTTTAATCCGAATTATTAACATTTTCTTAAAGCTGTACTCTTTGATTTCATAATGCCCTCTCCCTCCCCACCTCTCTTTCAGCTTCTCCCCCATTTGTGCAAGCTCCTTGAGGGCAGGGACTGTCTTTTGCCTTTCTTTGGGCCCCCACAGTGCCTGGCACATAGTAGGAGCTTACTAAATGTTTATCAACTAGTAACAGTCAGCAAAATAATAAATAAAGCCTTGATTTATGGCAATTCACAATTTCTGAATCATGAATGTGCGCACTTAATGCTTAACAATGGGCTTTCACAAGCCCAGGCTCCAACACACCCTTGCAAGTAACTCAGATCTTTTCTCTAAGATGAGTGTCACCTTCAGAGTTACAGATCTCCCTATACCCTGTTAAAGATTGGTTTTAACATCAATCTTTTTTTTTATTAATTTATTTTGACTTATCAACAATCACTTTCATAAGCTTTTGAGTTTTAAATTTTTCTCCCCCTCTCTTCCCGCCTCCCTCCCCAAGATGGCACATAATCTTATAGAGGCTATACATATACATTCCTATTAAACATATTTCCATATTGGTGATGTTGTAAGGAAGAATTAGAACCAGTAGGAGGAACTACAAGAAAGAAAAAACAAAACAAAACAGAAGAAAAAACAGCAAATAGTATGCTTCAATCTGCATTTAAACTCCATAGTTATTTCTTTGGATGTGGATAACATTTTCCATCATGAGACCTTTGGAGATGTCTTAGATCCTTGTATTGCTGAGAAGGGCTAAGTCTATCAATGTCTAACATCAATCTTGAGAAAACCAAACTGTTTGCACTTGTATGATCAGAAAAAAAAAACTTTACTTGGATATATTATAGATATCTCCAACTCACTTCCAAAACAGAATGCATTCCATTCCCCACAAAATATTATCGTTGATACTTAAGATATAGTTCAGAATATTTTCCCCTAAATCTATTACCATGAGTTTGCCTGTAGCATTTAAGGCTGTCAGTTTTCTCTCCATTCACACAGCCTTATGAGGTCTTCCTTCATTCTTTCCCCATCAGCTTAGAATTTCACTACCTGGAATATTTTGGTTTCATGAGTTCAAATCCAACCTCAGACACTAACTGTGTGACCTGGAACAAATCAACCTCTGTCTGCCTCATTTTCTTCACTATAAAATATTGGGATAAAAATAGCGCTTTTCTCCCAGAGTTGTTGTGAGGATCAAATGAGATAATGTTTGTACAGTGCTTAACGCAGTGACTAGCATGCTGCAGGTACTTAATAAACTTTTCCTACCTATTCCAGAATATTTGTTAAAATGTTAAATAAGATTGGTTCTAACATCAGTCATATATTTAGATCAGATGTCAGATTCCATCTAGTTCCTACCTTCATTTTACAGATGAGGAAACTGAGGCTCAGAGAAGTCAATTGACTTTCCCAGTCACACAGCTACTAAATGTCAGAGGCAGTATTTGAATCCCATCTTTTTTTTGTGTCTCATCCAGCACTTTAACCATTACAATATGCTTTCTCTCTAGGTGATACATCTCTCAGAAACCCTACTATGTATATTTGTCTGATCCAAGAAGGACCCAATTATCCCTGCTCTTTATTCTCTGTGGCTAGCCACAGAGAATCCATGACTAACAGTTATACCCAGTGCCAGTGTTAACACTCAGTTTTGAAATGGCCATTGCTATTTAATTTACTGTTGAAACAATGACCTCCGGCAGTAAAGTTATGGATTTTTTTTTATTTCAGGTATTAAAATTTACCTCTTTCATGCTTTAAAAATATTCCCCTTGGTTCTCTTATGCATTGCCTAGTAATAGTAAATCTAGCTTTGGGGCTTTCCTAAAAGGGATAAATAACTATGTGGTGATGGATAGATTCTTCAATAAAATGTTTCTTCCAGCTACACTGGGAAGGAAGGAGGAGGAAGAAGGGAACTCAAGCTAGAACAAGAGTGGAGAGATTGTTTTAACTGGGCACTGAAAGGGAACCGTTAATCCTTTTGGGTTTTTTGTTTTCTTGTAGAAGAATTTAATAAGGTAGGGGAGAGTTGAAACCCATGGGTCATCTCCAGATTTCAGTTCACCCATTCATCTCAACAACATTCTGCCTCACCATGAAACCTATTACTGTCTGCAAGGGGTAGAATTAGCTAAGCTGTTTCATTTCCCATCCTTGTTTGTCCCTATCCCTTCTCGTAAGCAATAAAATGCTGAAATGCCAGTAAGCAAAAGAGCACCCATCAGTTGGGAGGAGTGGAAGTCAGGGCTTCTGAATTATCTACAGATGGTAATCAGGAGTTGGCTGTGCCAATCTGATGCACCTGCTTTGCAAAAGAGGAAAATGTGGAGTTTGGATTTTCACCCAAAAAAGGCATTTCCCTGCTTCTCTCCCTCTCTTCCACATCCCCGTCCTTTCCCCCCCCCCACCCCCACCAACTTCAAGGAGCCTTGAACTGTTCTTAGCCAATACTTTGTCTTTCTAGCAGAAGAGTCCATGTGATAGTTGTCTGCAGAACTGCAAGAGGCAACAGTGTTTTAATGGTTTCCTAGAAAACAGCCCATTTTTCCAAATAAGTTACCCACGACTTCACATGTATAATTGACATTATATTCTTGCCTTTGAGTGGGTGGAGTAAGAGAGCAGGAGGGAGGGAGAAAATTGGGAACTCAAAATTTTAAAAAATGAATGTTTAAAAATGTTTTACATGTAATTGTAACTTACATGTAGTATTTAAGAAAATAAATATATTTTTTTAATTTAAAAAACTTTTTTAAAAAAGAAATTACCCAGAAGAAGCAGATCCTTTGGCAGCCAAAATGGCTTCATTTAAAGCATTCGGGGTTTTTTCGGAGTTTAAGCAATAATAGTGTTTGATGTTGAATCAGGGACAAGTTTGCAGGACTAGAAGCCCTCTGGCTTCTCCACACTAAGGACTTTGGGATCACAGTCTATATAGCAGTAGGTAGGTGGCATTTGAGATGGAGTGCTAAAATTCAGAGTCGGGAAGGTCTAAGTTCACATAGGGGGCAAGTCACTTTAAAAAGTCACTTAAGATCTCTCAACATCCATCTCTGCATTTATAAAATGGGGATAATGATAGCACCTGTCTCATAGGGTTATTCTGAGTCTCAAGATACTGTAAAGATTGCTATTTAAATACTATTATTATTAGTGAAATATCAACTGCTCAATTCATAAGCATTTACTGAATACCTCCTATGTAGCAGGCACAGTGCTGGGTGATAGGGATAGAAATACAAAAGCAGCTACTCTTATGGAGCTTATCGTCTACTAGATGGGGGGAGGGGTGGAACAAAAACAATTTTTACGTAAGCTGCACGCATTTATTAAGTGTTTACCATGTGCTCTGCCACTGTCCTGGGCCTATAAAGGCAAAGAGTGAGATTGTCCCTATTCTTTTTTTTTTTTGGAGGCAATGGGGGTTAAGTGATTTGCCCAGGGTCACACAGCTAGCTAGTAAGTGTCTGTAGCCACATTTGAATTCAGGTCCTCCTGACTCCAGGCCCAGGGTTTTATCTATCCACTGTGCCACCTACTTGCCCCACTGTCCCTATTCTTAAGAAGTGTGTATTCTATCAAGGGAGATATCGTGTGCATGTAAGTATATGCAGAATAAATAGAAGGTAGTTAAGGAGCTTCGCCTTTCCTCCCTCCCAGTGTGGGCTTTGGAAGGGAGTAATATAGAAGGTGGGGCTTGAACCCGGTCTTAAAGGAAGAGGTGATTTGTCCAGGTGGGGGTGAGGAGGGAAGACATTACAGGCGTTCGGAGATGGAAGATAGGATGCTGTGCATGAGAAACAGGTCAATTTGGCAGGATGTCAGAGAGAGGGAGAGGAAACATTGTTTTAAAAAAAAAAGATGTCTTTTGGGATTTGTTTTTTCCTTTGTTATTGACTCCCCTGCCATTTAGCTCTTGATCTCACCATGTCCGTGGGTTCCTTTCAGGGTTTAAAGAATCAGTCCCGAGTGAAGCTGAACATTGTGAGATGCCCTCCAGTCACCACTGTGTTGATCAGAAGACCAGACCTCCGATACCAGCTGGGTTTCAGCGTCCAGAATGGAATCGTAAGTACCAACAACCGAATACGTGACAGAAACCCCAACAGAAATATAATATCATAGTTTGTTTTTTTTTTTTTAAGTCTGTCGTGTCTCCAAAGAAATAGGGAAAATTGGTGCACTTAGACTCACTCATCTTTCCTTCCTCTGTAGAATTCATCTTGCTTGAGAAAAGCTGGAGCTAATTCTGGCTGACTGCTTTTACTTAAAAATAGAAAAGGTACCCCAGTGGTCAGATAAGCATTCTCTCCAGACGAGGCTAAGAGAGGCTAGAAGGAAGCAATACATTGTATACTCACCAGCTATGTCTTTGAATTCTTCATTCTTCCATCTGCCCTTCTTCTTTGTGTGCGTGTGCCTTTGACCTTGGTCCTAAGTACCCTTTTCTTATCTCCTAGGGATCTTATCCACACCAGTGGGTTCAAGTATCATCTCTATGCAGATGACTCCCAAAGCTGTTCAGGGTTTAATTAAATAGCTTTTAATTAAATGAAGCTATTACTAGCTTCAGTTAAGACAATGCTTAGACTTTGGGGATGCCCTATGGATCCAGCTCTCACCTCTTTCTGTTGTGAGCTCCAGTCCCACCTACAATGTGAATTACCTGTGTTTGCCCGGACTTCTTTCATCCCTTCTCTTTGTTTTCTATGGCTAAGCTATGAAGAAAAGTTGTAACCAATCCTTTGAAACTCAAATTTGTAATAGCCTTTGCCATAGAGAACCCTGTCAAAGATATTGTGAAAGCCAAGTTTAATTAAGTTACATTCACTAGCTCTCAAGAGATAGCCATGGTGTGGTAGATAGAGCAAACCTTAATTAAAGCCAAGATCTGGGTTCAAGTCTTACCTCTGACATACACTAGCTTATGTAGTCACTTAACTTCCTAGTGCTCTAGGCAACTCTCGAGGATTATATAAGTTGTGGGGGTGCCAACTTGTGTTGGTAAAGGTAGTTAGTTTCCTTATCTGGGAGTTTCCTTTTTTTCAGTGAAATCACAGATTTAGTCTCTATTTCTGGTTCTCACTTTATCTACATACTTATTTAGTCTCCTCAAAATATCCTGGTGTATTAGGTTTTGTTTCCCCTCAGAAAATTTTTTGGATTTTTCTCCAAAAATATGGTTGCTCTAGATATTAATTCTAGTGACAGGCCATCCTGCTCTATTCTGGCATGATCTTCACTCATTAACAAAATCTGTCACCGTAGTATTGCCACCCTAGAGGAATGCTTGCCACTGCTATTTGCTTTTGAAAGGAGCAAATAAATCAACAAAAAACTACACGTCATGAGTCATTTTTTAATTCCTATATTATTTCCCCTTTTCTCTTTATTGTTTATTCTAGAACATTAAAAAATACTCACATTTCTTTCTAGTATCAGAAAATGTTTAAGTTGGGTCAGTCAAGGAGAACAGAGAGAATCCCAGGACATCTACCTGCCCTGAGGACTGTTTTTACCAAGAATCAATGCAAACAGGAAAATGTTCTCCATCTCTCTAAGAAACATCAAGTATTTTTAGATGATCTCATTAAATGCTTATGCATTGTTTCAAATAAAGGACCATATTCTGAAATGAGGAGCCAGCCAAGGGAAGATCAAGTGTTCCTTTCCTTATAAAAATGACCTTGACTTTGTAGGTGGTAGTATTATACTTTTAAATTCCAAGCTATTACATAGACTTGTGAATAATAATACTGATATTAAACCATTATACCAATGCAGATCCCTCCCTGATGTAGATTTCTAGCTCACATCTCTCTTCCAAACTGTCAACCTAGATGGTGCAGCCTTCAAACTCAACAAATCCAAGACCCAGCCTATCATCTCGCGCACTAATTCTCTTCCTCCTCCTGATTTTACCATTTCTATCAGTAGTACCAAATTGTACCCAGTCTCCTTTATTCTAAACCATCTAGTTGTATTTTTTACACTTGAATATTCATCATTTCTTACCTTTCATTCAGCTACCAAGGCCATCAGTTCTCTCTTTAAAATCTCTTATAGCCGTCACTCAGTCAATGAACAAGCATTTATTTAGTGCCTACTTTGTGCCAGGCAAGATGAAGCATGGTGTAGGTAGAGGCAGAGCTCATCTCTGACAACTGCTAACTAGCTTTAGAGTGGAGAGAGGGGGTTTTTCCCCCTTCTTTGTATTCCCAGGGCTTAGCACAGTGCCTAGCACATAGTAGGTGCTTAATGAATGCTTGTTGAATGACTGATATGACCCTGGGTATATCACTTAACATCCCATTGTCCCAGGCATGAGCTGATCTTCGTTAGTAGAATCAATTCTTCACTGCTGTGCTCCCAGAGTGAAGGAGAGCCCTTCCTGCCCAAGGCCAACAAAATTACAGTTGCAGTAAAAAAAGAAAATAAAGGTGGCAAGCTCTGTACTAGGAGTCAGAAATATAAAGAGAAAAATGAGTCCCTCTCCTTAAGGTGCTTATCGATGACATGTTCTTTCTATTGCCATTACTACTGCCCTAATAGCAATCCTCATTACCACCCACCCATTACAATATCCTTTTATTAAATCTGTTCTTCTCCACTCTGATTCACCCGCTAATCCAAAGGTTCTTAATGTGTGTGTGTATGTCTGTGTGTCTGTCTGTCTGTCATGTACCCCTTTGGCAGTACTGATGTCACAATGTGTTCAGCAAATCCTAACCAGGATATTGGGAATCTCAGGATTCGTGACTTTTAGGAAAATAGTCTATTATAGAGAATTAAGAGTTGAAAGAATGGGCAATTAAGTGGCCAGAAGAAGTAACTCTTTATACCAAAACCTGACTGAACTGTGATCTTCAGAATAAACATATAGTATAAATTTAGATTTGTGTTAGATTCTGTGATTCAGAGTGTCATATGGGAGACTTAGCTAACCTCTGCCATGTTTTTAGTGGAAGGAAGATTATTGGGAGGGCTTTCAATCCCTTTTTCTTCCTTGTAGACTCCAACTACTTCCTTAGAGATCAGCAATGATACTATGGTGACTATGTGTATTGACTATGGTCAACAGGGATTAATTTGGTCTTTTTCTCACTAGATTTGCAGCCTCATGCGAGGAGGTATAGCAGAGCGGGGCGGAGTTCGAGTAGGACATCGAATCATTGAAATCAATGGACAGAGTGTTGTAGCCACACCGCACGAGAAGATTGTTCACATTCTCTCCAATGCTGTTGGGGAGGTAGGAGCTGAAATCCATAGGGTTAGAAGAGGGGTCTGTACCCCCCCCAGCTACTGGGCAGAACTGTAAATAAACCATCCCAGCCAGAGGATTGTCTGAGATATCTGAGGAAGGGTGGGGTTCTGTATGCTTCTATATGCTTAATTTTCTATCCCCATGTTAAATAACCCTAGATAATCAGGGAAGTTTTTCCTCACATCTAAGTTACCTCTCTATTTCTAGAATTTAAACCCATTTCCTTTGATTCTTCTAAGGTACTTATATGATGTAGAGTGCTAGACTTGGAGTCAGGAGGACCTGAGTTCAAATTCTACCTTAAATAAGTGCTAGCTGTATAACCCTGGTCAAGTCACTTAACTTCTGAGCCCTCAGTTACCTCATCTGTAGAATGGGGATAATAATCACACCTGTCTCACAGGGTTGTTGTGAGGATCAAATGAAATAATCAATGTGCTTTGAGGACAGAGAGAAAAACTGGTAGATTGGAGCTTCTCCATTAAGTAAAATTAAGTCATCTTTTGGCCTTCTTTTCACCCAGACTTTTTTTAGCTCCTCCCTTCCTAACTTGTTTTCCATCTCTTTGGTTATTTTTCTGCTTCTTTGTGGCCTTTTCAGTTCTCCCTGTGGCCCAGCATTTGGGCCTCCACATTAAGCTTAATAGTTTTAATTATTTTGTTAAGATTAAAACAATGGAAAATAACCTTGTTTCATATGTATGTATGTGTGTGTGTGTGTGTGTGTGTGTGTATCATATATACAAATACATACGTATTTGAGTGTGTATGTGTATATATATACATATACATATATGGAGATGCACATGGATATATATTATATACATAATGTAAATGCACTATGTATTGGGAGGGTCAGTTTATCAGTTTGAAATATACTTTGACCAATGGGAAAGTCCCATTGCCACCTTAGCCCCTGTTTGATTGTCTAGGGCAGTAGTGGGGAACCTGTAGCTTCAAAGCTGCATGTGGCCTTCTAGGTCCTTGGGTGCAGCATTTTCACTGAGTCCAAGTTTTACAGAACAAATCCTTTTATTGAGGGGATTTGTTCTGTGAAGTTTGGATTCAGTCAAAGGGCCTCACTTTAAGGACCTTAGAGGGCTACAAGCTACAGGTTCCCCACCCTTGGTCTAGGGCCTTCCATCCATCAACATATTTGTAATTGCCCTAATCAGGATATCTTTCAAGGACGGGATGAATTGAGTCAACAAACAAGTAAACTGCAATTCTGAAAGGACTCATTGACTATTTCCAAGGCCTCCAAGGGAACTAAAACTTCAGGAAATAGGTTCAGACAGCTGTTGATGTCAAGTAGGATGCTTGGCCTTGAATCATGACCCATCCAGTGCTGACTTCATGGCCAAGGGCAGGAGATGGGGAGTCTGGGATAACAATATAAGAATTCTTCAGCTGAAGGTAGTGTGAGAAAAAGGAGAGAGAATGTTAAGCCTAGGTGTGAGCCCACTGGGCTCACTGCACCACTGTATCCTTCAAATATCACGTGAGCAGGTATGAATCTTTTCAATATCTTTAACTTCCCAATGCCACATGGGTGGTGTGATTATTGTTTTATATAAGCCCATCCTTATATATCTCTTTGAGTAGCTAATAAATGTTTTTAGATTCAAAAGTAAGTCCACAAGTTACTTTTGCTTTAAGAAACCAAAATCAGTTAGCTAAGGGAGATACACTTGTCTCTTGCTTCCCATAGCCTTTTAAAAATGAACATTTTATTAATGCCTTTTGTTTTTACATCATAGCAGTTTCAGATATTACCTTCTCTTCAGTTCCCTCCGACCCATAGTGAGCTTTCGCTTGTATCAAAGAAAAACTTAAATAAGACCAAATGATATCACAACCACATCTGCAGCCACAAAGCTCCCCAAAGCCTTTTGCTTTTGTTCACGAACACTGCTGTATTATTGATTCATGTTCTTATTCATGTCTTCTGGGACAAAGGAGAGAATCTGGAACAACAATCACATAGAGTTTTTTTATCTTTTCCTTTGCATTTTTAACTTTATCTCTGTTTAAAACCCTGGAGAGAAATAAGGTGAAGTATCCAAACTCAGGTCTTCTATCTACATGTTTCTCCCACTAGACCTTCTTTTGTATTAAATGGTCATTTTATTTTATATGTGTAACACCAGCATATGAAGAGGCAGCGTGACTTAGTGTTTGGAGACAGTGGACTTCAGCGGGAATCCTAGCTCTCTTTGAATACTACCTGTGTGAACTGGGGCAAGTCTTAATCTTTTAGACTTCATCTCTTTAGACCTCAGTCTTCTTATCTGTAAAATGATGATATTAGATTAGATGACCTCTATAGATCCCAATCCCTCTAGCTCTAGAGTTATGACTTTCCTCTTTTTGACTGGCTAATTGTTAGTAGTATGGGCAGCTAGGGGTGGCACAGTGGATAGAGTGCTCCACCTGAAGTCAGGAAGACTCATTTTTCTGAGTTCAAATCCAGCCTCAGACATTTACTAGCTGGGCAAGTCACTTAATTCTGTTTGCCTCAGTTTCCTCATCCATAAAATGAGGTGGAGAAGGAAATGGCAAACCATTCCACTATCTCTGCCAAGAAAATCCCAAATGAGGTCATGAAGAGTCAGACATGTCTGAAAAAATTTATTATTATTATTATTATTATTAATAGTAGTAGTAGGAGTAGGAGTAGGAGTAGTAGTAGTGGTAGTAGTGGTAGTAGTAGTGGTAGTGTAGTAGCCACAGAAAGCATAGCATAGAATGGGAGGCTCTAGTGGCGTCACTAGCTTATAAGAGGGACTTAGAGTCAGCAGAGACTCTAGTTGGAATCCTTAATCTGATACAAGTCACACTTGCTCAGTGACTGTGAACAAATAATTGAAACTTCCTGAGTTTTCTCATCTATTCGGTGGTGATCACATCTGTAGTCCTTACATTGTATCAAATGACGTAATGAATGAAAAGTACTTTTTAAATATTATAAATAAAAATAGCTGGCACTTATATACCATTTAAAGCAAATATCTCATTTTATCCTCACTACAATCTTAGGAGGTAGATGCTATTGTTATCCTGGTTTTACAGATGAGAAAATTAAGGCTGAGCAAGGTTTAAGTGACTTGCTGAGGATTACATAACTAGTAAGTGTCTAAGGCTGGATTTGAACTCAGGTTTTTCTGTCTCCAGTGCTCTATCTGTAAAAAATGGGTAATAATATCCTGACTATTACCTCATAGGGTTGTAATAAGCATCAAAGAAGGTTTTTGTTTTTGTTTTTAGAGCAGAACTGTGATTTCATTGGTATAGGGAGCTCCCTCTCTGAAAAGATCTGGCAGTAAGCATTTATTAAGCACCAACTGTTTGCCAGGTACAAAGAATGAAACAATCCTTGTACTTATAAGCTCCTTACTTTTTTTGACATTTAAAAAAATGAAAGTTTATTTTTTGCCAATTTTAACAATCAAGAAAAAGAAAGTCTGGCTATAATACTTAATGATATAGGCATCACATTTATATAGAAAAACACACAATGATTAAAAAAGTATCATCACTGAAAATATTGTACAACTTCAGCTATTTCTTCTCAGATTTGCTTTATGTAATTGAGTGTATTTGAATTAATAAAAATTAATAATAATAAATAAAAATAGACCGAGAGACACAGCTAACAATTTAAATGGACCTGATATCAGAATTTCCTTTAAACTTTTCTCAAATTCATTTTCATATTTTTCTATTTTTTTCTATATTTCTATATTTTTCTATTATGGATTAATAGAGAGAAAATTGATCCTGTGGAGACCCTCTTGCATTCAAATGACAAACATTTTTTTAAAGTAGTTATGATATATTTCACTTCTCTAGAATCTAAGTTCGGAGTCTCCAAGTGTGTGTGTTTGGAAATATAAAAATGTTAGTAAATACAAATATATAAAATACAATATATGCAAATATATATATACAAATGAACACAAAGTAAACATGGGGGCAGCTAGGTGGTACAGTGGATAGAGTACCAGGCCTAGAGTCAGGAAGATTCATCTTCCAGAGTTCAAATCTGGCCTTAACCTAACCCTGTTTGCCTAAGTTTCCTCTTCTATAAAATGAGCTGGAAAGAAAATGGCAAAACACTCCAGTAACCCCAAATGGGGTCCCAAAGAGTCAGACATGACTGAAATGATTAAACAACAACAAGGCATTACAGCAGCAATTGAGGGGATTTGACACCTGCTTTGTAACTTATATAGCCTTATATAGAGAGTAGTCTAGGGTCCTAGAGTTCAGTTAATTTGCCTAGGGTTCCATAGCCAGTAAATGTCTGTAGGGCTTGAACCCAGCTTTTCTTGACTCTGTGACTCTATCCACTAGGCTGCCCTACTCCTTATCAAAGATGACAGTGTTTTTATATAGTGAACGATGATGTTTTTCGTGTAACATATATAAATACAGAATTTTATTTTCCTATTTTACCCATAAGAATTCCCTGTATTCACCTGGCCAGGATCCCCTCACCTCCTCTTCTCTTCCAGGAAGGGAATTGCTGATTGGTCCTGCTTTATATGCAAATTGCTTTATAGTTGCAAAATTTTGTGATTATGCTGCTCTACTGACTGGCTGCGTCTCTTTTCTCCCCACCTAGATTCACATGAAAACAATGCCAGCCGCCATGTACAGATTATTGACGGCGCAAGAACAGCCCGTTTACATCTGAGACCCGTGCTCCTCACCTTCCTAATATGCATGAGGGCGCCTCCTCACTAGTGGTTATGTTTCTAGTGATGCATATTTGTGACCATGGAATCATTTCGTTTGCACTCTCTCTCACACACAACGTTCTGTCACACACCAGAAGAAAAGTATCCATGAGGACCCCTTTTTTCTCCCTTTCTCCATCTTTTCCCCCCAGTCCCCATCCCCACATACAAGTGATGTTTTAATGTGTGTAGCTCCTTGCAGAAGGGAGAGCTGCCCAGATCTTCCCAGCAAACTTACCTGCAAATGAATCTTGTGGAGAGTGTATGCTTGGCATTTTCAGCATGCCTGGCATCCTGGAAGGGGTGGAGAACAGAAGGGAGAACTAGCTTTCCTGTGGAGTCCAGACCTTTATCAAATGGGGGTGATGGTGGGAGCTGAAAAATCCAGTGGCTAAAAGTTCTTTGGTGCCCCTGTTCTCTCCTTGGTGTACCAATGTTGGGACGAGATAGGGTATGGGGAACTAAACAAGATATCTAAAGATTTTGATTGACCAAAGTAGATCGAGGGCTGAACTCTCTTCACCACTTCCTCACAGAGTTCCTGAGCAGGTTTCAAACATATTCCATGTTTGGTCTTTAATTTGCAATATGTTTATTTACTCTGAATATAGATATTAAAAGGCCACTGGCATTTAAAAAAAGAGGGAGGGGCGGTACCAGTGACACTTTGAAAGCAGTTATAATGGCCTTGCAGATAGCTTCAAGATGAGTCAGGCCCACTAAGTTTACATAGGCTCCTCCTATGTCACTAGCCAATGAACCAATCCCAGAAGGGGTCATATACGGCCTTTCTATTACACTCCTTTTCATCCATCCCATTCCACCAGGGTGGTAAGCTTAAACTCTAGGTCCCCAAGCACCATCTTTCAGGGGCCCACACCACTCCTAGAATGTCTTTATCATGTAACTCTGTCCCTTCCTGGTCCCTACAAGGGCTGCATGGGTTGAAATTCCAACTTCATTCTGTCCTTTGGGCATTTTGCCTCATTTTAACTGAGGTCCCTTCCTAATTTTCACACTCCCAAGTAACTTTTCCCTAGCATTTTGACAGAGCTCTCCCAGATTTGGTGAATTGAAGCTACTGCCTTAGCTAGCTTGAAGACGGGGATCCAGAAACTTCTTCTTTGGTTACCAAGGAGACTGTCAATCTCTTCCTTTCGTAAGCTTTAAGTTCCTCTGTTCCATAGGCTGAAGCAAGCTTCTCTTCTCCTTGGGCCCAACAAGACATGAATAGTCCCTACACCACAAAAGTGATCATGGAGGGGACCCTATGGCCCTGGCTGACAATTTCTAAGCTTCATCTCCTAGTCTTGTGGATCTGAGAGAGAGTCGACCTGGTGTTGAATGTTCCTCATGTTATTCAGGTGCCTCACATTTATGGACTCTTAGTTCAGCAAAGGCGTCTCAGTAATACTGTTATTCTGAGCCAGTTTTTACATATTCTTGGTCCAAAGAATATTTCTGATTTCATGTGGGGTGTACTTTTGATTCTTTTTTGTTTTTGTTTTTCGGGGATTTTTTGTCTTTCGGGGTTTTTTTGTCTTACTTTGTGACCTCAGTGGAATCAGGGGAAAAAACTAATATATTTTTAATATTAATATAAAACCCCTATGTCCTCTGCTTTTAAGATATTTATTCATTATGTCTGCTGACACAGGAATTCAATAAGCAAACTGTGGGTAGTGGTTATTTATTACCAGGGAGAGAGAAGGGAAGGGAATAAAAATAATAAACCTAAGAACCAAAAAACAGGCCCACATCTCCACCAGGAGGAGAAGTTACTTCATAAGGTCTAATCTACTTTTCTTTGGGGCTCTATCAGTTCAGTTTCTTTCCAAAAACAGAGGAGTCCTGGATCTTGAAATTATCAAAAGCTGAGTCCTCAATTTTTGATCACACACTTGATGGGGAAATGAAACCAGACAGATCAAGATAATACCCTTGGGGAAGAGATGTGCCCTTCCTCAATATTAATGCTTAAGCAAGCTGCAGGAGTCCTGAAGTCACCTTCTAGAATTTATACCAAAGGCCAGCCTTGGGCTAAATTATGAAGTATCAAAAGTTGGTCTTCATAGGCATACCATTCCTCCTCTTGCTAACATAGCTCTCGTGGTGAGGAAAGCATTTTATGCTAAGGTGTTAAGCTCAGGCATCAGCTTGCAGTAGTATCTAAGCTTGGAGTAGGGAAAGAACAAGGGGTAAATCAATCCCCCAGACAACTAAGGCAATGTGTAGAGGAGAGTTGCTCATCTGTATCAGCGAAGAGTTTTCCACACTAGGAATTTCTTCCTCTGATGGAAATCACAGGTCTGGCCCTCCTCACTATTCCTCCAAAAAGGGGTTAGGGATTTAATATGTTAGCTCTGGGTAGTAATTGAAGTTTAAATGAGAAAGTCACCTTAATTTAAAATAAATGAATGGTAATGGTAGAATTTAAAGGTGATGGTTTTTTGTGGGGGACAAGACCTTTCCTAAACTTCACTCCAAGTACCCTCCAAGTCCCCTCTTTGTGTGAGGGCTGTCCTAGCTATGCTGGCAAAATCCTCCTTATTTGTTGCTACTTGAGAGAACTCTGGCTTTGGCTTTTGATGGTGCTTAAATAAAGATTCTCCTGCTCCCTCACACACCTCTTCCCCCCAAATCTATATCTCGGCACCCCAGCTCCTAGAACAATGCCTTACCCAGGATTGGCACTCAGTGAATGTTTCAAGGGAGGAAGGGGAGACTCCAAGGAAGGAGTGAAAAAGAATGTATTTTCTGCTTTTACCACTGATGAAATCCTGGACAAGTTTAAGAAAAGAAACAGAAATGGCAAACTTAGAAAATGAGTAGACCCGATATCTATTTTAACACAAGACTAAAATTGACTTAATGACTCACCATTCACGTTAAAAGTAGTCCCTTGCAGCACGATTTTGAACACTAAATGCTGGCACTGATGATCACAGGTGAAGCATTTTCTGGCCACCACTGGGCAGAAGCTATTATGATTCAGGAGTAGGAGTTTTTCTTAATGTTAGCAACTTAGTTTATAAAGATCACGTTTTTAAAAAATAATGTTTTTCTTAACATCCCTATATATAGTAATATATGTAAATATGATAAATACCATGTATAATTGAGAAGACTATGTACAGAGCAGCCTTTGCATAAGTTGCCTGAGTGAAAAGTTACTCCACACGGGGTTAAAGCGCGCTGGTGACTGATATCAGGTATCGACCCCCATTTTTATTTACCTCTTTTTCATTCTGTGGAGATGACAAGAGTCCAGCTCTATTTCTTCAATGTGAAGGTTGCAGGAAGCCACCCAGGGGCCTCTGGGAGTTTGGGACAGTGAAGACTACCCTCCACCTAAACTACCTGGGGGCTAGAGCTCACTTCTCCAATAATAGTTGCCACTGCCTGCCAGGGTAGACTTAGCAGGAAGAAACTGGATGGCCAGAAGGGCAGGCTGCCATTTAATAGAAATGAGAAACAACAACACACAGAAGGTAAGTCACATTTTCCATAAGCACAGGTCCCCCAAAGGCCCCAGAATAAATTGCTACCTCCCCTTTCTTCCTTCTCCCATTCTATACACTCACACACATACATACACACATGCACACACCCAATAAACGTATACATGCACATTTCCCACAATCTGTCAGATTAAAAAAAAAAAAACACCTATTTGTCCCTTCACCAGGGGTTTTGACCCAGTTGCATAACTGTTGTCAGTGTTTACATATAAGGGACCACCTCAACTCTGCCTCCGTTTCCTTCACAGGTTTGGGAAAAAAAAATCCATTCATTGGTTTGAATTGCATCCATTGTCAAATCTTTGATTTGGGTTTCCTTGAGTGCAGGACTCTTTAATTTATGCTTTCCTGAATCTCGGCAGTGTCTGAAGATGATGATGTGGGTGTGAGGTTTCTTGTACATATTTAGCACAGCACCTAGACTATAAAGTTGTAGTCTTGTTCTGTAAAGAAGGTGAGATAGAACTTGCTGTAAAGCGTGGGGAGAAGTACAGTATTGTATTTGTAACTATCGTTTTCTTTGTATACACTAAACTTAATGATCTCTATATATAAAATATAAATATATATATAAATAAATATATATATAAATATATATATATATATATATATATAATATGTGTGTGAGCCTGGAATGTTGATGATACTGCACATCTATTGAATGTAATTCCTCTGACATTTTTGGTCACAGGTCTCTGGACCCCTCTCTGTACACACAGCAGCAGTGGTTTGATTTTTTGGGTTGTGTGATGTATTTACTGTGCTACCTTCCCTTATTTAATGAGCGCTGATGTCTGTAAGATTTGCAATGACAATAAAAAAAACACCCCAACTTATATCTTGGTCATGGTTGAATATTTGACACTCTTGGTGGGTAGGCCTGGCATAGCAAGAACAAAAGTTTCTCAATAGCTATTATAAAAAGGAAGAACTTTCTGCCTTGGAAATAATTCAATTCAAGCATTTAGGAAGCATCCTACAATGTGACTGACGGGGTAGGAGTCAAGCATGCAAAGTAAAAAAGGGAAACTGTCCCTGCCTTTACATTTTACTGGAGGAAACTGTGTACACAAATAAGTAAATGCATATTGAACATGGAGTATTGGTGACCCAAAATAACAACTTTCCTTCGATCCATCTCCTAGCCCCCATCCACTTATAGTTAAAGACCTTGATTTGGTGACACAGCTATATTGCATCCTTAACCAGGCGGCAAGAACATGATTAGAAGGAGGGAGCTCACTTGGGAATCCCCTCTCCTCAGACACACACAAACACACACACACACAGGAGCCCAATGTTGCCAACGTATGGCATCCTAGACTTCAAATGGAGGGAGGCTTGAAGGAAAACAATGACTTACATGGAATTTAATATTCCCATCCCACATCACCAAAAGGTGATAGAGGGAGACTATGCACCCTTTCTTCTAATAGGGACTTTTTAAAGAGGATAAATCCCAAGAGATCATAGATCATTATAACTCTTACGACAGAAGCTGTCAGTTAAATTCAGCCTCAGACACTAGCTGGATCTCTGAGCAAGTCACTTAACTTCTGTTTGCTTTATTTTCCTCACATATAAAATGGGGA
Organism: Vombatus ursinus; assembly: GCF_900497805.2. Classification (NCBI taxonomy): domain Eukaryota; kingdom Metazoa; phylum Chordata; class Mammalia; order Diprotodontia; family Vombatidae; genus Vombatus; species Vombatus ursinus. Next base: position 39,559,208 of record NW_020954610.1, read on the forward strand.
TCAGAAGAGCACCTACCTTTCAGGGTAGTAGTGAGGATCAAAAGAAATCATTGTGAAGCACTTAGCACAATGCCTAGCACAGAGTAAATGCTATATAGACATTAGCTATTATTTTTATTAGCTATTTATTATATTACACAAAGGACTTAGAGATGTTAGGGGATTTTTCACTTCTCTGGCTAATTGTTCCCACCCACATTTCCTGTCTGAAGCTCCAGCAGTGGGGAAGTTTCGTTGTTTTTATTTTTGTTTGTTTGTTTGCTTTTTGGTCACCAAGTCCCTTTGCAAGCACAGAGTTCACAAGGCTCAAAGAATGAAACAGTTAGTGTGTGGGGGGGGGGGGGTTGCTTTGGTTTTGTAAGTCAGTGAACATAAACAGAGCCCACAATAAAGCTGGTGGAGACTTCTGATACCTGCCTTTGAGAAACTGTCTCCAGAGGACTACATGAGAGTGATTTTACATTTCTACTTCCTACCCTCAGGAGTGCTTCCCAAACACAATAAACACATTCCATAGGTCTGGAGGGACAGAGGCCCTCCATTCCACCACCTCTGAGTTAGCCCTTTGGCTCTAAATTCACCAGGTGGATTCATTCAAATTTACAGTCAATTCTGCTAGAACACCTGTTTCAAAAACTCAAAATTCGGGACATTTGAAGCACAATGGAAATTTCAAAATCTTGAGAAACATTAAGAGAATTCAAAACATCTGAATTCAAAACTCACAAGCAGTAACCCTTCAGAAGGCCACTTCAGGAGCAAACTACCAGTATTTGTCTAGGTAAAGTGCCCTATTTATTATCTCCAGGTACAGTGAAAGCTGTAGATGGAGGGCCATCCCCACCCCCCCCATCTTCTGCTGTGGCCTCTGCCCAAGGTCCCAAGAACCCTAGTTGTACAGGGCAGCCCAGGGCAGGTTCAGCCCAAGGCTCCAGGCTCAGCCGCTATTCATTGTAGTGTTTGTCTATTCCTTAACCATTTAGCATGTATAAAACTGTGCTACTGGGTTTTTTTTTTAATTTCTGTTGCTCAATTTTGCATAGTGTGGCATTTTGGGGGAATGCATATATCTCATTTTTAGCAGAACTGCTTGATGAGGTCTAGAGGTTTAGGGGTGCTGGAACCCCAAGATCGCAACGCAGGCCCTGCCTGAATGAATTCAACCCAAATCTTTTTCCAGCCAGAGAAAAAGTTTATTAGAGATAAATCATACAGGCCAGACTCTTAGGGAACCTGAACATTAGTAATGCCAGTAGAGCCGGCATGAGACAGTCTCAGCCTTTTGGGCATGAGAGAGTCTCAGCATTTGAATGGGGGCCAGGGTGGATCTTATATACACTAAAGTAACTTTGGATGGCCAGAGGAGGAGCTGGGAAAAGAGTCTAGGTAAGAATTCCAATTGGAAGGTCTGAGAGATTGAAATAGACAATGGGAATAGATAATGAAGGGAACTGGAGGAAGAAGTTTGAAAGGCACCTGCATAAGATAAAAAGGTGGGGCTAGGGCTTTCAAAGGGAGACAAGGGGAGTCGATAAGGAGAAGTTTAAGGGTTTTCTGGAGCCCGTAGACAAATGGGAGCCAAATTCCTTTTGGCAAAAGGGGCAAAGGTCTCAGCTTCTAAAACTGAATGAGGGGCCCATACCCCATCATGCCCAAACCTGCTGCTGTTTCCCATCCAGGGTAGGGGCATTAACTAGCGGGAGAGGAAACTGAGCACTCTCCCAGCATAATTGCACTTCAGGGAGGGGAAAAAATGGGCAATTCCTATTATGTTATCATGGATCTGAAAGGAAGTCCCCACATTTTCAGATAAGGGAAGTGAGACCAACCCGAAAGCAACAAATTCAAAATCACAGAGCTAGTTAATGCCACAGTTGGAATTCAAACTCAGGTCACCTGGGTAACCTTTTTATTATTTTTATTTCTATACAGAACACTGTGGAGGAAGATTTCATGCTTCCAAAAGCAAGCTTTCTGTCCCCCAAATTACCTGTGCCATTGACTCCAGCAAGACATGCTTGATCCCTTGTTCTTGAGACCCTGGAGTGCCCACCAGTGTCCTTCCTAAAGTTAAAATGAGAAGAAATCTTACGGTCACTCACAAATGTGAAGCAAGCAATGTTCTCCAAGAGATCCTGGGGAAATTTCACTAAAGGTTTTAATGCCCACAGAGAAACTTTGGTGTACTGGACAGGGTTTTGACTTGACTTCAGTAAGACTCGGGTTTGTCCCTAATTAGCCGTGAGACCAGAGATAAGTCACTTAATATCTCTGATCCTCAGGTTCCTCATCTGCAAAATGGGAATAATAACGCCTACAGTACCTGGCATACAGGGTTGCTGAGACTCTAATGAAATGATGTAGGTAAGGCATTTTTAGAAGAAAGCATCTTTCTTCCTCAAGAAAATGTTCCTCACGCATACCTGAGAAGTGTGGCTTCTGAGTAACCCATAAGCCTTTGGCTTCTTTCATTTCTTAACCTTGAATCATATTTTCCAGATACTTTTTTTGCCATTCTCTCCTGTTCCCTTTTGCACTGAAGTCACTGAGTATCAAACTGTATATTGACTTGGTTCAGTGGATCTTGTTAAGTTATTCATACAATAAATTTCTCCATTTTTCTTCCTCTGCAACATATGCTACTGCATAAGCTGTAATTATCTTCAACTGTAGGGGGTTTTGTCTACTTATTTTCATCATGATCACTGCAAGACAAGGTGTCCCAAGAAATGACACTTTGTTACTTTTAGGCATACCATGAAACCAAATCTTCAAACTCTTTTGCCTTTCCAAGGAAAACCAGTCAAGTCACCCTCTATTTAGCTGCAAAATCCTACAAACTCCTTTTGCCTTCAAGTTATGTTTATCCCGAGAATGTGAAGTCAAATCAAGAAACGCTTACTAAGGTCCCACTATGTGTCCAGCACTGTACTAAGTAAGGGCTTGGGAAGCAAACAAAAGCAAAAAAACCCAAACAAACAAAAACAAAAACAAACAAACAAACAAACAAACAAAAAACGCCAGGAGTTCATTTTCTAATGGGAGGCAGCAGCATGAAAACCATTAACTAAACAAGATGTCATTCAGTCGTGTCCAACCTTTCATGACCCCATTTGGCATTTTCTTGGCAAAGATACTAGAGTGGCTTGCCATTTCCTTCTCCAGTTCAACGAGGAAACTGAAACAAACAGGATTAAGTGACTTGCCCAGGGTCACACAGCTAGTGTCTGAGGTCACAGTTGAACGCAGATCTTCCTGACTCCAGGCCCAGTGCTGTATCCACTACACCACCTAGCTGCCCTGACAAGATATAGCCAGGATAAATTGGAGATTATCTCAGAGAAAAGGTATTAGCATTAAGATGAACCAAGGTTTTTTGCAGAAGGAGGGATTTTAGCTGAGGTCTGAAGGAAGTTAGTGAAGTCAGGAGATGGAGATGGGGCAAGAGAGCTTTCTGGGCATTGGGGATAGCCAATGAAAATGCCCAGAGTGGAGAGACGGAGGGGCTTGTGAGAGGAACAGCAAGGAGACCAGTGTCTCCTTGGCAGGAATGAGGTGTAAAAAAGACTGGAAAGGGAGGAAGGGACCAGGTTATGAAGAGCTTTACAAGCCAAACAGAGGATTTTGTATTTGATCCCAAAGGCAATAATTGGGAGACACTGGAATTTATTGAATGACCAGATCTGCATTTTAGGAAGATCAATTTGACAGCTGGGGGAGGGTGGAGAAAGAGGGGCTGAACTGGAGAGGAGAGACTTGAGGCAGGGAGATCAAGCCCTTTTCTAGTAGTCAATTCATTTATCTTTACCAAAATTCTCACATTTAGAATACCTGTAAGTAGCCATTCACCACTGATAAATGGTCAAAGGAAGAAATCCAGATACTCAAGAGCCATATGAAAAAATGTTCCACACCACTATACAGTGAAATGCAAATTAAACAACCACTTCATACTCATCAGTTTGGCAAAGTTGACAATAAAGGAAAATGACAAATGTTGAAGGGACTGAGGGAAAATGAGCACTTTAAATAAAACACTCTTGTTGGAGCTGTGAATTGTTCTAGCCATTCTGAAAAGCAATTTGGATCTATAGCTGCAAAGTTACTAAACATTGCATAACTTTTGAAACTCAGCAATTACTACTAGTAGGACTTTATCCCAAAGAGATAAAAAAATAAGAAAAGGACCCATATGTAAATGAAAGAGGTTTTTGGGGGGTGGCAAATAACTGAAAACTATGGGGGTGTCCATCAGTTGAAGGATGGCTAAACAAATTATGGTATATGAATGTGATGGAATACTATTGTGCTGTAGAAATGATGGGAGGGATGATTTCTGAGAAACCTGGGTGAACTGTGAATTGTTGCAGAATGAATGTCAGGAGAAAAATGTTTACAATAACAACATTGTAAGGACAAAAGAAAATTGAAAGATTTAAGAACTCTGATCAAGACAGTGACCAATCAGGATTCCAAAGGACTGATAATGAAGTGTGCTACCCACCTCCTGACAGAAGGGTGCAGACTTAGGGAACAGATCAAGATGAGGTATAGTAGAGAGCTCGGCTTGGAATCAGGAAGACCGGTGTTCAAATCCAAACTCAGCCACTTGTTAGCTTTATGAACCTAGACAAATCACTTAATTTCTTTGTGCCTCAGTTCCTCATCTACACTAAATGGCCTCTGACATCCCTTCTACCTCCAAATCTGTGATTCTATGACTGTGGTCCAACACCTATTGTCATGAGCATACACTGGTTCAGGAAGAAGCAAGATGGAGTGAGCAGGAGAGAGAGACAGCTGAGAGACCTCCACACAGTCATTCCCTCTCTTCCTCCATATAGCCAGTTTAACTTTCCATTCTTCTACTAATGCTGGAGGATGAGAGAGAGTCTACCCTTGTCCAAAACCCTTTGTCCACTATAGCATCTGAGAATGAATACTTTATCCAAATTGGAGCTAGCATTTCTTTCATATTTCTCAAGAGCTACTTTTTCCAATTTGTCTCTCTTCCCCACCTCACTACACCCCATTATTCAGAGCAAATCAAACTCTTAAATTTCAAACATCATGTGCTAAACATAAGCATGCACCCTCTAGTGGCTGGAGTGAAAAGGCACATGTTACCCCTAAAAACCATAGACTTATCAAATGTTAGTACCGGAAGGGACCTTTCTTAGATTTTTCTTAAATGAGTCAGGAAAATTCAATCTTCATCAAGTACTGACTGGTAATAGAAGAAGCTAAATAAGGATAGAGATGAACAAACATAGTTTAGTAAAATGAGCCCGGCACTTAGAATAAGATAAAAATGACTTTGAGTCTTGGCTCCATCACTTCTTTACTACCTGTGTGGCCCCAAGTATGTTATCTCATGGGCTTTGTTTATTAAAATAATAATGGATTTGACAATGACAAATGGAATGACAATTGGAAATGACAAACGGATTGGACTAGGTGAGCTCTGAGGGCTCTTTGATATCTAACAATCTGTGATTCAGTATCCAATATGTGGGCTATAGGCCAAATAAGACCTGTCTAATATTTGTTCGGTCATTTTTCAGTTATGTCCGACTCTTTGGGACCCCATTTGGGGTTTTCTTGCAAAAATACTGGAGTGGTTTGCCATTTCCTTCTCCAGCTCATTTTATGGTTGAGGAACTAAGGCAAACAGGGTTAAGTGACTTGCCCAGGATCACTAAGTGTCTGAGACTGGATTTGAACTTAGGAAGGTGGATCTTTCTGACTCCAGGCATGGCACTCTATCCATTGCGCCACCTAGCTGCAAAAGCAGGGAGGAAAGTTATCAAAGTAGCTAACTCATATGGACGACATAGTATGCCAGTAGGGATCAACGGCCAACCACATCTTGCTATGTGGCCAAACTCAATGAAAAGATATTCTCTTTCATAAAGCTACTGAAGTGGAACCTGAGAGTCACCCTTGAGTGATGTAAATCTGAAATGAGCACCCTAACTGAATATATGCCATAGCTCTGTGCTATATAGGCTAGAACTGAAACTGAGGGTATGTTTGGGAAGGGACCACGAGGAAGGTTCCTATGCTGACAGGAGATGTCAGCACATGCTCAGTGCAAGCTCATGGTCTGGAGAATAGATTAGTTACATGCAAGTATTCTCAGTGACTTGAACAGAATTGATCCATAACTAGACTTACAACTGTGCTCTTTCATATCAATAAAGTTAGTTAAGCGGTTTTTGAACTTTTTTTATATTCTTGCTTAAAAAAAAAAATTCCCAGATCAACTCACTCCCCTGACCTGGAGATGCCCCTGTTCCTTGGCTCCTGATCTCCTGATCGTCTGATCCCTGGCCAAGATTCTCAATTGATGTGGGCCCCCAGCCATGTTCAACTCACTCTCTAAGCTGCACCCATCCCCAGACTTTTTAGTTCCCTTTGTGTTGTGTTTTCCCATGTTAGGAAAACTTCTTGAGAGTGGGGATAGCCTCATTTCCTTGTACTCGTATGCCCAGTACTTAGCACAGTGTCTGGCACGTAGTAAATAATAAATGTTTTTTAGCTATCTATCTTTTTTTAAATATAGATTTTATTGATGTCTTTGGGTTTTTTTTTATATACCACCCAGTACCCCACCCCCCAACCATTCCATATAACAAATAATATTTTTAAAGGCAGAGAGAGAGAGGAAAAAAATCAGCATAACTGATCAATACATTGTTCTTTCAATTCATATTGGTGTAGTATATGTGTGTATATATATGTATGTATCCAGAGAGAGAAGGAGAAAGAGAGAACTTTCTTAACTCTTCTCACTTGGCATCAACTCATGTAGATCTTTCCTTGCTTTTCTATATTCGTCACATTTATCATTTCTTATAGCCCAATAATATTTCATTATATTTGTATACTACAATTTGTTTAGCCACTCCTCAATCAATGGGCCTTTTAGCGAGCTATATGTCTATCTGTGTGGGACAGAGACCACTACTCAAATTCAAAACAAAGACTTAGTTACCTTGAAAGCAGAAAGGAGTTTATTGCTTTCTCATGAGAAAGGGCACCACCCCGGTCACCCTAATGGCACCGGCCAGGGAGGACGTGTATGGGTAGCAGTACAAGTTGGTTACAGAAAGCAAGACTTATTTATACGCTAACTCGAGTTCCTCCTCCCAAAACCCCCTTCTCCTTTATCCCATTGGCTGGGCTTCAGGAGGCACAATCTATTCACAGAAACCTTCCCCAGCAACAGAGTACACAAGTTTGCCCTGAGACAAGAAAAGAAAGGAAGTCCTGAAGTTTAGGTTGGGGGGGTAGGGCCATTCCACTCCCTCTGCTAAGTGCTCAAAAACAGGGTCTGAGAGGGTTTTGACAAGGTCAGAAGGGAGTGTGTTTCAACAATACAATTAGAAAGCCGTCTACAACAGGTGCCTCCAATCTCTCTCCTCCCACTCTTCTTACTATCTGGCTTCTGACCTTATCTCTCTCCAAATGACCAGTGATCTCCTAATTGCTGCCTTTTGTGAGAATTATTAACAAGAACTATTAACCCTCTGCGGAGGTTTCATGTCTGAGAGATCATCATCTCTCATATATCTAAAAAACTATGCTACAGAAATGTATTGTGCAATAAAAAATGACTAAGAAATTTGGAGCAAGGTGGAAAGATTTTTATGACTACATAAACACATGCACACACACATATATAGAGTACTTATTCTACTCTGCATTCAATATGTGTGTATGATTACAATCATGTAAATAAGTTAGAAGATCACTAAAGGGAAGACAAAGTCTGAGTAGCTGAAAAACCAGTGGAAGTCCCAGAGAATAGATACATCTTTTTCTTCCTCCTGAAGTCAACAAGTGTTTACGCTATCCTATCCTATCCTATATGTCAGGTCTTCAGTTTCTGCCTTTAAGGAGGTTATGTTCTAATTCATGATGGAGAAGAGGGATTAGTGGGCCAAATGTCAGATGCAGTCACTGTATCTAAAGTTTCTTTTTCATTTTCTTTGTTGCCCAGGAAGATTCAGTCTGGAGGAAAGAGTGTAGATTTCTTGTTTTGATTTGTTTTGAGAAAAGACTATTGTAAAGACAAAAAAGGCCTTAATATGAAACAAAATGGAAAAATAAAAAATTTAAAATCCATATTTTTAATTACTAATAGAAGTCATTACTATTACAATAACAAATTCCTGTAGCCTAAACATACCTGGATCTCTTAACATAGGGCATTGTTTAAAAAAAAAAAAAGCTTCGCAGTCACTAAGCTAATCCAACCACCTCTGAAGTATAGTGTTCCATTTAGAGGACCACAGGTAAGAAGGGGACACTGGTCATCTTGAAGGCTTATAGAATAGTGAAGGACCTTTAGATGACATCATATAAAAGTTGCTGGGGGCTGAAGGGACTTGGGATGTTTCATCTGGAGAAAAGAAGATTTGTGAGGTCATAATAGCTTTTTCAAGAATTGTCTCGTGAAACCTGAATTAGACTTTACTATGACATGGTACAAGATGTTAATCTAAAAGAATTTCTACCAGATTGCTTTTCAGTTTCCTAACAGTTTCTTTTTTTATCAAATATGGAGTCCTTATCCCAACCTATTGTTTTGCTAGACTATATATATTTGCTATAAGGGAAAGCTTCTACTGAGGTGGTAAGGGAAATTAATAGATAGTAATAGATATGCCCAATAAAAGAACATCAATAAAAATTTTTAATGCACAGGAAAAAAGCATAAGTAAGGAAACATATAAAAGTGTGTTCACATACATATACTTTATATACATAAGTGTAAAATACACAGATAGAATGTATTATATTTTACACATGTATACATATCTGCGTGTGGATTTCTTTCATAGTTTTTGGGTATGTGTGTGTATGTGCACAAGTGCACATATCCTTTGAGTCAGAAAGAACTGGGATCGAATCCTGCCCCTAACATAAATGGCTCTATGACACTAGGCAGATAATTTAACTTGTCAGTTCTCTAGGCAACTTTCAAAGAGAAGGTGCTGACCTTCATTGATAGAGGGAGCTTCCTCCCTATATAAATGGAATCACAGGTCCAGTCCCTGTCTTAAAATAAAACTATGTGGCACAGGTCACAGTTACACAATCTTCTCTGTTCCACTTTGAATGTAAAAATGTATTTTTGATGATAATTGCTACATTCACAACAAAAAAGGAAAATTTAATTATTAAAAGAACCAGTAGAAAAGGGAATTAGACTTGTTTTGCATTGCCTCAGAGGACAGAGATAGGAGTAAAGGATGAAAGTTGCAAAGGCACAGGGTGAGGCTTGATGTAAAGAAAAATTTCCTAGCAATTAGAAATACCCAAAGTGGAATGAATGGGTTGCCTCAAGGGACTGTGGGTTCCCCTTCACCGGAAGTCTTCAAGCAAAAGCTGGATGACCATTTGTCTCGTATTATAGTAGGGATTCTAGTTCTGATACAGGATAAGCTAAAGGCTCTGCGTTCCCATCTTATGCTGATATTCTGTGATTCTGTGACAACAGCATTGTCTGAAGCCATGTGCTCTTGAAAATTCTGGAAGTTTAAAGCTTCAAATTATGTACAATTAATTTATTCCCTACTTTATTGTCTATAAATTTGAAAAGTGGTATATTGTCTATATAGAGCAATTAGGTGGAGCAGTGGATAGAGCACTGGGCCTGTAGTCAGGAAGACCTGAGTTCAAATCCAACCTCAAATACTTACTAGCTGAGTGACTCTGGGCAAGTCACTTAACCTTATTTGCCTCAGTTTCCTCATCTGTAAAATGAGCTGGAGAAGGAAATGACAAACCACTCCAATATCTTTACCAAGAAAACCCCAAATGATATCATGAAGAGTTGACATTACTGAAACAACATACTGTCTACTTGAAAGCGGGGCTATGATGAAATAACTCAGAACACATGCTTTACTGACAAGGGGTGAGTAGCAACCTTTCCACTACTAAGGACAGAAAGCACGTTAAACCTCTCCAAAGAGATTAAACAGATTATCTCGTTGGTGAAGGTACCTCAATGATGTTTCCTCACCCCATGGAAAGGGCCCAGAAGCTCTGAACAATCAGCTACTGAGTCAAGCCTCAATGCAGAGCAGAATATTACAAATCAGAAGATTACAAATCACTTCAGTGGGCCCAAGGCAGCTGGTAGCCAAGGTGGCAGGAGCTACACCAATAAGCAGGCAGCTTAATTTGACATCAGAAACCCCAGAAGCCTGCTGGTGTTTGTTGTTCCCTGTCCTACTTTCAGCCCTTTGTTGTCGTTGTTAACAGCTTTTTGGGTTTGTTGTTGTTTTCACTGGTGTACACATTTGTGTCTGGTGTCCCTTTGCCTTCTCGGGTTGTGTTTTCCAACCTTCCCTGGTAGAAATGGATACAAAAGGGGTTTAGTAAAAACAGGCTCAAAAGGAGACTCTTCTTGTTCATTCTTTGGCCCATTTATGACCAGATCCTCTGATTCTTCATACTGGGGTAGTGGTCAGAGGAAAAAAATAGGGATTCTTGAGGTATCTTGGAGTACTAGACAGAGTAAGGGACTGGGAATCGGGAAGAGTTGGGTTCAAATCCTGTCTTAGACACTTATTAGGTGTGTGATCCTGAGTATGTCACTTTACATCTCTGGGCCTCAGTTTCCTCATCTGTGAAATGAAGGGGGTTGAACTTGATAGCCTCTAAGTTGGTGCAGCGGATAGAGTATCAGCCCTGGACTCAGAAGGACTTTAGTTCAAATCCAGCCTCAAATGCTTACTAGCTGTGTGATCACTTAACCCTTTTTGCCTCAGTTTTCTCATCTATAAAAATGAGGGTAATAAGGGTATTTGAAGGGGTATAGCTGGGAAGAGCTCTGGCTCTGGAGTCAGAGGACCTGGTTAAAATCTCATATATGATGCTCACTGTGTATAAGTCATTTACCTTCCCTGGGTCTCAATTTCCAAATCATCTATATAAAACGAAGGACTTGGACTCCCGTGAGGCCCCTTCCAGCACTAAATCTATGATCTTGCCTCTTAGGATTGATGTGAAGAAGGTAGTCAGTCAACAAGCATTTTTAAGTGCCTACTTTGTGCCAGGCACTATGCTAAGTGCTGGGGATATGAAGAGAGGCAAAAGACAATAAAAACACTTTGTGTAATGTTAAACCATTGAGAATTACTATTAGCTGAGGGACATTGGGCAACAATGAGTGATATCACCTCTCTGAGACTCAGTTTACTCCTCTACAAAATGAAGTTGATAATACTACTTGCATGTCCCACATCACAGGGTAGTTTTGCAAAAAGCACTTTATCAATGTTATAATGACTTGACAGTTCCAGGACTTAGAGACACTTTGTAATCAGATATAATAATTTTGGAAAATAAAAACTATGCCACTTTTATGATAGATATTGCTGTAACTCTTAGAAAATTGAACCTCTGCCTTCCAGTCAGCCAGAACAAGGGAAATTGAGAAATATCAGAGAGTTAGTCAGCAGCTGACTCAAGAAGGCTATTGGGTACATTGTGATGCATTCATAGTTGGAGCTTTGGGAGGATGAAACCCTGCTAATGACAAGGTATTGTCTAAATTAAAGATCAGCTCTAGGAACACAGATTTGATGAAAAAACTGATGGTGTGGGACTCTAGGGTAAGGAAATAAACCTAGAATATATAACTGAGGTGAAGCAGTACCTAAAATGAACTTTTAGAAAGGAGTGGACACAGAGGTAATTGAAATTTTAATCTATAATACAATGTTGGCAATATGCAATGTTTTATTATACTTCTCCTTTAGTTCCATAATTAGTACTTATGTGTAATATATACATACCTACATATACACATACACGCATACGTGTATATGTGCGTGCATACATATGTATGTGTATATATGGCAGCTAGGAGACTCAGTGTGGGCCTGGAGTCAGGAAAACCTGAGTTCAAATCCAGCCTCAGATATTTCCTAGCTGTGTGACAAGTCACTTAACTTCTATTTGTCTTAATTCACTGGAGAAGGAAATGGCAAAACATTCAGCATCTTTGCAAAACAAACTGTGAACAGCAATGATCCATGGGGTCATGAAGAGTCAGACACATCTTATTATTATCAAGTATCTATGCCAAAAAAGTCTATGCACATTAAACATTAATCGATTAACACTGAATCTGTTGAGTCTTTGAATCTTTGAAATTTGAGTTACTATTATAAGTAGCTGTGAGCTATTGGGCAAGCCACCTTACTTCATTTCTCCCTAGACTGCACTACAGACTTTTCCATAATCCCCCAGAAACCTCTTCATCCTAAAGCCTCTCTCCTGTCCTAGAATTCACACCTCTGAAGTACTTCTGCCCCTGAGGTCTCGGTCTCTCTCTCTCTCTCTCTCTCTCTCTCTCTCTCTCTCTGATTGGATGGCTTCTTCCAGAACCTCCATTTAAGAAAGACTCCTCAGCCAGCCATAACTTTTTGTTTCCCACTAGGAAAAATATGCTCCCTTGCTGGGTACTTTCATTTCCCCTCTCATCTCTCCACCATTTCAGTTTCCTTCTATATGTGGTCTTCCTCCACTCAAATATAAGCTCCTCCAGGGCAGGAATTGTCTTGTCTGCCTTTCTTTTTGCTTGTATTTGCATTCCCAGCACTTAGCCCAGTATTTGGAACACAGTAAATGTATAATAAATGCTTGTTGATTGAATCTCTGGATCTCAGTTTCTTCATTTATAAAATTCAATCCAACAAGCATTTATTAAGTGCTTACTATGTACAAGAATCTTGCTAGGCAAGCAATGTGTAAACACAGAAATATTTACATGAAGAGGGAGAGAACATTAAAAAAAACTAGGGGGACCAAGAGAGGCTTCTTGTAGGAGGTAGCACATGAGCCTTGTGAGAAGGACTTCAGTAGACTGCCAAAAGGGTCCATAACACAAAAAAGGTTCTGAAGGAACAGTGACTACTGGTAAGCAACTGAAGGGTCAATGGCTTTAACTCAGGTGCAGGGGACTTGAAGGAGCACAGAGATCCTAAGAGGCTGAGGTAAGGAGGGAATGCATTCCAGGTTTGGGAGGCACAGCCTATGCAAAAGAATGGAGATGGGAAATAGAATTTTGAGTTCAAGGAACAGCGGTTTGAAATGGGATTAACAGTGGTACTACTTCCTTCACAGGGATTGAATTTCATAATGATTGTGACCATAAGTGTGGGGTATGTGGATACAGAGATAGTCTCCATTCCAAGAAAATGCTGGGTCCGTGTGACAATAGGCAAGTCACTTAATTCCTCAGTGCTGTAAACAACTCTCTAAGACTATAAATTTCAAAGAAGGTGCCAACATGCATTAGTAGAGGGAGTTTTTACATTTGAGAGTTCCTTATGTCAGTGAAGCCATGACCAGTCCATAAACCTGTTAAACTATAGAGCACAATTCCAACGTAAGCTATTACTTATCTTGGCTGTTTGCAGGGAGATGGACTGCAGATCCCATTGGGCCTGGCCTTTGCTGAGGTGGAGGGAAAAAATGGATTGTGGAGAAGAGAAGTACCTGGTTAATGGAACCAAAAGAATCCATAGAACCAGGCAAAGGCCTGGAGTGTCATGATCTATTCAGCTTCCAGCTCACTGGACAGTATGTCTCATCATATACACCAATAAGAAAAAGCTAGTAGACTACAATTACGGTGGTCAGGTTGCCCCTCCCAAGGAAAGGGTTGGCATGAGCTTGAACTCCAGGAAGGATTGGCTGTCAAAATTAAGCCTTATGTGCCAAGCAATCATACTGAGAATAGCTATGAATAATTAAGCAGTGAAACTTTAAACTTTCAATCCAGCCTATCCATCTTTTCTATTCATCTAAAGTCTACAGGACTTCAATGGACAGGACTTCAGACCTGAGTGCACATCCCATGTCTGACTCTTGCTAGCTATCTGACCATGGACAAGTCACTGAGGCCCATTCTCTGGGCCTCAGTTTTCTTATTTCTAAAATGAGAATAATAAAACTTCTAGTTTAATTGTGAAGAAAAACCTCTTCACAGAGTTGATGGGAGGAACTAATGGGGTAATATCTGTAAAGTACTAAAAGTCAATTATCATCACCATCATTGTCATCTCCAAGGTCTCTAAGGCTCAAGTTTACCTCTTCTATAAAGCTTTCTCTGACTGCTTCTACCCACTTTGTTCTCTTATCCCCCAAATCCTACTGCTATTAGAATCAAGACTTCACATTTTGCTATCTTGTGAACTCTTTCCCATGGGCAAACAAACAAAAGCTCTCCAAGGGCAGCCAGTCAGTCAACAAGCATTTTTATATTCTTTGTGTGTGTGTGTGTGTGTGTGTGTGTGTGTGTGTGTGTGTGTGTGTGGCAATTGGGGTTAAGTGAGTTGCCCAGGGTCACATAGCTAGTAAGTGTCAAGTGCCTGTCAGGCGCTGTGCTAAGCACCAGTGGGGACCACATCTTGTACATCTTTTTTTTTAATTTTGTAATTCCCAGTGCTGCTTGGTATATAAAGAACAACTGTATTTGGAGTCAAGAAAGACCTGAATTTGAATCCTGGCTCTGGTACTTGTTGTGTGACCATGGTCACACATAACCTCTCTTGGCCTCAGTTTCCTCATCTGTATAATGGATATAATTATACCCCTACGACTTCCCTCGTGGAGTATTGTCGGGATAAAATGAGATAATATGTATGATAGCACTAGGTAAATGCCAGTTGTTGTTCAGTTCTTTCAGTCGTGACTGATTCTTTGTGACCCGATTTGGGGTTTTCTCAGCAAAGATATTGGAGTGGTTTGCCATTTCCTTCTCCAGCTCATTTTACAGATGAGGAAACTGAGGCAAATAGGGTGAAGTGACTTGCCCAAGGTGATACAGTTAATAACTGTCTAAGTCCAGATTTGAACTCAGGAAGATAAGTTTTCCTGATTCCAGGCTCTGCACTCTATCTACTGTACCACCTAGCTACCCTGTTATTTTTAATAATCACTAGATAATTATTAATTTATAGGGAATATGGCTAAAATTCCAAGAAAATAATTAAATTCAACAAACATTTATGAAGCACCTACCATGTTTCAGATTTTGTGCTAGGTACCAAGCTTATAAAAACAGAAATGAAACTCTTTCCTTGCTGATGTTACTGAGGGATCAGGGGAATCAGAAATAGGATTAATAAATATGCTGAGGTAGACTTGGTGTCAGTAGGTCTGTGTTTGAATTCCTACTTTGCCATTCACTATGTATGTGATGTTAGAGAAATCATCTAATCCCTCTGTGTCTCAGTTTCTGCATATGGAAAATGAGAGGGTTGCATTAGTTGACCTCTGAGGTCCTTTCCGTTTCTAAAGCTGTGATCCTATGTACACAAGTAGGTAAGTGTAGCATAATTTCAAGAGGGAGAGTACTACGACTTGGGGGATGGAGGAGGGGGATCAAGAAAGGCCAAACGTAGAAGGTTGCACCTAAATTAAAACCATTGACCCTTCAGTTGCTTGCCGGTAGTCACTGTTGCTTCAGAATCTTTTTTGTGTTATGGACCCTTTTGGCAGTCTATTGAAGCCCTTCTCACAATAATTTTTTAAACGCATAACATAAGATCCATAGACTTATAAAAGAAACAATCCTATTGAAACAACACAAACCAAAAAAAGTTCAGACCTCATTCTTGAGCTCATTTTTATCTGATGTGTTTTGATCTACAGCCACCAAGTGGACAACTAGGGACATAACAGATTTCCCAAACTGCACGTTTCTGATTCCCAGATGGTCAATTATTCTGCAGAGAAGCAACATGGTAATGGCACAGACTGTGCTCCCTTTCCTTGTATTATTTAGGGCTTGATTTGTTTGTTTTGCCCTTTCTTAATGGAGGAAGCAGGCCCCAAGAGTTTCACTGACTTGTCTGTTGTGGTTTGGGAAGCATCTCAAGAAATAATCTTTTATTTGTTTCTCCCTAAATCCCTAAGATCTTAGACTCTCAAAGTAGGAAGGGGGCTGAGAAGCCACCTAGACCAACCTGTACCTAGCCACGAATCCTCTCTATAATACCAGCAGTAGGTGGTCATTCAGGCTCCCTTTGAAGGCCTTCAATCACAGGGAACTCACTGTTTTCCAAGAGCTGCTGTAGGGGAAGGAGGGGACAAATGCCTACTATGTGCCAGGAACTCTGCTAAGTACTCTACAAATATTACCTCATTTGATCTTCACAACAACCCTGTGAGGTAGGAGTTTTACAGAAGGGGAAACTGAGGAAGAAGCTGTGACTTGCCCAAGGTCAGAGATAGCTAGCAAGATCTTCCTTACTCCAGGCCCAACACTCTATCCACTGTACCACCTACCTGCCCTAATTGTTTATAATTTTTTTCTTACATCAAGCCTAATTTTGCTTATTTGGAGCTTCTATTACCACTTCTGTCCCTACTGAAACAACCTCTTGCATAATTGGCTTTTCAAATATTTGAATACAACTGTTACATCCCCCCCTAAGTCTTTTCTTCACCAGATTAAATAATTCCCCTCCAGATCATCGTAAGGCAAGGCAACCAGTCCTTTCACAGTGCAGGTGACTTCCCTGGGAAATGCTCCAACTCATTAATTTAAATAAAAGTTATGAATAAGTGTGAATTATGAATTTTAATTAATTAAAAATAATTAATTTTTAAAATTAACCTATGTAATGGCTGTGTGGCCCTGGGCAAGTCATTTATTCTCTTAGTGCACCAGGCAATTCTCAAGATTACATATTTTAGAAGAGTCACTGATTTGCATCGGTGGAAGGAATTTCCTAAACCAATGAAGTCAAAGGTCCAAACCATATTCCCCTCCCCCATTTTAAACCCAATTTAAAATGCCCAAAGTGGGTATAATTAAGCCTTTTGGAGAGCAAATAATCTTATATTAATTATTTTACCCATTAATCTCATTTTACATAATCTATTAGGATGATTAAAGTATGGCATACCTATCACCTATGCTGTCTATGATAAGATTTCAAACCAATTTTTTTTTAATTAAGCCATGGCCAGGGTTAAAAAATTAGTTTCCATGTTGCCACTATTTATTAACTAAGCCTCACTGGATAAGAAAACAAAAAATTTGAAGGAAATTGCCTCTTATCATGGAGGAAAAGAAACAATTATACTTCCTGGACACCAGAAGGAGTTGTATACACCACCAGTTACCTTTAAGAGCCCTGGGCTTGACATAAGAGATCTGGGTTCAAATTGTAATTGCCAATTACTTCCTTACAGCCTTGAACAAATTGTTTCCTCTCTCAACCTCAGTTTCCTAACCTGTAAAAGGAGGGGGTTGAATTAATTAGATGATCTCAAAGGTGCCTACCAACTAAATCCCAGGAGCTCCATTTTGGAAGAGAGGATGCTTTGGAGAGAGATAAAAGGCTTCTTAAAGTGGATAGTGGTGTTCCTGAGACTGGCCTGGCACTTTGCCACTGTTATCAGACCAGCCAGGAATATTGTACTTCCTTTCTCTCCTCTCATGAAGCAAAGCAAAACTGAATCTCATTCAATGGGAAGGAGAAGAGGTTATTCCAGACTGGGATGTGAGCACAGACATTAACCCTCGGGAGCCAACATTGTACAAAGAAGGGCATTCTTCGTAATAAAGTGATTTCTGTGCCTTGCCAGCCAGAGCTGTAACTAGAAATATTTGTATCTGGGGACACACAAACTGGGGCCAGGGCAAATAGTATGAAATGATCTCCAATCAACTTCTCAAGTTTGGGCCAAACTGTGAGGCCATTGCTGAGTAAGCTATCACTGAGGGGTGAGGAGTGACAACCAACCAGGAGCTCACCTGGAGGGGGAAGAAGAGAGGCATCTGTCAGCTTTCCATTCTAATTCTTCTTCCTTACCTAGGTGAGAAGCCAGTTATTTCTACATCGTTGAAGGACTACAAACACTTTTAGCAACCTCTGAATTCGTCAACTGGTGTCTCATTGTAATTACAATTCTATTGGAATCTGGCCCAGAGAAATGTTTCATTACTAGCCTTTTTCCAATAAATTCCCTACAACAAACAACCTTAACAAACGGAACTGCTCCATATGAATCATGCTCTACAAAAAAATGGACAAGAGTATTCTCTCACACTGGAATTCTCTCTCTCTCTTTCATTGTCTCTCTCTGTCTCTCTCTGTCACTCTCTCTCAACTTCTCCCTGAGAATACTTACTGGTTTTTCAATGCCCATCTCCAACGTAGGCTCTACCATGAAGGAACCTCTGATCCACCCTGACCATGATCACCTCTCCCTTGGATGCTACATAGCACTCTAAACCGTACTTTTCTAATGCACTTACTATGTATTATCATAAGATCATATATTTAGAACTGAAAGG
This sequence comes from Vombatus ursinus, assembly GCF_900497805.2. NCBI lineage: Eukaryota > Metazoa > Chordata > Mammalia > Diprotodontia > Vombatidae > Vombatus > Vombatus ursinus. Next base: position 39,577,548 of record NW_020954610.1, read on the forward strand.
AGTATTCTAGTCTAACTCTCTTATTTTATAGCTGAAAAGACAGGGCCTAGATCAGTGAAGTAAGCTACACAAGGTGGTAAATGGCAGAATCAGGATTTGAAACCAGATTCCTCTGATTCTTCTTTTTTTTAAATGTATGGACACAGTATAATTTTAAAAATTGCACGTGAAACTGCGTCTATTATGTATGACTTACTATTCCTTTTAAATATATAATAAAGTTATCATGTAAATTTCTTTTTTTTCTTCCCCACCCCCTCCACCTTAGAGATGGCTACCATTAGACAAAGTATGTATATGTAAAACCATGCTATACATCTATTTATCAGTTCTTTCTGTGGATGCTGATAGCATCTTCCTTCATTTGTCCTTTGTAGTTAATTTGGGGATTTATAATAAATAGTCCAAATGACTTATAATAGTCAAAATGACAAAGTTGTTCTTAAAACAACATTGCTGTTACTGTATACAACATCCTCTTGGTTCTGTTTATTTTACTCGTCATTGTTTCGTGCAAGTCTGTCCGTACTTTTCTAAGATCATTGAGGTTATCATTTCCTCTGATTCTTAAATTTTGTATTTTGTCTTTCTACTCTCTCTATGTAGCTGTATTTCTGTTATCTAAACTTTGTATCCTCCTAAGAACCTAGTAAAATCTAACAAGAGGGATTTTACTTTCATCTATTACTTCCACCAAATACTCACATGTAAGCACAGTGAGCCTTATAAATATATGGGATAGGAGCAAGGGTCCTGCTGATAAAAACTTAACAGCCAGGTTTCCTGGGACAGGGAGGAATGTGAATGCAGGACACATTTTTAGGTTTAATCTGCATTATTAGCATTTTCTCCATCACTTTCAAATGCCTCGACGAGAGGAGTTCTGCAAAAAACTCCAAAATGTAGCTGGAACTAGACTGAAATGTAAATAGGAAATGTTTAACAAAATAAATAAAACCACAAAATAACATAGATATTGTCAATTTATGGTTTTCTAAGTCATTATGTGGCCTTGAGGATCTATTTCTCTTTGTGTTTGACACCACTAAACTGTTGTTCGGTTGTTATTCAGTTGTGTCCAACTCTTTGTGACCCCATTTGAGGTTTTCTTAGCAAAGATACTGGAGTGGTTTGCCATTTCTTTCTCTAGCTCATTTTACAGATGAGGAAACTGAAGCAAACAAAGTGAAGTGACTTGTCCAGGGCCACACAGCTAGTAAATGTCTGAGGCCAAATTTAAACTCGGGAAGCTGAATCTTCTTGACTCCAGGTCTGGCACTCTATCTACTCTAGCACCTAACTAACCATAATTTTCCTTACACTGCCCTAACATTCGCTAAAACAGAAATAATTTTTAAATTTTTGGTGTCTTCTGATCAGTGTCCAGAGGCTGTAGATTTGGGAGAGAGAAGGTTTACTGGGAGTCCAAGCTACTGACAAAGGCAGCTACTGACTGATTTCTTCACAACCCCTCCCTATCCCTCCTCCTGCTGGTCATTGGCATTAATACGGAAGATAGTTTTATCATCACAATCTGCAATTGGGGGCACCTTTTGTTTCTTTTGGATTTGGGGGCTTTTTATGATAAGCATCAATAGGAGTTTGGTTGTATGACTATCCTTCCCATCCCCATCCTTACCACTCCCCACTCCCCATCCCCCAGGGAATAATAGTGGAGCTAGGAAATCATTTGGGACTGTATATTCAAAAGATTCATGGAGCCAAAACTTTTTTATGAATAGCAAGAAATGAGCCCTGCTGTGTATATCTATCTACAAAGACAGACAGCTATGCTAGACGCTGCAGATGGATAATAAGCTGGGCCCAGAACTGAACAAGAGAAAGAGAGTGGGCCAAATTGCATTTGGGAAATTGCACAAGACTTTCAAATTGCTCCCTTCCTTGACACAAAAATCTCTATATTTTTTTAGCAACAATATCTTCCCAACTGTGGAGAACCACAATTTCCAAAGAATCAGAATTGCATGTGACCTAAAAGTCAGTAGCAAGACACATGACAGGCATAAGTGGGCTATAGCACATAACCAAGGCAGACTTGAGTGAAAGTGGCATAAAGATATACATCACTGAGGAAATGTGTGATTAGAAAAGATCTGACAGATAGAACAGAATATTGTGTACATTGTCAGACTCAGATTCCATAGCAGATGTTCTTGCTTGTTTTCCTTTGTCATAAGACGGGGTTCAACCTAGAGCAAGGTAGGAAATGAGTGATGTAAAGACAAAAGGCATCAATAAAAGTGTTTGGGTTTTTTTTTTTTTTTAAGAAAAGGCAGGTAATCTTTGCAGGTCATGTAGCAGTAACAAAGAATAATAGTTGGATGGCTTAGTTTCATCACTGAAACTCCTGAAATCCTAAGACTTGTAAGAGCTGTGAGATTGTCTATATAAAACACATGAGGAAAAATGTATGGGAATATGTGGACAAGAATCCCATGGGGTAAAAAGGCATAGAAGGATTGTGAATTGTATATCCACATACATGATATCACAGTTTCATTGAAATATTTAAATTTATATCTGAATGCCTTTCAGATGACGCATTTAATAGACATTCCTGGGGATCACTGAGAATGGTCTATAACAGGGATCCTTAACATTTTCAAGTCATGGAATCTTTGGCAGTCTAAGGAAGCCTATGAAGCAATGTTCTTACGTGCATAAAATAAAATACATAGGATTTCAAAGGAAATTAATTATATTGAATAAAGATGTAATATTTATCCATATACACATATATTTATATATATGTATAAAATACAAATATATAATACAATTATATAAATACTTTATATGGCTATTTCTCTAGCCACTAAGACACACTATGCATGTATGCATAGATATGTATGTGCATGCATGTCCATATGTTATGTTATATAACATCTGCACACCTTACATGTTTCCATGTGTATGGTGTTTTACATATATGCATGTTATACTTATATGTCCATGTGTGATGTGTGTATGGCATAACATACAGCATATGTATTGAGTATGTTATGTGTATATACATGATATGTGCATATATAATCACACATACACAAATAGAATGTTAAATGGAGATTTGAAGATATGGAAGGAAAGAGACAAGACACATGTTAAAGTGCTTTCATGTGCACTGGGGGTACATTTCTGCTTGCTTCTGCCCTCTTGATATGACCCCTCTTCCCTCCCACCTCTCATTCCCACACAAAGAATGCAAGACATGAACAGGAAAGCCTCTTTTCCATGGGCATATAGGCCACCCAGCCCTAGGACTTACAGAGTAGAGTGTGTTTTTCACTTTAGTAAATACAGTGCTGAAATACATCAGATCCTTTAAATGTCTACACTTTGAAGGGAGGCCCTAGAGTTGGTAAGCAAAAAGAGACCAGAAAAAAAAAACCTGCTGCCATCTAAGACTAAGAAATCGCTTTCTCTTTTCTTTCCCTTGGCCTCTTTACCCTCCAAACCATCTTTTTCCACCTTAACAAAAAAAAAAATTCATCTGACTCAGAATTCAAGCAAAATTTTTAGAAGATAGGAAAATTTCAAATTGGAGGGCCTGTAAGCAGCCCTTTTCTTCTTTCTCCTCTTCTTCATCTCTGTCCACTGCCTCTTTTTTCTCTCTCCCACAAGTTATTGCTAATTTTAGCCCTTAGCTCATAGGCAAGTCCTTATATGCAAGGGCTCCTTTCAACTACTGATAAAATGAGCAATATTACTGAGATGGCACAATATGCCCTCAGAAGAGGGCACTAAATGGCACCATGACAAATGTCCACCCTCTGAGAAAACATTCCCTAATTTCCAGAAATAATGAAGAGCTTGCTATAATATTGCCTGACTTGCTTTACCCTTGGCTGTTTACACTCAGAACCTATTCCTGATCATGTCACCCCACCCCTTCGCCCCCTTGCTCAATAAACTCCATTGGCTCCCTATTTCCTCCAGAATCAAATTAAAAAATCCTTTGGAATTTAAAGCCCCTCACAAACTAGTTCATCCAGTTTTCTCGCGCTTCTTCCCCTCCACATTTGATGACGTAGCTATGCAGAGGCCTATGTGCTGTTCCTCACCCACAACCCTCCATCTTCTGACTCTGTGTACAGTATTTGCCCTTAGTGTCCCCCTGGAATGGTTTCCCTCCTCTGCTCTGATACTTAGGTACCCCAGCCTCCTTCAAGACTCAGATCAAATCCCACCTTCCGAGGGGGACCCTTCCCAATCCCTTCCATTTGCACTGCATATACATATATCGTCTATGTACATTGTTATTTTCATATTGTCTCCCTCATTAGAACGTAAGCCCCTTCAGACCATTTCTTTTTTTTTCCCTTTCTTTTTTATCCCCAGCAGTTAGCACAGTTTCTGGCATATTTTTATTGTTTAGTCATTGCTCAATCATGTCCAACTCTTCGTGACCCCATTTGAAGTTTTCTTGGCAAAGATATTGGAGTGGTTTGCCATTTCCTGCTCCAGCTCATTTTACAGATGAGGAAACTGAGGCAGAAAGGGTTAAGTGACTTGCCCAAGATCATACAGATAAACGTCCGAGGCCAGATTTGAACTCACGAAGATGAGTCTTCCTGATTCCAGGCCCAGCACTCTATCCACTGAGCCACCTAGCTGCCCATTCCTGGCATATAGTAAGTGCTTAATAAATACTTGCTGATTGATCCTCTACGTGCTCCTAGAAAAGGGACATTTTTACATACATTTATAGGATCATAAGATCATAGATTTGTGGGGAGGTAGCAGCTGGGGTGGGGAGACACAACTAGGTAGTGCACTGGGCCTGAAGTCAGAAAGTCTCATCTTCCTTAATTCAAATCTTGCCTCAGACACTTACAAGTGAGCTGGAGAAGAAACGGTAAACCACTCCAGTATCTTTGACAAGAAAACCCCAAATGGGGTCACAAAGAATCAGATATGACTGAAAACGACTGAACAAGATTATAGATTTGGAACTAGAAGGAGCCTCAGAGGCTAGTAAGTTCAACCTACCTGTGAGTTGGGCAGTGCAATACTATTATCCCCATTTTACAGGTGAGAAAACTGATATTCAGAAAAGTTAAGTAATTAGCCCAAAGTTATACAGCCACAGTAAGTGGTAATGTCAGAACTCAAACTTTGTTCTTACTCTAAGCCCAGTGCTCAGGAGATTATTTAAAAAACAATGCCAACTAAATTCAAGAACCATAATTAAAACCTGACATTTAAAAAAAATTTTCTTTTGCTGTAGAAACACAAGATCTTTAATAATATTTTATTTTCCCTCAGTTTCATGTAAAGACAATTTTTAACATTCATTTTAAAAAAAATTTGAGCTCCAAATTTTCTCTCAACCTGACAATTTTTAAACATAAATCCAGACCATTGGAGAGAGATGTCCCATTAAAAAAAAAAGAATGAATCTTCTGCTATTGTTTAGATGTCATACACAAAGAGGCAAAGGAATAACGTGTTGTAATAAGAAGAATCCGGGGGATTAGGCAGAGCCATCTAGGTTTTAGTCCCATCTCTTACCATTAAATAGCTGTGTGACCTTGAGCAAGTCAGAATCTCCCTGTCCCCCAGTTTCTTCAGCAGTAAAATGAAGGGGTTAGACTAGATGAGGGGTTTTTCACTTGGGGTCCTTGAATTTTAAAAAAATGTGAACTCTTTTTCAATGTAATTGGTTTCCTTCATGCATCTTATTGTCACGCAACTTCACTTGTAACATATTTTATGCATTTAAATATATTATTCAGAGAAGGGATCCCCAGGCTTCATCCAACTGCCCAAGGGGTCCATGACACACACAAAAGAAGTTAAGGACTCTTGGACTAGATAATCTAACCCCTTCCAGTTCTAATATTCTATGATATCTACATTATTCTGTGAGTTCATTGGCAGAGGGAACTCCCAGGTGAGGGAACTCCTACCAGTGCAAGTCAGTACCTTCCTCTGTAACTTATGTTCTAAAAGAGTTGCCTTGAGAAGTGAGAGGTTAAGTGACTTGCCCAGGGTCACACAGCCAGTAGGTGTCAGAGGTAGGATTTAAATGCAGCTCACTGGCTCCAAAACCAGCTTTCTATTGACTACATCATTCTCCAGTCCCTGTCCTATCCTATGTCATTCCATGATGTCCAGGAAGCAGGAGACAGTCAACCCTACAAAGACTTCAACTTTTTGTGACTTTTTTTTTTAATTTTAATTTTTTTATTTTTAGGCAATTGGGGTTAAGTGACTTGCCCAGGGTCACACAGCTAGTAAGTGTCAAGTGTTTGGTCTGAGGCCGGATTTGAAATCGGGTCCTCCTGACTTCAGGGCCAGTGCTCTATCCATTGCACCACCTAGCTGCCCCTGCGACTTCTTAAGACCTCATTCAGGTACCAGTTTTATATCTCTATAGAGCATCAGACCAGTGAACCATAAACAGATCCAAAACACCCACACCACACGTAAAAGTAAATGATTTTATTCTTGATTCTGGAGTTATGCCTCTAGTCTTGCAAATGTGAAGAAATGGAACCAATGATTGCTCCTCCAAAATACTTTGCTAAAAAGTTGCCAGTTGTTGCAAGTGCTTCCTGTTTTCCTTAAAGAAAATGCTTTGAGAGTTGCCCTAAACTTAGGCTTTAACATTTCAATAACAGCAGGGCTATTTGATCATCCTGCTTATATGCCAATTCACATTCTCACTGAGCAGCGAGAGGCCACAGGCAGCTATAAATAGCCTCCAAACAGATTATGCCCTTCCACAGGACAGACACAGGGGCAGCTGAGGCATCACCACCCCCACATCCCATCCCCACCAAGGCCTGGAACACTCAAGTACCATATGGAATGCCCAGGGAAGGGGAAATGAGCTGAGCTCACAAATTATAATGATGCACCCAAAGTGTCAGTAGGTCTGGAGTGATCTACTCATTGTACCCTGAATGCCCTTGGTGGTGAACCAGTAGTTGAGAAATAAACATTCCCTGTGGTGTAGATTCCACACTCCGTGGGCATAACATGGTACAGCAAAGACTAGCAGAACAAAAGCCTTTCTTCTAGATCAGCCTTAAACAACAAAACAGCATACATAGAGACACACGCCGCATGACAAGACAGGGCTTTCCAGTCATGATTTTCTTTCCCAGCTCATTGACTTCTCGAAGGAGCTCTGACCACAAGGGACCCACAAGGGCTAGCTCAGAGCACAGTTTCTCTTACAACTCCAATAAGGCTATGTGGCCTTTCTGGGTCCGTTCTTGGGACCCTTCTCTCCACTCTCCGATTTTCCACTGAGGCAAAAGTGCTCAGATCTCCACAACTCTCCAGATGAAGGAGCCCAGGGTGTCTTCTATAGGGCAACATTTGTGCCCTGGATGTACTTGGCTGAACAGGAGTCATTATCTTTGGGGGAAGAAAAGAGGAAAAAAGAAAAGATGAATTTGAGAAAGAGTTCCTATCTATTTAAAAGAGGAGCAGGCCTTGAAGTCCCTGGACCTGGGTTCAAAATCTGACTCTGCTACTACCTCCTACCTGTGTGATCTTGAGCAGGTTAATCTCTGGCCCTCAGTTCCCTCATCTATAAAATGGGGGAGTTGAACTAGATGGCCTCTGAGGGCCCTTCCAGTTCTACTAGTGTGATTCTATGACTCCCACTGGTCCTCAGTTTCCTCATTTATAAAACAAGGGAGTTGGAGTAGATGGACTTGGAGGTCCCTTCTGGCTTTAAAGCTATGCTCCTATGACTAGATTTTTTAAAAATCTTATTATTTTGGGGCTTTTCAGTTCTTTCAGTTTTTATAAGGTGGAGAGAGAACCTCTCTCCCACCCCAGGGACACTTTTCATAGGTAAGAAGGGAAGAGGGAAAGAAAGGCATAGTAGTGGAGGGCTTGGGACAGGCAGAGAGAGGGCAGCATTAGGCATTAGGTGGGGAAGGAAAAGAAAGGACATATGAAGAAAGACACTATTTGCATCCAGAGAAAGAACTGATAAATAAAAGTATGTATGCAATAATTTTACGTATATATACACTTATTTGTGTCTCATGGTAGCCCATCTCTAGGGTGGGGAAGAGGAAAAAGAAAAAAGAAAAAAAGAAATTTACATAATAACTTTGTTGTATATTTGGATGGAATAGCAAGTTGTACATGGTAGATTTGCAGTTTCATGTTCAATCATCTTTTTTTATTGTACTGTGTTATGGAAATGCTTGTTCTGTGAATTGAAAATAAAATAAATTTGTTATACCAAAAAAAAAGAAAGAAAGAAAGAAAAGGGACGTAGGAGGACAAAACTATATACCATGCAACATGGCCTAGGGCCCTGGTGGTAGTGATAACAACTATGTCCCATTAAAGTCATATTTTTGGGCCAGGTATATAGGCTTCTTGTGTCTACTTTATACCCAACTAGATTTAAGGCAGCTATGGCAGGTCCATCCCAAGTGTCCAACCTTAATGTAAAATGCAGTGAGTCATAAAAAAACTTAGTATAGCAAAAACTTTACAAGTCCTCTGTGTCTTATTCCCAGCAGGAGAATATCTTTCTTGGTTGAATGGGCCCAGTTTGGGGAGGCTGCCTTGAACTTTCAAATATTTTCTATGATTTTGAATAATCCATTGAAAAAGCCAGTTACCAGTCAGTCAAGAAACTTTTAAGTGCCTAATATGTTCCAATGCTGGGGAAAGAGAAAAGGACGGTCTCTGCTCACAATATAAAGTGTGAGATAACCTACAAATAACTATGCACAAACAAGCTATAGACAGGATAAATTGGAAGTCATTAACAGAGGCATTAGAATTAAGAGTGATCAGGAAAGACTTCCTGTAGAAGGTGGAACTTGAAGAAAGTCAGTACATTTTATCTCTGGTATGCTAAAATACATCCATTTCCCCTTTAGAAAAATAAAAAATAATTCTTTATTAATACAAATTCCACCATTTCAGGGAAGACAAACTGCTTCCCAGATCTCTGTCAATTCAAATAAAGTTCAGTCGTATCACTTTCAAGGGACTAAGAAAATATGCCATTCAAGGGAAGCATTAAATTCAGGAATCAAAAAGGCATGCTTTTATTTTCTACGCTCCCACATTGTGCACTGGACCTTACTATTTGCCTCATCAATCTGCTCTTAAGACTCTCAGGCATTGCTATCTGACTTGCCCCTTAAAGACCCCGGGGGCCTTCCCAGTTGCTCTGCAAGAGAATCCTTAAGGTCCCTTGAGTCTTTTCATCCAGTCTCCTTGCAACTGAAGCCTCTTACATGTGTTATCTCCCTTAACAGAATCTGTCATGCTATTCTATTTGTATCTCCAATGCTGGGCACAAAGTAATCACTTAATAAATGTTTTTTTCATTCCAAACATCTTGTCCCCTTTGTATTTAACAGATTTGCTTTCCACCATAGGTACTTGGTTATAATATCTTTAAACCAGTAACAGTGTATCCAGGGCAGTCTTCCTGGAAGGAAAGTTGTCCTTCATTTTCCCTTTTGCTCCCTTGAGAGAATGGCTCTGAAATGAGTGTCTTTTGAACAGTAAACAGTTAACCCACTAAAGACACAGTAAGGTCTCTGATTATTCATCCTGAATGTACACAATAAAACTACCTGTTGGGGCAGCTAGGTGGGGTAGTGGATAAAGCACTGGCCCTGGATTCAGGAGGACCTGAGTTCAAATGTGACCTCAGAAACATAACACTAGCTGTGTGACCCTGGGTAAGTCACTTAATCCCATTGCCCAGCCAAAAACAAACAAACAAACACTACCTGTTCAAGGAAACTGGCACTTGTGATGGCTTCCTCCATGTGTTCTTCATCAGACTTGAGGACAGACTTGATGTTCTCCACCAGTTCGTGTATGTCTGGGGTCATACTACAGGATGACTGCTCCAGGAACTTTGCCACCAGCAGCTTAGTGTCTATGTAAGATTTGTAGTCTACCAAAGAACGAGGTCTAGCTCGAACAGCTTGTGCTCGAAGGCCCTTTCTCAAGGTCACTGGAGCCAGCTCGGGTCTCACTTCAGTCTGAGTTGCAGCTTCACAGCTAAGCACAGGTCCTACAGGTAAAGAGAGAAACTCCTTTGCACACTTCTGCCAATGCCCCTTGAACATATGACTATCTGAAACCCCAGCCCAGGCCTCTAACTCAGCATGGAAAATCACCTGGCAAAATACTGACATCCATGCAAATCTTGTCTTTCATTTCACAGAAGGAGGAAAAGAAATCTACAACACAAGGTTTGTTTCAGGGATGTCTTTCAATCCAAGGATGGCCCCAAAGGTTTTAGCGTGTTACAGAAGACAGTTTCTGAGTTATGCCAAATGACAAAGAGCAACCAGGAGACAAAAGACAATACGTGGTCATATGTAATATTTTCAAATGATACTTGCAAATGAATGGCAAACTGATGAGTCATAGAGAGAAAGCATTTCTGTTCTGGTGGAAGAAGACACAACGGGGCAGGGATGAAAATGCTGCTTAAACAAGCATGGAGAGGGCTAGAGAAACAAAGTCTGTGAGAAGATGCTACTAGGACTCTTCGGCTATAAAACTTTATCCTAAAATTTTCAAGGTTTTCTTTTCCTGTTTCATTTCACCTGTGCTCACATCACATCTATGAGGCAAACAGAAGGCAAATCACCATTTCCATTTTGCAGACAGAGCAATTTAAATCCAAAGAAAGTAAGTAGCTCATTGAGAGTTGCCTAGTTAACAGGGGCACTTAATAAGAATATCCAAATTTCCCAACCTCCCAGGCTGGGTTTCCTACATCACCAAGTTTGTGAAGTTATTTTAAAAATATGTAGAGCAACTCCATGAACTAAACCCTAACAGGGCCAATAAGCCAGGAAGTATGTTGGAAAGAGGAGGGAGATACAATCATGATTCCCTAACTAGGCAAGAGTAACCAGCAGCCTTCAGCCTGCCCTGGATGGAGGAAGCCAGAAAGGCAGGAATGAAAACATGACAGGAAGCAATGAGGGGCAATGAGATCGTGGCAAAGGATGCAGAGACCCTCCTGGACCCTTTTTCAGGCACATGGAGCTCTAAACAGAGGAAAAGAAGCTGTCCCCTCCCCACACCGCCCCCTCCCAGTTGATATTCATTCAGTGTCCCAGCCAGAGTCACAGTCTTGATTCAACACTTGCAAGGAAAGCTTTGCTAGTTACATTTTAATGTGAGGGCCAGGGGGCAGGGTCTATGCTCATTCACTTGAATATGCCCTGGCCACCTTCTGCATTAAAAGGTCCAAACAAATAAACATGTCCACCCTCCTGCCTGCTGACTTTCAGCACTGCAGGAACTGAGTAAGGGTCCATCTTCTAAGACTATGCTGTGGAGAGAACTAAGTTCCAGCTGAAACCGGCAGGCGGCCAGCCCGAGTCCTCAACTTGCTAGAGTAAAGGTGGAGGAGACCCACGGTGAAGACAGGTCTTGGGATTCTTAGAGCCCAGGCTGCTGAGGCCTGTTGGGGTTGCAGAGGTGATACAGTCAGTCACGGGGAGGTGGGAGAACCCCACTCTGTGGCAGCTGTAGAAACAAGAGGAGTTTTCTCTTAGGTACATGGTCAATCTATGACTGTGGCAAACAACAGATGATGTTAGAGGAGATGGAGCAGAACTTACAAGAGGCTGAAAAGATAATTTGGCCATTGGAAAAGTTGGGAAGTTTATGAAGTATTAGGAAGTTTTCTTGAAGAAGAGTTTTATATGAGTACATTATATATGTCACTTTCTGAAATCACGCTCAATGATAAACCTATATTCATTCAAATAATAACTACAGACAGGCAAAACACAAGCATGGTTGTGTGTCTATCCATTTAAAGCAAATCCCATTTGATGGTGTTTATTTTAAATGGGTCAATCTGTTGGAAGAGTTTTTTAAGTTCAACACAATAAAAATAAATATACTAGAAGAAAAATAACCAACAAAAGCAGACACACCCCTTTAGCTTCTTCTTCCAAAGAAAACACTCCTCCCAGCAGGATTAATAATATCCAGAAATCAGATGCCAGGTCTACCTATGTGTCCTGTATATCACCTATTAGGATATCATGTACAATGGAGGGCTTAATCAGTATTTCTGACCATGAAGGAAAAAAAAATGAACCTTGAAAGGATTTGAGCATCTAAGTATGAGCTGATGCATTTCCCTAATGTGCTGGCTCACCATTTTTTTTTTCCTCCAGGACATAACACAACTTCCATGAGGACACCACCTAAAATTAGGGACCACAGTCTGACCTACATCACTTGTATTCAGGTAGAATCTTTAAGAAAATGATGAAAAATGTTCTAGTTAGAAATCAGCAAAATGACATCACCTCTGGCTGTCAAGTGATGGAGGACAGGGTCACTTTTTGATCTTGCTCTCAAGGGCTGCAAGGCTCTTCTGTTCAATGGAAGATGCGCTAGGTTTGAATCAGGAGTTGACAGGGATGGGCTCTCTTCCCCAGATGTGTTAGGAATGTCTCCACCTGATTTATTGAAAAAAAATAAGTTAATTTTCATCAATCATATCACTTCACAATTCAGGCCATCAGGATCTGCAAAACTAAACCTACTTACCTGCCAAGGAGTAATATCAAGCAAGCAAGCATTTATTAAAAGCCTCCTATGTACTGGGGACTTTTCTAAGCTAGATGCTAAGAATACAAAGCAATTCCCATCCAAGTAATTTTCACAAGGAAATAACATATACACATGTAAGTATAAACAAACAAACAAAAGCATTGGGGGAAGGAGGGTGGATAGGGAAGCCCTCATGTAAGGGCTCATGTAAGAGGTGATGTCGTAGCTGGGACATGAGATGCAAAGGTGAGACAGTAATACATTCCAGGCATGAGGGGACAGCCTATGCAAAGACATGGAGAAGAGGGTTAGAATATCAGGTGTGAAAAACATTGAGATTTGGCTAGACTGTTGAGGATTTGGAAAGTAATAATATATAATAAACTTTGGAAAGTTTGGCTACAGCCAGAGGGCTTTAAGGGTCAAAAAGAAGTGTCCTGGAGGTAATAGGAGCCACTGGAGTTTACTGAGCAGGGAGGGACATAGTCAGACCCACGCTTTAGAAATATCATTTGTCATAACTTAGCAAGCTTTCTTTAAGTGACAACTCTAAAAGGAATTCATGATTTTAAAACAAAAACAAATCAGCCCACTTGAAAGCTATTAAAAAAAAAACAGTACTTAAAACCTTCCCAAGTTCACAACTGCCAGACAATTCTTGTTATTTCATCGGGAGACACACAACGAAATAACACCTGAAATAGCCTCCCTCTCCATAGGCTAGAAGCCAAAATGCACACCAAGGAGGAAGTCTTTATATCCTCATAACCCAGAGGGTTAATTACAAGCTGTGAACAAATCCCAACCAGCCTAGTTAAAAAACAAGTGGCAGCTAAATGACCCATTAAAATGATCCTGGTTAGTCTGACTTTTGTTGAAGAAAATAAAATTGAAGAAGTTGTCATCCTTCACCATGGTTTGAGGAAGGGAAACAACTACAACAACAACAACAACATTGTGGAATGCAAATCCATTGAGGAAACCTGACCGTCCTCCATGTTTCTACTCAAAATGGAAAATGAGCAAAAGAAAAGACCAAATGTTCCAAATGGCATTACTGAAAAATTACCGTCATCTGAAATAGCTGTAGCCTGATCCATTATTCATTACCATTTGCAATTTAGTCCTGCTGGACATTTTTCTGGGCCATTTAAAACCTCCCCAAAGAGGGCAAGCTGTAATAATGCACCTTTAACTTACAAGGATAAATGTAAACCAAGCCCTGTATTCTCTGTACTACTGAAAAACCGAATTCACTTTATATTAAGGCAACATGACCCTGGCCCCAGTTTATAAATTATACAGGGTGACCTCACAGCTATCCACTCTGCAGTCATGGAGAGGCTTCCTGAAAGATCCATCTTACCTTCGGGGGAGAAAAAGTACTATAGCATAAGCGGGAGAGGCTTGAGGAATGCCAAATTAAACTCTTGGTTTTGGAGAAGAGTTAGCGTATTCTTAAAAGATACTGAGTACAACTGTATAATCCAATGTGATTTCATATTTTTGTCAGTACAGATATTAGTGGATACACCAACAGCTACAGTTTGAATAATGTGCTTCAAGAATAAAGACTAGCATATTGGTAAAACAATAAAAGAAATTTATGCTACAGATCTATATTGATGGCTGCAATGAGATATTTCAATCATCTGAAACGACCAGCAATTTTCACCGGTTTGACAAACAATCAGGACAGAAATTATTTCTTACTAAAGTAATGTCTTTGTTACCTTGAGACACCTGTGCACTGCCTGGGTCCACCGGGCCTGCTACCACTTCGGATGCCTCTGGAATTTGGAATGAAGTCCCCTATCACACAAAACAGCATCGTTTGCTTTTGTTCAAAGCCTAGTCTCTGTTTCAGCCTCTCTTTTTAAGAAGATAACGATACAGAATGGCCTTGTTCTGCAAAGTATATTACACTCAATTGTTCTGTGTAAAGGTTTTTTTACTACTAGAAATCAAATTTTTATTCATCTGTACAAAAATATGCAGAGAGATTTTATCCTTAATAGTGAAATCTAGAAACAACCTACATGGCCAATGATTGAGGAATGCCTGAACTACTTGTCGTACCAATGGAATGAGATATTATTATATTATAAAAGTGACAAGTATGAAAACAAAGAAATAAGTGAGGACATGTAAAGTGCAGGGTGAAGAAAGCAGAGTCAAAGGATATATGCAAGCTAGGGCTATATAGAAAAAAAAAGAATAGCAACAAAATCTTACACAAAGAAATTGAGAAAAAAAGATTGGAAGAGGAGATGATCAAATGCATTTCTCTCCTTTGGAGAGAAGTAGGGGACTGTAGGTGTGGGCCATTTCATGTACTTTCAGAGCTGGTTGATGTGTTGATTGATTTTGCTGAGCTGTTTTTTTTCCTCTTTCTTCATCATTACAAGGACAGATGACTCAAGAAGCGGTGGAGAGAAAGAAGGATATAATCAGGAATGAAGTAAATATAAAAATAAAAGATATCAATTGTGTTTTTAGAAGACCTAGTAACTTGGACTTAAGTGCCTTCTGACACTGTGGGGTGAATAAGGGGATAACATCCTTGGGAATATTTTTTTAAAGATTAGAAGAAAACACTGAGCAAATTGCTACCACTATGATTTATATTTTCTACTTTTTATTAAAAAAACATATTTTGTAGTTTAAGGTTTTCTATATAATCTACGCCTCATTTTGTTTTCTTTGAGTGAGACTATAATACAAATTATTCTTAATAGGATCTCAAACATCCTTGATAAGAAAAATTACGATCACATTACCTGTTCCTGATTGATTTGGCTCACTACAGATTCATAAGGAGGTGGTGGATCCAGAGGACAGAAAACTTCCACGCCTTTAATCCGAGCTCCATAGATGTGTGGAAGTGGAATAACATCAGAGCCTACCATCCTAGGAAAAACACTGTGGCATCAGTCAACATGTTCTACTCAGTTCACAAGCATTTGATTGTTTGATTAATGATTGATTGATTATTTGAGAGGCAGAATAATATAGGGGATAGTGCCCAGGATCTTCCATTATATAATAGATTCATGACCTTGGGCACCACACCCCTATGCATCTGTTTCCTCTGCTTTAAAATGGGAATCAGAACACGGCACTCTATCGAGCTCCCAAAGTTGTAGTGAAGAAAGGAAATTGGAAAGTATGACAAAGGTGAGTTTTGGGGGAATGGTCTGGATCTGTGATTTAATCTGCATGGAAACTTCCACTACCAATGCAGAGCACCAACTTGTCTGTAACTTTATAGTCTTAGAGGGTAGTCTGGGGGCTATTATTGGTGGAGATGTGGATTGGTCCAACCATTTGGGAACTCATTTTGAAATTATGCTAACAAAGTGACTAGCATTTCTATACCCTTTGACTCAGATATTCCACTGTTAGGCATAGACATCAAGGAGGTCAAAGAAAGTTTCCACAGATAGTAAAATATTTTCAAAACAGCCTTTTTTGTGATAACAAAGAACTAGAAATAAATATGTGCCTGCCATTTTTGGGAATGGCTAAACAAACTGTAGAACATGATATAATAGAATATTCCTGAACAATAAGAAATGATTAATATGAAAAATTAAGAGGAACAAGGGAAGACTCAGTTGAACTGAGGCAGAGTGAAATAAGTAGAAACAGAAAAACAATATATGCAATGACCTATGACATTATGTTCATGTGAATGAATAAAACAGTAAAATGAAATTGAATGATGTGTAATTAAAATGGCCAAGTTTTGACCCAGGGAAGAGTTGAGCAGATACACCTCTCTCCTTTTATTTCAAAGGGTAGGGGGGGACCATGGGTAGAATATTGCATATATTATTGTTGGTTAGTTTTGCTCTACTGTTATTTTTTATTTTTTTTTTAATCTTTATTACCAGTGGCAGAGCCAAAATGGCAGAGTAAGAGCAGGGACTCACTTAAGCTCTCCCCCAAACCCCTCCAAATACCTGTAAAAATGTAAACCTGTAAACAAATTCTAGAGCAGCAGAACCTACAAAAAGATAGAGTGAAACAAATTCCCAAGACAACCTGGATGGTCAATGGGAAAGGTCTGTTGTGTTGGGCTGGGAAAGGAGTGTAGTTCAGTTGTGGGCCTTGCAGGCAAAGACCAGGCCTGAGCAAACCTGAAGCAGCCTCAGTGGACTGAATCAAGGGGAGCTGTGGTGGTTTCCAGACTCCTCAACCCACAAATGCCAAAGACAACTTAGAAGGTCAGTAGAAAAGGTCTGTTGGACCTGGGTGAGAGAGGAGCGAGGTCCAGCCCTGGCCCTAGTGCAGCCCTGGGGCAGTAGCCACAGCTGTGGCTGCTTCCAGAGCTTTCGGCCCACAGACGGTGGGGGGGATCAAGTGCCCGCTCAGAGGGGGATTGCAAGGATCCCTTTGCTGGCTCTGAGGCAGGATTCTCTTTCTTTGCCAGTACTTGGATCTGGGTTCAGTCCTGTGGCAGTCCTGGGGCGGGGAGGAATGCTGGTGTGGCTGAACTTGTGGCAGCAGTGGAGAGGGAACCCTCCTCTCATTTCCAGGGCAGAAAAGAGTGCTTGTGGTCACTCACAGACTAGAGCATAGGCCAGGAGAGGAGTAAACACCTCTCCTTACCACCCTGGAAGAACTGAAAACCTATAGGTCCCTAGAAGTATCTCTGAAAACAGCTGCACAAAACCTCTGAAGCTTGGGACAGTACACCCTCCACACTGGAAGCAAAGCCCTACCTTAACAAAGAGTTAAAAAGTCAAGGAACTGGCTGGGATAATGAGCAAACAAAGGAAAAAAAATTCAGACTATAGATTCTTACTTTGGTGATAAGGAAGATCAAAACACACAACCAGAAGAAGACAACAAAGTCAAAGCTCCTACATCCAGAGCCCCCAAGAAAAATATGAATTGGTCTCAGGCCATGGAAGAACTCAAAAAGGATTTTGAAAATCAAGTAAGAGAAGTAGAGGAAAAACTGAGAAAAGAAATGAGAGTGATGCAAGAAAATCATGAAAAAATGAGTCAACAGCTTGCTAAAGGAGACCCAAAAAAATGCTGAAGAAAATAATACCTTAAAAAATAGAGTAGGGGCAGCTAGGTGGAGCAGTAGATAGAGCACTGACACTGAAGTCAGGAGGACTGAGTTCAAATCTGTCCTTGGACCAAACACTTGACACTAGCTGTGTGACCCTGGGCAAGTCACTTAACCCCAATTGCCTAAAAAAAAAATAGACTAGGCCAAATGGCAAAAGAGGTTCAAAAAGTCAATGAGGAGAAGAATGCCTTAAAAAGCAGAACTGGTCAAATGGAAAAGGAGGTCCAAAAGCTTACTGAGGAAAATAATTCTTTAAAAATTAAAATGGAGCAAATGAAAGCTAATGACTCTATGAGAAATCAAGAAATTAGAAAATAAAATCAAAAGAATGAAAAAATAGAAGACAATGTGAACTATCTTGATGGAGAACAACTGACCTGGAAAACAGATTTAGGAGAGAGAATTTTAAAATTATGGGACTACCTGAAAACCATGATAAAAAAAAAGAGCCTAGACATCATCTTTCAAGAAATTATCAAGGAAAACTGCCCTGATATTCTAGACCCACAGGGTTAAATTGAAATTGAAAGAATCCACCAATCACCTCCTAAAAGAGATCCCAAAAGGAAAACTCCCAGGAACATTATAGCCAAATTCCAGAGTTCCCAGATCAAGGAGAAAATGTTGCAAGCAGCCAGAAAGAAACAATTCAAGTATTGTGGAAACACAATCAGGATAACACAAGATTTAGCAACTTCTACATTAAGGGACAGGAGGGCTTGGAATATGATATTATGGAGGTCAAAGGAGCTAGGATTAAAACCAGGAATCACCTACCCTGCAAAACTGAGTATAATCCTTCAGAGGAAAAAAAAAAGGACATTTAGTGAAAAAGAGGACTTTCAAGCATTCGTGATGAAAAGACCAGAACTGAATAGAAAAATTTGACTTTCAGATACAAGACTCAAGGAAGCATGAAAAGGTAAACAGGAAAGAGAATTCATAAAGGACTTACTGAAGTTGAACTGTTTATATTCCTACATGGAAAGATGATATTTGTAAGTCATGAGACCTTTCTCATTATGAGGGTAGCTGGAGGGAACATATATAGACAGAGGGCACTGGGTGAGCTGAACATGAAGGGATGATATCTAAAAAATAAAATTAAGGGGTGAGAGAGGATTATACTGGGAGGAGAAAGAGAGAGGTAAAATGGGGTAAACTATCTCACATAAAAGAGGCAAGAAAAAGCTTTTACAATGGAGGAGAAGAAGGGGGAGGTGAGAAGGAATGAGTGAACTGTACTGTCATCAGATTTGGCTTACCCACACCCAACTGAGTATGGAAATCTCCCCAGAGGAAAGTGGGGGGGGGGAAGGGAAAAGAGAGGGAGGGGTGATAGAAGGGAGGGCAGATTGGGGGAGTGGGTAATCAGAAGTAAACATTTATGAGGAGGGACAGGAACAAAAGAGAGAACAGGATAAATGGGGACCAGGATAGGATGGAGGGAAATATAGTTAGTCCTTCACAACAATGAAGTGTTTTGCATGACTATATATGTATGGCCTATGTCTAATTGCTTGCCTTCTCAATGAGAGTAGGAAAGAGGGAGGGAAGAGGGGAGAGAATTAGGAACTCAAGGTTTTAGAAACGAATGTTAGAAATTGTTTCTGCACGCAACTGGGAAATAAGATACACAGGCAAAGGGGTATAGAAATCTATCTTACCGTACAGGAAAATAGAAAGGGAAGGGGATAAGAAGTGTGGGGTATGGGAAATAGAAGGAAGAATAGATTGGGTAAAGGGGGAATCAGAATGCAGGCTATCATGGGGTGGGAGGAGGGGAGGGATGGGGAGAAAATTTGGAACTCAAAATTTTGTGGAAGTGAATGCTGAAAACTAAAAATAAATAAATAAATTGGGGTAAAAATTTAAAAAAAATTTTTTTAAATCTCTGTTACCGTAACTAATATGGAAATAGGTTTTACATGATTGCACATATATAACCTATATTACATTGCTTACCATCTTAGGGAGGAGGGAGGTAAGGGAAGGAGGGAGAAAATTTGAAACTCAAAATTTTACAAAAAAGTGAATGTCTTTATATGTAACCGGAAAAAATAAAATACTATAAAAAATCTTTGTCACAAAAGAATGGCTTGCTGGATAGGGGAGAGCGAGGTATCTATGTGGAAATGAAATGAAATATGAAAACAAAAGGCATTAATAAATTTTTAAAAAGAAAACCAAAGGTACCTAAATTGTCACATTCTCTGCATTATGGATCATGAACCAAAAGGAGCCCGATAAAAAGAAACATTCTTAAGTGACAATTCCTTTCCAAAGCACAGTTAGACGGACTAGGAGGAGCTCAGTGACGTCACTTCACAGGGTGATTAGTACATATATAGAGAAATCACTCTGTGCTCTTCCCCGAGGGCCCAACAAATTTATATCATATGATAAGTTAATGCTGGGAGAAACAAGGACTTCAGTTTTTCTCTTTCATGTGCTTGTCATGAAAAATTCAACAGAGTTGATTGATGGGACAGCTTCAATTTTTCACCAGAAATATCCCTCCAGACAAATTATAGTTTTCAGTAAACAACAATTTCCAAAAATTCTAACTTCGGCCTGAAGAGAAAGCCAGAGGAATTGTGGTAATAGAACTGGAATCTGAGGACTTTGATTGTCACTAAATGTCTCTTGGCCTCGGTTTCCTCATCCATAAAATGGGGATAATAATAGCATGAACATTTCAAAAAGTTATCTGTCAGGATCAAATAACATAATGTATGTAAAGCACTTTGCAAAACACTAGGTAGATATCTGTTTATTTGCTGCAATTATTGTTATTATTATTATTATTAATGATTTTCTAGCCCTTTCCTGTAGTGACTGTCCCCTTGTGAGAGTCAGTGGGTGCTCTTTAGCTATATAGATATCTAGATAATACTCATGAAATCTACTATAAGAGCTCAAAACTGAATATAAATACAGATGAAGGAATTAAGCTTAAAGTAGGGGCAGCCAGATGATCAGGCTTTCTTTTTTGGTGGAATATGAGAAGGATACCTACACAAATAATAAAAATCATTTATACAGGGTGTCCCCAAAGTCTTAATATTTAACTTTTAGTAAACTTCAAACTGCACTGAGTTTTGGAATATCCTGCATTTAAGGTTTGCAAGATGTTTTACAAATATTTGCTTTACATATTTGCTTTATCTTCTTAACAACCCTACGGAGGAGATGCTATGATTATCCCATTTTATAGATGAGGAAACTGAGGAAGGTCAAAGTTTAGTGACTTGCCCAGGGTCACACAACTAGTAAGTATTTGAGGCTGGATTTGAACTCAGGTCTTCCTGACTTCAATTTATAAGCACAGCTTATAAATATAAAAGGAAGCTTTTAAGAGGTGCTTCTCATTTGCTTGAACTTTGGGAAAGGGAGCATCAAAGAATGGCAGTGTCTCTTTCCCCAATGTTTAAAAATTGGAAGGAGTTCTAGACCCTTTAAAACAACCACAATGGAGGTGGTTTAACCACAAGGTAGTTAAATCTGGGTTTTACTATGCAAAAACCACCTTTAGAAAACTGTTGATCGAGGGTGGAGATGTAGTAGGGAAACACTATCTTTTATAAATAGGGTAAACTGTCAACTAGCCATGCTACTGAATAATAATAACTTTAGTTTATACAGTCCTTCAAGGTTTACAAAGTGCTTTCTTCCCAACACACTGTTAAGTAAGAAATCCAAGTATTATTATCCCCATCTGAAGATGAAGAAAATGAGGCTCAAAAGGAGCTAAATAAATTACCAGTAGTCGCATAGCCACTAAGTCCTGGAGCAGGGATGAAAACCCAACACTCTTTCCACAACTCAGTGCTATATAGTTTGTTAGACTGCTGTTGCTATTCAACTGTTTCAGTTGTGTTTGACTCTTTGTTGACCCCATTTGGGGTTTTCTTGGCAAAGATATTGGAGTGGTTTGCCATTTCCTTCTCCTGCTCACTTTACAGATGAGGAACTAAGGCAAACAGGGTTAAGTAACTTGCCCAGAGTTCCACAGCTAGTAAGTGTCTGAGGCCAAATCTGGACTCAGGAAGATGAGTCTTCCTGACTCTAGGCAGAGTGCTCTATCCACTGTGCCACCTAAGTTTGTTAGGTGCTTTTCTCATTACAACAGTAATTAATAGTAATAATTAATAATAATATATATTAATATTAATAATTAATTACAGTGGTGCAAGTATTATCACTCCTATTTTACAGGTGAAGAAACTAAGATTCAAGTTAAGTGAGTTGCCTTGACTCATACAAGTATGTAGTTTCATGTCTTCTGACCCCATATCTAGTATTCTTTTCCATAAGTCACAAAGCATTTCTCGATGAACAGAAAAGAAGCATAGGTTATAAGAAACAGAAAATGCCACTATATTTATATCTGGCTTTGATATGCTCTCAGAGAAACATAAAAATCCTCTCTTGCCTTCTGGACTTCCTGTTAAAGTCTTGGTCTTGGTTTATTCCTACCTACTGCTAGCAGCACAGGACCCAGGTGAATTATTGCACATGATTCACAAAATGGTCCATTCATTTGTAAATACTTGAGAGTCGCTTGAAGTTTGATTGCTTTTGTTTATGTGGATCACATGACTCCTTAGGAGAAGGAGAAACAAGCACATGAAAAGGTGTCCTTAGTGACTCATCTTCTCTCTAGATTTAGGCAAATGGGAAATGTTGCTTGGGAAAGGTTTAATATAACAGGTTATAAATATATTAACCTAACATTATTTTCTGTCAAATAATCCAGTTGAACTTAAGTTCCTTAAAGTCAGGGGCTGTTTCACTTTCCCTCTTCATGACATGCATACAGTAGGAACTTAACGAATTTGTGTGGAATTTAAGTGCTGTGTTTGCTTAGTAAATAGAAATTTTATGTGTAATAGAACTGGAAGCAATCAACATAGCCAACAATTTTCAGTAGGAAATAAGATTATCTTTGAGATTTAGTGAAATAGACCTAGAGCTAACAGGGACCTCAGGGACATCTAGTTCAACACCCTCATCTTACATCTGAAGAAACCAAAGTGCAGAGAGGGTAGGTGACAGACACTTAGCATCGATAAAGATGATTCTTATGATGTCACTTTTAGCCAATTTGGAAACATCTTTGGTAGGGAGTGCACGTGATGATGAAAAATTTCACAGGTTATAATATAAGAATGCTTTGTAGGCTCAAAGTTCTGTGTATTCCAAAAGTTTCAATGTAGTTTGAAGTTTTAACAACTTCAAGGGACACCTGTATCTACATGTATTTTGTGCATTTTTTCCCTCATTTTTATCTTAATTGCATTAATGCCTTTTGTTTTTACATCACCTTCATTTCCAAATATATTCCTCCCCCTTCAACTAGCCACTCCCTACAATAAAGATTAAAAAAAGAGGAATAAAACACCAGCAAAACATCAACCCTATTTGACATTATAAGCAAAATTTTACCCCATAGTCCCTTACTTCTGCATTTTTCTCAATGCTTCTTGGGGTATCTTAATCTTGGCATGTGTTTTCTACCTGGCAGTGATTCCTTCCTCACAATCATGTTCTATTTTCAAATGCCCTTGCAATGTTTTGAATGATAGGAACACTTGAGGATAAGCTTGGTTTTACTTTCTGTAGCTCACATCTGATCAAGTGTGGTCTTAGGTTTCAGGAGAAGAGCCCAAGAACCCAATCTGATCTTCCAAAAGGGAACAAACAGCCTGACAAGAGCCCTATTCAAGAAATCAGAGAGGAAAGGAAAGAGAAAGGGGAGGAGGAAGGGTCAGGTCAAGTCTAAATGACACACTGCTGAACATGAATCTTAATCCCAAATGAGTCACTTTCCCCTCTCTGCTACAGAGGGAAATTAAATCTGCCTGTCGCTTTTTTTTTTCTGTGCTCACTGCACCATTAAAAAATAACAAAAACAACAACAACAACAAACCAGCCCTAACTAGATATCACTTCACATAGGGCCAGCAAAGCAATGCTTACTGAACACAGCTACACATCATGAAATAACACATTGACTTTTCCTGCATGCTGGCATAACCTCTTGCTTCGGAGAGATACAGGGGCTATTTATGACTGTCTAATAGAGACAGATTGGACTAACATTTTAGTAAACAGGAAGAAAGTGAATTTTATTATCTCTTCAGCAAATACTTATTGATTTACTAATGCCTACTGTATGCAGCAGCATCTGTATGCAGAGTATCATACTAGTTGCTGGGAGAGAAAAGTTTAGATCAAAAGAATCCCTGTTCTCATAGAACTTACCATCAAATAGGGGGTGGGTTGGGGGCAGCTTTCACATATTCACTGCAGTACAAAATAGTTTAACAGTGTAAATTTAGCTGGGAGATGGAGATGAGGCAAAGTATTTCATAAGGTCCAAAGGGGGAAAGGTCATTACCTAGATGGACTGAGGTAAATAAGGAACGATTTCCTGGAGGAGATGGCATTTGAGTTGGGCATTAAATGATGGGGCAGGTATTTAAGAGGGCAACTAGGTAGCACAGCTGATAGAGCGCTGGGCTGGAGTAAAGAAGACCTGATTTCAAATCCAGCCTAGCTAGATACTTATTAGCTGTGTGAGCTTAGACAAGTCACTTAACCCCGGTTGCCTTAGTTTCCTCCTCTGTAAAATGAGCTGGAGGAGGCAATGGCAAACCACTCCAGTATCTCTATCAAGAAAACCCCAAATGGGGTCACAGAATCAGACATGACTGAAACAAATGAACAAGTATTTAAGAAGGCCTGGGTTTGGGGGCAGCTAGGTGGCGCAGTGGATAGAGCACCAGCCCTGGCGTCAGGAGGACCTGAGTTCAAATCCAGCTGCAGACACCTAACACTCACTAGCTGTGTGACTCCGGGCAAAGTCACTTAACCCCAATTGCCTTGCAAAAAAAAAAAAAAGAAGAAGAAGAAGAAGAAGAAGAAGGCCTAGATTCAAATCCCATCTCTGACACATAATAGATTAGCCCAGACCAAGTCACTTGACCTTTCCTCCCCAAAGTGCCCTCAGCAACTCTATTAGTCACCAACAGTTGCCCATCTACCCCTGCACCTGGATGGAGTTTCTACGCCAGGGAATTCCCCACACTGATAAAATCACAAATCTGGAGCCGAATAGAAGGACATTCAATGGGCAAAGGAGATAGGGAGGAGGAAAAGATCTAGTTCTAAAGGCAGTTCTTTATCTTATAAACATCAAGTCAGTGTCCCAGGGGAAATTCCAGTCAGAAAAACAGCTGATGGAAATGCAACAATTTTTTTTTCTAATGCTGCTGTCCCCAAAACATATAGAAGACTATACATATTTATTTTCCAAAGTGCTTTACCATTCTTGGAGTACCAGATAAATCCAGTCTTTTTTGACTTCATGGTCAGGATACCATGCTAATAAAGCCCTCTCCTTGTTGAGCAGCTGATCCTTGACATGATATTTCCTGTTTTATTTTTGGCTTGTTCCACAGGATAAAGTGAGTCTCCCTTGCCCTTCTCCCCCAGACACACAGAGACACAGCAGGCCACTGGAAGGCATAAGATTGATGTTGGATCAGGATGCCAGCTTTCCATAAGGAGTGGAATGGGACACGAAGTACACAGAGTATCTGAGGTGGATATCCAGTTTAGAATACATTTCAAACTCAAAAACAATTACCCAGAGTGAGGAAAGGCAGAAGTGTAATTAGCAATTTTTGCTCCTGAGGCAAAATAGGTAGGTAGGGTGAAGGCTCACCTGAGCTCCTTTGGGACACTGCCAGTTTTTTTGCTATTAACCAACCAGCCAGGTGGGGGATAAAAAGGGAAGAGAGCAGTGATAGAGCTGAGGTAGAGTCGTCAGGGGATGAAATTGTGCCTCTGGATGGTGCAAATGATATGTTCTAAATTTTCCACTCCGAAGCAAAGCTCCAATGGCCCCACCCTAGTCATGATTCTGGGAATAGGCAAATCCTCTAGAGTTCCCAGGCCTGAAGGTCAGGTTTAGAGACACCCCCCACCCCAACCCATCGAACACTAATGCCAAAAACAATTTTCTATATCTGATGCAGCGATTGAAACAATATGTAGTTAGACCCTGTGTACCAGCCCTCCACAGTCAAACAGCATAAAACTCCACACTGCCTGTCCAACATGTACCTAGATGGAATTGAGGAATTCTTTAGGAACTGAAATAAGCTAGTTGATAGGCATAGTAAATGGTTCAGTTAATCTTTGTAAAAGTCCTGTCAAGAATCTCCCAGAAACCAAATCCATCTTTGCCTCAGAACGAATAGGAGGCCAGATTTTGGTTCTCTCAAACAGAAACTCCTGGGCTTTCTGCAAGAGTGTCACAAGTGTAAACGTCACCAGGCCAACAGTGTCTGCGCTTACATGGTTACATGTCAGGAAGCTGCGATCAAGAAATTGCTTCTTTTCCTTTTTCTTTTTTTAAGGGTTGGGAACTTAGTAGCCTCCCTGAACCAAAGAAGATACATTTGTGGTTTCTGATGGTGGTAAAGCAGAGTTTGCAGGCATCTTAATTAGGAGTCCTTACAGGACAACCAAGCTCTTACTCACAACAAATGACAGCTTTTCTCTCACATGGCGCCAGGTTTCCCTTGGAACACAAGTGGGATGTTGCATAATTATATCCTCAAGTCAAAATGGGAGTAAAGTTGTTACCTTTCCTCTGATTTATTGGCTGGGGTGAGACAGGGTCGTGAGAGAGGGGGAAGGAAGCAAATTCCAACTCTGTACCTGTAACTCTCTCTCAGGACTTAATGCAGAGGTGGGTTGGGTTTTGTTTTGGGTCCAGTCTTCTGATTTAATTGGTATGGGGAATTTCCTGTGAGGAAACGCTGTCTGCCAGTGTTCATTACCAACTGCACTACAAGTTATGGTCTTTGAGAGTTGCCCAGGGTCACATAACCAGATGTATCAGAGGCAAGGTGAACTTAGGTCATCCTGACTCCTAGGCTATCCATTATACCATGTATTACATTTTTCCCCCCTCTTTAGACTGGAGTAATAACATTCCAAAAATAAAACTGCAAAGAATTTAGAGAGATACCTGCGATTCATACGGGGTGTGCAGGAATAAAATGTAGCAAAATATGAGGGAGGTGGTACAGGGGGTACAAAATCTTCCAGGTCTGGAATGCGTCCATGCCCTTCTATTTCTTCTGTAGAAATCTGGGATTCGTCCTAATCAAACAATACCATGATTAGCCAACAGCCTCTGGCACCAGAGGAACACCAAACATACCAGTGAATTATGCAAGGAAGCCCGTGTATGAACTGCCAACGGCGCCTTGCTCTCACTTACTATGCAGGGTCTTCGGGTGGCAAATATCTGTAGGTAACGCAGGGCAGCTGCCACCAAGCAAACCGTCGTGGTCAGGGCATTGAGGGCACACAGAGCAAAGAGGACTTTCTGAAGTGGGAGAGAAAAATGAAACCACCAGAAAGTCGTGGTTCAGGAATTAAACACGTTTGAAGCACATGACACTGCACTACAGTTTAAAGAGTCTAAATAAAATAAATGATTCCTTTAAGCGTTTCTTTTCCTCATCTTATGAAACTGCTCTTTTGCAAGGGTTAGGAATTCAGGGGTTGTATAAATGTCACAAAAGTTTCTGGTCTAGGAAAGATCTAGTCCTAAAGGCAGCTCTTTATCTTATTATAAACTCAAGTTAGTGTCCTGGGGGAAATTACAGGCAGAAAAACAGCTAATGGAATTGTGACAATTTTTTTTTTCTAATGCTGCTGTCACCATAGTCTGCAGGCTCCTTCTGTACCTTCCACTCTGATAGCATTCTATTTGATTTGCAGCCCTTACTTCTATTTCATTGGCCGCTGGATGGGATGTCCAAAGTGAAGCATCTGGCAACCAAGTAGACAGGACTGCAGGGAAAAATGTTCTTCTCTTCTGCACAAGCATCTTAAAATAGTAGCAAAGGGAATTCCAAAACATTTCTGATTCCATAACCCTGACTCCTAAGCGAGGGTTTTCTTCCAGAGATTCAGGAACCAGAGATAGAAAAGGCTATTTCTTAATCCCACAGAATTCCAGAAAACAGAAAGCCTCAGAAGATTCTCAATTTCCTTCCCTCTAAGTGGACCCTTCCTTACATAAATAAATATAATTTGAAGGGTAAGAGGAAAAAATTAAGGGAAAGGGAAGTGAAGGAAGAAGGAAAAGGAGAGGAAAGAGAAGGGGAAAGGAAAGGGAAGAGAAAAAGGAAGAGAAAAAGGAAAGGGAAGAAAAACAGAAAGAGTGAAGGTGGAAAAGGGGAAAAGAAGGAAGAAAAAAGAAAAGAGGGAAAGGAAAGGGAAGGAAAGGAAGGAGAAAAGGAAAGTAGAAGAAGGGGGAAAGGAAGAAACTGTCAATAGCTGGCTATATTGGTTTTGTTGTTGGTTTTTTTTTCTTTTTTGGCTAGGCAATGGGGTTAAGTGACTTGCCCAGGGTCACACAGCTAGTAAGTGTTATGTGTCTGAGGCTGGATTTGAACTCAGGTCCTCCTGAATCCAGGGCTGGTGCTCTATCTGCTGCACCACCTAGCTGTCCCAATAGCTGGCTATATTAAAACCACTACCTAAGGTATAGATGAAAGAAATTGATGATATGCTCATCATTTGATGCTATTATTAATGTCCTTTCACAGGGAAGTTGTTGTTGTTCAATTGTTCAGTTGTGTCTGACTTTTCGTGACTCTGTGGATGATGATATCATGCCAATACTGTCCATGGGGTTTTCTTGGGAAAGATATTGGAGTGCTTTGCCATTTCCTTTTCCAGTGGATTAAAGCAAACAGAGGTTAAGTGACTTGCTCAAGGTCACACAGCTAGTAAGTGTCTGAGGTCAAATTTGAACTCAGGTCTTCCTGACTCCACAAGGAATAGCTTTTGGCAATTTCATTAAGCTGTTTTACACTTCTGTTGTTACCTATTTTCTGAATTTAGGCCTTCTCAACTTATTACAATAATAATACATAGCATTTAAGTATCACTTTAGGGTTTGTAGAGCACTTCACAAATATTATCCTATTTCCTCTTCACAACAACCCTGGGAGAAGGGACTTCTGTTATCTCCATTTCACAGTTGAGGAAACTGAAGCAGACAGAGGTTAAGTGACTTGCCCAAGGTCACATAGCTAGTAAGTGGCTGAGGCTGTATTTGAACACAGATCTTCCTATCTCCAGGCTAAATGCTGTATCTACTCTGCCACCTAACTGCCTTACAATTCTAGATTACAATGTTTGTGTGTTAAAAAAAAATACACTTGAATTTCTCTTATATTTCCTTCATAGAATGATAGTTCTTAACAATCCATGAGACCTTCTTTTAGCAAGCAAATTGTTATTGTCAGCAAGCTGTAAATGGGCACTATGAATGCTGACTTTACTAATAGCTCTTTCCTGCTTTACTAGTCCCAAATTCAAGGGCTATAATATGTCCTACACTCAGTGTAACAAAAGATGAAAATAGCATTTCACATATAGACAGACACACAAATATTCTGGGTCCCTTATAACTACTCTGCACAGCTTGATCACTATGAAGACTGTAAAAAAAAAGCAATTCTCTACACAATTTAAGAAGATATAATAATCAGTTCTCTTCCCATTATTTCTATCCCTGATTCCCCGATGGGCAGCTCTTCATCTCTGCATCTAGCTAATTAACTGTTTGAGGAGGGTGCTTGGTTAAAAAATATAACAATCACCATAATTATAGTTACAAACATTTATGTAGCCCTTTAAAGTTTGCATTGTCAAGCAAAAGACCATTTCAGGGTTGCCATCCATTTTCATGTACCTTTAATAGAAGGTGAACAGCACTACATGGCTGGACTGGGAAGAGTTTCAACACGTTTTCTTTGTCTGTACATTTGGTAGGTTGAAATTCTTCACAGCAGAAGCAAATCTTGCCTTCCCCTAGATCCACCTTGGGGACAAAAAGTAAGACAATGTTTTACTTTACAATGATAACCCCCTTTCCCCTGTACCCATACATCTAACATTAATGTACGGTTATGCCATGAAGCACCTGTTCTGAATGATGCAATGAACAGTGTTCCAAGTCGATCAAAATAATCAACAAGCATTATTAAGAACTTGCTATGTGCTAGGCACTGTACTTGTTGCTGAGGTTACAGCTATAAAAATGAGATGTTCCACGCCCTCAAGAAGCTTATATTCTACTCACTTACCTACTACCTTCTTACCCTGGAAGACCCTTACCCTTCTTACCCTCCACCTTGCCAACTGTCTTCTCCCACTAGTGAGTCCTTTCTGGGGCCTCCATTTTGGGAAGCCCAGGCAAGCTACTCTTCATTCTCTTCCCAGCTGTGTGTCTTACTCTAAGGACTTCATGACCATGCTCTCACATAGTTACTTTCTTCCCTCTTACCTTTTTTCTTCCTACAATGTAAGCTCCATGAGAGCAGGGACTATCTTTTTTTTTGCTTGTATTTATATCCCCAGAACTTCCTAGCAGGCTTAGCACATAGTAAGTACTTATTAAATGTTTGTTGCGTTAAACTGGATTTTCAAGGCTTCTGTGAGAAGGTCTCTGAGTCAACATCTTTAATCCTGGCATGTCTTCCAGAAGATGTTTGTCCTAGTTCTTTGCAGTAGTGATTAGCTATTAGTTTCTTTAATATGACTCCAGTATCTTTCTTAAATTCTCATTGATTGAAGTTGGAGACATGAAGCTCTGTGGCTTCAGGAATATTTCCTAACTGATGGATTCCTAATTTTCAGTCTTGTCTCCATCTTGCTCTTTTCCTTGAGGTACTGGAGATGACAACATTTTCTTCCAACAGAAGACTAGAGCTGTGGAACCATAGGATTTGGGCATTAAAGAGGCAGTATGGTATTTTGGGAAGAGCACTAGGTAAGGAGTCCCAAGATCAGGGTGTCCTGCATTTGCCACTTACTACTCCTGTGACCTTGGGCAATGCGTCCCCTATCATCTCTGAGCCAATTTCCTTATCTGGGACTGACACCTACTGTACTTACTTCATAGGGATTTTGTGATGATCAGAAAAGATGAAATTTTTCTCTCCATTCAGCAGCTAAAATAGTGTACCCAGCAAATGACCAATGGAAATATTTACAGCAGCTCTTTTTGTGGTGGCAAAGAAATAGAAACTAGGGGGGGAGGGGAGTACTCATCAATTGGGGAATGGCTGAATAAATTGTGGTATGTGAACATAATAGAACATTGTGCCATAAGAAATAATGAAAATTTTCAGAGAAACCTCGTGAAGATTGGTATGAAATGATGCAGAAACAGGAGAATAATTTATACAGTAACAACAATATCATAAATACAATAAACTTTGAAAGATTTAACTCAAAACAGTTCAATGGCCAACCACAATTCTGAAGCATTCTACTCACACTGAGTCACAGAGGCAATGTATCAGGTTAAAAATAAGAAACATGTATTTTTGACATGGCCAATATGAGAATTTGTTTCACTTAACTATCTACATTTGTTTAAAGGGGTTTTCTCCCAATGAAGGAAGAAGTGAGAGTGAGAGAAAAAAGTTTTGTTTATAAAAAAGTAAATTAAATTTTTAAAAATAATTTTTTGAAAAAAAATTAAATAAAAATTTTAAAATAAATCTAAATTAATGCCATATGTGATAGCACTTTGTAGGTTGAAAAGTGCCAAATATTCGTATTATTAGAGATCATTTTGTTCAGTGCCCTCATTTTCTAGTTGAGAGAATGAAAGTTCAGAGAAGTTAAATACTGTGCCTAAGGTTATATAGCTACTTTGGTGAATAGGGGAGCAAGGGCATGAAAATCTAGGAGAAAGGAGTCTAAGAGACTCTACTATAAGGAAAAAACATGAATTTTTAGTACACAGACTTCCTGATCTCTATTCGACTGCCCAGAGAGCTTTTTTACCTTCTGCTAGGATCCTCCAGTGTCTTTCCCATAAATGAGGTCACTGGATTTCTGAGTTCTGGATAGAAGTGTTATTGTATATTTTAAAGGGTTATTTCCTCCTACATCGTGGTAGAATAATAATTTAACTGAGTAATTTTAAAAAAACTGTTTAAGGGAGAGTACTTTGACAATATGAACTTCCTGCTCTCAATCGAAATAGACAGTTATTAATTATGACAGTCTAATCCATCTCTTCACAAACTAATGATGCACAATATTATTGATGTTACTGAAGTTATGCCTGGCTGGTTCTCCTGTTTAAAAAAAATGTGGCAGAGTTCAATAAGCTACCAAACTTTTTTTTTTTCCCTCCTTGGCCATCCTCAGGTTTCACTTCAAGGGTTTTGTTATTAATGCCAAATATCAATACTTTTACATACCAGGAAAGCCAGACATGAAACCTTTAGTTCAGAAGTACACTGGATTTTAAGGTCTGCTCACCAGATCACACCTGGGTACACTGGACACAAACTGGGCCCCCTGACAGCCTAGGATAAATCCAGCAAGGTTCAACAGGACGCAGACCACAGACAGTAAGACAAAGAGGTTCACCTGAAACAATAAAAGATGCGCCCACAATTGTTAAAGGATGGTAATAAAATTCAGTGAGGTAGCTTGGGTTGAATATAAAATGGGAGAATGATATCTTAAAGGATCTTTTTTTTTTAAAAAAACAGCTATATTTTAAATACTGTGCAAAGATGTGAAAATGTATATCATCCAAAATAGCGATCAATCTTACCTCTCTTCCTCCAACTAACCTCCTATCTTCTCTCAAATGACTTCAAGTCTTTATCTTCCCTATTCCTTCCTGTCTCTAATTAATTTTCATTTCCTTAAATTCAGTTCAATAATGACTTATGTAATGAACATCTAGTATGTATATTTTTATTAATGTATAATATTATGTTATAAATATAATACATAAATATAATAAATATAAATGTATATTTATTAAATACCTACTCTGGTCTAGGCACTGGGAGAACGCAGAAAAATAAGGCAAAATCCATACTCTTAAGGAGCTTATAATCTAATAGGGAAGATAAGATAGGTACACCAGTAACTATAAAAATAGGATATGACCAACAGATACGAGAGAGAAGAAAGGACAGGTTTTTTTTTTCCTTTATCTTCTTAAGCCCTAGTTATATCTTTTGTAAGTCTCTAACTTGACCAAGATGCTTGGGGGTAGGTAATAAATAGCTAAAGCAGGACTTCCTCACTATTTTGGGTTTTGTAGACCCCTCTGGCAGTCTGGTGAAGCCCATGGACCCTCTTCTCAGAATTACATTTTTTAAATGCAAAAAATAAAATACATAGGATTACAAAGGAAACCAATTATATTGAAATAGTTCTCAAAATATTTTTAAAAACAAGTTCACAGACCCCCAACTTAAGAATTTCTGATGAAAGGAAGGAAGAAGGGAGAAGAAAGGAAACCAGTGACCAGAATGGCAGATCAAGGATTTGTAGAAAAAATTTGAAGTTCATTTTTGAGGTTTTGAAAGTAAGCAATCAGACACAGTCAAGATATGTCTAGCACGAACTTATTGCAAAAGACAAGCCCAAGGCATAAAAATTAACCTGAACTGGAAAGAAAATCAAGCAGGAAAAAAAGTCTGTTAATCTAACCCACAACAATTTTAGTCCCTTCATCCTACTGATGGTTCTTTGCCATCACTCCAGTCAATGGAAAGACATTTTCTTTTTTCTGAAGCTGATGGATGTTTTGAAACTACTCACATTCCAAATATTTGTAACTCTTCTAAGGAATGATTTATTCCACTAATGTTTTAAACAGAATTTCAAATAATCTAATCATTTTTATCCTTTACTTACAAAATCAGAAGTTAATTTTTAAACTACCTTATCAACTTATATAAATGGGTACATGAGAAAGATTTTCTATTGATTCTCCTACTCTTAAGAGCTATTAACTTGAAAGACAGTCCCCATAGTATTGCCTGAAATTTGCCAAATTCCTGACTCTTAAACAAAACAGGTTTTTGGGGTTCTCAGACAGAAAACAGCAATAAATGGAAGAAAACAAGTTTTACCCAGATTGCTTCTTCAACACTGATATTTATGAATAACATGTTACAGGCAGTAGCTGTGGTTCAGAAGCTTGACTGGAATTTTATCTTCCCATTCATTCCTCTCCTTTGGTATTAACTTTGTAAAACAATCAATCCTATTCACATAACAGACATTTTTGAGGTTTGGGGAAACAGCAATTGGAGACAGGCAGGACACATCTAGTGCCATAATGTCTTTGTATTTACCATGGTTACACAACAAGCTAACTAAGATAAAAAATACAGTCTTTATTAGAGTCCCTGCTCAAGAGAGATCAGGAACCAGGGATTAAATAAAACTATTTTCCCTGTAGTTTTCTTTAGAGTTAGATATTTACAAATATAACCCTATATAATTATAAATTGATCACCTTCAGCCAAGCAGCCCATAGTTGATATTGTAAACCAAGAACTATGTTTTCTTTTTTACTTGGAAACTGCAATCTTGGTCATAATCAAACTAACTCATTTTACAATAAAGGCAAATCTTACTTAAGGGCTAGGATTCTGAAGTCTCTCCCTATACAATTACAGAAGGCTATGTGGTGCAGTGGGCAGTGGGGTGGTACAACGGATACAATGCCGGGCCTGGAGTCAGGAAGACTCATCTTCCTGAGTTCAAATCTGTCCTCACATACTTACTAGCTGTGTGACCCTGGGCAAGTCACTTAACCCTGTTTGCCTCAGTTTCCTTAATCTGTAAAATGAGTTGGAGAAGGAAATGGCAAAACAGTAACCCCACCAAGAACACTCCAAAAGGGGTCACAAAGGGTTGTACACAACTGAAATGACTCAACAACAACAACAGGTAGTACAGTAGATAGAGTACTGGGCCTGGAGTCAGGAAGACCTGAGTTCAAGTTTGACCTTAGACACTTGCTTAGACCTTGTCACTCTGGGCAAGTCACTAAACCTCTTGGGGATAATAACACATAGTACCAACCTCCCAGAGTCGTTGTGAGGATCAAATGAGATCATATTTGTAAAGCATTTAGCACTGTGCCGAGCACATAGAAAAGCACTTAAACTTTTATTTCCTTCCAATTTCTCCTCTACAGAGCTGACAAGTTGACGTTTCTAAAATCACCATGTCATTCTCTACTTGAGCTTCAGTGTTCCTCATGGCTTTACAATACAGTACAAACTCCCCTAACATTTAAAGCCCTTCACAATCTGGCTAATTATGTCCAGGCTAATTGCACGCACATGCACAAATACACATACACATGCACTCAGTCTACTTCATCCAGACTGACCTACTCTCCATTCACAGCCCACAAAGTTTCATCTCCTGCCCCCACCCCTTTGCCCAAGCTGTTTCTCATGCGTGGAATGCTTTTGGTCTTTATTTCCACTTCTCAGAACCCCTAATTCCCTTCAAGACTCAGCTTAGGGACAGCTAGGTGGCACAATGGATAGAGCAGTGGCTCTGGAGTCAGGAGAACCTGAGTTCAAATCCAGCCTCAGACACATGATACTCACTAGCTGTGAGACCTTGGGCAAATCACTTAACCCCAACTGCCTCGTCAAAAAAGCAAACAAACAAACAAACCAACAAACAAAAAAAGACTCAGCTTACCTGCTGCCTCCTTCAAGATTTTCCCGATTTCCCCAGTTGTTGGTGCTACCTCCCTATTGTTGTCAATTTATTTTGTATATATCCTTTATTTACATATCTGTGAACATGGTATAGAATGTAAGCTCCTAAAGCCAAAGATTATCTCACTTTTGTATTCGTAAACCTGACATCAAGCACAGTACTAGACAACTAGTAGTAACTCTAATTCTGAGGCACTTAATAAATTGATTGATTGATTGATTGATTAAAGCCCTCATGTAAGGCAAAAATCCCCCTGAAGTAGGGCTGGATGCTAGGTGAGGCTATACAAGGTGCCCCCATTTCCTCCGTGCCTCTTCTTCCTTCCATCTCCCATCCTCTGCTTTCCCAAAAAAGAGTTGGAAGAGATGGTCAATGAATGTACAATGTGTGTGTTAGGGAAACTCTGGACAGGAATTCTGCCCTTTCTGCGGATAACCCAGCATCATCAGGCCTTGTAGGGCACAGGACATGTGGTTTACAGAAGGCCTACTCTCCCAGTACTACTGCATAGTCTTATATATGCATAACCCTAGAAAATAATATGTATGCATATTTTCCTCGCTCTCTCCCTCTCCTACTCTCTCCCCCTTCCTCTTTCTTTCTCCCTTCCTCTCCCTCTCTCTCTCTCTTCCTCTTCCCTTTTCCTACTCTCCTTTCCTCTCCCTCTCTCCCTTCCTCTCTCTTCCTCCCTTTCCTTCTCTCTCTTACTTTCTCTCTGCCTCTCTCTGTCCCCCCTTTCCCCTACCCAGGCTCTGTCTCTTTAACCCAGCTACACTGTACTGACCTAAGCACAATGCCCAAACCATTAATAAAACTATACAATTCAGTGGTTTAAACTCATCCATCATTATGTTCAATGGTTATCATCACAAAGACAAAACTCAATACTCAATTGAGAAAATTCTTGTGGCAGAGGTTTTTGAGTTTCTAGACTAGGTCTAACAAAGACAATCATGGACTTTAGGACATTGTGATTTTAGGCAATGTACAAAAGCATCTCTCCCCTCCTCTGACCTCCTTTTCTAGTTTGAGCTCTGTGAATAGATATCAGATCAATACTACCATTGCTGAAAAGGTCATGTCAATCGATGGCTCTGACTCCTCTTACTATTTCTCTGCTTTCTTGTTCAAAACGTTCCTTCCTGGACACTACTGCCTACATATGTGGTCTTCCCCTCTTAGAACAGAAGGTTTTTGAAGGCAGGGAACTGGGGGATTTGGGGGGGGGGTTTGTTTGTTTTTGGCTTGGTGGATTTTTTTAAGGAAAAATTCCTACCTAACACAGAGTATTGAACATTTCTATTGTTGTTGAATCATTTCAGCCGTGTCTGACTCTTTGTAATCTCATATGGGGTTTTCTTGGCAAAGACACTAGAGCGGGTTGTGATTTCCTTCTCCAGCTCACTTTAACGCCGAGGAACTGAGGCAGACAAGATTAAGTGACTTACCCAGGGTCACACAGGCTAGTATCTGAGGCTGGATTTGAACTCGTGAAGATGAGTCTTCCTGATTCCTAGCCCAGTGCTCTATCTCCACTGTACTATGCTGCCCACATAGTATTAAATACATATGTTTGAACCTCAAATATTTCCTGAATATTTTAATTTAATTTCCTAAAGCCCATAACATTTCTCCAATATTTAAGATTATATTATATCCCTGTTTCCACAGGTGAAATTTATATAGTATTTTAGGGCTTTATAAAGTGTTTTATATCCATTATCTCATTTTATCCTTACAGCAACCTTGTGAGGTTATTATATCCATTTTACAAATAAACAAACTTGCCTAAGGTCACACAACTACTAAGGGCCAGAGTCAGAATTTGAATTTAGGTTTCCAGAAGTTTATATTTATTTATGTTGGACCTAAATGGAAGAGGTGAGGTTCCCCACATGTTCCTATCTGCTGATGGCATTGTGCACATCCTATAATCCTGAAGGGCTTCTTCAACGAAATCCAAAGTCATTGAAATGAGACTGACGTAGCAATCCACAAGGGAAAAACTAAATGAACAAAGAAGGCAGGCCATTCTGATTATGGCATGCAATTAGACAGACAGCCCCAGCAAGCTGGTCCATGAGATAATATCTCTTAGATAGGGACTGTTGCTGGTGAACGAGCTGGACCCTAAACAGAACAGAAGGAAAAGAGGGGGCTGGATCACATTTCAGAAATTAACATGACCAACAGCTTCTCTTTGTCAAAGTATATTTTTTTTAACATCCATTTTCTCCTGGTGATGACTATAGGACTATGAATCCTAAAAGACCATCATCAGAGAATCATAACAGCCAATGAGCCAAAGGGCAATGAAAAGATGCATAGTGAGCATAAATTGGTTTCAGCATAATATCAAAGATGACATAGACACAAGATAAAGAATAAAAGCTATCAAAGAAATATATGACTGAGAAAGAAGATGGACTTCTCACGTCACACAAGCTAGCAGCAACAAATGAACACACAAATATTGCACTAATAACCATGAAATGTGAAAAGACCCAGAGGTGAGTCTCCTACTAAAAGGAGGGGACTTTTATGAAGGACTTACGTAAGAACATGGACAAGAATTGCACAGGATGGGAGATACAAATGAGTTACAACCTGTACTTGTCTCTGGTTGACCCAGCACCCCAAATCAGTGATGTCCATACCCCAAGGTATTTTACATTGCCGAACATGTCATTCTTTTTTTTTTTCTTCTCTACCAAATACTCCTGAATCCAGGTGTGCTTTTCTAAAGTTTATTTTGGAAGGGATACAATCAAGTTCAGAAATAATATACAAAGGGAAAGTCAATTTTTAAATGAGTACAAGAAGTCCACTCAAAGTAATCTGGATAACTTGCAAGTTTACTAAATCTGCTTAAACTTATGATTCCCTGGCCCTCTCACCAGACCTGAGCCTTGGTTTCTACTATAATTTCTGGGACCATGGTCCAGGTCTTGGGCTGGCATAAACTCACAATAGCACTCACCTTTCCCCAGAACCTCTGTGCTAATATGTTCCTTCTCCCTGTTTCTAGCATCCTAGGCTTACTTAATTGGGATGTCATGTGTGAGGAATGGCAAGAAAACTAATTTGATTGAACTATTGTGCATGTACGCAAAGGAAGTAATATATAATAAGGTTGCCAGAGTAAGTTGGAGCGAGATTGTTAAGAGTTTTAATGCCAAACAGAGGGACTGTAGACCTTGCCAGGTGCGGCAATAGATTCATTTTCAAGCCCTCATCAAGATTGGAATTGCAAAACATACTTGACAAAGACTGGAACCAAAGCCTGAATATATGCCAAATAGAATCGTTTAGCTGGAATGCATTTCTCAGTGATGTCCCAATTCATTTCAAACTAAAAAGATGCCTATGCTGCTTTTAAATGTCTCCAAGTATTTTCACAACTTATTTCAGTAACCCAGGTCAGTGTTTTATTGCACACACTTTTCTAGAAAATTCTTAGTTTTACAACACAGACTACTCTAGAAAACTCTTATACTCTAGAAAACTCTTATCTCTAACTCAAATCTCCTCTGCCATGGTTTAAGTCCAATTTCTATTGCCAATACAACAAATGCTCTGGAATGTCATAAGTAATGGCATTTCTTCCACCAATATAAATTGTAACAACTCCATAACCTTACTAGATACTTCATGAGTTGCTGTGGCAAAATAAATAAATAAAAAATAAAAATTTATCATCTGGTGGCCAATAGTTTAAATAGTGATAAGCTTTTCTTAGAACAGTGCCTGGTACAGAGGAAGCACTACATAAAAGTTAGCTATTAGCTATCATTTCTGAATTCTGCTAGGCTAGACCTTGATCAAGTCACAATCTGTCTTGCATGAGAAACTGTGTGTGTGTAAGTCAGGTCTAGGGCTTCAAGGAACAAAGACAGCTACACTCACCTTCAACCTACTACAGCGTTTAATGAAAACATACAAATGACCAGCAGAACCTCCAGAGGTGGGGATGGGGGGGGCCAGGGAAGAGACAGGCAGAAAGACAGACAGACCCGCAAGGAGATGTGTACTCCTCACCACCCTGGAGTCTCAATTTTGTTCCAAAATTGGTCCCTAGAAATCAGCTTTAGTTGTCAGGAGCTACCTAGTTTTACACAGAGGTAAACAAAGGGAGCTGGAACCTTTTACAAGTGCACCAATCTAGGGTAAACAGACAGCAGGTGCCTTTGAATACACTAATAAGGAGGAGGTCAGATAAAGGATAAACACAGGGGTTGGTAGAAAGTCTTTGATATCAGGGGCTAGGCCTGTCTTTATCACTTAGGACCCGTGCAATCTTGAACAAGTCACTTCTCCAGGCCTCAGTTTCCTTATCCGAAAAACCAGGGAGTTGGAATAAGTCTTTTCCAGCTCTAAATCAGGCTATCAACCCATTCTCTTTCTGGGGGAATGAATGGACCTGGTATAACTAGCTTGTGTTAGGTCCATACCTGAAGCCTTTCCAGTTATAGCTGGTATTCCACTAACAAAACTTCAGAATCTAAGGGTCAGCTACTTAGAACAATGAGGTATTGAAGGCTTTTTATTCTAACTTCAGATTAATTAATAATTATTTTTCTACTAGAAATGGCACCAAGGTTCTATGCTCTCTTCTTGAAAGGCCCTAGTGGAATCATTTCGTGATAACTCTTGCTCTCAAGGCCTTGTTAGAGCCAAGATCTTAGTTCGTATCCTGCCTCAAACACTTACTAGCTGTGGAAGACAGGGCAAATAATTTGATCTCTCTGGGCCTCATCTCCTTCATCTGTAAAATCAGGAGGCTAAACTGGATGTCTTCTCAAAATCTATGAGTTTATAAACTGCTTCAGGCTCGCTACTACCTAATAATTCTTCAGGTTATACTGAGGGAAGCCAGAAAACAGAGGATATTCTCTGTGAAAGATTCACATGTCAGGCATCCCCTGACTACTGTACCCTGGAGCTTCCTAATTTAACCACTTTAATGGCAAAATATAAAACTTAGCTTATAAAAACTGTTCTGCTTGGCAACCCAAGATACACACTTTTCTATAGTCCTGTTTTTTGGTTGGTTTTTTTTTTGCTGCATACTTAAATATGAGTAAAATGCTTTATGGTTCTTATGCCTTTGGGGCTTTTAGCAAAGAGAGAAATTATTTTTCAATCCAGGGAACAATGCAGTAATCTCAACTTATTTTTCTCTATCCTTTTCCTGACCTTTTACCCACCAACATAGAATAGCTCTCATTTAAATAACGTGCTACAGGGCTATATAATGAGCTAGTAGAATATCCAAAAACAAATATTTAATTCAACAATTCATTTCCACTAACTCCTTTTCATTCACAAATGTTTTTACAGGACCTCATCCCATGTGTGGTACCAGATTCTGCCTTACTGGTGAGGGGAATCATTTGCTATTTATATGGCTTAAGATTTCTATTTCAGTGGGTTACGATATTTTTTTCTAATTGTGAATCTGTAGAATAGTAAACCACTCCCTTGGGGAGGAAAGCATGACTCAGCATGGAGGTTGCTGGAGCTGGCAGCTGGGTAAGGGATAGATGTCAGCTGCTGATTGACTCTGGAGTATGTCATGTCTATCATCTAAAAGCTGCCTGTAACCTGAAAGCCAGTGGGTTTCTATCAGGAAGGTCAGAAAAGCAAGTTCAGTCTGGGAGAACACCCTGTCCAAAGAATAATAAAAAACACCAGATTCAGAGGGAGGATTACAGAGTCCCAGGTTCCAAGGCTAAGTTATTTTTGATACTTGTCTGTCTTTTAATGCCCAATCCCTATATCCAGTCAGATTTGAGTACTGTCAAATTTACCTCCACAACATCTCTCCCATCTGTCCTCTTTCTTGCATTCTTACAAACTTCACTCTCTTCTTGACTATTATGATTGTTTCATAACTGGTGTCTCCACCTCCAGCTTCTCCTATTTCTAATTTGTCCTTGATGCACCCACTAAAATAATCTTCTTAAGGCACATATCTCACCATCCCACTTCCCTGGTCAATAACTTTCTGTGATTTCCTATTCCTTTATGTGAGATAAAATTCTAATTTCTTAGCCTGGCATTTAAAATCCTACACTATTTGGCTCAAACCGACCTTTCCAGCCTTATATCCTAATACTCTCCCCTTCTCACACTCCATGTTCCAGCCAAACCGTATTTATTACCAGCTGTTCTGGTAATACATCACATCATGGAATGACCTGAGAGGGCTGGACTTGGGGTCACGGAAGACAGACTTGAGTTCAGATCCCTTCCACTAGCTATGGGACCCGGGGCAAGTCACTTAATCTTGGTGCACCTCAGGTTCTTCATCTACAATATGAAGATGTTTGACAAGATGGCCTCCAAGGTCCTTTCTAGCTCTCAGTCTGTGATTCTATGACATGCCATTTGTCTAATCTTGTATACAGACAGCAGTATGCTGGCAAATTGTTTAACAACTGGATTTCTAGGGGAAAAAATGCATGCTTGACATACTTTTAATTTTCATTTGTATTATTAACATTTTTCCATCACTTTCCTAACTTTAGATAATCAAGAGAGCAATAAACCAAGTCCTGGTTTGCAGTATTCGCTGAAACAAGATGTAAAACAGGCAGCTAGATGGTGCAGTGGATAGGCTTGAAATCAGGAAGATCCATCTTCTTGAGTTCAAACCTGGCCTCAGACACTTACTAACTGTATGACCCTGGGCAAGTCACTTACTCTGTTTGCCTGAGTTTCCTCATCTGTTTGCTGGAGAAGGAAATGGTAAACCATTCCAGTATCTTTGCCAAGAAAATCCCAAATGGGGTCATGAAAATCAGATATGACTGATACAACTTAACAACAACAACAAAAGTGTAAAAATGCACACTGAAAACTTAACAAGATTCACTGAGAGGTAGCATACTTCTGCATCCCCTATACTGTATCTTCATCTCTCTTGGGCTTTCAAACTATTTCTCTTCCTTCAAGACCCAGCTCAAGCATTGGAACCCACCATGAGGTCTATCCTGAGCCTCCCAGGTCAAAGTACTACTTTCCTCCTAAAATTTTCCTAGAGCACTTGGCATTTCTCCTTTGGCCCATCCCACCCTGCCTTGTATTAATTATACTTATCCTTTTACATGTCATTTCATCTCATTCCTACCTTCTTCCCCCTCCATCCCCACTCCCTATGTTAAGCAGCAGCTACAGAGAGAGCAAAGGCTACACCTTCTGTTTTTTTCTTTAAATCTTTGAATCCCCAGAACTACTTTGATCTGGTGTCTGTCAAGAGAACAGTAACTCCTACCCAATAAATGTCATGTTATCTATTGTGGCGTTTAGAAAAGAGTGTTAGGGATAGTCACACAATCTCAGAATTGGGGGGGCTGTAATTCAACCTGTACCTGGTTAAGATTCTCCTCCATAACATGTCCAACAAATGGTCATGCAACCTCTGCCTGCAACAGCTAATAATAGCTAACATTTATATTGTGCTTACTCTGTGCCAGGCACTGTGCTAAGAGCTTTAGAATTATTGTCTCATTT
Organism: Vombatus ursinus; assembly: GCF_900497805.2. Classification (NCBI taxonomy): domain Eukaryota; kingdom Metazoa; phylum Chordata; class Mammalia; order Diprotodontia; family Vombatidae; genus Vombatus; species Vombatus ursinus. The sequence goes on from NW_020954610.1 coordinate 39,620,326, forward strand.
AAACCTCACAACAACCCTGGGAGGTAGGTGCTGTTATTATCCCCATTTTACAAATGAGGAAACAGTAAAAAGAAAAAAAAACAGCAAAAGAAAGGAGTTGTTGAGAGAGAATTCCTGTTAGTAGAGAGCCGAATAAGGACTGGCGGTGGGCTATATGCATGATTTATTCTTATAAATGTCACAACTTATAAAAGCTACATAACAGATGCTTCCAGTGGAGAAAGAAAGAATATGACTTCTAGAATGAAGATGGGAAACTATGTCTTGGTTCTCAATGATCTATAATCATACCCCTCAACTGTCAATAGACTTGGAATTCATTGCTTAAGGAGTTAATGGCCAGGGAGGTACAGGTCTTGGCAACGATGGTGATAATGGTAACTCCTATTTACAAATTGATTTAAGGTTTGCAAAGCAACTTCCTCTCAACAGTCCAGTTAAATAGATAGTACAAGATTCATTATCCCTATTTCATAGGTGTCTTGCTTGCCTGTGACCGCATAGCTAATTATTAGCAGTCATGAATGGAATCCAAGGCTCCTGACTTTAAGTTCAGTATTCTAACAAGGAACCTGTATGCTCAAAAACAAACCTATAGGCCCCACTGAAGATGCTCATGGCTTCCCATGGGAGATCCACTAAGAGTTCTCCCATATGGATCCCTCTTCACAGAAGAGCCTGTCTTCCCTTGCCTATCAATTGGTCATGGATATACCTTGCCCTTATCTATAATACTCCTGGTTGGAAAAGGGTGAAGTTAGAAATGAATAGTTAAAAATACATGTGCAAAAAAAAAGAAAAAAATACATGTGCAACCTATGACCAGAGCCCCAAGTTCTGTGTTTACATGGACTGGATTTAATTTGGGGGAGAAAGGTTTTCAAGGATCATATCTTTGTTACCCATTTTGCCCCTAACACAGAATTTCCTCTGGGAAATCTCAGAAACTTATGTTTAGGTCTGCACAGATACGAGTACAAGCATGTCCAGGTCCTATGCAAGCATTCAAGGTAACAATGCATAGTGTATAGTACAGCCTTTATTTTACCCCACAGACAGAATATTGAAAACACAGTAGCTCATGAACGATTGATATAATTTTCCTCCTTTTGCAGTGAGCTTCACCTTCTTTACAGGGACCTATCAAGTCTACTAGATTCAAAATGCCATTATGTGGTTTGGAATCCACTTCTCCTTTGAAGCAAATCAAATTTGGCACTTCTGGAGAAGCAATCCCCTCACACTTTGGTGAGTCTCTTCTGTATTCCCAGGCACCCATATAGGTCTTGTAACACTAGATTAAAGATCTGGATTTCCCTCAGAAGGGAAATGAACCTGGGTTCTCACCATGAACAATATGGCAGTTCTGAAGGGCAAAATTCAGAATTTTTGCTCCTCCAACTGTGGGACCACATGCTCTATCTTCTCCTCAAAGGTCTGATACTGCCCAGTAATTCCATTTTTCTTCCAGAAGACTGAGCCCAGAATTCTCCAATGTAGCCATATGGAACAATTTTACTCTCCAGGGCATCATGCTTGAGAGCATGTGCAAATACAACATACTTGAGAGCATTTGCAAACAGAACATGCCTCTGCCAATGCCTAGGGCAGGTTCCATAGAGCCTTAGAATCCAGAAACTTGGGGTACAACTCTGGCTTTTCCATTTCTGCCATCTCTTGGGTTGAGAGAATGCCATTTCTAGTGCTGATGGAGGGATGATGGGTCAATTTCTGAGGGGGATGTGTGTGTGTGTGTGTGTGTGTGTGTGTGTGTGTGTGTGTACTAATATGTAAGTATCACCCTACTCAGTTCTCTCTGGATTAGGTTTCTTTTTTGTTTTTTGTTTTTTATAAAGCAGGGGTAGGGGAAAGGAATATTTCTTTCTAGAGTCTAGAGTCTAGAGTCTAGAATGAAGACTCTCTTTCATAGGCCCAGCACAAAGAGGCCCTACAGAACTTGTAACACCAACAAAGGACAGCCCATTCAACCAAATATCCACAATCACTGACACTCAATCATGCATCCTAAATGAGGTATTAATAGATGTGTCCCAGTAGATGTTCTTCCATCCACTCAACAAAGACAACACATGTCTTTCAAAGAGAGATACAGTCAAAATCTTGAACAAAAGCTCACCTCCCTTTATTGCTCTGTACATGTGTCATGGTAATAATGATTTATGAGATTCTGCATCAATGGATCATTGATAATTCATTATGTGACATTAGTATGTAGCACATCTATAGGAAATACATGTAATAAAAATGCAAGAAGATTTAAATTGAAAGGATGAACTCAAACTTACCATGCTAGAGCTAGCTCAGAGAAACTCTGGAACTACATTAAAAGTAGAGTAATAATAGCTAGCATTTATGTAGTGTTTTAAGGTTTACAAAGCACTTTTCAAATATCTCATTTTATTCTCACAAAAACCCTGGAGGGTAGGTGCTATTATAATCCCCATTTTACAGATGAGGAAACTGAGGTTGAGAGAAGGTAAGTCACTTGCCCAGGCTCACACAGTTAGTCAGTATCTGAGGCAGGATTTGAACTCAGGCCTTCCTGACTTCAGGTCCAGTGTTCTGTTCAGGCAGTCACCCAGCTTCCTTAAAGGATAGCTCAAAAATCTAAGTAAAGACCAGAGCACATTAAGAGAAATAAAGAAAGAAATTATATCCATACCAGGAAAGAGAAAAGGACCCAGGATAGAGCTTTGGGGTACATTCACAGTTAGAGGGTGTGATATAGGTGATTATCCAATCAAGAAGACTGAGGAATGTTCAGACAAGTAATTCAAATATATTATAAATTAAATAACTTTCTTTGGACCAGCTGTCATTTGTTAGATCATTTTTATGGGGGAAAAATATGTGTTTCTAGTTCGATATAATTGATTCTAAATTGGGGGGTGCCTATAGCTTAGGTTCACACAGCTAGGACACACAGGACATATTACATAGTTACTCAATTCTTTTAATTTTAATAAGACATCAACAAATTTAATTTGTGGCATACATTCTAATGCCTAGCATTAAAAATCACTCATTAGCTACAGTGATGTTTCAAAGAATGCTACAGTGAGACAACAAAATAAAATCTTTACGAGGTACTATTTAGCAAAAGGAATTCAACGTCTGAACATCCAGTTCCAAGCGAATCAACAAAATACATTACATTTCAAACCAGCACAAAGCCCAAGACTCCAATTTCCTTAGACTTGTTTCTGGAGTTTACATAAACACAGAATTGTTTGCCTGGGCTTCTTTAATCCTTAGACCCCTAAAAGTCTATTCCTGCATTCTATTCCTTTGACATCCTTTAAATATTATCCAGAAGTCTGGCAAATAAATTCTTATCTTAGAACAGGTACCCTCTGCCAGCAAATCAGACAAGGGGCTTAACTGCAAACAGAATTAGCCAAGGCTTAACCACAAACAGAATTAGCCATCTCTTTGTCCTTTCAAAAATTTTCATTTTGCAATGAGCCTGCCCTGATTTGTATAGTCCCCTTTCTTGTTTGTTTTTCTTTTAAAGACAATTTTTATTATCCCTCTACCCTCTAAGTAAAGCTAAAAGGACTCTTGTTTTCCCTTCCCTCTCCAGGCCTGAGGATACAAACTGTTTGGTTCAAGCACTGTTACCAGGAGAACTAAAAGTATTTATTACCTCCAATTGTTTATTCCTGGCAAGAATACTTGCAAATCACAATGGTACTTCCAGGACTTCTGCTCCATGAAAAGCAAATTCTCTCTTGCCAAGACAGATTTTCTACATGGCTTTTTTACAACCTGGCTCCCCAGTTTCCTTGCCTTGACTTTCTTTACTTTTAGGTCATCTCCCCTTACTTCCAAGGAAAGGCCTTTATTAGCAAGCTGACGGGCCAACTTAAGAAGGGAGAGAGGCAGGCACTGTACCCCTAGTACATGTATTGCCTCTCAGATTCATCACAGACTATTTTGGGGCCCTCAAACTGTGAATTTATTTGAGTAAACAGGTAGCTTGGCTGAGGACCAGAAGGCAAAAGTACCTTTCAGAGCCTTAGACATGGCTCCAGCTCTTAGACAGAAGTTACAACCTCTTTCCTCCATATGGAGCATAAAAGCGTAAACTAATTATAGTCTTTCCATGGATCAGCATTGCTTTTGACAGTGAAAACTATTCTTGGGACATTTAAAGTTTTCTGTAAACTTTATTAATCATGTTGCTATTGCTGTCTGTTCTGTAGCACGTTTTACTAACAAAGCAACCTGTTATGAATCCTGACTATAACAGCAGCTGTAGGTTTCTAGGCATCATATTTGCTGCATTAACTAATCAAAAAGTTGGTTGCAATTCTTCCTTGCCTCTCAGGATAGAAATGGCAAAATAAATTCAGGATGGCAAAGAAGGAATCAAGCAAGATTTTCATTAGAATTATAGACCTCTGGTTGCAAAATTTGAGTATCACCCCTCCCCACACTCCACTCTCTATGTCCCTCACCCCCAACCTTTCTCCAACTCTTTCAGTCTCTCCTTCCCCATAGCTGCCTCCTCCCTTGTCCTACTTCTTTTTAGCTTCTAATAGACCACTAGCAGTGGTGACAACCACTCTACTCCCTACTTTAAGCTGAAAAAGATTCAGAAACATCAACTGTCCTCCTCTTTCAGTTCTAAACCAGACTTCCCTTTCAGCAATGGACAGTAACATTAATTTACCCTGGGAGGTAGAAATAGGAAAACCTCTCTGAGAAGAAGGACAGATGAGGGTAGATGCATTCTAGCCCTATGCTCCCTGATTTGAATTGTCCACCTACTCAAAAGTGGGAAAGCAAAAGGGAATGAGCATTTATAAGTATAAGTAGAACAAATATTATCTCATTTTATCCTAACAACAATCCTGGGAGGTAGGTGCTGCTATTATCCACACTTTACAGTTGAGGAAACTGAAGTAAACAGCAGCTAAGTAGCTTGCCCAGGGTCACACAGCTAGCCAGTGTATGAGGCCAAATTTGAACTCAGGTTTTCCTAATTTCAGGTCCAAAGCTCTATCCACTCTACCACCTTACTGCCTCTACTCAGAAGTAGTTTCATTTGCTATTTAAATTTGTGAGACTTTTGGAAATATTAGGTGGTTGATAAAAGTAGAAGCTTGATCATATCATGGCTTCCTAGCCATAAGAGTTCTAGGTACCAGAGCTGGTATAATCTTAAAAACATAACCACATTTCCTAGAACTGTGTGACATTGGACAAATCACCTAACCTCTCTGAGTCTCAGTTTTCTCAGTTTTAAAATGAAGGCATTGGACAAGATGAAAGGTAAGGTTCCTTCCAATTCTGTCTTGAAAAAGCTTTTAATACTCCATGCCCCTATTTCTCTCTTCTCCACTCTCTTCTAACCTTCCTGCAATCTGGCTTCTGACCACAACAACCCAACTGAAACTACTCTCTCCAAAGTCACCAGCAATTTCTTAATTGCCAGATTCATGGCAGATTAATGGCCCTTTCTCACCCCTTACCTTTTTGAATTTTTCTGCAACATTTGACATTGTTGGCCACTCTCTCTTCCAGGAGACTCTCTCCTCTCTGGGCTTTTATGACACTGTCAGCCAACAAGTCAACAAGAATTTATTAAATACTGTATGCCAAGCACTATGCTAAGTGCTGGGAATACAAAGAAAGGCAAAAAACAAAAACAAAACACAAGGACCCTTCCCTCAAGGAACTCTCATTCTAAAGTGAAAGACAACAGGCAAAAAATTGGACATACAAGATACATACAGTCTAAATGAAAGATAATCTCAAAGTGAAGACATTAGCAAGAGAAGGGCCCACGAAAGCCTCCTGAAGAAGGTAATGTTTTAATTGAGTCTTGAATGAAGCTCAGGAAGCCAGAAGGAAGAGGTGAGGATATTGAGCATCCCAGGCATGAAGGAGAGCCAGAGAAATGGCAAAGAAACAGGAAATGGAATATCATATATGAGAGACAGCAAGAAGGCAGGTGTCACTGGACCATAGGGTATATGGAGAGGAGTAAAATGTAAAAAGGGCAGCTAGGTGGTGTGATGGAGTGCCTAGCCTGGAGTCAGTAAGACCCAAGTTCAAATCTGGTCTTAAACACTTACTAGTCATTTAACTCTGTTTGTCTCAGTTTCCTTATCTGTAAAATGAGCTGGAGAAAGAAATGGCAAACCACTCCAGTATCTTTGCCAAGAAAATCCCAGATGGGGTCATGAAGAGTCGGACACATCTGAAACAACTGAACATCATCATCAAAATGTAAGACCAGAAAGTAGGAAGAGTTCAGGTTGTGAAGGAAAAACCAAACAGGATTTTATATTTGATCCTAGATGTAAAAGTGAGCCACTGTTAATTTACAAAGGAGAGTCAGTCTGCACCTGCAAACAGGTGCACTTAGGAAAGATCACTTTGCTAGCTGGGTAAACTTTGGACTGGAATGGGATGGGACATGAGGCAGGAAGGCCTAACATGAGGTTATTTGCAATAGTCCAGGTATGAGATGACGAGGCCTGCACCAATATGATTGGTGGCTATGTGAGTGGAGAGAAGGGGATACACAGGAGATGTTTAAAAGATAAAAGTTAGCAATGGATTAGATATGTAGGGTGAATGCAGATGAGTAAAGGAATGCAACAAGATTGTAAGTCTAGGGAAGGACGCTGGTGCCCTTGACAGTAATAGGGAGGTTTAGGAAGAGGGGTAGCTAGGTGGCTCAGTGGACAAAGTGCTGGGCTTGGAGTTAGAAAGACCTAAGTGCAAATCTGACCTCAGACACCTATTAGCTGTGTGACCCTGGGCAAGTCACTTAACCCTCTTTGCCTCAGTTTCCTCATCTATAAAATGAGCCGCAGAAGGAAATGGCAAACCACTCCAGTATCTTTTCCAAGAAAACCCCAAATGGGGTCATGAAGAGTTGGACACAACTGAAACAAATGAACAACACCAAGAAAAGAGGGAAAAGTTTAAATGAGAAAATAATGAATTCTGGTTTTGACATGTTGAGCTTGAAATGTCTACAGGACATGAGATGTCTAAAACGCAGTTGGTGTCATGAGATTGGAAGTCAAGAGAGATTATATTGTTTTGGCAATCATTTCTATAGGAATGATAACTGAATCCTCCAAACATGATGAAATCACAAAGCTAGATAGCATAGAGAAAGAAGAGAAGAAAGCCCCTTTGGGTGATATCCACTGTTCTAGGTGTGATCTAGATGAAGATCTAACAAAGGAGATTGAAAAGGAATGGTCCCAGACAAGAGAACAATCAGTAATGTCACAAAAACCTAGAAAGAACAGTACGCAAAAGACAGAGATCATCAGTGTTAAAAGCGGCAAACTTTGAGAAGGATGAGGAATAAGAAAAGACCATTAGATTTAGCAATTATGAGATCATTGTCAACTTTGGAGAAAGGAGTTTCAGTTGAAAGATGAGGTTGGAAGTCAAACTGTAGCAGTTTTAGACATAGTAATAGTAATAATAATAATATAGCTAGCATTTATATACTGCCTACTATGTGCTGGACATTATGCTAAGTGCTTTACAAATATTAGCTCATGTGTTCCTCACCACAACCCTGAAAGGTAGGTACTATTATTACCCCCCATTTTATAGTTGAGGCAACTGAGGTAAACAGAGACTAAGTGGCTTGCTCAGAGTTATATAACCATTAAGTGTCTGAAACCAAAGGAAAAGAAGTGGAAATAGTAGAGATGGATTTCTCAAGGAACTTAGTCATGAAGGGGAGGAGAGGTGAGGACAAAAGGTATAAGGAATAGTTGAACCAAAATTGTATGAATTGGTTTGGAACTGTCTCCAGGTTTTTCCTGGAGGAGGTATTTCATTGCAAGGACTTCCAGGACGAATTGGTTGGCTCAGACTCTGGGAGGATAGGTATTTGCTACCCCTTTAATGTGGCCTATAAAAGAAAGCTGGGGAGGTCTTTTAAAACTAGAACTGGGGTGTCTTTTTATCTTTTGCTCCCATCTTTCTTCTGAAGAGATCCCAAGGATAAAGATGAGAATTCCCCATTCTAAAGGACCCACATGTACAAAAATAGTTATAGCAGCTCTTTTTGTGGTGGCAAAGAATTAGAAATTGAGGGAATACCCATCAATTGGGGAATGGCTGAACAAGTTGTGGTATATGAATGTAATGGAATACTATTGTGCTATAAGAAATGATGAGCAGGTAGACTTCAAAAAAAAACCTGGAAAGACTTACAAGGATTGATGTAGAGTGAAATGAGCAGAACCAGGAGAACATTGTACACAGTAACAGCCACATTATGGGATGACTGACTTTGATAGACTTGGCTCTTCTCGGCAATGCAAGAATCTAAGACAACTCCAAAAGATTCATGATGGAAATTGCTATCCACTTCCAGAGAAAGAACGATGGAGTCTGAATGCAGATGGAAGCATACTATTTGCTCTCCTTTTTCTTTGTTTTGTTTTATTGCTTCATTCTCGTGGCTTCTCTCATTAATTCTAATTGATCTTTACATCATGACTAATGGGAAAATATGCTCAATATGAATGTGTAAGTAGAGCCTATATCAGACTGCATACCAGCATCTTGGGGGGGGGGGAGTGGGAGGGGGAGAAAATTTAAAACTCAAAATCTTATGTAAGTGAATGTTGAAAACTAAAAATAAATGAATTATCAAAAAAAAAAAAAAAAAGACAGAATCCCCTACATCTACCCAGCCATTAATGGCAGCTTTGGAGAAACACATGGCAGACAAAGTTATGTGTTCATCCATTGTTCTAAGAAGGAACAAAACATTCTGGAACTTATATCTCCTAGTTAGAAAACGAAGGATTTCCTAGGCCTCATGGTCCAGAAATCTAATCATCAAGAAAGAGAAGATTTCTTGGGCAATAACAGTCCTGACAGTTGCCTAGTAAATAACCCCAAGATCAAGTGGAAGGAATTTAATGAGCAGCATGACTCTTGTTGGAGAGAGAATTGTCTTTGCTATATCTTTATAGTAAATGTCCCTTTGCAAAGGCTAATTGATGTAAATTGGCTAGATGAAACTGAAGCACTAATCGTTGGTGCTAAAAATTAGATAAAACTCACCAGACTGGGGATTTAAGATAATAAATACTATTAGAAGAAAGACACCCCATTCTCTCTAGGCTAACTTCTAGAACTTTGAGGAGAAGACATAGATGGCCCTATCCTAGCAAAGTGATTTCAGAATATAGGCTACATATCATTTTATTTTTGTCTTTGTATTGCCACTGGCTACACAGTATCTTATACAAAGTAGGCATTTAAGAAATACCTATTAAATTGAATTAATTAGCAATGGAAGCAGTCAACCTTAAGAAAAAATCCTAAACAAAAGGGCAGTACACATAATTCACCAGTTTTCTTAGCAACTTCCCCTATAATTTCTACTTTATATAGAAGTTGACACCAGGTATAATATTAAAGCTGCTTAGCAATCTTCTCTAATTGCCATCAGCTACCAGTCATATTTTTGTCCTACCTATTCACTTAATATTTCATTCCAGATTCTCCTGCTAGAACATATCTTACTTTCAGAACCTACCTTTCTCTACTTGTTACCTATATTCCTAGGTACCTACAACTACAGCTAAGGGAATTTTTTTTCCCAAGGCAATTGGGGTTAAGTGACTTGCTCAGGGTCACACAGCTAGTAAGTGTTAAGTGTCTGGTTGGAGACCGGATTTAAACTCAGATCCTCCTGACTCCAAGGTCGGTGCTCTATCCACTGTACCACCTAGCTGCCCTTAAGGGGAGGATTAATGAAACAAGAAATAGAGGAGGTCATAAGAGATAAAATAGACAATATCAATTACATAAAAATAAAAAATTTTTGTAAGAACAGTTAAAGCAGTTAGGACAAGAAAAAAACTGTCAAATAGGAAAAAATCTTTGCAATAAATATCTCTTGTAAATCGCTTTACATATATCATGTCATTTGATTCTCAAAAACAACCTTATGAGGTACATGCTAATATTATTCCCATTTTACAGATGAGAAAACTGAGGCTGAGGCAGGGTAAGTGACTTACCCGGGAACACACAGCTAGTAAACCTCTAAGGTGAGATTGAACCCGACTTGGAGTCTTCCCACCTCCAAGTCTAGTAGTTGGAGTCTCTCTTTTTTTATACTTTCCTCAACTAGGAAGGATTACTTAGGAGACCCCCTAACTGAGAATAAGACAGGAGACTTTCCTTTGATTTCTCCACCCTCATTATGTTTGTGGGGAGCAGGGCACTGAGATGGTGATCCCTCTTCTAAACTTCTGTTGATTAATTCCAATTATATATGTATATATATATATATATATGTGTGTATACACACACACACACACACACACACAAATCTTGTTTGTACATAGTTGTTTTCATGATGTCTCTGCCATTACACTGTGGTCTCTTTGAGAGCAGGGACTGTTTTGGGTTTGGGTTGTTGTTTTTTTTTTTTGCCTTTTTGTATGCCTACATCTTAGCATAGAGCATGGTACAAAGTAGGAATTTGGTGACTGAGTCATTGATTAGACTTTCTCCTTCTTGCTCAGTGGAAATAGAGAGGGATAGTCAGGGTACTGGGTTAGCAGAGTAGTGGTTTTCTCCATACCTTTACCTTTCTCAATTTTTCGGGTAAAGTTTAATCAAATATGTCCCCTTTACCCTCAGTCTAAAGGTAACCATCTCTAATGGAGGAGATGGAGAGAAAAGGAAGCTCTTTCTACTCACTGCTATCTTATCTATATACTCTTGTATGCCTCAGAGAATAATAGGGCATTTTAACTACTCTACCCCAATAGTGTGCCACTGTAAATGAAGTATTTTTTATTTTCTTCATATGGTATCTTTTGCCATTTCAACAAACCATTAAGAAATAATACTGTATGTAGGTTTTTTTCTTCCCCTTCCACTCGAACAAAAAATGACTTTCTAACTAAGCCACTTGCCAAGAGTTGGGCTGAATCAATATGTCCTTTCCGTGCTTCAGTCAAGGTTACTCAACTTGCTCTACCAAATCTAAGACTATCAAACAAAATTCAATACAGAAACCACCACACAGCAAAGATAATATGAGCATTTATGCACTGAACAGTTCTGTGAATCAGTTTTGCCAGCTGTATATAACCTTTTTACATCTCATTGCCAAATTAATGTACTTTGGCCCAGCTAGTCTTTTCTATAAAAAACACAAAACATATAGTAGTCATCAGGAGTATTCACTATCCAAATTGAATACTTTGATACTTTTAAAAGTACCACCTCAAGCTAAGAAGAAAGAAAAAAGCCTTAAATGAATAACATTGATTAAAATTCACAATGCTCTTCCTAATATCTAAGAAAAAAACCCACTTTCTAAAGAAACTTCTTGAAATGACTCCTAAACTTGAAACTGATATCTACCAAATTTACACAAGGTGGCTAATCTGGGTAAGTCATAGGACATAATTACCTAGTTAGATGCAATACTAATTATTAATAGGACCAATTTTAGAGGTCATTTCTGAAGGTTATGGCCTAAGCCACAAAAAATAGTCAAATGATAAACCCAGGTAACTAGTAAACCATTCCTCATCAAATTTATACAAGAAATTCTAGCTTCAAAATCATACATTTATTTTCTGTTCAATAGCTATTTCCTCAATGGCTATTTCCCATGACTTTTACCATAATGTTACATGTAGGAAACCTAATACTTTTAATCTTTTTAGTTAACAGGAAATTTGTCTTCTCAAAAGTTGTACTTTTAAAAAATATTTATAAAATGCTTATGAGTTAAGGAAACAAACTATGCAAAGGGAGGAAGGAATAAGTCAGAAATTATAGGTTTAAAAAAGCTCTGGTGTTTAAAGGACAGAGAGGAGCAGCAGCATGGCACAGTTAACAGACAGCCAGCTTTGCAGTCACGAAGGCTTGGGTTCAAATTCTATCTGTGATAGTCTGGCTGTGTGTGTCTGCACAATTCACTCAACCTCTCAATGACCCAACTCAACTGCCTCAATAAAAATTGTAAAGCAGGTGCTGATCTGCATCTATAGAGGAAGTTTCTTCACCAGGAGTCTAGTCCAAAATAAATAAATACATAAAACCCAGTCAAACTCTGATTAGGTACATTGACCAAGCCTGGTCCCAGATAATGCTTGATAAAACACAAGTCCCTCCTTAGTGTATAGGTGGGATTTATGGAAACAGAACATTGCCTGTGCTATCATACAAGGATATTTGGGGAAGGAAAGAAAGAAAGAAGGAAGGAAGGAAGAAAGGAAGGAAGGAAGGAGGAAAAGAGGGAGGGAGGGAGAAAGGAAATAAGCACTTATAAAGTACCCACTATGAGTTAGACACTGTGCTAATCTCTACTCATTGATTAAAAGGGTAAGTTGCTTACCCCAATTAGCGACTGAGTTTTTCCCATCAATGAAATTGGGGATCAGCACATAGCCCACGCTCCTTTGAATGATTTCAAGTGTCTTGAGAAATCTAGAAAAGGATACTACACAAATAATTTTTTCCTTGGCTTGTATTTTAAATAAAGGTGGGCTCCCAGTATACATAATAGATAAGTACCTGAAAAAGTATGTAAATCTGCTTTTGTAAATTAAATAATATATTAAAAATTCTAGGGGCGTTGTTTATTTTTAAAAAATCATCATTGGAAATAGATCTAATAAAATATGATTAGGAAAAAAGGAAAAGAACCTATATGTTCTAAAATGTTTATAGCAGCTTTGTGGCAGCAAAGAACTGGAAATTGCAGGGATGCCATCAATTGGGGAATGGCTAAATGAGTTGTGGTATATGATTGTGATGAAATACTACTGTGCTATAAGAAATGATGAGCTCAATGATTTTAGAAAAACATGGAAAGACTTGTATGAAAAATGAAGAGTAAAATAAGTAGAACCAAGAGAACATTGTATACAGTAACAGCAATATTGTTTTAAGAATAACTTTGAATCAATAAGTCATTTTGTCTATTATAAATACCCAAATTACTACAAAAGACACATGAAGAATGATGTTATCTGCATTCAGAGAAAGAATTGATAAATAGAAATATATATAGAATAACTTTACATGTATACCTATTGTGTCTAATAGTAGCCATCTCTAGGTCAGGGTAGGGGGAGAAAAAAAGAAATTTACATGATAACTTTATTATATATTTAAAATGAATAGCAAGTCGTACATAAATTTTCAGTTTCATGTGCAAAAAATAAGGCTCTACTTTTTGCAGATGAAAAATAAAAAATCATATTTTGAATCTTTTTTTATTTAATTGCATTATAGTGTATCAAAGCATTCATGCACAGTGACTCCCTTTGTAAAATGAAGAATCACTCCTTAATTAATCTTTTGTGTAAATACAGGTTTTTCATAAACCACATCGGTTTAAATATGAAGTAAACATACAGTGAATCTCTCATTTTTAATTTGTGACCATCTGGAGAAAAGGTGGGAAGGAATTTATCTTTGTTTAGCAACTTCTTTCTTCTTCATATAACAAGTGCAAATTGAATTTATAAACAAAATCCCAAGTGAATAATGAAAAGCACTTTCTTTTAAAGAGTTTTAGAAATACCCATTTACATGCAATTTACAAACTGATTGCAAATCATTCTTATCTGTTCATTAAAGTAAGTTGTCTAAATGACCTCTTGACAGCTATACTTTGTTATCCCTGTTTTAGTTTTTAAAGCTACAATTCTTAGGGTCAGCTAGGTGGTGCAGTGGATAGAGCACTGGCTCTGAAGTCAGGAAGACCTGAGTTCGAATCCAGCCTCAGACACATAACACTTACTAGCTGTGTGACCCTGGGCAAGTCACTTAACCCCCATTGCCTAAAAAAACAAAACTACAATTCTTTTTATTCAAACTGCATTTTTATTAGCTTTAAATGGAAAAGTAAATATGTCCATAGGCACTAATGATGACTTATCAATAACACTATAATTTATTCTAATTCTTATGATTTTAAATTCAGATATATGTATGTCATATAATATGCATGCATATATCTATGTATGCATATGTAGGCATATGTGTGAATATAAGAGACACTTGAGGCCAGGAAGACATGTGTTCAAGTTCTACCCCTGATGCATACTACATTGACTATGTGATCCCAGACACAACTTCTCAGAACTCTAAAAACTCCCCCAAACTATCAGTTACAGAGAAGTTAATGACCTTCCTTGGTAGAGGGAATTTTCTCGCCTGAAGTTCCCTATACCAATGAAATCACAAGTGAAGTCTCTATCCTTACACTATAGTTGTATAAGTAACAAGTATAGACTTGAGTCAAGGATACCTGGGTTCAAATTCCACCTCAAATGGTGGCCACTAGCTTTGTGATCATAGGTAATTCCCTTGACCACTAATGTCAGTGGAAATTATCTAAGAGTGTAAGTTACAGATGTGTTCAGATCTACCCTAAGGGGAGAGAAATCCCAAATCAATGCAAACACACAGATCTTTGATTTACCAATGTCATAAGTAAATATATATATACATGTAGTTATTGTCAGTGGGTAGTGGTACTAGTTCCATAATACTTTAAGTGCATTACTACTAGGATATTCTTTAATTTCAAGCTATCCATTAAACTAGAGATGCCAAATACCTTGGCCTCATCTCTGAGTGCTACCTAACAAAATTAAAATATAATTGGGAAATATTTAATAAAATAAATTAAAATAGAACATAGATAATATTAATATGTGATTTTCTAAGTCAATATGCAGCCTGCAGGGATCGTTACGTACAGTTTATTGACAACTGTGACAAATTAATAAAAATTAACGATGCAGGGCATCTTTAATTTTTGTTGTTGATGGTGTTTCATCCACTGCATGGGTGTCATAGAAAATGCCCATAATGCAGGGACTCTTTACCTTTTTTTGTATCATGGATCCCTTTAGTAGGTTAGTGTGTGAGAAATAAGAGTTAAATTTCCACATAAGTAGATAAGAAATCAGCACAGACAGGCTAACTTCTCTGTCCAGGGGGGAGTGACAACACAATTCTAGGCACAAAATGTATGTTAAGGGTTGGGGATCACATGTATATAAAATATATGAACAGGGCTTATAAGGAAGATTATAACCCAGAAGGATTAGGACCAATCCTGATCTAGAAGGGAGGAGTTAGGCAATTACTAACTATAAAGCTTGCTCTTGCTTCTGTACTCGGTGCACTCTCCCCTTCAAAGGAGGTGTGCCTGATTCTTTTGAAAATCAGAAGGACTCACTTCAACCTCTTTAATAAAAAATCTTTGAGGCACCAGTCTTCGGAACTGAGTCTGGGGTCTTCTTTATAACCAGTGAAACCTAAGGGCCCCTTGGCAGAGTGATAGTTTTAAATCCATAAGTTAAAATACATAGAATCACAAAGGGAACCAATTATATTGAAATAGAGATATCAAAAAATGTTTTAAAAACAAGTTCATGGACTCCAAGTTAAGAACAACAGCATATGACAGAAAGGTATGTCTTTTGAGCTCTTTGGGGGATCTAAACTACCTCAAGTTGCAAAACTGGTTGTGAATATGAGTTTCCCTCATCAACACAAGATACTTAATGAACACTTCTGATCTGTGTGATACGTTGATGGATACTGCCCATACTTTAACGGTAGCCCTGAGATGGGTTCCTCAATACTTTCTCCATCTCCTCTTATACCTCCAACAAAGAACAAAGCCCTTGACCAGTAAGTGAAACTAAAGAGCATTTGAAGTATAGTTGAATAGTTGAACTACCTGAAAGACAACATTGTGAATCCTTCTATAAAGTGAAAAATCCTACCCTTACTTATCCTGTATTTTTTTAAAAATGAGAGGCAACAGAGTATAGTGAATAGAGAGCCAGCCACAGAGGTAGGAAGACAATTCCTGGATTCAAATCCCACTTCTGATACCCATGGCTGTGTGACTCTGGGCAAATTACTTAACCTCTCAAAGCCTCTAGATAATTCTCCTGGATATGCTCTTTTCTCTGGGTTTTCATGACACTCTTGGTTCTCCTTGCCTGACCCCCTCTTTTTCAGGATCCTTTGCTGCCTGATCATCCATATCATCACCCCGATTGTGAGTTTTCCCCAAGGTTCTATCCAAGGTACTCTTATCTTCTCCCTTTTTATTGTCTCTCCCAGGAACTTCATGGGTTCCCAAGGGTTTAACTGTCATCTCATGGGATGGCTCCCAGATATCTAGACTTATCCCTTTGTCTCTCCCCTGAGATCTTTCAATCATGCATCATTGATTGCCTATTGGACATTACAAATAGAATGTCCTAGAGACATCTTAAGCTCAACAACTCTAAAACTGAACTTTTCTTTCCTCCTATTCCCACTTCCCACCCCTTCCAAACTTTCCTATTTTTAGCAAAGGCACCACTGTCCTTCCAGTGTCTCAGGTCCACAACCTCAGCATTTTCCTGGACTCTTCATTCTTCCTTTTCCTGGCATATCCATTCTGCTACCAAATCTTGCCAATTCTACTTTAACAACATCTCCAGCACCTGGTTTCTTCTCTCCATTCACAAAGTTGCCCTCTTAATTCAGGCCCTCATAATTTCTCACTTGAATTATTTCAACAGCCTCCTAATTTGTCTCCATGCCTCAGGAGTCCTTTGCTTCAGTCTACCCTACACAATGCTGCCACACTCATTTTCCTCAAGTGCAGATCTCACTCTATTCTGCCAATGCCAATGGTTTCCTGTTATCTTTAGAATAAAATATAAACACCTCTGTTGAGTTTTTAAAGCCCTACACTATCTGACCCCAACCTATCTTTCTAGCCCCACTGGACATTACTCCCCTTTCCTGTACTTTGTAATCCCACCCATATTGGCTTTCTCTCTGTTCCTTACACATGACACCTCATCTCCTGTCGCTGTCACTTTGTACAGGCTGTCTCCCAAGTCTGGAATGTAGTCTCTCCTTACCTCTGCCTCACAGTATCTCCTTTCTTTAACTCCATGAATGTATATGTAGAGCCTATATCAGATTGCATGCTGTCTTGGGGAGGGGAGTGAGGGGGAAAAATTTAAAACTCAAAAGCTTATGGAAATGAATGTTGAAAACTAAAAAAAAATTAATAAAAAATTTACCTTTTATGTGACAACAAAGATATAACTCCATGTATCTTCTGCACAAAGCCTTAATCCCCTAATTGCTAGTGCCCTCTCTCCTAAATTGTGTTGAATTTAATTTGTTGGGTTTAATGACTTCATATATATTTGTATTTAGTAACTTTATATTTACATTGTATATATCATATATATGTATACTATCTCCCCCTTTAGAACCGAAGCTTACTGAGAGTAGGGATTGTCTCATTCTTTGTACTTGTATCCCCAGTGCCAGGCACATAGTAGCCATTTAATACTTGTTGATTGCATTACAGTGTCGATCTGAATTGATAGAGTGAGTCTCCTTACCCCAGAGTTCCCTCTACCAATGACATCACAGGTCTGGACCCAAAACAAAACAAATATGTATAAATACATTAAAATAACAATTAACATGGTCATTCACATGATGATTAGCAACCTTATATAGGGTTTTAAGGTTTACAAAGTGTTGTCTTCCCAGCAGCCCTGAGAGGTCAGTAGTGCAAAGATCATGTCTATTTTGCAGATAAAACTAAGCCTCAGGCAGATTACAGGACTAGCTCACATAGCTATTAAGTTTCAGAAACAGCACCAAATTATAGATAGCCTAGGATCTAAATCAAGGCATATGACTTTTTAAACGTGTATTCTGCTACTGATTGGCACATCAAGGGAGGAGATAATTCTTAACAGTAACAGTTTGATGGGTGTTGCATTATTAATAATATCCATAAGTTATACAAATGAGAAAATTCAGACTCAGGGAATTTCAGTGATCTCCTTCCTCCTAGAATCTCACTGTCCTTTCTTTTAAACTTATTTTGGCACTAATTCTCATTTGTTTTATAATAAATTCCTGCATATGTCTTATTCCCCCTACTATACTGTAAGCTCTTTGAGGGATATGACCATGTCATTTTAAAATTTCAAGTGCCTATCTTAGTACCTTGCATGTAAGATAGGGGCTGGACCTGTCATTTTATTGGAATAGGGAACTCCCAAATGAGAAAAATCCATTTAATCAGTGCATGTCAGTACCTTTCCTTCAAGCCACAGTCTCAGAGAATTGACTAGAGCATTGAGAGGTTGAGTCCAGCGTGAGAACTTGAATTCAGGTATTTCTGGCTCCAAGGTCAGTTCCTTAACTGTGTGTAAAGCATTCTACCTTACACAAAATGGACATTTAATAAAAGTTTGTTGAAATGAATTAAGTAAATTAAATGAGCATTAGTGTAAGCTCCTTGAGGACAGGGACAATTTCAGTTCATTCATTCAGTAAACTATTTTTTGCTAGATAGTGAGGTTAAGTACTGGAGATAGAAAAAGAGGCAAAAGGGAATCCCTGTCCTCAAGTTCTTCCCTTTATATCACCAGTATCTGACACAGTAACTTGCATGCAGTAGGAACTTAAATAAATATCTGTTGTATTGTTGAAGTGACTTTCTCAAGGTCAACCAGTTGGCACCAGGAAAGCCAGGATAAAAACTCAGGTCTCCGGTGCTCCTTCCATTATACCAAATCATTTGAGACCAATAAATTCAATATAAACCCAAAATTTTAAAAAGATATCCAATCTCAAGTTTGGAATTTCAAACTGCAAACTGATCTGCTGACCACTTAGCTTCATTTTTAGCTCATCACATCATCAGGCTAAAAGGGATTACCCCAAACCATCCAGCCCCTTTTGTTGCGGTTCATTAGGATGGCACCTAAATCACTCCAAGTAAAGGTCTATCTTATTCATAAAATCCAGAGAAGAAAATCCTCCAACTTCAGCTAAAAGGGTGCCTTAGATTTCCCTAAGGTACAACAACAAAAAGTTCTCCCTCACATTTGAAAATGAGGTCACCAATAGGTCATTACAATCCCTCACTAGAGCTGGGAAAACAACTCAAAAGTATGTGCATTTCTGGTGTACCAGGAGCGTCATTTGTATGAAAAACAGCCCATAATTATGTCTCACCTAAATCCCTTAAACTAACATTAAGCACATTACAGAAAGCAGCTACTTAAAATTGCAAACATACCAGCTGTAGACACATTTAACAACTATAATTAAGTGTCCCTTTAGCATTTCTTCCCAAAGATAAATAACCCCAATTCTTTTCATGTCTGCTAAAAAGAAGAGCTCAACTTAATCAAAATAGCTCTTCACTAGGCAATCTCACAGCTCTGTACTTCTCATTTGACTTTTGAAGCCCAAAGACAGACATTGTACTCTAGCAATAGTGCTCTTACTTCCAATTTCTCCCCTCTCCAATCCATACAACTGCCAAATAGGTATTCCTGAAGCCCAGACCCGACTATGTCACTCCTACTCAAAATTTTTCAATGTCTCTTTATTGCTTCTTGGATAAGATACAAAATCTTCAGTGTGGCATTTAACATCTTCAGTGATCTGCCTCCCATCAAATTTCCAATCTTATTTCACATTACTCTTTGGCTAAATAAAGCTTGATTGCATACATTGAGAAAGGTAAGTCTAATCAAGTGTTTCTGTCACACTAATTATCATATGTAAAAGTAAACTGGCTATATGCCTGCACCTTGTGTTACATACTTTTCCATAAATGCTGTCTATTGCAATCAGATTGACCTGTCACCTGTCCCCCTGCATAGGCTATTCCATTTTCTCCCTCTGTGCCTTTCTTTATAGGTCCTCCTGCAGGAGATCCTTGAAAGTAATAATACTCACATCTTGATAGTTAAAAAAAACAACAACACATAAGCATACATTCAATACGTCTAATTCATTTTACACCAGCTATACACAAGGCACTCTGCCGCACTCTAGGAAACAGGAAAATGAGAATAGGTCATTATGTGCATAGCCCAGTCCAGCTGGAATGTAGGCTAAGAGGAGTAGTATGAAATACTGGTTCAAAGATAAGCTAGAGCCATATTGTAGCAAGTCTCAAGTGCCCAAATTAGGAGTTCATAATTTACCCAGCAAGCAAGAGCTAAGGAAGGTTTTGAGCAGAGTAACATCATTATGGCAGTCCATGATTTGGGCCACAATTTAAAGACTACATTGTAAAATGGAGAGACCACAGACAGGAAGACCAGTTACTAGTCATTGTTGTTCAGTCCTTTCAGTCATGACTGATTCTTTGTGACCCCATTTAGGGTTTTTTTGGCAAAGATACTGGAGTAGTTTGTCATTTCCTTCTGCAGCTCATTGTGTAGATGAGGAAAGTGAAGCAAACAGGGTAAAGTGACTTGCCCTGGGTCACACAGCTGGAAGTGTCTGAGGCCAAATTTGAACTCAGGTCTTTCTGACACCAGGCCCAGCGCTCTACCAGCTGAGAGACCTGGCTGCTCTAGAAGACAATGTTCTAGATGAGAAGGCGGCAGCTAGGTTTTGCAGCTGATAAGAGTGCAGGTCCTGGAATCAGGAGACTTACGTTCCTGAGCCTCAGAAATTTACTAGCTGGGCAAATCACTTAACCCTGTTTGCCTCCATTTCCTCATTTGTAAAATGAGCTGCAGAAGGAAACGGCAAACCACTCCAGTATCTTCACCAAGAAAACCCCAAATGGGGTTGGTCATGAAGTGTCAGACACAACTAAAATGACTGAACGACAACAGCAAGATGAGAAGACCTGAGGCCCTGAAAAAGAGTGGTCCCTGTGGGAGGGATGAGCAGAAGACAGACATGATAAAGATTATGAAGGTAGAATTGACACAACTTGCAACTGAATGGATGTGTGGAATGAAGGAGAGAGCTGTGAAGCTTCTGCACTCCACGAAGAAATCCCAGTAAATGAAGATTTAGGGAGCCTCTAGCCCAGATTTCAGACACTGATAGTAAAAATAAAAGTGTTAGTTAAAACCCCATGTTTTCTACTAATATGCCAGCATATACCATAGAGGACAGAGGATAATGACAGAGAAAAGAGGAAATGAGATTCACTTGGACAGAATTTGTAATGCACAGTCATCTGCACCTTGATTTCAATGTGCTATGATCTTTTCTAAATCTTCTAATGGCAATGGGTTGGCACAGTAGGTAGAAATGCTGGACATGGAGTCAGGAAGACCTGAGTTCAAGTCTTCCTTCATCATTAACTCGCTGGTGACCTCAGACAAAGTCGCTTAGAATTTCTGTTTTGTTGGTGTTGTTGAGTTGTTTTAGTTGTGTCCGACTCTTTTGGAGTTTTCTTGGCAAAGATAAAGGAGTGGTTTGCCGTTTCCTCCTCCAACTCATTTTACAGATGAGGAACTGAGGCACACAAGGTTAAGTGACTTGCCCAGGGTTACACAGCCAATAAGTGTCTGAGGCCAGATTTGAATTCAGGTCCTCCTGAACCTAGGGCCAAGGCTCTATCAACTGCACCACCTAGCTACCTCATCTTTCAAATGAAGAAGTTGGACTCAATGGCCATGTTAAGTCTCTTCTAGATCTAAAGTGTTCATTCTGCAATGTTTAATGGTAAGTTCAGGCATATTTCTGGGACTAGGTGTAAATGGACTAGTTCATTTCTGAGATTTTTCTTCTACCACCAAAAAGAGAGTTTTTCATTCATTGCCCCTTTTGGATAATAACAGCTCTGGGGCGGTGGGTACGGGGAGGTGGAGGCTTCTAGGTCCTTGGGCGCAGCCTTTTTTCTGAGTCCAAGTTTTACAGAACAAATCTTTTTATTAAGGAGATTTGTTCTGTGAAGTTTGGATTCAGTCAAGGGGCTGCACTTGAGGACCTAGAGGGCCACACGTGGCCTTGAGGCTGCAGGTTCTCCACCCCTGAGCTAGATCATTAGTGTTTTGCTTGTAGCAGATGCTTGATAAAATGTTGGCTGAACTGAACTGGTTTAGTTTAGCCAATCCCTTCAGTGGCATGAGATGTTAAGTCAATAGGGCCAGTAAACTAGAACAAATAACATACCTGAACTATGACCCAGAAGAGTATTTCTGAGAGTAAAATGAATGATTGTGGTTTCTACATTTGTTTTGAGATTAAGCCTATGCCCAACTCAGTTGCTCCAAAATGAGCCAGAAAAAAAAAAGTTATAGTAATAGTTAATTTAAATAGTACCTACTAAGTGGCATATAACTTCAAACAGGCAGCATTAAAGTGAGCTTTCAGAGTAAATATCCCTACCAAATCCCAGCCCCTCCAAATCAACCAAGAAGCAATAGGGTTATGCATCTCAAGGTGACATTTGGAAAATGAAGGGGTTAAAGTCAACAATTACTAAATGACCTTCTAGCTAGGAGAGAGCAGATAGAGTATTAAAGGTGGTGTCAGTAAGACTTATGTTCAAATTCTACCTTAGATACTTACTAGTTGCGTCACCCTGGGCAAGTCATTTAACCACTCTCAGCCTCAGTTTCCAAAGTTTCCAAAGCCTAGAGATGATGATGATGATAGCCCTAAAGTTCTAATTTCTAAGAGCCTTTACAAGAATAACCTCCAGAAATAATACATAAAACTACTGAAGAAAAAAATACAAAATATCTGATCTCAATGGGGAAAAATACCCTAGAATGTTCCCTTTAAAAACACATACACACACACACACATGCACATCAAATACCTTTCTCTAAAACCTAGCTCAAATTCAAATGGAACCAAATATACTCTTATAAACATATTAATGTTACTGTGTTTAAATATAATAAGACGAAAGGTTTAATCTGAATGAGGAATAGATGGCTTAGTGTGAATTTCCAATTCTTGAAGTTTTCAAATAAACTTGAGTTTAAAGAAACTAGGTCAAACTGACCCTCCTTTGTTCACACACAGTAAGAAGCCTGATGTAATCACTGCAACAATGATCAAAGAGGGAGCAGGAATATAAGTGTTCTTCAGTAAAGGGTGATCAAGTGCTTAGAATGGTGTGCTACCAAGAACTGCCCCCAAAAGAGCCCTTAGAAGGGTGTGTGTGTGTGTGTGTGTGTGTGTGTGTGTGTGTGTGTGTGTGTG
>NW_020954610.1:39643372-39831549 GCF_900497805.2 Vombatus ursinus
GTGTGTGTGTGTGTGTGTGTGTGTGTGTGTGTGTGTGTGTGTGTGTGGACAGCAACCTGACAACTGTGAATTAACTGAGGGATGAATACAAAGTTCTGGAAAATAGAAGCAAGTGTTGTAAGAGAAGCCTAAAAGAACACACTCACATATAAAGTCTAGTAAAAATAGGATAAAATAAGCAACGTATTTTCTCCCCCAAATCATCAGAGAGTCTTTCATTAAAAATACTACATGTAGCAAATTTATGCTAAATTTCTTTGGGGTACATGACTAAAATTACTTACTGTATTTTATAATAATAATGATAATGATAGATGTCATTGATAGAGTGCTTCCAAGTTTGCTAACACTTTAGAACTATCATCTCATTTTATTTTCTTAACAACCCTGAGAGATAGGTGCTGTTATTATCCAGTTTTGCAGATAAGGAAACTGAGATGGACAGAGGTTAAGTGACTTGCCCAGGGTCATACAGCTAATAAGTATCTGAGGCTAGATTTGAACTCAAGATCTTCTTGACTCTAGGTCCAGTGCTCTATCCACTTTGCCACCCAGCTGTCTTCTAACACTAGAAAGAACATTTCTAATGAATTACACATACATTATAGTGACCTGTGGATCTATGTCTGGCCTACTAAATCATAGGGATTTGAGATCAGGCACCACATTTTATTCATCTCTCTATTGACGCTGTACCTGGCCCAGTGCCTTTCATGTTGAATGCAATGGATTAAGTGTTTGCTACATTAATCAATATGTACAATATGCTTCTGTCCTTTAAAATGGTGTACTGACTGTCTTTGGTATACTTTGATTTTATTTGGATCCATGATTCCATCAATCTGATTGCTTCCTACACTGGCACAGATTATAACCCCTACACAACTTCTTATATTGTATAATTTTGTCTATATCTTTCTATGAATCAGGGGGCAGCTAGGTGGTACAGTGGATAGAGCCCGGGTTCTGGAATCAGAAAGATTCATCTTCCTAAGTTTAAAGTGTCCTCAGACATTTACTAGTTGTGTGGTAATGGGCAAGAGACTTGAACCCAGTTTGCCTCAGCTCCTCGTCTATAAAATGAGCTAGAGAAGGAAATGGCAAACCATTCCCGTATCTTTGCCAAGAAAACCCCAAATGGGGACATGAAGAGTCGGACACAACTGAAACAACTGAACAACATCTGTAAATCATCCCTCCCATTGGGAAAGCCATCCATGGGTTCTTTTAACATTTCCAAGCATTTAACAGTACCAGTTGCTGGAACAGGGAGCTTGCTCCAAGACACTAACATTCAGGAATACACTTTCTCCCCAGGTGGGCCTCTGGTCTAACACCTGGCACCAGTGCCAACTCAGTGGTTCCCTGGGATCCAGAAAAATTGAATTTGACTCAGGCACTAGAATTCCAAGTTATAGTTCTTCCAGTGGCTGTCCAAATATTCTTCCCTACTCTCACTAAATGACTATACTTTTTTCTGTGTAAATTATGCCTGCCACATAACTTTATTCCCATTACCTTTGGGGCAGCCCATAATTTTAACTCACCTGAAATCATGGCATTCCGAAATTTGCAGCCACATTCTGTCACCACAGGAACATTATTGTTCAAAAGATGACTTTTGCATCCATGAACTGTTTAGGATTACTGAAGGACCTGTATTAGTTCCCAAATATTTTGATCTCCTCCTCCTATCTGATTCTGGGTCCAAATCATTGAACAGCAACAATACCTGCTCAGGTTGTACATGTTGATGGACTAACTCCAATTGCATGTTATCATCTGAGCAATATGCATTTTTCATCCATTTTGTTTTTCCAGGTTAAGTAGTTAAATTAAGCTCTTTCAAATGACAATGGATTTCATGGGGGGAGAGGGATTTGTAGTATTATAGGGCTTGAGGCAGTTAATGAGTATTAACTTCAACATGTGTTAATTAAAAGAATAAGATGAAGGCCTCTAAGGCACTAAGTAGAATCTCTGAAGAGGATTTATAGAAGATCCTATAGACAAGAACTATATGGAATGAAGAGATAAAGAGAAAGCACCCACACAATACAGACTCATCTACTATCAAAGTACCTATAAATTATGTACTACATACAACTGGGAAGAAGAGTACCTAAAAAGCAGAATGGATTCACTGGCAGAATTAATACTAAAAATATATGGTGCTAGCTATGCAAGAAGACCTAAGTAAATCCTCAGTGCTGGAAAGTGCCATAGCCTGTTTTGTTATTTAAACAAAAAGCAAAAAAAAAAAAAATGAAATGTTTGACATGACTCATATTTCCATGAACAAGCAAGACTACAATATTTTGCCTTTGTTACCACTGCTTATTTTTGAGAGAGAGAAAGGAAATTTAACTTCTTTTTAAATGTTAATTTTATATCAGAACTGACTTCTTTTTAACAGTACATTTAAACCCCATTTACAGTTTGTAAAATTACTACATACCAAAAAAAAATTTTTTTAAATTACTACATACCAAAAGTATCATCGGTCTTTTCCATGTTGTTAGTCCTATGATTCCAGAGAGGATCACCTGCAAAGGTAAACATGGATATGAGTCTACCTTTCAACAAAACAGTCCTTATAATCTCTGACGTATATTAAAAGAGATTGCAAAACTGTGGAAAATTCTTTAATAAAAAAAGCGTTACCACTGCTGCTCTTCACAAACACTACTCTAACCCCGGGAACACACCACCTTGGCTCTGTAATGTATGCTATTTCACAAAATACTCCCCCCACTCACAATGGCCTGGTTTATTGGGTGTCTTTCCTTTTCAACCAAGTAGGACTACACAGATAGAAATGGTTTCATTCTTCTCAAAGTTCTTTATTATAGGGGTCACCAGCAAAGATATTATAGTTTCATAGATTTAAACCTGAATGGGCTCTTAGGGGCCTTCTATTCCAACCCACTCATTTTACAGATAAGGAAACTGAGGCTGAGAGAGGTGGTGCCTTGGTCAGAGTTATAAAGATAGTATGTGATAGGTTTTGGACCCAAGTGTTTTGACCCCAAATCCATCACTCTTTCCCATTGTTCAACACTGCCTCTTGGGGAGGGGCTAAACAGAAATGATTTTATGCTGTACTCTTCGGGGACAAAATTCAAAATTTCAATTAAAAAGAATCTTGATAGGTATCATTTCAATAAAACACAAGCTCAAAATGCAGGAAAAGAAACCAGAGAGTTTTTTTCCTCTAAAACCTCAAACTAGCATCCATCCTGTGGATACTATAATTCTAAGCAGTTGGCCAATGAATCACAATGGAAGTAGTTATTCTGCCCCTTGGTTACAGTCTAGTCACTGTTCAAGCCCATTACCATTGCACAATGAAGTTTTGGCCACGTGTGGTAAGTTTTTTCATTCACATAGGCTTTTTACTGCCAAATCCAGCAGGTTCAGCAATTCATAATTACCGTTCACTAATAACAAACTGCTTGTGGGGATCTTTTTTTCCAGAAAGTTAAATATTCAACAACTTAAAAACACTCAAGAAAGCTTGCAACATTTTTCACCTTCACAGTTTAGGAGCAAATCTTGCCACAGCATTAAATACACCCGGAGAGACAAGGAATTCTGGGGAATAAAATGTGGGAGATCACCAAAAAAGAAAGAAAATGTCAGAGAGGGAGCTTTCAAGAGTTTTACAAGTTTTTATAAGACATATAAGTGTTTTTTTGGTTTTTTTAAGACATATAAATTTTAAGAGATGTGTATGCATATTGTGGGAACTCATTAACCAGCTTAAATTTTTAAACAACATATAGAAACAAGGACAAGGTAACAGAGGATGAAGACAAAAGCGGAATGTGGTCCTGTAAGAAGTGTCAGGAATGCCAAAACTCAGGATAAATAGAGCTGGTGATGAATGCTAAGGACAACAAAAAAGGATTTTTTTCAGTCATTTTGGGGGCTAAAGGAAGATTAAAGAAGGAATTGGGTGGGCCTATAATCCAGTTAAATAGGACAGTGATAATGGAGAAAAGGCATTCAAAGTCTAATTTTGCCTCTGTTTTCTCTACCAGGGAAAATTAGCTTCATACTAGAAAGAACAGAACAAAAAAAGAAACATGGAGCTGGCACCAAAAATAAATGAGAAAATTATAAGATATAAATGATAACTATCTTGCTGCCCTCAAAGAGTTCAAATTACCAGACCTGGATGAACTACAGCCTAGGGAAGTAAAAGAGCTCTAGCAGCAAAGACTCACTGTCTTTGATCCCTGAAAAAAACAAATAAATTCAGATAACAATTGGTCAGGTACCACAGGGCAGCAACAAGCAAATGTCTTGGTCTTCCAAAAAGGAAAAAGAGTAGAGTCTAAAAACAAGAGGCTGGGGAGCTTAGCTTTGATTCTCATCAAAAATCTGCAACATGTTATTAAAAGGATGGTTTATGAGCATTTGGGAAAGATCACTACTAAGACCCATCATAGTTTCATCAAGAACAGATCATTGCAGGCTAAACTCATTTTCTTTTTTGGCAGTTACTAAACTTAGAGATCAGAAGAATTCCATAGCTGCAGTCTCCTTGGATTTCAGCAAAACATTTGACAAAGTCTCTCGTATTATCCTTGTGGACAAGATGGAGAAATGAGAGTGAGGTAGATTAGGGATCTGTTGAATGACAAAACCCAAAGAGTGGTCATTAATGGACAGGTGACGACCTCAAAGGAGAGCATGCTGATAACTGTCCTTGGCTTTCTGTTATTCAAGAGTTTTATCAATGACTTGGATGAAAGCATGTAATTATCAAATCTACAGTTGAAACAAAGCTGGGAGTGATAGCTAATTCAGAGTCAGAGTCTAAAACGACTGACAGGCTAGTACGATTGCAAAATCCAATAACATATAATTTAATAAGAGTAAATATAAAGTTCTATCCTTGACTTCAAAAAATAATTGCATAAATACTGAATGAAACAGACGTGATCAGATAACAGCTTATAAAAAAAGAACTGAGGGTATTAGAATTCCATGCCAAGTTCAATGGGCCAAGAGTGTGACATGGCAACCAAAAGTAGTAATAATAATGATAATTCAAATTTAAACTATAGTAATAGATTAGAGAATGAGGGAGATGATAATCCCACTGAACTCTTCCTCAGTCAGATTGTGTTTGTGTATCCTGGGCACCACATTTTAGAGTACACAGCAATGTATCCAGAAAAGGGCAATGAGGGTATTGGGAGGACTCAGGACAGTGTCATAAGAAAATCAGTGAAAGAACTGGTAATAAACTGGTAAAAAAAAAAAAACTGGTAAAAGACAAGACTGAGGGAGAGACAGGAGGACAGGCTTCAAGTATTTAAGGGTCTATATGGTCACATTTAAGGGTCATACAGAAACTGCTCCACCTGAAGAGTGAAATAAACAAAACCACAAGACACAATGACTAAAACATACATGAAGTCACTAAACAGAAGAACTCTAAGTAACTAAAAAAAACAATGATGGTCCTAGAAGATAGATAATGAAACCTAGCTTCCATGTCACAGAGAAATGAAGGACTAATAGGGAATGGCTCTTATTTTTATATATTGGACTCATTTCTCTATATATTTGAGAAATAAGGCTTTTATCAGAGAAACTTGCTTGAAAAATGTTTTCACAGTTATGGTTGCTAACTATATTTCCCTCCATTCTGTTCTTCCCTGCCCCATTTATTCTATTCTCTCTCCTTTCATCCCCTACCTCCTCAAAAATGTTTTGCTTCTAATTACTGCCTCCCCCAATCTGCTCTTCCTTCTATTACCATCCCCCCTAATCTTATTCCCTTCTACTTTCCTGTAGAGTAAGAGAGATTTCTATGCCCAATTGTGTGTGTGTTATTAATGAGGGACTTCTGGGACAGAATGTTGTATACAATGTCAGAGATGGTCCTTGGGTTGGCTATTTTTGCCTAATTGATTTTAGTTGTAATAAAGGAGGGTTAATTTGGTAAGGGAGAGGTCCATAGTCTTTTCTTCCTTTTCCAAAAATCGTAGTGACATACAGACAAAAGAGATCAATGAAAGTATTTTAAAATAAATAAAATAGCCCTTCCTCAAAAATAACAAAATAGAACACAATACATACAAGATAAATTTAGACTTAATGCAAAGAAAAACTTCCTAACAATTAGAGTTGCCAAGGCAGTGGGTTCCCTATCATTTGGGGGTAAAGGTGAGGTGACAACTTTTGGGGAAGTGTTGCAAAGGGGATTTCCTTTTGGGTACAGAAGAGACTACCAGACATATGTTCTGTGAAAGTAATATCCATGGCCAAAACAACCTGGGAAGAACAGATTTCCCTGAATCATCATCTATTAAAACAAAAACATACTGTGATTTAAAGATGACATGTTATTAAATACAAAATTTTTGTAAATGCCTTGGAGTTCTACATATTTCAAAAAGGGGTTTTCCTTTCCCTCCCAAAACATGTATAAAATACCTTGTCAACACTTATTTATTTGGGTATGATTTATCTACTTTGCAGTTTATCCATAGAAAATTTTCAATTCAGATTGGCATCATAGTCCTATACAAGTTAATCAGTTAGATGGGGAGCAGTGGCTCAGCACTAGGTCTGGAGTCAGGAAGACCTGAGTTCAAACCCCACCACAGACACTAACTAGCTGTGTGATCCTGGGCAAGTCTCTTAACTTTTGTCTGCCTCAGTTTCTTTATCTGTAATATGGGGGTAATAATAGGACCTATTTCCCAGGTTTCTTGTGAGGATTTGTGTGATTATCACATTTGTGTGATAATAATTATAAAGTGTTTTGCAAACCTTAAAACACTATTTAAATGCTAGCTATTAAAGTTAGTATGTTTCTGTAAGTCTTGTTCCTGCTATGCTATGTGTCTCTGATATGTCACTGGTATGCACTGAGAAAGAGAAAACTGCTTCTGTATCAAAATAAATAAAAACAGCCCACATTTATATATTAATTTAAGGTCTACAAAGTATTTTTTTTGCACAGCAACCCTATGAAAAGGGTCATACAAGCATCATTATTCTTATTTTACAGATAAGAAAACTGAGGCACAAAAAAGGTTGAGTGACTTATTTACCCCTCAGCTAATAAGTGAAATGTTTGAACCAAGATTTGACTGCCTTCTTTTAAAAGTACATTTTATTGCTATCTTTTGATTTCTGTATAACAACACTAAATTAGGTGCTTATTTCAAAGTTACAAAAATTTTTAAAGTAAAATAGTTTGACAACTATTTTAATAAAATTGGTTTCCTTTGTAATTCGATGTACTTTATTTTATGCATTTATAAACATTCTGAGAAGAGGTCCATAAGTATCACCAGACTGCCAAAGGGGTCCATGCCACAAAAAGGGTTAAGGGCACGTGCTTTAAAGGATTATATTATTATAACTACCTGTTTGAAATTTGAAATGAATTTCCCCCCCCAAAAAATTGTAAGTTGTGGTTAGGTGTCCAGGTAAGGCCACAATAATCTGCTTATGATATTATATTGCTGTACTATGTAACACAGAAGAGCTAGATGATTCAGTGGATCTAGAACTACAGTCAGGAAGACCTGCTTTCAAATCCGGTCTCAAATATTTACTAGCTGTGTAACCCTGGGCAGGTCACTTAACCTATTCCCCCCCCCCAACCCCCCCACACACACCTTAATCCACTGGAGCAGAAAATGGCAAAGCATTCCAGTAACTTTGCCAAGAAAACCCCCATGGACTGTATAAGTGCATGGAGTCACAAAGAGTCAGACACGACTGCACAACAATAACACTACGCAGTACTGATGGAATAATAGAACCTAAACATCTTTTTAAAAAAAAAATTTGTTTCATTTGGAAAATGTATTGAAAATTCCTACTAGAGATGCTAAGAACTCATCTCCCCTGATGCCATCCCAGAACATGAACTACTTTCTCCAGCTATATCTATAGTGAATACTCCATCTTCCTCCTTCGAAACTCCTCAAAAATCTCTAGTGAAGAAGGGTCAGAATTCTGGTGACAGTGAATTGAGGGTGGGGAGAGGGAAGTATAGGTGTGGAACCTCTTGCATGGCCTACTAAATGAGGGAAGAGTTGGGGGTGTGGGACAGTGATCTGTGTCTCCCAGAAGGGAGGGGCAAGGCTTTCAAGGGCATCAGCTCCCTCAGGCAGCAACAGCTGGGGCTCAGTCAGAAGGGGGAAAAGGAAGTTGAGGGGGGGTGGATAGCAGCAGCTGTTACTGTGTATAGGTCATCCATAAGCCAATAGCTGAAAGCTGACTGTGGCAGCCCACATTTTTAACCACCTAATTACTCCAAATTAGGGAATTGCACTGAGAATAAAGGGGGAAAAAACTCTCTAAATCGACATTTTATTCACTTGGTACTAATTGCTACTAGTCCTGAGTAGGTTACAAGAGCTTATTTTCAAAAACTAAATGAACCACAAATCAAAATAAGAGTTAGTGAAGTATCTATATCATTGTGTCCACCCCCCATTTCTTGCAACTTACATATATTATTGAAAGCTGAGGGTGTTTTTTTTTGAAAGAGAATTTGAAAATACACCAATCCACTACACTTGTAAGATGAACAGTTTTATCTCTGAAATACCTAACCTAAAATAAACTCATTATGCTCAAAAGCTAACTTTAATTTAATGCACCCCACCAGCTTTGGACCAAAACTTTCTAGCTCATTTGTTAAGTATGTACAGTGGAAAGAACATTGGCTCTTTCCTCAGATTACCTGAGTCCAAATCCCACCTTGGATGCTTACTACCTATATGACCTTGGGAAAGTCACTTAACCCCATGTAGGCCACCATTTCCTCATCTATAAAACGAGGGGATTAGATTTCATAGCCTGTAATGTCCTTTCCAGTTCTCCATCTATGACCCTATGTGATACTCAATGTAGAGATGGGAAGTACCATGTAGTGTGTCCCCTATATCAACCTTGTAAACATCAAAAGAATTTACTAGTTCTCCCTCCAAAAATATTTCCCACCATTCTGCCCTGCCCCAACCTCAAAATTGCATTGGCAGTAAAAAAAATGAACCCAACATTCTTTCAACTTGACCACTATGAATCATCATAGTCATTACACTCCTGGATAGGAGAAGTAGGTAACTGGTTATTTCCAGTGCTGCCCTGTATGATATAGCAGCTCCTCTGGTAATTATAAGGGTCTACAGAAGTAGATTATGTAGGTTCAAGCCTTAGACTTGCTTTTGCTAAATATTTCTCTGCTACATCTATCACTCTAAAAGCAAAGGGCAGAATCAAATCACTAGAACTATCCCTAGGAATGAAACAAAAGTGGCCCCTTAAATAATAGACTATCATTTGATGTACGTAAAGATGTATGCTTAATGTGGACAATAGAGATTTCCGATTCTTTCTTTTAGTTTATCCTTTCAGCCATTCCTTTTGAAGTCAATAATTGAGACTTTTTTTTTAAGGCTAGCTAATGGAAAGTAACCACAGTTGGTCTCTTGCAGGAAACTGACATTATGCCAGGATACTGCAGAGTTATTGATATGGAATCCCAAATGTATGTCAACATATGCAATTCCACAGAAATCACTGGGCTTATGTATGTAGGATGTCTATACAAATGTCAGAATCAAGATTTCACTGACATGAAAAAAAATTCTCCAACCACATACCTGAGATAACTTTGAAAAGTTATATGACAAAGTCATGATTTTCTTTTTTTAAGTGGGAGAACATGAAGCAATGAAACTTTGCACTTTTTAATTAAATCTATCAAAGTGTGATCAACTAGGTCATCTAAAAGAATAAAATATCCCTGTGGGATGTAATTGATATTAATTAATCAAACACAACTTCTAACCAGGATGTAGGTTTTCAGGAACAAAGCATAAAATTTAGAATGAAGAATTCTAACTTTGCAACTGACCTAGAGTAGAATTTTGGATTCTTTTGTAAGAAAAGTAATCTTTAATGTCATGATCTGTTAAAAGGTAAACATACATGTCTATGCTGTATGTATGTGTTGTGTGTATGTCTGTACCTCTATATTTATTTGCTCATACCTGTCATTTTATCTGTGTGCGGGAAGTCCTAGCGTGGAAGTTCCCTCCAACAATCTGACTACCTTTAACCTACAGTCACAGAGAATAGTCTGGCCCAAGATCCTTTAGCTAGAATCTTACAGGTGCAGGACTTCAAATCACCTTTTCCAGACTCTGAGTCTGGGCCTCAACAACAATTACATTCTTCCTTCCTCGAGTTAGGAAGGCTTGGGTTCAAATCCCATGTATAACATTTGCTGGGCCACTACCTCTGCTCTCTGCCTGACCTTGGACACAATCTCAGTGTTCTCAAGGAACACAAATTGCATAGGATTTGCAGGGGCACAATGAATTTCCTCACTGGGAGGTCCCTGCACTGATGGAATCACAGGTAGGGGATGAGGGGGAAAGAAAGACAAAGACTGAGTATTTGAACTACTTCCCAAGTATACCATGAAGATAAATAAATGTTAATGTTAAATACACCTTTAAATTGTTTCCGCCTTGTTGGGAATACTGCTTAAAGTTCTAAAAATGGGTTCTTTTGTTTATGATTTTAGAAAATAGGACTTGTTTGTTCTTAAGTATAAAATTATATTTTTTACTTCTTATACTCTTCAGTGTTTAGACAACAGAAATTCTCAGACATCTTCTTGATTTGTTGTTCATAGATTCCAGTGTTATATTTCTCTATTAAGTAATACATTTATTTATTCATGGGACCTAATCTGTATTCCTCTTGTGGGCAAAAAGTCAATAGATTTGTCTGTTTAGCTGGTATAGGCCAAAACCAATAATGATCATTCAAATCTCTACATATAAGGATATCCTTGGCATTTCTAATCTAGCTCCCTACATTTCAAATGGTAATGAAGCAATTACCTTGAATCTTAAATTTCTACCTAGTCTTTATCCATGGTGTTTTTCAGCTTTTCCATGAACACTTGAGTTGAGCCCAATAAGACATCTGTCAATATTTTCAGTCACTCCCAGGTTGAAATAACTCAAAAACTTCCTGGTTCCAGAATTTCATGACTGTATTAAAATTCCAGTTGTGAACATCAATGACTTAAAATGGTGAGAGCCTCGCATATCAAAATAGAGCAACTCCTTTTGTGGTGTCAAAGAATTAGAAACTTGAGGTGGGTAACCATCAATTGGGGCATGGCTGAACAAGTTATGGTTTATAAATGTGACAGAAAGCTCCTATGCTATAGAAAATATTGAAGGGGATGGTTTCAGGGAAACCTAAGAAAACATGTATGCTATGCCCAAAGGGCTATAAAAATGTGCATACCCTTTGACCCAGCAATAGCACTTCTAGGGCTATATCCCAAACAGATCATACAAATGGGAGAAGGACCCACATGTACAAAAATATTCACAGCAGTTCTTTTTGTGGTGGCAAAGAATTGGAAATTGAGAGAATGCCCATCAACTGGGGAATGGCTGAGCAAGTTGTGGTATATGAATGTAATGGAATACTACTGTGCTATAAGAAATGATGAACAGGCTGACTTCAGAAAAACCTGGAAATACTTGTATGGTCTGATTCTGGGTGAAGTGAGCAGAACCAAGAGAACGTTGTACACAATAACAGCCACGCTGTGCAATGACTAATATTGATAAACTTAATCCTTCCCAGCAATACAAGGATCTAAGACATCTCCAAAGGCCTCGTGGTGGAAAATGCTATCCACATCCAAAGAAAGAACGAGGGAAGTTGAATTGCTATTTTTGTTTCTCTTCTGTTGAGTTTTGTTTCCTCCTTCTGCTGCTTCCTCGTATTGGTTCTAATTTTTACTTACAACATCACTAATGTGAAAATATGTTTAATAGGAATGTAAATGTATAGCCTATATCAGATTGTGCGCCATCTTGGGGAGGGTAGAGGGGAGGAAGGAGGAGAAAAATTTTAAACTCAGAAGCTTATGGAAGTGATTGTTGATAAATCAAAATAAATTAATTAAAAATTTAAAAAAAAACATGTATGAACTGATGCAAAGTGAAGTGAGCAGAACTAGGAGAATAATTTATACAAGGACAAAGACATGTAAAGACATGAAACTTTGAAAGATTTAGGAACTTTGATCAACACAGGACTTTGATCAGAGGACTCATGATGAAACATGCTACTCACCTTCTAACAGAGGTGATGAACTCAGAATGCAGATTGAGACATTAAAAAAATTTTTTTGACATGGACAATGAAGGGATATGATTTGCTTAAATATAAATGTTTGCAACAGAGGTTTTATTTTTTCTGTCTTTCTTAGTGGGGTTAAGGTGTGATATGGGAGAGAGAGAAGTTGGATTTTCATTGATTTAAAAAAATAATATAAAAAATTTTAAATGGTATGTGAACTTTTATCAAGATGATAATCCCCAAATAATTCATGGAATTAAGGCATTTACTGTTGTCCTCCTGTTTTATTCAGCTACAGTAAGTAGCTGTTAATTTTATGATCCCAGTAAAGACTGGGATCAATCTAAAGAAACTATTCATGGGAAATAACTGGTTATAACTCAGTGGAAAGGTTGAATTTAGAACAACAAAAAATCGTCCAAGACAAAACTGAATTTCTTGGTTCCAAATCACAAATTATTTAAGCTAGTTTGCCATTTTCTAAGCATCACATCATAGGAAGCACAGGTAAGATGGAGAGAGAGGGGAACAGTACAGGCTCTTGTGAGGATGACTGGATTAACTGGACTAATATTCTTTGTACTGTGAATGATGGAATGATACTGTTCTTCCCTCCAGGGCCTTACACCTTATTTTTTAAAATTTTTAGGCAATTTCGGTTAAGTGACTTGCCCAGGGTCACACAGCTAGTAAGTGTCAAGTGTTTGGTCTGAGGCCAGATTTGAACTCAGGTCCTCCTGACTTCAGGGCCTGTGCCACTGCACCACCTAGCTGCCTCCTGCCTTATACTTTCATTAAGCATCTACTGTGTGCATAACACCCCACTGGCACAGGGAGAGATTAAAAAGTTCAGAAAATACAGTGTTCCTAACCTCATGGAACTTATGATATTGAAGAAGGATGATACACAAATGAAGAGGGCTAGAATACAAAATTTGACATGGTGGGTGCATTAGAGAGCTACAAAACAAATGGGCAGTAGGTCTGAGGGGAGAGGTTGAAGTTGAGATGATACAGGTATACTGAGTATCAGGGAAGGCTTCCTGGAGGAGATCACATTTGAGTGAAATTTTAAAGGACTGCTAAGAGTTTTAACAAGCAAAAGGGAAGGCATTCTGGCCATAAGACCCCATGGTGTATACAAGGGATAACGAGTAGTTCACTTTGGTCAGAGTAATCACTAACTTTGTGACCTTAAACAAGCCCCTTTACCTCTCTGGGCCTCAGTCTTTCATATATAAAAGAGGAAGAAGGGCAATTCTAGATTTGGAAGGAACCTCAGGGTCCAGTCCAATCACTTCATTTTACAGTTGAAAACACTAAAGTTCAGGAAAACCAAGACTTGTTCAAGAACACAGATTATAAACATTGGAGATAGGATCTCAACCAGGTTGTCTGACTCCAGATCCAGTACTCTTCCCACTGCACCTGGGTGCCTTTCAATCATCTCTGAGATACCATTTAACTCTAATAGTCTACCATGTTGCAACTATGATTCCCAAACAGTTAAA
Source organism: Vombatus ursinus (assembly GCF_900497805.2). Classification (NCBI taxonomy): domain Eukaryota; kingdom Metazoa; phylum Chordata; class Mammalia; order Diprotodontia; family Vombatidae; genus Vombatus; species Vombatus ursinus. The sequence goes on from NW_020954610.1 coordinate 39,657,046, forward strand.
TATAGACATCTGTGACCGAAATTGGGAAGCAGTGTGGTACTAGGGAAAGGATACCGATACTTCCTGTGTGACCACGGCCAAGTCCACTTAACCTACCTTGGCTTCAGTTTCCTCAATTGTAAAATAGGGAAGGAGGAGTCGGACGATAGGGGCTACGAAGTACCGTTCTGCTCTAGGCCTATGATCCAATGATTGCAAATTCCCTGGATTTCCTCCTAAAGTAAGGCACCAGAATGTATAACAATGCAAGAAAGAACTTTTGGTCATTAGAAGGTGAGAATGGCACTCACATAGCAGAGTATACACATTATTGGCTACTCTCTTGGTCACAGCACAAGTACCATCGATAAAATCATCTACCATCAGACTACAGTAGCAAGTGAGGAAAGAAAAGTTAAGGATAAAATGGCAGCCCAGTTGGTACCTCTGATGTCAATGTTATATTAAACAAACATAAGACTGAATTGTGGGAAGTTACTTTTGACTCTTCTTTTAATATTCTCTCTATCACTCTGTTTTTCTAAGGGAAGTATATTACAGGAAAGTATGAGACTTGACACAATGTGCATTCATTACAGGCCTAAAGACATGTAAAAAATAGTGCACTCTGTAAGTTTTCACTGGGGTTTTAGTTTGTTCGTAAGAAACTTAACTTGCTTTAAACTTCATAGTGAATGGCCCTCTGCTTTCCCACAAAGCTCATCTGTCAAAATGTGAGCTTTGTTTCCAAGGCTCTTAACCCACAGGGCAAAGCCCTCATAGAAATCTTTAGTGTCATAATGTTTTGTAAGGATGCACATGCCTAGCCTCGATTCATCAGAGCATCTTAAGTGTGGATACATCACTAATTCTCTCACTGCCAAAGGCCTACATGGATATCCTATGACCAGGTTTATAGGGGTTCATGCACTTTGCAGAGCACATTCACCAGGGAACCAGCATCAAATTGCAACCGAAGTAGAAGACAGGAGTCCTGAGTCTAAAAGCAGGCATCTCTAGATGATCTCCTGGAGTTGTGCCTACTGATTAATGAAGACACCAGGGTTTAGGTTCTCTAGAATTAAATATTGTGTCTGATTTTAGGTTGAAATTGCTTTCTCCCTATCAGCAAAATCTTTACGCACATAGTAAGCAAGTGTGGCATGCCTCTAGAAACATGACACAGTTACTTAAAACTTTTCTGCACTTAAACCCGAACAACAAAATACACCCTATATTCACCTTCACTCTCTTGTTACATTTGAGCCTTTCCTCAAATACATTCTAGCAATACTATGCAAATATCACATCTAAAAACGATTATATGCATACACCTAGTGAGCGAAGGAAAATCTCTTTTTTTCCTACCTCAGTGGGCTCCTTTCTGCCTTAACTGCTGGAAATAGCTGTTAGTCATTTCTCCAGAAAGATTACAGTTAAGTATTAAAATTCTAAATCCCAGAGGGAAAGAAGTTACAATTTTTACACACTTTCATAAAGGGCTGCCACCTCTCAAAAAAAGCTATGAGCCACAATAGAATTGCACCTCAAAAGTGCCACCCTAAAAAAAAATTAGGAGGGCCACAGAAGAGCCTGAACTTCTTTGTCGCTAAAGGAATGGTGTCACCCTCGTGCTTCCCTCTCACCTGGGGCTGCCCAGGCTTGGGGACCGGACAGAGACTTACCGAGGAGCCAGCCCAAAAGGGGCACGAGTTCTTCACCTGCGGGGAACTACTCAGAGACAGCGCCCCGAAGCTGAGCGCCACCATACAGCAGCCTAAGATGAGCTGCAAGAGCCCCAGGGACAGCAGCGGGCGGGCGGGCAGCAGTCCGGAGCCCGGGACCCCAGCGGCGGCCGCGGCGGCGGCGGCCCGGCGGGCGGACAACGGGGGCTGCGGCGGCGAGAGCACGGAGGCGGCCGATGCAGCGGCACAGCGAGGCCGCGCCGGGGGCTGCAGCCCTGCCCGCGACCAGCGGGGCCGGAGCGGGGCCAGCGGCGGTTCTTGGGCGGCGGCGGCGGCAGCGGCGCCCGGACCCCCAGTCTGCGTCCCTGCGGAGAGTCCCGCCACCGGGCAGCAGGAGCCCGGGAGCACCACCGGCAGAGACATGGGCGCGGAAGGGTGGGCGGCAGAGGCTGCAAGGAGACGCTGAAGGGCAGGGGCTGGATCCCTGCCGGGTGGAGAGGACCGAGAGCTGGAGGAAAAGGAGGAGGAGGAGGAGGAGGCGGCGTCGAGCACCACCCAGAGTGGGGCAAGGGGCGGGGGCAAGGGAGCTGTCCGAGAAACGAAGAAAGAGGGAGATGGTACCCCGGCTCCCGCAGCCGGTGCTGAGCTCGCTCCAAACACCGTTGGACTCGGACCCTTGGCCAGAGCCGCTCTTACAATACTTCCAAGCTTGTCTTCCACCCCGGAGGCCGCTGGGCTGCTGCTGCTGCTGCTGCGGCCGCCGGACCCACCCAAACCACCTGCCGCCACTGACAGTCTCCTCCCTCCCCCACACGGACGCCAAACTACTTGCTGCTGCTGCTGCCTCCGCCCACGGTCAAGTGCACGGGCACTCGCGCTTTCTGCCGCTCTCCCCGCGGCTCTGCTACAACCCAGGGGGGAGAGCAGCAGGCAACCAGCCTCTCTCGGCCGGCGTCCCCCTTAGGCGAGAGGGCGGGGAGGAAGGCTCTGAGCTGGAAGTTTTAAAATAACTCCTCCTGGGGTAGTAGGGACGGCCACAGGAGCAGCTGGATTGCGTGTCGGGTCTTGGCTGCCGGCCCTTCGATGAGAGAGAGGGGATCCTGGGAGAGAGAGAGGGGTGGGGGAGAAAGAAGGAAGACTGGGTTTGTTTGGCCGCCGCCGCGGCTGCAAGTGCCAAGCAGGCGCCGAGCTGGGTCCTGGGTCTCCCTTTCCCCAGCCGCTTCTCTGCCTCCAAACCGGTGTCTCGCTGGAGTTAGGCGGTCTGAGGATGACCTCACAGCCAGCTCTAGCTTCTCGGCCACCAGCCTGCGTCTCAGAGTCCTTGCGTTTCTAGGAAATCCTCTGGGCTGAGGAAGTCCCTAAACTGCTGGGCTGAGAGCCGGCAACAAGAGGGAGACCCGAGCCGGCGGGGTCGCTCTCCAATCTCCACTTGTTGACGGTCTCTGCCTGGCTCACTACACCAAGCAGCCGCGCACGATGTCACTTTGCGTCGTGTCTTTAACCTGTTTGAGGGGTTCCTGTCTCCACGAGGGTGAATGGGTGGGAAGAACTGGGAAGGGACAGAGAGGGCCCCAGGGCAGCTAGATGGGAGCAAACAGTTGTACCCGGGACCACCGAAAATTACTACAAAGCATCAGGAAATAAAGGGTTGGGTGAGTTCACTGTTAACCTCCGGGAAGGGAGGTCGTGAGTTCAATTCCCACACCCAGCCTTTGGCTCAGGGCTTCAGGATGCTGACACTGCAGTGCAGAGCTGCAAGGGAGGGGCTGCTAGGAGGAAGGTCTTGAAATAAGGTGTTCCACAGAGAAGCTCTTTTGGAACTACTCCCATTACCCACGATGGGAGAAAGCCAAAGGAGAGGTCCATCTCATCTCGGTATTTGAGAGAGGCCAGAGACACAGGTTTTTATGTCTGTCTGTTCGGCCCCCCCCCACCAGTCAATATCAAGAAAGGAATTTTCTCCTGTCTGGAAGGGACTGAGTGTATAATGAATGCTACATCCATCTACCTCCCCTGACACCCCCTACTCTAAATTAATCATTCCTTGGTAGGTGTAAGACAAATTCTTAAACTTCCCAGGGAAAACCAAAACAAATGAAATTCCAATCTATGCACTTGAGTTCATTTGAATATTTGCCAGACACTTTCACATTTGCTTTTAAATGTGACTTGCCCTTGATAAATGGTTTACCCCAATAACATGAGGTGAGGGAAAACTTTAATGTTCCGAAAATGCTACTAAACCTAAGGTGATTTTAATGAGATTTTATGGTGGATGAAAGCCAAGGCAGTGTGATTTTGCAATTAAGTCATATTGGGTGTTAAAGCAGATAATCTTAGGATGGGGGATATTTAGAGTCCTCTTATTTAATGGATTCCTAGGATTTAAAGCTAAAAGGGACTTTAGAGGTCACCTAGTGAAACCCTCTCATTTTACAGATTAGCCTGAAGCCAGAGAGGTTAAGTAATTTGACTTGCCCCTGTCACACAGTTAATAAGCATGAGTAGCAGAGCCAAGATTTCAGCCCATATCCACCTGCCTCCAATCCTCTAGCTGGTTCCACTACACCAAACTGCTTCTCCTATAAAACTTTCATCTTCCTTTATGGTTTAAATACGGCCAGAGATTGTATTGACTTCATCATAATTTATGACCCTAAATATATGGCATATGCACTGGTTTGCATACAAAGTTATAGAATTCTAAAGTATTTTGAGAAGACGTTCCCTTTGCAAACTACTCTTGGAAATGAAGACTTAGAGTTATAGAAATATAGAATAACTCAGGCTAGGTTCAGTAGTTCACACCTATAATCCCTGCTACTAGGAAGGCTGAAGCTGGTGAATCACTTGAGCTTGGGAATTCTGAGCTTCAGCAGAGCTAAAGCAGATGGGGTGTTCCTACTAAGACTGGTATCAATATGGTACCAGAGTCGGGGTGGGGGTGGGGAGGGAGGCACCAGTCTGCCTAAGCAGGAATCATCTTCCTGACCAGCTGAGGTCAGAAATGGAACAGGACAAAACTTCTCTGCCAATCAGCTGTGAGACTAGCCTTAAAGTAGCTGCAGTATAACCATCATGGATGACAAACAAATGAATGAATAGCTCAGTAATTCAATGGATCTCTAATCTCATACATGCGAAATTAAATGAGATTGTAGACACACATTTTATATCTAAAGACACTTCACAAATCTTAAAACTCTCTAGAAATGTCAGCCATTGTAATTATTCCATAGATTCTCCCTCCAATGGTGCAGGCAGCAACCTGACTTCACCTTCTGTCAGAGGCATAGAGGATATACCTAGCAAGATAGAAGCTTCACTCTAGGTCTTTTAAGATTCCTGGTGTAAGGAGAACATTGTACACAGTAGCAGCAACATTGTGCAATGACCAGCTTTGATAGATTTAGCAATGCAATGATCTAAGACAATTCCAAAAGACTCATGAGGGAAAATGCTATCCACATCCAGAAAAGGAACTGTGAAGTCTGAATGCAGATTGAAGCATACTATTTTCTTTTTTTTTCTTTCTTGTGATTTTTCCCTTTTGTTCTGATTCTTCTTTCACAACATGACTAATGGGGAAATATGTTTAATATGATGTACACGTATAGCCTATATCAGACTGCATGCTATCTTGGGGAGGGGGAGGGGAGGGAGGGGGAAATTTAGAACTCAATCTTATAAAAGTGAATGTTGAAAAGTAAAAATTAACTAATTAATTAATTTAATTTAATTTAAAAATAAGGATAGGAATTGAGGACACTTCCAATTAAAAAAAAGATTCCTGGTATATTAGAGCAGGGCCTTGGATTGTCATAGTTGAATAGATTTAGAGGTGAAAAGGACATTATAGATTGGCCATTTTCTCATAGGACCAAAGATTTAGAGCCATTTAAGGCTGTTAAATAGTACATGAGTTCTTTGCCATAGGGTCATAGATTTAGAGCTGAAAAATATTTCAGAAGCTATATAGTCTAACTCCTTCATTTTACAGATGAGGAAACTGAGGCTCTGAAAGGTGCGATGGAATGCCCAAGGTCATACAAGTATTAAGTAACTGGGTAAGGATTCAAATTCACATCCACTGATTCCACATCCAAAGCTCTTTCCATCACACCATGTTGTATTCCTTGCTCTAACTATATAAGCCCATCTTCATACATATATCTATATAATATGTATATATATATGTGTGTGTGTGTGTGTGTGTGTGTGTGTGTGTGTATAAAACCTGGGACAAATGGTCTTTAAAAAAACTTGAAAAAGTGTTGCCTTGAAAAGACTTTTATTTGAGAACAGGAGATAATACTGAGTTCCTGAATTGTCTATATTTCTGGATTATAAGCATCTTGGGGACAGAGCAGGGAATATATCCTTAATTTTTCCCTCACAAATTTATAGTACTTGATTTATACTGACAGCTCTATTAGCCATTTAAAAAAAAAAGAGTGATATCAAGGATAATTGAAATCCACAGGGAATACAGGAATCTCATTTAAACCACTAACTTTGACCTCTTCTACTTAGAAGGCTAATTAATTGAATTTTCTTTGTTGTATATTCTTGCTTATAGATGACCTTAGCGGATGATGGATTTAGAATTGGGAGGGATGCAAAGGATCATTCCACCCCCTCATTTTACAGATGAGAAAACTGAAGCCTAAAGATTTGTCCTAGGTCTCATTGTTAGTAAACCTCAGAGATTAGACTATGAATTTAGTCTGACATCAGAGACACTATTCAATTTCCACTGTTGCACATTGCCTCTTAAAGATACAGGCATGCACTACTATAATGAAGAAAATCTTAATAGATTATCATATCCATAAGCAATTCAAGCAACACAGTCTTTATGTCCAACATGGTACCTGGCAGTATCCAGGTCGAAACCTTATATGCCCAGGTTCTTGTGGAAGGCAAGTTTCATTACTTTAAGAAGTCAGTAGTCAATCTTTGTCCTAGAGAGTGGATAAAGACACATTTCCCTCCTCAAAGCATAAATGTGGCATATTCAAGAGTAGAAGGTTACATACATTGTCAGATTCAATCATTTGAACTGTAATCTCTGCTTAACTGCTTTTATTTGTTATCATTGGGAGTGGAGGCAAAGCATGGTATATATAGAAATTGCAATTATTTTTACAGTGGAAAGTTAGAACTGCCTAATTTGAATGCAAAAAAATGACATTTGTATGCTCACCTTGGTGAGATGTCCACTTACCAATGTGAGCAAAGAATTTTAGGTGTTATAAATATTTTGAAAAGGACTTTTGAAAAGTTTGGCCATAGTATTATATCTAGTTAGGTAAAAAGAACAGAGAAACAATAACAAAATAAAATAACATCACTGTGGAAACAACAAAAGTTCCCATCCTTGATCTCAGGATCAAGGCAAAAATGATCTGTCTCCAAACCTTTCCCCCAATTTACCCTCTTCCCCTGCCCTCCTTCATAGACTTCATTTTCCTCCTCTCTCACTCTTATTACCTTCAGTATTAACTGACTGCATTACCAATTCCTTTCTACAATCTTTTCTCTTCCTTTAGCATTCAAGTCTTTGTTCAGGTTAGTCTTTACACCTTCAAGCAAACTTTTTCCTCCCTTGTTCTAAGCCCTGTAAGAGAAAGCAGGCAGTTGCCCATGCCATGTGATTTGAAAGTGCCTCTGTATAGAGGCAGGCTTCCAAAATATTTATGGACATATTGGAGACTTTCTCCCTTTCTCCTGATATCAAGACTTTATGAGTAATACATTCTGGCTGCCAATCTGTCATCCCTTGCCCAAGCCGTATGACCACACCTTTCTTCCTAGCATTTAATTTTTGATATCTTTTACTTCAGTTTTCCTCATTGTTATATGATTATAGTTCTAGTCTGTTCACAGTACCATGTGTCCCTCCATTGTTTTCTGTGTGGTTTTCATTTTTAGTTCTTTAGAAAATGTTGTAGTTCATGTCTTACGGCTATGTATCAACAACAATAGAATACTGTCATTAAAAAGATGGAACTTTGCTTTCATGGGAAGTTTGGTGTCATTAACGGAGTTTTGCAATTTCTCAAAAAAAATTACCCACTGTCCTTTTATTTAACTGTGAACCTAATATTTTGTCCATCTGTACTATTGTCCCAGATTTATATCCTGATGGAAAAACTTCATAGGTTGTTCATTATATGTTGAAACTTAGGCAATAGACATTCATCATCTACCTGATTTTTTCCTGTGCAGATGATTATTACTTCAAACTCCTTTGAGTGGTTATAGGTCTTTTCCAGGAGGCTCTGCTGTGTTTCGGGCTTGACCCAATCAGCACAATGTCTTCCACAAACAGGAGCTTCTGGAGGAACTCTCCATCTATGGAGAATCCATCCACAACTTGGATTCTTCACCAGATCTCCATCACAGTGTGAAACTGCTTTGGTGAGCATAAATCTTGTTTTACACCTTACCTAATGTTCATGATCAGAACCTGGTCAACGAACCTGGTCATTTCAACTTTTTATATTTTTCAAGGAATCTTGAATGATTTTAATGCATACCTTGTAAAAAAAAAATAAGATCAAAAGGTGGCATTTTATTTTACTGAATCAATTTTTTTGGTAGTTAACAAAAAAAGAATCATGGGGGAATGGCTACATTTTTCAATTAACTGTGACATATAGCCCATTGCTAAACATCACTCTTGAAACCTGGTTGTTCCCTATAAATACTTTCATTAATGATTCTCTCCATCCAAATATAGATAATTTATAAATATTTTTTATAGATGGAAGTGTTTGTATATAGGCCAGTAGATATTATTGTCTCAGTTGCCTTTTTTGGTATTGATTAGGTCCAAGATTTTTTCCATGCATTTGACATCTTTCTCTTTCAAAAAAAATTTTTTTTAAATCCCTTCCATTCTGTTGCTTCCAACATGGATCTCTTCAGTGTAGACTTTGATAATGTTTGCTTTTTATATCTTTGTTCTCTTTAGTTCACTTCTACCTTTTCTATAAGTAGATTCAGGGCAGTGATATTCAAGTCTAAGTTTAGTAGTTCTACTCTACTTGTCAGAGAAAGCAATACTAATAGGTAATCATTGATTTAACTAAGTCCTTTGCTCTACTACTTTTCTCACCTATTCATGTACCTATAGGTATACGCATGTAAATGTGAGCTGTTTAAATAAAGACACAGATATACATCTATATGCCCTTGGTAGAGTCATGAGATCAGAGCTGTGACATGGAAGGGACCCTGAAAGTCGTGTAGTCTAGCTATGGGACAGTAGAAAGAGCGCTAAACTTGGAATCTGGAATTAGGGGGCCTAACTGAATTCTAGACCTGAGATTTTACTACCCAGTTGATTTCTGGAAAGTTTATTTCTCTGGGCCTTAATTTCTTTATCTCTAAAATAAGATGGTTGGACTAGATGACCTTTGATGTCATAGATCTACAGTTCTAGATCTATGAAAGCTCTCATTTTCCAGATGAGAGAATTGGAGATCAAAGTGTTTAAATGATTTCAGATCAAAGATTTAGACGTGGCAGGGCCCTTTAAAACCATCTACTTCAACCTCCCTTTCATTTTATAGCTGAAGAAACTTAGGCCCAGGTGACTTGAATATCACACACAAATTAAATGGCAGTCAGGATAATGACCCAGGTCTCTTTACTCCAAATCTAGGCCCCTTTTCACTCTGCTCCATGGCTTCACTCAAGGTCATCGAAGTATTAATTGGCAGAGCCAAGATTCAAACCCAGGTCCTCTGCTTTCAGGATGTTAGACTGTATTATTTCCTCTCTTTAAATTCTAGTTTACGTTCAGTCATTTTCAGTCATGTTCCACTCTTCATGACCCTATTAGGGGTTTTCCTGGCAAAGATACTGGAGTGGTTTCCCATTTCTTTCTCCAACTCATTTTACAAATGAGCAAACCGGTTTGCCTCAGGTCAAACAGCTAGTAAGTGTCTGAGGCCAGATCTGAACTCAGAAAGATGAGTCTTCCTGACTTCAGTCCCCATACTGTGCCACCTAGCTGCCTCTTCTTTAAATTACAAGTCACTGAATCGTAAGGACTATATCTTTGCTCATTCTCTAAATTCTTGTAGTGGCTAATAACTTGTCTTGCACACAGGAATTACTTAGTATTCAACAGAGCTGTCCTGCTGCTTTGTTTTTCCATTTTTAGAATCATAAAATCAAAGATATTTGACCTGGAAAATCATCTTGTTCAATCCCTTTATTTTATAGATGAGGAAATTGAGATAGGGAGGTATTACATTATTGCCACTTTAACATACCTCACATGGTAAGGTTTACTATTTGTTCGGAGAACATTAATTCTCCCCACCCCCATTAAAACAAAACAAAACAAAAATACACAGAGCATAATTGGACACAAAGGCATCTTGAAAGAGTGAAGTCACAATTTAAAGCTGTAAGAGACCTTAAAAATAAGCTAGATCAACCCTCTCATTTTGCAAATAGGAAAACAGAGGCCATTACAAAATGAAGGGATTGAACAAGATAATTTTCCAGCTCAGATATCTTTGATTCTATGTGACTTGCTCAAAGTGAAACAGGTAGCCAAACAGGATTTAAACCAGCAGTGTGCTAATAAAAGTTTAACAATCTGCTCTGTAGGAAAAAAATGCATGCAATATATTTTTTAATTTAACCTACATTATTAATGTTTTCTCTATCACTTTCTTAGTCTGGTAAATCATGCAACAACCTCATTATCAATGTGTACATCCCTAGAAAGTATACTACCAAGATAAATGAACTTATCTACAGCATTCAAAACTTCTCCATTTCCTGTAACTGATGGTTCCAAATAGGAGTGGTGGTGGCTGATGGAGCACCTGTGTTTTCTTGGTGTTAATTGTTAAGCCAAGATTAGCACAAGCAGCAGAGAATCAATCCATACTTTGTTGCATCTCAGCTTCAGAGGCTGTACTGAGTGCACAATCATCTGCAAACAGAAAATCATGCACCAATATTCTCTCCATTTTGGTCTTGGCTTGTAGCCTTTTAAAGTTGAAGAATTTACCATCAGTGCAGTAGCTGACCTTGATGTCACATTTGTCCTCAATGAAGACATTTGACAACATGGCTGAAAACGTCATGCTAAAAAGCATAGGATCAAACACACAGCCTTGTTTCACTCCATTCATGATTGGGAAAGCATTATCCATTATCCAGAACCTAGGCAAGCATGCTGTCATGAAATTGACATACAATGCTAACAAACTTCTCTGGGCAACCACATTTTGACATAATTTTCCACAAGCCCTCAAGACTGACAGCATTAAAGGCCTTAGTCAGAACTACAAACATTGCGTACAGACCTCTGTCCTGCTCCTGGCATTTCTCCTGGCGCTGTTGGGCAGCAAACACCATATTGACTATTCCTCAGCCCTTTCTGAGGCCACACTGGCTCTCAGATAGATGACCATCTTCCAGGTGAAGGTTCAGGCTATTACGAACATGATCCTAGAGAAATGGGTTGAACACTTCCATAGTGTCCTCAACAGACTGTTATCAATCAATGCTGAGGCCATTGACTGTTCACCTCAGGTTGAAGTCAATCCCTCCCTAGCTGAAGTTCCAACTGAAGAAGAGGCTTTGGATGCCGTTAGACTCCTTTCATACAGCAAAGCACCTGGTGCAGATTCTATTCCAGCTGAGATTTACAAGGTAGGGGGTCCATTGCTCCTACAAAAGCTGACTGAAATTTTCCAGGTTATATGGCAAGAGGAGATTATCACCGGAAGTTCAAGGATGCCTCCATTGTCCATCTCTATAAAGGTAAAGGAAATAGATTGTCCTTTAACAATCACAGGGGGGTGTCTCACTTAGTCATTGCTGGCAAGATTCAAAGTAATTAACTATGGAGTGGCTGGGTGGAGCAGTTGATATCGCCAAAGGCTTGGAGTCAGGAAGACCCAAATTCAAATCCAGCCTCAGACACTTACTAGTTGTGTGACCCTGGGCAAGTTACTTAACCTGTTTGTTTGTCTGTTTCCTCATCTGTAAAATAAGCTGGAGAAGGAAATGGCAAACCACTCCAATATCTCTGCCAAGAAAACTCCAAATGAGGTCTGGAAGAGTTGGACAGGACTGAACAACAAAGTAACTAGACCAGAGCAAAGAAGATAATACAGAGCTCTGAACTTTGAGTCAGTTTCCCTGTGCTCCTTGTTTTTCCACCATTTAGGAGCGTTGCTGTGTGAAGTCAAATGTGGAAAAAAAAATGGATGGGTGGCAACTTTAATTATATCTCTCATTGTGCAGGGTTATAATTTGGGAAGAGAACTGAAGAGCTAAACCTGACTTCTGTTAAATCCTCCAAAATATTCTGAGCAGAGCTAAAAGAGTCAAGGGCTATATTTCACTAAAATGATGGTGGAGTCTGCAAAATGTTAGCTTTTAACAACTCCCATTTGTTTGGGCAGTTTTAATAGAAAAGAGCACAAACATCATCCACTTCTGGAACCGTAACAATCAAAAGCTCTAAAACCCATCATTGAGGGCCAAGTAGTAACAAAGTTAATTGCTGCAGGTCAAACACGAAAAGTGGTAGTCTAGTGGAGTAGATAGAGGTTTGACCTTGGAATGAGGAACACCTGCCTCTTACGCACTTAGCTGCCTGACCATGGGCAATCACTTAACTATAAGGTATAGAGCAGATGCACTGGGACAGGAAGATTACTTAGGAGAAATCTCCCATGCCAATGAAATTACAGGCCCACTCAAAAACAAAATCAACCAAACTTAGAGACTTACTGAGAGCATTGTGGCAAAATATGGAATAAAATAAGTTCTGACTATTACTCATCCTTGGAAAGTTCAGTGGCTCTCAGACCCAGTTTGAAGAGTACTCTAGGGGCAGCTAGGTGGTGCAGTGCATCGAGCACCGGTCCTGGATTCAGGAGGACCTGAGTTCAAATTCGACCTCAGACACATAACACTCACTAGCTGTGTGACCCTGGGCAAGTCACTTAACCCCATTGCCTAAACCAAAAAAAAAAGAGTACTCTATTACAGCAATATATGTTTTGGACCACTTTTACTATCTGTTTGCCTCTGAAAACAAAGACAGACAAATTCAAACCTTACCAGAAGGCTGAGGGAAATGGATACAGCTTTGCAGGAGATGGCAAGAAGAAATTAAGTAATAATTAAGTAAGGCCCCTTCAATGGCTTCCCATTGCTTTCAGAATAAAGCTCAAATTTCTCATTCTGGGATCTGAAGGTCTCCATAATCTGGCCTCAATTAAGCTTTCAATCCTTAACTCACACACATAAACTCTTTGGTCTAGTCATACTGGTCAACTTCCTTTGTACTATCCTGCCTCCATCCCTCATTTCATTCAGACCTTTTCTCAATCCTTCTATTTCCTTTAATTCCTACCCATACTTCAATGCCAATTCAGACTCTATCTCCTTTATGAAACCTGCCCTGGCCGGCCCTTTCCACTGTAATTTCTACCTCTTCTGAATTCCTATAGGATGTACTGTCTTAGTATATTCAGTAGTTTAGTCAACTGGTATTTATTAAGCATCTACTATATGCCAGGCACTGTACAAAGCACTGGGGATATGAAGAATGGTAAAAGAAAGTCCTTGCCCCTAAGGGACTTACAGTCTAATGGAGATGGCAACATGCAAACAACATTGTACACACAAGTTTTATACAGTATAAATTTTAGCTTTTGCTTCTAGTAATCTATTTATGCATGTATATAATTTTCTTCCCAACTAGATTACTAGCTTTCTGAGGGCAGGGACTACATTTTATACTTTTTGTGCTCTCCAAAGGACCTAGCCCAATGCCTTGAACATAAGAGGCATTCAATTAATTGATTAAAAAGTAAATTGTCACTTAAAATTTCTACCTTTCTTCTTTTAAAAAAATATTTATTTATTAGTTACATTTTGAGTTCAGAGCTGTTTCTGTGCCCCCTTCCCATCCCTCCCAACTCCTCACTAGAGAAGGCCAACATTTGACACAGATATCTATTTGTGAAACCATAAAATAGATACTTCCATACATCAGTTCTTTCTCTGGAGGTAGATAGCATCTTCCTTCATAAGTCCTTTGCAGTTGATTTGAATATTCATATTACTCAGGAGAGCTTAGTCATTCACAGTTACTCTTTTTTGTTTGTTTTAGGCAATTGAAGTTAAGTGACTTGCCCAGGGTCACACAGCTAGTAAGTGTCAAGTGTTTGGTCTGAGACCGGATTTGAACTCAGGTCCTCCTGACTTCAGGGCCGGTGCTCTATCCACAGTTACTCTTCAAACAATATTTCTATTGCTGTATACAATATACCCTTGGTTCTGCTCACTTCACTTTTCATTATTTCATGCAAGTCTTCCCATGTTTTTCTAAAACCAATCTGCTTGTTTCTTACAGTAGCAACAACCATATACCATGACTTATCCAACCATTCCCAAACTGATAGACATTCCCTCAATTTCCAAGCACCTTTCTTCAAATCACACAAGTACAACTTCCTATATAGGCTTTGGCTGATTCCTTTCAGTTTTTAGTTCTCTTTTCCTCCTGAGATCAGTTTGCATGTAATTTTAGTTTACAGGTAGGTCTAGTGTGAATGATGAATTCACCGACTGGCCACAAGTATTCAAATTCAACCTATTCAGAGTCATTAATTATATAAAATATGGAAACTGGTTCCAGCCCAATGGAAATATGTAGTACAAATTTAAATACTGCAACCACTTCACAGAATTCACACTTATTGGGTTTACTTTTCTTTGAACGTGTCATATCCCCCAGTAGAATGTATGCTCCTTGAGGACAAGGGACTGTTTCATTATAGTCTTGACATCTCCAGAACCCAATATAGGTCCTTGGTTACTAAATGACTATTGAACAAGAATTTATTTCACAGTGCAAAGAGTGTTGGATTGGTAGTCAGAAAAGCAATTTGAATCCTAATTCTGCTACTTACTTCCTGTGTGACTTTGGGCAAGACCCTTAATTTCTCTTAGCCTTGGTTGATTTGATGAGGATAGGATCTAGACCCCAAAAAGGAAAAAAACCCTGGACTTTCCCACAAGGCTAAATCTCTGGTGTTTGCCTGAGGCTATAATCCCATCAACTGGCCTTTCATTGTGGCTACACCCAATTTCCCAATTCTGTTACCCTTAACCTAACCTAGGTTAACCTAACCATTGTTTTACCTCCCTATGGCCCTTAATCCTAGCTAGGCTCCATTCTCCCTTGGCTTCAAGGTCCAGATCCCAGGTGTTCTGTTCACCCCAGTTTACTGGCCACTCCCATTCAGATCTTCCTTAGACCCCTCCTCCAGTCACTCCAAACTACTTGGCCACTCCTAGATCCTTCCCACAGTCTTACTGTATATAAGGTCCATCTTGTCTCCATTAAGATGTTCAGATTCTTAGAATCTAGCCAATAGCTCACTAATGTTCAGACTCTTTAAGAGTCTGCCCAATATGACGGATGTTCTAATAAACCTTGTCTTTGGCTGAAAGAAGGCTTGGGTTGAATTCTTTCAGGCAGGACCAATGGGTATGATTTTGGGATCTCAGCACCCCTAAACCTCTAGACCTCATCAACCTCACATGTAAAATGAAGTTGTGTGATAACAGGTTCCTTCCAAGTCTAAAGAGATGATCTTATGAATGCCTACGTGAGCCTCCTTCACTAAAGTCCTCCTCATTATGCAAGTGTCCTTTGGGTTCTTGAAGGCTACATTGGTGGAGGACAAGCTCTGACAAGACCCACCTAGGTAGAAAGCCTTAAAATATAGATCAAGTGGCAGGACTGTGTGTCTTAAAATTGAGAATTAGTCTCTAGCTAAGTTTGGTGAAGCTGGTCCTACCAGGTTGGCTGGAGAGTAATGAATTTTTTTTTGCCACAACTCTAGAAGAATATCTCTCAAACCACAGAGAGATTGCAATCTGTGTCCGTAGAGAGAGAATCACCAATGAAATCATAGTGACAGGGACTGAACATATCATTTCATCCATATAGGGAACTCCCAGGTGAGAAAACTCCTTTCACCAAAGCAGGCTGGCACCTTCTCTGCAACTTATAGTCATAGAGAGGTACTTAGAACACTGAGAAGTCAAAGTGATTTGACCTGGATCACAGAGCCTATATGTGTGAGAAGCAGCAGTTGTGAGAAGCAGGACTTGAACCCAGGTCTTTTTGACTTTGAGTCCAACTCTTCATTCATTCTACTACAGTGCCTCTAAAATAACAGTGGATCCTTGAAATAAGAGAGGAATATTATGTGTGCAACACTGTGTTAAGCTGACCTTACATTTTGTAAGAAAACCACTGTGAATCTTTGCTTAAAAGTGGTTCTGTTAAAACTTGGAAAGACTTACATGAACTGATGCAGAGTGAAGTGAACAAAACCAGGAGAACATTTGTAAGTAAGGCGAATTTTAGTGTGTGTAAAGTGGCTTTTTTGTTATTCTTTCTCAGAGTTTTCTTCCCAGGATCCATAACCATAACAATCTCTACTTCCCAGGTGTGAGATATGAGTTCTCATGATGATGGTTCAAAACAGTTTCCACTGCACAATTGTAGTAGATATAGAGATGAAGTGATGTAAAATTGTGAGGCAATTGCTGGCAATGTGCCTTCTTTGCCTGTTGCCCTGTAAAGCAAGTGGGCACTGGTCAGTGACTGGGGACCCTTATAAAGGTGAATGTGCAGGCTGAATGTTGTGAGTGCCTTGATTGGCCCCCTTCAAGGCTTGGGAGGGGGAATCTGTGTGTTTGCCTCAACTGGCCCCCATTGAGGCTTGAGGGGATTTAGTGAGTGCATAAGTTGTGCTGGTCTTGATTGACCCCATGGAGATGAGGGATAGTTTGTCTCCCCACTCCTTCACACTGGCCCCTGCAAAAAGGGTTGTTATGGAGTACTGTAGGATTGAAGCTCCCATTATCAGCAAACTCCCTTTGAGAATATTAGACTAGAATAAAGTAAGCTTATTTAATCCCTTATTATGCCTCCATTCCTGTCTTCCTGTCTGACCCAATCAAAAAGGAGAGAGAGTAAGAGAGGTGCTAGAAGCTTTCCTGTGGCTCTTTCCTAAGAAATGGTGTAGTCAGTGTGTTTACTTGTCCAAAACCATTGTATACAGTAACAGCAACATTGTATGATGAAGAACTGTGAAAGACTTAGCTCTTCTCAGCAATAAAATGATCCGACAATTCCAAAAGACTCATGATGAAAAATGTTATCCACATACCGAGAAAGAACTGGTGCAGTCTGAAAGCAGATAAAGTCATACTAGTTTTCAGTTTCTTTGTTTTCATGGTTTTTTGGGGGGTTTTGGTCTATGTTTTCTTTCATGACATGACCAATATGGAAATACGTTTTGCATGATTGCATATATATGATCTATTTCAAATTACTTGCTGTTTCAGGGAGCAGGGTGGGAGAAAGAGAATTTGGAACTCAAAAATTTTTTAAATATAAAAAAAGTTTTTATACATAATTGGAAGAAATAAAATATTTTTCAAAAAGATTCTATTCTATTCTACCATATGTAAAATGTTCAGGCCCCTGACAGAAGCCAGGTTGTAAAACTTCAGGAACTTAGATTCAGTAAAGAAACCCATTTTTTCCCCTATAGAAAGTAAGCATTAGTGAGAAAAGAAGGAAGTTTAGTGGAGTGGGGAATTTTGGTTGTCAGGGAAATTCTCTCCTGCCTGGGATAAGATAGTCATAGGGCAATAGGGGACTAGGTGGGTGAAAATACCCATGATCTTTCTTTGCTTTTCTGTTCTGACAGTAAAAAGTAAAGGAAGCAAAGAGTTACCACAGGAACAGAAAGTCAGGTGGAAGAGACAGATAGCAGTGTTCTCTTATTCACAGACAAACAAGTTGTTAGTGAGAACTGAAGTCTGCTATCAGGGGAAGGAAGTACACACCATCAAAGGAATCTTCACTGGTGTGCCAGCAGTACAGAGAGGCCAAGTAGCAGCAGTACTTCCAGCTTCTAGAATCTGTCAACAAAGGCCTGGGTTCAAAATGCTACAGGTGAAAAAAAGCTGAACATTCTCTTCCAACCAGAACCAGGGAAGCTGAAATTATGTAGTGATTAAAAACAATTGAGAAAGGCATTTAATTGAACTTGGGTGTTTGTATTACTTTAAACTTAGTTCTCAATTTTATCCTCTATCAAATTTGTTCTATAAACATTGTTAATCAGCATTTAAATATTTGCAGTAATGTTTTTAATTTTTTTAGTAATGTTTTATTAGAGAGGGTTTTAAAAATTTTTTTTTAAATTACTAACTTGAGGAGGAGGAACAAGGGAAATGCCATCATATGGTCACACATAATATGGTCCATTCACCTCATAGTAGCAATATCACAGATTTCTTTTTATTAGGGAGAAAACAAAAAGCCTTAAAATTTGGACTGAATGGCGTGTATTTCATCTATGTACCTAAAGATTTTCATTTTAGTTGTTTATAAGATATATTTGGAAGGAAAGAATGATTTAATTGAAAAAATAAAAATGCTGCTTGTAATCAGCCATGTAATCAGAAAAAGTATGGTTTTTAATCTACTCTTAACAGTAATTTTGATTAAATATTTCAGTAGGTGAAATAAATTTATTGCTAAACAATTATTTCTGTGAAATTACTATACTACAAAGCACTGGATGCTTAGAAGAGGAGACATACACATTCCTACCCATATACTACCACAATTGTTATTTCTCATTCCTGTAGTTATAGCAGAGGTCTAGTAACTGAAGTCCTTAACAAGCATTTATTAAGTACCTTTTAGGTGCTAGGCACTGTCCTAAGGGCTAAGGATACAAAGAAAGGCAAAAAATATGGTCCTGCCCTCAAGGAGTTCACAATCTAATAGGCAAAACAACATGCAAAACTCTATACAAACAAGATGATATTTTGGATGAGATAGGACCATCCCACCCCCAACTGATTGGCCTCAGCTTTGATGATGAAGCTTCCTTCCCCACCCCTCTACCCCTCCAGCTCACATGGGATAGGTTCAGGTCAAAGCTGCCCCGGGACCTGATTGGCCCCACCTTCCCAATGAAGCTTCAAAGGTTCTAGAGTGCATGACTCTCAGACTTCATGAGTACATAAGGCCACGGGAGTTGTCAAATACTGATGAGCTGGGCCAAGGAAGGTGAGTACCGTTGTGTATCCTTGTTGTATTATCTTGCCGACTTAGGGCAAAGTAAACCTCCCCTGCTAAACGTTCAATGACTTCTGAGTGCCTCATTTCCCCTCCCCAATCTCAAACCGAGTTAAGATTGGCGACAATCTCAGAGTTAGAGGCATGTGTCTTCCTCGCCTTGATGACCCTTGTCATTAAATCTGATGGGGTAATTACTCGGTTTACTGTGTCAGAAGTTTGACCAGCAAAGAGGACTGAATCTAGTAGTTCATTTATTGATAGAAGAAGGGACATTCGGTTATTATGATGACAGAGACCAGCATCATGCACATCCCTTTTATCTATCACTGGCTTTCATTGTCACTAGTTCCTCACACAGTAACATGCAATGACCCCGTACTGTGAAACTGCTACCCTGGCTGCTAGTTCCTCTACGGCCAGCTGCTGATCACCAGGAGTGCATCTGGATCACTGTATTCACTGGACCCCTTTCATTTTCCTTTGGGCCTCAATTTGGGGAGAAGATGGACAGTGCTTCTGATGAAAGGGGTGGAGGGACTTCTTGGTAACCCAGTATTGATAATTACCGGCCATTCGCTGGCAGGATTTCTGTGGCATCCACAGCTCCAGTAAGGAGTAGAGCTCACCCCCTATTATTAAATGTTGATTGAGTTACCAAAAAAAAAAAAGCAATTGATACATCAATTTTTGCCCTGAGAGAATGAAGTTGTTTTAATAATCAAACTAAATGAATCTACGACAATGCTTCCTTTTGAGGTGTCTGTATCAATATGGGTCCCATGAATGGGAAACCAGTTCAGTTTTCTTATTGGATTGTGGAAAATGGTGATTCCTATGGTCACAAAAGTATCAAAAGAATTCTAGGTAGCATGGTATTGGCCAAGGGTTCTTAACCTGGAGTCTGTGAACTTTTTTTTTTAAAATATATTTTGATAACCATTTTGTTGTTCAGTCTTTTTCAGGCATGTCTGACTCTTCGTGACCCCATTTGGGTTTTTCTTGGCAGAGATACTGGAATGGTTTCCCACTTCCTTCTCCAGCTCATTTTTACATATGAGGAAACTGAGGCAAAACAGGGTTAAGTGACTTGCCCAGGGTCACATAGATAGTAAGTGTCTGAGGCCAGATTTGAACTCAAGAAGATGAGTCTTAGGGGGCAGCTAGGTGGCGCAGTGGATAGAGCACCAGCCCTGAAGTCAGGAGGACCTGAGTTCAAATTCGATCTCAGACACTTGACACTTACTAGCTGTGTGATCTCGGGCAAGTCACTTAACCCCAATTACCTCACTAAAAAAAAAAGAGTCTTTTTGACTGCAGGATCAGCACTCTATCCACTGTGCTACCTAGCTCTCCTTGAGAACCATATTTCAATGTAGCTGGTTTCCTTTGTAATCCTATGCATTTTATTTTATGAGGTTAAAATGTTATTTTGGGTAAAGGTGCTTGGCTTAACTATACTTTTCAAAAGGGTACATAACACACACACACACACACACACACACACACACACACACACACACCCTCCCTCCTTCCCTCCCTCCCTCTAAGAATCCCTGGGATAGAGGAGCAAACATAAGACTGGGAGTCAGAAGACCTGGGTTCTAGTTCTATCCCTACAACCAACTAGCTTAGGCAAGTGATCTTGGGCTAGTCATCTCATCTCTGTGAGTCTCAGTTTCCTCATTTGTAAAATCAAGGTGTTGGTCTAGGTAATCTGAAATTCTCTTTTAACTAACATTCAACAATTTTCAAAACTGAATGCTACACAATTATAATGATCAAACTTGGCTTCAAAGAGGAAATACAAGAAGGTACCTCTTTCTTCTTCTTTGTAGAGGGGTGTGTGTGTGTGTGTGTGTGTGTGTGTGTGTAGAACATGGAATATATATTGGTTAGTTTTATTGAATTATTTTCTCCCTCTTTTTCTCCATGGCTTAGTGGATAGAGTGCTGAGTCTGGAGTCAGAAAGATCTGAGTTTAAATGCAGCCTTAGACGCTAACTATGTGACCATGGGCAAGTCACTTAACCACTCTTTATCCCAGTTTCTTCAACTGTAAGGTGGGCATATTAATAGAGCCTACTCTGAGAGTGATTGTGAGGATTAAATGAAATAATATTTGTAAAACGCTTAGCACAGTGCCTGGCACGTAGATGTTTAACAAACATTTCTCTCTTTCCTTGCCTTCCTTATTTTCCTTCCCAAGCCATCTGGTAACTCAGTGGCTAGAGCTCTGGGCTGCAGTCAAGATCTAAGTTCAAAACCAGTCTCAGACACTCATTAGCTGTGTGACCCTGGGCAACCCACTTAACCTCTGTCTTCCTCAATTTCCCCAACTATAAACAGGGATAATAATAGCACCTACTGTACAGGATTGTTGTGAGGATCAAATAAGGTAGTATTTGTAAAAAAAAAAAATGCTTAGTACAGTACCTGATACATAGTAGGCACTATATAAATGTTTATTCCTCCTTCTCCTTCCTTTCCTTCCTGCCTTCCTTCTTATAATGAATGGCTGTCTGGGAGAAGAAAAGGAATAGAGACATTGGGGCAATGCAGAGGATACAAAAACAAAGGAAACAAATTTTATGATTCCGAATTCCATCAGTATATTCAGAATTGCACAAGCCAATCCAGTGGTGGCTAACTGACTCCCTCTATCCCTTTCATAGACTACAATGATTTTTGAGTTTCCTAAAACTAGGGATATCCTGTTGATAAAACTTCCTCAAGAGTAAACTGTCAAAGGAATGTATGTTTTTAAAGGAAGCTGGAACAAAACTCCAGGCCGCACAGTCCTGGTATCAGACTACTGCCTGTATATCAGGTATATCTTTCATTAGAACTGTGTTATCTCTGTTTGGCTGAACCTAAGCTGCTGAGAGCAGTGACTGTACTCTCCTTTTGTACTCTGTGCCTTCCAGGCCATCAGAATACACAAGCAAGGTGCTTGGTTAGGATAACAAAATTCAGCAATGTATTAATGAATGCAGTCTTGAACATGTGTTTACCAATCACTGGAGACCAACTCACATATATGTCACAACCCATACCCAACCCGACTATGATTGCTCCCTATAAGGCTCAGGAACTAGCTTAAGGAGACAAGACTTCTATGATAAAGTCAATCTATAGAAAGCTTTGCCTGAGGACCAGGGATATAAACTGATGCCACTGACTTGGAGTGAATCAGAGAGAGCCAGATATACTGGAGTGAGAGCTCCTTAAATTCAGGGTAAGTTCAATTGAGAATTACATCTAAAATAATGTTTAGTTAGGAATAACTCAACAATGAGACAAAAGCTAAAGAAACAGGCCTTAAAGGCAGCAAGGTCTATAGTGGATAGAGCACTGAGCTTGGAGTCAAGAAGACCTGAGTTTAAATACAGTCTTGGACACCTACTAGCTGTGTGTGACCCTGAGCAAATCACTTAACCTCTGTCTTCCTCAGTTTCCTCAAATGGTGGTAATAATGGCACTGATCCCACAAGGTTATTGTGAAGAGTCACTGAGATAATATTTGTAAAGCACTTGGCACAGTGCCTGGCACATAATAGATGCCAAATAAATAGGGCAGGTAGGTAGTGCAGTAGATTAAGCAACATGTCTGGAGTCAGGAAGACTTGAGTTCAAATTTGACCTGAGACACTATCTGTGTGACCTGGGCAAGTCACTTAACCCTGTTTGCCTCTGTTTTCTTATTTGTAAAACAAGTTGGAGAAGGAAGTGAGAACCACTCCAGTATCTGTGCCAAGAAAACCCCAAAAGGGGTCATGAAGAGACAGACCTGACTGAAACAACTCAACAATAAATGATGGTTTCTTTCCTTTCTTTCTTGAAGGGTTTAAATAATAAGAGGGGAGGGGCAAATGCAGCATAATAACTAGTCACCTAACATGACAGAAAAAGAAAATGACAAATGCTAGAGGGGATGGGGAAAAATAGGTACACTAATGCATTGTTGATGGAATTGTAGACTGGTCCAGCCACTCTGGAGAACAATTTGGAACTTTGCCCAAAGGACTATAAAGTTGTTTGTACCCTTTAACTCAGCAATACCACTACTAGCTCTGGATTCCAAAGAAATAAAAGGAAAAGAAAAAGGACCAAAAATTTTTATAGCAGCTTTTTTAGTGGTGGCAAAGAATTAGAAATTGAGGAGATACCCAACAATTAGAGAATAGCTGAACAAGTTGAGGTATATGTTTGTAGTGGAATAGTATTGTGGTATAAGAAATGATGAAGGTGGTGATTTCATAAAACCTAAGAAGACTTATATGAACTGATGCAAAGTAAAATGAGCATAACCAGAACAGTGTATATAGTAACAATAATATTATAATCAACTTTGAAAGACTTCGCTATTCTGATCAATGCAATGTTCCACAATCGTTCCAAAGGACTCATGATGAAAAATGCTATCTGTTTCTAGAGAGAGAGCTGATGAACTCTGAGTGCAGATGGAAGCATATTTTTTACATTCTTTATGTTTCTTTTTCCCTCCAACATGGCTAATATGGAAATATGTTTTGCATGATTTTTTATATTATAGGTATCATATTGCTTGCTTTTCCAGTGGGTTGGGGAGGGGCTGGAAGAAGGAAGAGAATTTGGAACTTAAAATAAAGAAATGAATGTTAAAAGTAAATAAACATAATTTTAAAGAAACTATTCACATCACCCTGCTACATTGACACTGGCTCGTTTTCCCCCCAAAGGTTTGATTCAGTTCTAAATCATGATGAGGCATCAGAAGAAGACTATAGACTGTTGGTGCACTAAGGGTGATCAGGGGACCCTCCTGATTTGTTAGCCTTTGGTACCTTCCATGATATTGGACTTGTATTGTGGAATGTTACTGAGGGATGTACATCTTACTCATGGAACAGAGGGTTTGTCTCCTATGAAAAGGAGTATATCTCCCTTCCTGACTCTAAGTTGCCAATCAGCTTTAGTGACCATCCTCCAAAGGGACCAGACTGCATACATTGCCTGAGAGGTACTCCAGGCCACTAAATTGAGTTCCCCTGCTACTTTGAGAAATGTGGTTCAGGATTATTTTTAATGGGTGGATATATATTGTGAATATTTTCATCAAGCAGAGTATCAGAAGCCACTGTTCATGGTAAATGCCAAATAACATAAAAATATGAAGTTGACTAGTTATTTTGGGGGGCTGGACAATGGGGTTAAGTGGTTAACTAGTTCTTAACTGACAGGAAATAACTGGTGACTGATATGAGAAGTCATTTCTGAATGAGTTGTTTGTGCAGCTAGACCATATAACTAAATAAAGCAAAGGTCAAAATCAACACCAAATTAGGAGGGGGGAAAAGATGCAGCAAGTGATTAGGATGGCTCCTAACTGACTTATTCATACAAGCTATTAGTGAACCCCAAGTGGGAAATAGATAAAGGATAAAACATTGATACTGATGTTCATACTTTCCTATAGAAGTTTAACCAATGTAAAGCAGTCAGCATAACAAGGAAACAAAAAGATCAAAAAACTCTGTAGCCAACAAACACAACTCCTTTGCCAGATGGAAAGGTAGTTTAAATTATAAACTTAATTGTAAATATTACAGAGAATAATAGGAGGAAATATGAGTATTAATGCCTCGTGAAACAATGAGGAACACTGAAGGGAAAAACAAGACTGCAGAAAACTTCTTGAGACCCAAATCATCCAACAGCATTCATACATGAAACTATAAGGAGGAAAACAAATATAAAAAGTACTAGATCTGCCTGTATTTCTATAATAAACTATTTTTTAATCATCAATAACAGTGGAATGACAACATTAGAACCCTAATTCTTCAGTATCCAGGGTGCTTTATATGGAAGGGAATAAATCGAAGAAAATGTCAGAAAGAACATTTGGACTTGACCAATACATACAAAAGTAATCTATTCTGAAGGCAACTCAAATTTAAAGACCTATGAGGGTTGCTTCTCAAAATATTTCAAAGAGTTATAATACAAGAAAAGAATGGAAGACATATTATTGATATTATTGCCAATTCTTTTTAATATAGGTGGCTGAGAAGACATCTCTAACTATGGAAGCATGTCTACTTTACTAAAAAAAAAATCCTTGTGAGAATAATCCTTGCAAGTATCAAAGATATTTTTAATATGACAAATGAAAATATTAGAAAGAAAAAGCAAACTTTCTCAAGCAATTTTCCACAGTAGCCCACATATTCAATCATACAATTGACTGAAAAGTATAGAGAACTCAAAATCCCATTGTTTTTGCTCTTAAAATGCATTTGACTAGAAAGAAGATCCTTCCTTGAAGGATTCTTCCCCCGCAAGATATCTCCAATGTACTTGTTAAAATCATGCAAAATTTTTTGACAGAAAATAGAGATAATCAGGTGCAACAATCCTCTGAATATCAACATCAGGGTCAGAACCAAGCAAGGAGCTGTTTGCTTGGTGTTTACCACTGTTCTGAAGTCTGTCCTGTACAGTTTAGTGGTAGTGTTGTTGAAAGGTTGTAGTGAGAATATAGGTGGGGGATAGAGTGGAGAAAGAAATAAGAAGAAGGGGGATAGGAAGAGGATAAAACATTACCCAATAGCCACGATTCATTCTCTCTTCATTTCAATAACTCATCCTTCATGTTCCAGGGATTCCAGTGCTATTTAGAAATCATTTAGGGATCCTTTCTAAAGATCATCCTCCCTAATCCAACCTGTCCCCAAGGTCTACCTTCTTTCTGTTCTTCCATTTGAAGTGCCCAGGTATTTACATTATTAAAAAGTTTATACCCAACCTTATCCCTGTTCATATTCATAGATATGCATAAAATTGGTTGTGTGATTTTTTTTTCTTACTTGTTTCCCTCTTAGATTCAATCCTGCTGACTTTTCAATGGTTGTTGAACATAAGTGACATGCTTGGCTCAAATGACCATTTTCTCAAAAATAATTTGGGAGCTAAAGGGCTATAAAACTGTACATACCCTTTGATCCAGCAATACTACTACTAGGTCTGTATCCCAAAGAGATTTTTTTTAATTTTTAAATTTTTAAAAAAAGAGGACAATCTGTACAAAAATATTCATAGTGGTGGCAAAGAATTAGATATTGAGGGGATGTTCATCAATTGAGTAATGACTGAACACGTTGTGGTATATGACTGTAATGGAATACTATTGTGCTATAAGAAATGATGAGCAGGATGTTTGCAGAAAAAACCTGGAAAGACTTACATGAACTGATGCAAAATGAAGTGAGCAAAACCAGGCTAACAGTGTGCATAGATGATCAATTGTGAATGACTTAGTCATTCTCAGCAATACAATGACCCAAGACAGTCCAAAGGACTCATGATGAAAAATGTTATCCACATCCAGAGAAAGAACTAATGGAGTCTGAAAGCAGTTTGAAGCATACTGTTTTTCATTTTATTTTTTCCATGATGGCTTTTTTTGGGTCTGCATTTTCTTTCATAACATGACTAATATGGAAATATGTTTTGCATGATTGCACATGTATAACTGATGTCAAATTGCTTACTCTCTCAGGAAAGAAGAGGGAAGGAGGAAGAAAAATTTTAAAAATTAATGTTATAAATTATTTTATGTGCAATTGGGAATAAATAAAATATTATTCAAAAGTTAAAAAATAATGTGGGAGGGAAGCATTAATAATAACTACCAGTCCTGTGCACTGTCAAGTTTTTGGTTTTTAACACTTCAAAAAATAACATTTAAAATCAAGTGGCCACTAACATGAAGTCAGGATGCTAAGCCTGGAAAGTCCATCAAGTACTTAACAAGTCCAATTCCAAAATCTTTGATACAGGAGAGGGGGATCATTCAGACTGAAGGGTAGCAACAGGTTGGAACTGAATCATTTGAACCACTGAGAGGACAGTTTGAGTTCATTGCTAGGAGACTTGAGAGGCTATGTTGGTAGTATGACAAATGATACATATGGCCAGCATGTCAAAGAGGTAGCAGGAAATAGCAAGAAAAAAGAAGCACCAAGATAGCAATAGAAAATTACTTTCCGGGGCAGCTAGGTGGCGCAGTGGATAGAGCACCAGACCTGAAGTCAGGAGGACCTGAGCTCAAATCCAACCTCAGACCAAACACTTGACACTTACTAGCTGTGTGACCCTGCGCAAGTCACTTAACCCCAATTGCCTAAAAACAAAACAAAACAAAACAAAAACAAACTA
Organism: Vombatus ursinus; assembly: GCF_900497805.2. Taxonomy (NCBI): domain Eukaryota; kingdom Metazoa; phylum Chordata; class Mammalia; order Diprotodontia; family Vombatidae; genus Vombatus; species Vombatus ursinus. Next base: position 39,684,087 of record NW_020954610.1, read on the forward strand.
AACAAGAAAATTACTTTCCTCATTATAGACATAGGGAGAAACATGGGGTGATGGAACAACAGCTGGCCAGGAGACCTGGATTCAAAACTCAGCTCTGGCGTTAACCATTTATAAATAATCACAGGCAAGTCCCTTGACCTGTCCTAGTTTCCAGTTGTGCTACCTACCTCATGGATTTTTGAGGGACATTTTTGGGGGAGCTATCATTTACATGTATGACCTTACCGACCCACCCTGCCTTCCAGTCACGTACTCTACCCACTGTGCATAGCAGTTGAGTTGTTAGAATAGTATTCCCTTCCCCCATCCTTCAATTATTTTTTTTTCTGTTTTGTTTAATTACTGGTATTGTGACAGAATTATTTTACATTATTCTTCATTTCAAATTCAACCTAGGGATCATCATAGTAAACTATCTAACCTATTAAGTTTTCTTTTTTCTCTTACAACCACTCACAGCTCAGTTAATAATGCTCTAGATAATCTCTTACAGATATGTGCATATATTTTAAAGGATCGTAGTTCTGGAACTTGAAAATACTTTGGAAGACTAATTCAAGTACTTTTTTATAGTTGAGAAAACTGAAGACCAGGGAGGTTGAGATTAGTCCAAAACCCTTCATAACTTGCCCCCACTCCTACCTCCATGTCTTTGCAATCTTCTTACATCTCCTGACTGGCTATTTTTACTGGCTGTCCCCTCAGGCCTGAAATTCTCTCCCTTTTCATTTCTATTTCATGTCCTCTTGGCTTGCTTCAAGACCCAGTTAAAATCCCATCTTCTACAGGAAGTCTTTCCCAATTCTTCTTAATACTAGTGCCTTCCCCTCTGTTTCCAATTTATCAGACAGATAGATAGATATCTTGTTTGTACATCATTATTTACATGTTGTCTCCCCATGAGACTTTGGGCTCCTTTTGGAGCAGGGACTTTTTACCTTTCTTTGTATCCTCAGCTCTTAGTGCCTGACACACTTAATATAAGGTGCTTAATATAAGTTTATGGATTCTTTTTTTGATCAGAACTTTCAAGTAGTCTGACAACTCTGTCTCTTCTCAATCTGTTCTCCAGATTAGTTGTTTCAGATTCTCTTCTATTTTTTTCTAGTTTTATTATTTCCTTTGCTTATTCATTTTTATTTTATTTTGTTTTATTTTATTTTGGCAGCTTATTATTATAATAAAATTTTGATACCAAGTTATGGGTAATGTTGCCCTCGGTCTCAGGTCCTTCTTACTGTTATTTTTTTTTTAATTCTGTCCAGGGGCTCAATTTCAGGGACTCCTCTCTTCTCCTAAGCCACAGTTAGGGCCCCCAGCCAACTGTCCCCAAAATGTTCTTGCTCTCTGTGGTACCACCCTCAACACGCATGTACTCACTCTTCCTCACCCATAGCCACAGCCTAGGATCACTCCTGGTCAGCTGCTAGGCCTGGCTTCCAGAAACAGAGGAAATCCTTCAATCTTCCCCCACTCAGATGTCTTGCTGTTCCTTAGATGAAAATCTGTGAGGTAAATGTTCATGAGGTGAAATGTCTCGAGGGCTACTCTGCTTCCCAAAGGAGCTGCCCTCAGGGCCTACTGTTTGCTGATTCAGTTGTTCTAGAGGCATCTACAAGTTTCACTCAGGCCAACCCTCAGCCCTGAAGGCACTGTCTTTTCTGAAGTTCTCTCAAGTTATTTTAGGAAGACAACTACTTTACCCCTTATTTTTCTACATTCATCTCATGGCAATTTTGTAGAGGAAATCTGGAGAGCCTGGACATTTCTGACCTTCTTTGCCATCTTCCCAGAATGCCCCAAAGAGAGGCATTAAGGGAGAGACATAAGGCAGGGAGACCAACCAGCAAGCTATTATAATAGCTTAGATGTGAGGGCTTGGACCAGAGCAGTGTCAGAAGAGAGAAGGAGGAAGATATGAGATATTACAAAGGTAGAATCAATAGAACTTGGCACCAGGCTGGATAGGAGAGGTGAGAGAAAAGATGAAATGTGGGATGAAAACCTAGAGAGAACAAAGTATGAAGGAGAAGAGGGTGACTGACAGTGCCAAAGGCAGCAAAGAGGTCAAGAAGGATAAGGATTGAGAAAAGGTCATTAGATTTCCTGATTAGGAGATCCTTGGTAATTTTGCATAGAGCAGTTTCAGCTGAATGATGAGATCAGAATCCAGACTACAGAGAATTAAGAAGAGAGTGAGCAAATGGGAGAAATAGAGGCACTTGTTGTAATTGGCCTTCTCAAGTTGGTAAGCCACAAAAGGGAAGAGAAATATGCAACAGTAGCTAGTGGGGATGGATAAAGTGAAGACTTTATGTGGATAGGGGAGACGTGAGTGTGTTTGTAGGCAGTAGGGTAGCAACTATTAGAAAGTGAGAGATTGAAGATTAGTGTCAGTAGTGATGATAGTGAGGACAATCTGCTGGAAAAGATGGGATGGCATGGGATCTATTGTGCATGTATGGGGATTGGTTTTGGCTAATGAGAAGGCACATCTTATTATGTGAGATGGGTAAAGGAGGACATACTGGCAGAAGACATCTGAGTGATACGATATGAGGAGGAGAAGAAAAGAGAACTTTTAGCAAATGGTATCAAATTTTTTCAGGGAAATACGTGGCAAGGTTGTCAGCTAAGGAGGAGTGGGTTAGAGGGAGCTATAAGAGGTTTGAGGAGGCATGAAAAGGTTTGGAAAAATGTGGTGAGTAGGATAGTGAATCAATTAGGGGTGTGTGAAAGGACTACTTTGCTGTGGTCAGGGCCCAGTTGAGTTTATGTAATTGCCAGGATCGCCGTGCCAATACCACCCCTCTCTTTTTAGTGTTAGGACACACCCTGTTTCTCAGAGCTAAAGCCCAGCAAGCAAGCTGTGCCCTGAGCTTGGCATAACAACAGTCCTTTGCACTCACTCTCTGGATGAACTCTGCCACAGAAAAATTCCAGAGTTGTTGCACACCAGTGGCAGGTGGTCCCTGAGCTCAGACAAGCACCCGCAGGACCCATGACTCAAGGTCATGAAGCCTTGCTATAAATCGAACTTGTCTAGTTGGTGCTTTTATTCCTCATTGTCAGGGCTACAGCTCTCTGCATAACCATTGCTATTTGCATTAAGATTTAGCCTTACTAAAGTGGGTCTCCTCCTAAAGGAGATCTCCTAAAGGAGGCCCTAGCACATGTGTCTAGTTTCCCTCCTCCAAAGGAATAAAAAAAAAGCTTTTTGCTTATGACTACTGTCAACTATTTGTTTTCATTTTATTTTATTTCATTTCTTAGAGTTAACTGTGGTTGACTCTGTGAGCTCTTTGATCATTTTCATAGTTAACTGTGGTTGTTATAACCTATGTGAGCTCTTAGGTTATGCAACTACTGTTAAGCCTGAAAATACCAGTGATTTTTTGGTGATTTGTTTTCAGATTTAACATAACAAATTTGTGGTGGACCCAGTCAGCACAGTTTTGTAATTATCTTGTATTTGTTCATCAGTATGGGAATAGGAGTGAAAGCAGTGGATGGTGGTGGGTATCTCAAGCTGTCACTTGGTAGAACAAAATCAGCATTAGGATAAGGAAGGGAGGGACTATAAAATAGAGGATAGGGTAGAATTGAATCGATTCACGATTGATTCAAAATGGGAAAGGGAAGAGAGTGTGGTTAGTGTAGAGGTGATGGCCTAGGAAGGAATGGGGTAGGGAGTCAAGGGATTAAAGGTCTTCGTGATGATGAAGAACAGAGATCAGGTTGCAAGGCCTTGGGAGAGGTAGAAGGACAACAGATTGTGATCAGATAAGGCAGTTTTAGAGTTCATGACCTTTGAAGTGGTGTATTTGTGGGTGATAGCAAGATAAAGTTTATGATCATTTCTGTGTATCGCTGGGCTGGGGTAGAGGAGTAGGTCATGTAAAGTGAATAAGTTGAAAAACTGTGAGAGTAGGGTATTATCTCATCATATTAGAGCAAGAGTTGGAGAAGAGAAGAAGATTATAAGTAAGGCCCTCAAATGGTCAAAGAAATGAGATTTTCCCAATAATGGGTAGATTGGGTGGTAAAAATGGATTGCGTGAGCCTCAAGAGAAAGAGAGGTTACTGAGGGATGGTGGTATAGGGAGAGCCTGGAAGTGTCGATAGAGAGCAAAGAGTAATACAGGTTCCTCACCATCATCAGTGTGAGTTGGGAGGTATGGGTGAAAGTGCAACCAGTGCTGGAAAGGGTAGCCAAAGAAGCTGTGTCATCAGAAGAGAGACAAGTGAAGGTAAGAAGATGGGAGGAACAAGAAAACAAAAATTTAAGATAAAAGTAGTTTGTTATACATGGAGCAGGCATTCTAGAAAACATGGTGGAAGGGTGGGTAGCTTTAGAGTAGGATATTAGGAGGATTGAGTTGAGGGGGATGGGAATTGAGTAGTCAGGGGACAGAAGACGGGTTTTAAATAATGACAACTAGGTATTTAGAATCACTGGGATGGAGAGGGTATAATGGGATGGGAATTTATTAATTGTTGTCAAATGTAGATCCAAGAGTGACCTGCATAGAGATGGTAATTGAACCTAAAGAACTGGTGAAATGATTGAGAGAGAGGGTATAGAGAGAAAAGAAGAGAACTCAAGAAAGAGCCAGATTAGATATGGGGTGTGAGAATGGAAAATGACTCAAAGTAGATCCTCATTTTAAGAGAATTTATTTTAAATAGTCTTTTCCCCCTATCAATTATTCTCTGAATGTGATTCTCATAAAAAGAGGAGGGAAAAAGAAAAATAATTTACCCTAAAGAGTATGTCTTAAGGTGAATGTACTATTTCAAACCAGTTAAGAAATCTTTGTCTACTTAAGTCCTCCTCCTATACTTAATTATGGCATGGAAGTGGGATCCTGGGTTCTCAAAGCATATGCCAGTGGAGCTTAACTCTGTTAGATCCTGCCTTACTGGAAAGACTTCAACTACAGCCCTGGCAACAGACTGTATATCTGTCACGTGAGGACCAGGATAACTAAATTCAGCAACTTGACTCATCACTAGAAAGCTGTCTATGGGAGTCAATTGTTTTGGGGGGGGGGTGCAAGATAGCAGCTCATGAAATCACCTACTGGGGCATAGAGAGGTTAAAATGTCTGTCGGAAGAAAGAAAACTCATATGGATAAAATCTCAGATCTTTAAATTAAGAAGTCTTCTATTGTAGTTCTTCCCAAAAGGTTTGTTTTACACTAAGTGGTTAAAGAGGGATAGCTAGGTGGTACAGTGGGCCCAGTGCTGACCTGGAGTCAGGAAGACTCACCTTTATGAGTTAATATCTGGCTTTAGACACTTACTAGCTGTGTGACCCTGGGCAAGTCACTTAATCCCATTGCCTAGCCAAAAAAAAAAAAACATAGTTAACAATCATCCTTGGCTCTAATAGATGGAAAACTTGTAACATATAATATTAAGCCAGGAATCACTTACCCAGCTGGGTCAGAGCTGTGCTAGTAGAGTGGTACAGGCATTCCCTAAGAACTGGGACATGGCTTCCAAATCCAAATATTATAAAATGAGCATAATATATGATGAAACACAGGCATGAACTCTATTTCTGCCATTTGTCCTTCATTCTTGTAGAGGATCAATGACATCACAGGGTGATGTCTTGACTTGCAAATGAATTGGATTTAAGTGAGGCAGAATTACACAAAGTCCTCAGCCTCACTGTCTCCTCCAGAGTCATTGGAGTCCAATGGCAAAACAAAAGTCAAGATGATTGGCAATGGCCATGGGTGCCTCCTAGATCTGCTATCAGATGGCTGAATGAATGACCCCAGAAAATTTGCCTTGGGGCAGCTAGGTGAATAGAGTGAATAGAGTGAATAGAGCTCTGGCCTTAGAGTCAGGAGGACCTGAGTTCAAACCCAGCTTCAGACACTTAACACTCCGACACTGTGACCCTGGGCAAGTCACTTAACCTCCATCGCCTCACCAAAAAGAAAAAAAGAAAAAAAAGAAAAAGAAAAATTTACCTATCTGAGATAGGATGTTCAAAAGAAGGGCAATTTTGTGGCTAGTGGGACCGCCTCAAGGAGAAGCAGATCGAAGGGACTATCCTTTTCTGTGTTGTCCAATCATTAGTGACCTCTCTGACTCTCTCCATTAGAACTTAAAGTTCTCATTTGTCTCTGTCTCCTGATCATTAGCACAGAGCCTGGCAAGCAGGAGGTATTTAACAAGTACTTATTGACTGATTGTCTTCCCAGCTCCTTGCTAGAATTTCAGTGCAAAATCTGAAGCTTGGGGAACAAGATGAAATCCAGGAGCTATGAATTTAGGCATCATTGCTTCAGAAAAAGAGAAGTTGATAGGCAATGAACATGAGGATTCATAATGGCATAAACATATATCTTTTAGCATAGAGGAAGAGTCTCAGGTTAAGTAAGAACTGTGAAGCATCCTAAAAGAAAAGATTATAGCACAACTATATTTTGGGATTTTTTGTTTTGTTTGGTTTGGTTTTGGGAGGCAATTGGGGTTAAGTGACTTGCCCAGGGTCACACAGCTAGTAAGTGTTAAGTGTCTGAGGCCAGATTTGAACTCTGGTCCTCCTGACTCTAGGGCCAGTGCTCCATCCATTGAGTGCCCTAGCTGCCCCCAATACAATTATATTTTAATGAGGGTGGAGTTGTGCTGGGCACTTCTGGGAGACAGCAAGCTTGGAGAAGAGGGACTCCACAAGGAGGGAGGAACCTGAAAGATAAACTTTCTCTACCTCACAGTTTTACCCAAGGCCAATTCTTTGAGAAATATCCACTTCTCAGTCAAAAGCACAGGGCTCTAGGAGGTGAATATGAAGTAAAAGAATCTGGCTAAGGAAACAGTGGGTTGAGTGAGAAAGGAGAAGGGTTCAAGCCATCTTTGGAAAGCAAAGTGTGCTTCATCTCCCTTCAGTGAATAAAGACACAAATGCTTTCCTTATCTCTGTAGACCCTATTTCACCCTTTGAAATACTTATCTTTGAATTCATATCCAGCCTCAGATATTTACTAGGCACTTTACTTAACCTGTCTCAGTTTCCTCTTCTGTAAGGGGTAGTAATAACATCTACCTTCCATGCTTGTGAGAATCAAACAAAATAATTGTAAAGCCCTTTGCAAACCTTAGAGCACTATCTAGCTATCATCATCATCTTCATCTTTGGGACTATATTTGTGCCTGAGATATTTCTTTTCAGATTGTACACATTGTAATTAACCAAAAAAAATTTGGTTTAGACCTGTGATTTCATGGTGTGGAAACTTCCTTCACTGATGTAGATCTGTAACTCCTTTGCAGTCTTAGAGCAGTTAAGTGACTTAACCACAGTTTCTCAGTCACTATGTGTCAGACGCAGAATCTGAGCCCATCTTTTCCTGTTTTTAGGACTAGATTTCTATACACTGTACCACGTAGCCTCTATCGAGCTGGTCAGCTAGCATTTATTAAGTGCCTACTGTGTGTCAGGCATAGACTAAGTGCTGTGATACAAAGAAAGCTAAAAAAAAACAAAACAAAACAAACAGTCCCTGCTCTCAGGGGACCTATGGTCTGAGCAGTAAATGATATTAGGCAGCAACATTGGGAAATGTTTATTGAATAACATCATACGAATGTTTGGAGTTGTGTTTTTAGTTATACTGAAGAATGATATTCTTATTTTATATGCTGGTCTTCCTTTGATTATGGGAAGATTTCCACAATTGGATCATGATGAGTTTAAATAATGAATTCCCTGAAGTAGTCACATTATTTGAATTTGTATTACATATTCCCATTGGGATGGAACCAATGGCCATTTGTTGTTGTTGTTCAGTCTTGTTCCCCTCTTTGTGGCCTCATTTGGGGATTTCTTGGCATGGAGTGGTTTGACATTTCCTAAACTGAGGCAAACAGGGTTAAGTGACTTGCCCAGGGTCACACAACTAGGCAAGATTTGAACTCAGGAAGATGAGTTTTTCTGACTCCAGGGCAGACATTCTATCCACTTAGCTACAGTAGCTGCCCCACCAATTGCCATATTTTATATGATTATAACTTTGAATAGTGTAAACTCAAATACATGTGACCACTTTGAGGAGATTGGTTAATTGTAATAATTGGAATTTTCATTACTCATCATCAAAAAGACAGTTTTAAAAAATGATTGGATCCTTACTGAAAAAAAAAAACCAAAAACACAAAACTCAAACAAATCATTTTGAATTCTCTACTACACACTCAAACAGTATTTCATCCAGGTTCAGTTATTCCATCTTTACTGGCCCAAGACAGTAGGACTTTGAAATAAGAGGGGCTTTGAAAACTTATATTATTATTTATCAACTAGAACAAGCCAAACTTTATCTAACAGCAGTGAATGATAAGCTTTTCCTATATTCATGACAAGGAGAAAAAGTGGGTATTTGTTAATAAAACTGTAAGCATATATTTGAAAATCTAATCTCCAACTTTGAAGTCAATATATCTTGAGAAAGGAATGAAATTCCTGGTAATTTAGTTAAAGACAGTGTATTTATTTTGCCAAATAGTGGTTAAAATCATTGAGGATGCTTGTCCTAGTAAATTCTATTCTTAAACATGGATTGCAGTGGGGGGTTTTAATGGCTTTAAAAGTAATGATAAAGTGACTTGTGCAGCTTCCTAAGTACATCTACAATCTCATCAACATTTTTCATCTCCTGCTATGCCAAAAGAAGCCAGACAGATAAGAGAAATTCAATTATTTTTCCTTGCTTCTTATTTATTATTGATTAAAACTTATCCATTGTGGGGAAGACTTGTATGCACTGGCACAGAGGGAAGTGAGCAGACTCAGGAGGACAATTTATATAATAATAACATTGTAAAGACAAACAACTTTGAAAGATTTAAGAATTCAGACCAGTGCAATAGCCAATCAAGATCCAAAAGGATTGTCAATGAAGGATGCTACCCACCTTCTGACACAAATGATGGGCTCAAAATGCAGAATTTTTGGAAATGGCCAATGTGGGAATTCATTTTGCTTGACTATGCATATTGATTAGAAGGGCTTTTTTCTTGTTTTTTTCTTTCTTTCTTTTTATTCCCAGTGTGGGAAGAGAGATGGAGGAGAGAAAATAGATTTTTGTTAATTGAAAAAGTGTTTTTAAAAGAACTTACTCCATATAAATGAGTGGGTGAGTAACAGTTAAGTTGGTTTTAGTGACTTCGTGCTATATACAGTGGCAAACAAATGAAGAACTCTCCAGCAATCCTAGGACCAAGGTTTGACTGGTTCATTATCAATCACAAACATGGTCCTGGAGTGGGAGATTTTTGCCTTTCCAAAGGTCCTCCCCTTTCAATGTGGTCCTGCTTAGGAATCCCTCTGCCCCCAAGGACACACATTACTACCACCATCAACATACCTATGAACCAAAGAAAAACATAGCTAGAAGTAGAAGGTAGCTGCTTTTGAGGTATGATTTGAGTAATCAAATCAGTTCTTAGTATTCATCTCATTAATAGCTCAGGTAAGAAGGGAAGGAGTGTTATCTCCAGAAGGTTACAACTAAAATTCCATTAGCATATTCATTGGGATGAGTTTTTCAGATCTTGAAGGAATGAGATACAGGACAGGCAAGGATTCCTCGGTGGTGACTGTCATAAACCCCAAAGAGTGGTCAAGCAAAAGAACCTCAGGCCAGAGAGAATTGAGCTAGAGGGATGTGGCATCTTGGGAGGGATAATTGGAGAATGAGAAATCAAAGGAGAGAATTGAAGAAAAACTTTGATTACAAGTTTGCCAAAAGCAAGCTTCATTTTGTGGCATATCTCAATTGCTTCCGTGACCTAGTTAAGTGTTATAATTGTTTAATCGCCTAAACAGTCACACACAACCCCTCCCCCCTTAGTCATGGTGGCCTTCCCAGTCTGACTGCAACAATCAGAAAAATTAGATTTCAATTAAATGCAGTTGTACTAGTGATACTTAGGAGTTGGGAGAGGGAAGTGTCAATTATGATAGAATTGAGGTTTTTAAAGATCCCTTGGGTTCACAGGCAGTGTGATAGTTATCAGAGTATTAGACAAGAAGACCTGGGTTCAAATCCTACTTGAGGCTCGTACTAATTATATGACCTTGAACAAGTCCCTTAACCTCTCTGACCTTCAATTTCCTCATCTGTAAAATGGAGATTAGGCACCTTATTCACAGGGCTTTTGTAAAGAAAAGCACTTTGAAAACTTTAAAGTGCAATATAAACATAAGCTTATTATTATTATTGACATTAAGAAAAAGCCAAGTTGAGTTGTTATATTAAGATAAACAATAATATTACTAATATTATAGTTATTAAGAAAAAAGAATTGGTTGAGAAGGAAGGCTCCTTGGGGAAGGAAGCAAGTCACCCAAGGGCTTGTGGTTTGAGAAGGAATCAATAGCCTGAGCGGGAAGGGGAATGACAACAAGGATCACCTGGAAGTCACAGGGGTAATGATTTAAACCTGTGCCAGCTCAGTAACATGACACTGCGTATTTGTAACTTCCCTCCACTGGGCCGAGGTGCCCTCATACTGCAGTAAAAATAGTCATGCACTTGAACAGATTTTGAGCTGTGCTGCAGTAAAGGGTGAGCAGGGCAGGAGCTGGAGGAAGGATGGCACCAGAGAAGAGAAGTGAGAGGAAGGTCATGCACCCCAGGCTCCAATCTGGGGGTTATTCTAGGGTGCCTTATTTCATTACATAAAGAGTAGACGGAGGCAAAAAACAAAAACAAAACAAATAAACAAAAAAGGGGGCGAGGAGACAAACTATAAGGGCTTACAAATTCAGCCTGACTCTTTCCCTAGCTCCCCAGGCAGAGGAGGTCAAAAAGCCCAGCTTAAATTGGCCTGAACTCAAGCTGAGGGGTGGACACTGCTGCTTCCCTGCTGAGTCAGGACAGGTGGGCTTAAGCCGGCAGGTGGCAGTAACCTCAGTTCTCCGGTGACTGACTGAGGGGCAGAGCTCAGCTCTTACTGTGACTCAGAATTGCAGGGCTTGGACAAGAGTTTAGCTACGGGGTCCTGTAATGGAGGTGTGGAGTAAAGAAGAAAGTCTGGAATAAGGCAAGGCATGCCTGAATGAAGCAGGTGAGCCACGTGGGTGATGAGATGGACAAGAGTATATAGCTGGGAAGCAAGAGCCACACGTATTGGGGGATCTCACCATGGTGGGTGTTAAGCCAACAGAATCCACCTCTGAAATGTTAAGCTTTTAGTAGGTATCTTGAGACTTCCAGGGCAGGGCAGCCAGTTAAGGAGGCTCCGTTAGGACAGAGCAGTATGCATCTTTACTCCCAGAGTCCTCTGAAGCAAAAGGCATGTCTTTAGAGTGGACAGGCCTGAGGGACCCAAACTACCAAGTGCTTAGGGCAACTTGCTCCCCAATTCATTCCTCAGGGAATGTGCCCAAACGGTCTTGAATGGGTACTGGGGTGCAGAGAAGAAAGAAACAAGCACGCAAGGTGTGCTGACTGGGTGAGCAGAAGTTTGGGGGTGGGATGAAGATTTAGGCTCAGGAAGTTAGGAACTGGTAGAACTTTGCAAAGCTGGCTGGTAGAAAAAAAAAGTGTGGAGATGAAGCCAGTCCCTTAGGGGAGGAAAAACATGGGAACACAATCCCTGTCCACCTTGAATGTGGAGGCGATAGAGTAGGGAAGCTGGGCAGGAAGGGAAAGAATAAAGAATTGGATACCAGCCACATCTTGGTTCACAAAGATATATGTCAGTATAATATTTTACATACTATGTACTATTACCATGATACATTATGTGAATATAATAGTACATGAATATAAACCTTTTTCCCTGACCCCAAGGTAGTCTCAGAATATCAAGGTATCTGGTTACCTTCCCCCCCCCCCAACCAATAATGTTATTGGTATGGGGAACTCTGGTTGAGTAAATATCCTCTATCAATGTAGCTGGTCCCTGCTCTGAAATTTATAGTCTTAGAACAAAGTTTCTTAGAAACATTTTTTGTGTCATAGACCTGTTTGGTCTAGTAAATCCCTTTTCAAAATAATGTTTTTAAATGTGTAAAATAAAAGACATTGAGATACAATTATCAAAATATGTATTTTTTTTAAAATAAGCTCAATAACTCCAGGTTAAAAACCCCCAGCAGAGAGTAGCCTAAGTCATTGAGAAGTTAAGTGATTTGCCCAGAGTTGCATAGGAGATATGTCAGAGGCAAGAGAGGTCTTCTGGCTCAGAGACCAGCTGTACCACACTCTGTCACATGGTCCCCTCAACCATGTATTAACCCCTCCTGTTTGAGTAACTACACACTCACATTTGTAATATTGTTGATTCAGCTGGCTTTGAGTAAAGATAGAAATTCTAAAGTCTGATACTTACTAACTGTGTGACCCTGTGTAAGTCATTTAGTAAATCAACACATATTTATTAAGAACCAGATAGGACTCGTATGGACTGAGGCTGAGAGAAGTGAGCAGAACCAAGACAATGTTGTGCACAATAACAGCCACATTGTGTGATGACTAATATTGATAAACTTAACCCTTCCCGGCAATACAAGGATCTAAGACATCTCCAGGGGCGTCATGATGGAAAATGCTATCCACATCCAAAGAAAGAACTATGGAAGCTGAATTGCTATTTTTTTCTTCTCTTCTGTTGAGTTTTGTTTCCTCTTTCTGATGGTTCCTCCTATTGGTTTTAATTTTTACTTACATCACTAATGTGAAAATATGTTTAATAGGAATGTAAATGTACAGCCTATATCAGATTGTGCACCGTCTTGGGGAGGGTGGTGGGGAAGAAGGGGGAAAAAATTTAAACTCAGAAGCATATGGAAGTGATTATTGATAAATCAAAATAAATTAATAAAAAAAAACCTGACAGTACCAAACATTGGCTGGTGATATAAAGACAAGAATGAAACCACATATGACCCTAAGGAGCTTATATTCTCTTGGGAGATGGAGGAAGGTATAGCACAACATATGCATTAGACTTAAAGCTCTTTGAGGGCAGGGACCATGTTTTTGCATTTTTCTATATACAGAGAGTTTAGCACAGTGCATAGTATTTAATAAATGTTTAATAAATATTTTTGACTGTTATATAAATATATACAGAATAAGTACTGACTGATACGTAACTGTATACAGAAAAAACAAGGTAGTGTGGGGAAAGGGGACAGTAACATCTGGGAGATTAAAAAAGGTTTGATATAGAAGGTAGTTAAACTGAGTCTTGAATTTAATAAGTGATTCTAAAAAGCGACAAAAGGAGGGGAGGAAGTATATTACAGGCATAGGGAACAACTAGTGCAGGGCTCTATTATTCCTGTCTTTAACATAAATGTATAGTAAATTTTGTTAAATTTTTTTGGAGGCTATTGGTATAATCATGTAATTTTTATGATTTTTGTTATTAATGTGATCTATTATACTCACAGTTTTCTTACTGCTGAATCATCCAAGCATTCCCAGCATAAACCCAACCTTGTGATAGTGAATAATCTTTGAATATGTTATGGTAGTCTCTGCTGATATTTCATTCAGTATTTTGAATCAATATTTATCTCTTCCTGGTTTTGGTATCAGGAATATATTTGTCTTAGGGAGGGCATTTGGTAAGGTGCCTTCTATCTCCATTTTTCCAAATAATTTGAAGAATATACAATTGTTCTTTTTAAATCCACCTAGGACTATGTTTTAGTTTTTCCCAGATATGACTTAATCAACTTCTGTTTCTGAAATTGGGTTGTTAAATTCGCTATATTTGGTTCTGTTAATTTGGGCATTGCAGATTTTTGTAAATATTTACCAATTTTATATAAGTATAATTGTTTCCTACAATTTTCATTATTTCTTCATCTGCTGTGAATTATCCTTTTTTCCTTTTTGATGTTCATAATTTGATTTTCATCTTTCTTTAAAAAATAAAGTAGGGGCAGCTAGGTGGCACAGTGGATAGAGCACCAGCCCTGGATTCAGGAGGACCTGAGTTCAAATCTGGCCTCAGACACATAACACTTACTAGCTGTGTGACCCTGGGCAAGTCACTTAACCCCATTGCCTAACCAAAAAAAACCAAAATAAAACAAAGTAGTTAATGGTTTCCAATTATCTTCAGGATGAATTTTTGTTTGTTTTTGCTTATATTCAGCATGAGCATTGGCAAGGCAAGGTAAAGGAGTGGCCAACGAAATCATGTTTCTTATTGTCTTTGGATAAGGCCAATTCTTCAAGCATCTTTATTTGTCCCTCTAAGGAGACTCTGTGATCATCCTGAGATTTTGCTGCAACATCCTTATGCCATCTGGTTTCAGTTATTACAAAACATGTTAACAACCTCTCTGATCCTCAGTCACCTCATCTGTAAAATGGGGGTAATAGTACTACTTCTCTCATAGCATTGTTGGAAGACTCAATTGAGATAATAGATATAAAACAATTTACAAACCATAATGGCATATATAAACGTGAGATGGCAGAGGAAGTATGGAAAACTTGTTGATTTTCTAAACCGGGTTTCCAGGCACTTTCAAAGCCTTAGAGGGGGCAGCTGTGTGGCGCAGAAGATAGAGCTTTGGCCTTGGAGTCAGAAAAACCTGAGTTCAAATTCGGCCTCCGACACGTGACACTTACTAGCTGTATGACCCTGGGCAAGTCACTTAACCCCATTGCCTCACCAAAAAGCAAATAACAAAAACAAAAACAAAGTCTTAGAGACTGATGATGTTAATTCACAGGATTGAAGATTTAGAGTTACAAGAGATCTTAGAGGTCATTGAGTCCAGCCTCCTCATTTAACATACAAGAGGAAATCGAGGCTCAGAGAGGTTATGTAATTTACTCAAAGTCACACAGAAAGTGTTAGAAATGTGAATTGACCCCAAGTCTTCTGACTCAAGTCCAATCCCCATTCCTCTATAGGATGCTGCCTAGTTGTTTACAATATCTCATTTCATAAGCAGCATTCCCCCACATGATGCCTCTGTTTCTTTTGTTTATTTGTCCCTGATCTTAGGTGAATGAGTTTGTAGACACAGAATTGATCAAGTTACAACCTTTTGAACTTAAAAAGGTCAGAAGAGCCATAAGAGGTCCCAAATGAAGTCTGTAGAAAACTGAATCAATAGCAATTGAAGAGCATAGAGAAGGTGGTAGCAATGACTGATGACAAAGAAAACATCTGTAAATAGGAAAAGCTAGTCACCCCAGGACATCAGCAGCTTTGGTGACTGTGAGTCATTACAAAAAAGAGAAGTACTGCCTAGGGTATCTAAAACAGACTTATCTTTGGAGCCCAGGAGGAAGCAGTTTGGGGGGAACTATACCAGGACTTGATGAAGGAGAAAAGCACATCCTTTGGTAAAAGTCAGGAGGTATCCCTTGGATGCTACACATACTCCCAATATGTAGGCCTTATTACTATTGTCCTATCTTTGGGAAGCATGTTTCCAGTTTGAGAAGGAACTGTTTTGCGACCATATTGCTACACCTTCTTAGTAAAGTTCTTTCCTATAAGCTAACTGTTCTTCCAATGGTTGATTGATCAAGGGGAACACATCAGATGGGGGCTTCATAGCTACAGTATTAGAAACTCCTACCCCTCAAGACTATACCCCTAGAACCCTGAGAGGAGAAATAATCATATTTTGAGAATCCAACCTAGGAATGAGATAGGAGAAATGAGTCCAGAGTGGGTGCTAATGGGAGACACTTTGTAGGACTGCTTAACAGGCATTTCATTGTTACCTCTGACTCATGCTGTTTGCACAACTCCATGAGTCCAGATCTCTAAGCATAGCTTGGGCTTTAGCTCTTAAGCCGCAGAACCTGCCTTGTAGTGATGATTTTTCTCAGAGAAGTATGATAATTGCAGGAATCCCCTCCCACTGCAGTTAGCTCTGATACTAGAGCTCTCAAATTATGGAGCTCACAAGGTTGACAGAAAAGTTGGAAACCTCCTTTTCAGAAACACTTTTCATTCACCTGTGCTCAGCAAAAGAACAAAACAGAAGAGGCAGCTAGAGACTTGAACTCCCTATCAGGTTCCCCTTGGCAAGCACATATTTTTGCTGCCATGTGCATGTAACTATTATAGCTGTTGGTGGAGAGGGGGATGGGAGAGAAATCACCTCCCTCCACAGAACTCCAAGAGAGAGTTGCCATTGATTGGAAGCCATTTTTCCTTGATCTTTTTTTTTTTTTTTAAGCTCATGGAGTTGGCAACTTTTCTTAGCTCAGTTGCCACTAACAACTTTGTCGTAAAGACAAGTGGAGGCATTGTTAGTCATCCATATACATTAAAAAGGGTCCAGAGCACATATGACCCACTGGAGGGGACTAGGAGACTAGGATACAGGTTCACAAATGCTTTATAGGGGCAGCTAGGTGGCGCAGTAAATAAAGTTCCTGCCTTGGAGTCAGGAGGACCTGAGTTCAAATTCGATCTCAGACACTTGACACTTACTAGCTGTGTGACCCTGGGCAAGTCACTTAACCCCGATTGCCTCACCAAAAAAACAAACAAACAAACAAAAAAACCACAAGCACTTTAGAATGGTCCCTGCTATATAGGTGGTAAATAGCAGAGCTAAGATTCAAATTCATGTAGCTCTGAATTCAGTCTTCCAACTCACACTTGGACTAGCAGGTCAGATCCCCAGAGAATGGTTACCACCTCTACTCTTACGTGTGTCTCTGTGGGGATGGAGGCTCCAGATGGCACTCAAAATAAGCCCCCATCTAGTGTGTTCCTCCCAAAATTGATTAACCAGTTAATATCTTCACAATATCGATTAACTAAATAACATCAATTACCTTTTACAAAGGGACATTTACTGAGAAGACATAGCAAAAAGCCAAAGTACAGCATGTCCCAAAATGAGGAGAGATTTGCCCTCCTCTCAGACATGCCTACTCAGTCCCTGATAAAAGTGAACTCAAAATGAAAATGGTTAATACTAAACATTTTCCTCACCCCACTTGGGGCTGATCATTCTTGGCCACGGAAGCTCATTTATATCTTCAAAGAATATCCAACAAATTTGCTTCGGGTGTTGCATAGCCAATGGGAGAATTGCTCCCTTTCTCAACTGGGTTGACTCCTTGTTGGGTTGGGTAAAGCAGATCACTCAGTTTCTGTGCCGACTCCTCACTGGACTCAGCTGCTGTGGCTACTGGAGAACTCGTCTATAGACTCCAGTTCCTGGACCTCCCTTGGCTCTTTCAACTTTTCAAAGCTCACAAAGTCATAACCTGGTCAGTTCCATCCAATACTCTATCATATATGATCAGGAAAGAATAGACCCAAGAAACAAAAGAAGTAAGTGCCATGTGTTCATGGCCACATGTCAGCTTTGTGAGAGATAGGGCCCAGTCAGAGGCCCATAGCAGTTCTTTCTCTTCACTCAAAAACCATCAAGGTTTGAGAACTTTCTGTACTCATTCACACTCAGTAGTTCAGTGGACAATTTAAATGCTTTTCATTATGATACAATAAGCTAATAGAAAACAATCACAGGATACCTCAGAATTCTGAAGTGGGCAAAAAGGAACCTCTATCATGCATTCCTAGAAATAGGCTTACCAAAGTTCTATGTGAACTGGTATCATTACTCTAAGGACTGGACCTTTGTTGGCCAGTCTCCTCATTATACCCTAATCTCTAATTGTAAATTCAACATTCTTTTATTGTACTATGTTGCCTCTAACTCAAACACCCTTCCCTTATTCAATTTTTATTCCTCCAGGAGGCTGGAAACACCTCAACATATTCCCTTTTAATCCCTACATTAGGGAAAGGCATGTGAATTAAGTATAAAAAGTAGACTAGACTGCCTGTAATATTGTGTGATGAAGTCTTTTTAGTCCTTTAAAAATTAAACATCCAAGTCCTACCTTATATTGAGTTCTGCTCTGGAATTGATTGTCATTATGGACATATGTGCTGAAGGCTCTGCTATCCCAGTTACTCTATCAATGTGAATCATAGGTTCATGACTTGGGTAAAGAAGAAACTCTTCTAGAAAAAAGTTCTCAGATGCATATTAGAGAATGAATAGTGGACAGAGCAATGGATTTGGAGACAGGAAAACCTGTGTTCCAGTTCCACCTAGACATTTACTAGCTACGTGATCGTGGGCCAGTGACAACCTCACTGAACTCGATTCCCTAAACTCTAAAATGAAAAAAAAAAATTAAAACATACTTCATAGGGTTGTTATGAGGACCAAATTGGATAATCTAAGTAAAGTGCTTACAAACCTTAAAGCTTTATATACAAATCAGTGATTATTATATTATGATGATGATATGCATAGAGAAGTGGGAGTTGACTGTGCAGGGTAGATAATGTAGTTTGCCTGGCATTTACTAGTTCTGATGTTAACATTGCCAGTGTCTTATTTTTGGCAATTGATGTCCTAGTTTTGTTTATTTTTCAAAACTAAGAAAAGACAGAGGATGGAGGTAGGGTGGGGAGGGGAAGGGAGAATCATCTCAGTGCTCTCATTAAGTCTGTATTTGACTGCATCATTCCTCACCACTTCTGTGCCCAAGTCTCTTTCATACACACCCCAGGCATTATCCCTTTTTTTGTGTGAAGGGACTATAGTTAGCATAGTCTCCTAAACCAAATCTCCAAGTTCATATTAGCACTAGGTCTTAACCATTCTGTTAAAAAAAAAAAAGCATTTCATTGATGATTTTTGCCTTTACATCAGTCATTTTCTACCTCCTTCCAGATGGAAGATTCCATGTTGACGAAGAAAAAATTAATGAAAAACCTCATAAACTTTTTCTGATGATATGCATGATATTCTCCTCTGGTAGTTGCCCACCTCTCAGCCATGAGGGATGAGGAAGGTTTTATTTTTACTTTTCTAAGACTTGTATTGGTGTTTCCATTATTCGGTGTTTTTTTTAACTATTATACTAATTTTTCTAATGTGACTTTTTGCCAACTCCAGCAGGCCATTTATTAGGTTTGCTCCAATGGAAGCCCATCCTGGCAAAAGGACCATTGAGTTGTTTCAGTCATGGCAAACTCTCCTTGAACCCATTTGGGGTTTTCTTGGAGTGGCTTGTCATTTCCTTCTCCAGCTCCAGATGAGGGACTGACGCAAACAGGTTTAAGTGACTTGCTCAGGGTTACACAGCTAGTAAGTGTGTGAGGCTAGATTTGAACTCCAGTCCTCCTGGCTCTAGGACTGGCACTCACACAGCATTTAAAATGAATAATTCTGAATGCACCCAGATAAATGGCATTCTATGGTATTCCAATGGCAATACATATTTGGTATTATACTTGTCATCAACCACTTCATGATCATCAATGATTTCGATGTTAGTAGATGTTGATACTTCTGTTTTCACCCCAATAGTAGATTTAATTAACTGATGGCTATAGCCTTCATTGGAGCCATTGCTATGACTATGCTTTGGAGTCTGACACAATAAACACATCCTGCTTGTGTTTACTCTTTGGTCCTCAAAGCTAATTGTTGTTTTGATGCCATTTTGATAGGCTAAGTGTCCCTGAGGAGGACAGCTAAGCCAATAATTTAAGCAGCTCAGGCACTTATCACTCTTGTGCTTCACGGGCAACATTCTCTCCCTGGGCCAGTATTAGCACACAGAGTGGCCTTGTTTTTCTAAAATGAGGGTTGCAGTTGACCTCTTATGCATTTCAGATTTCCTAGGAAGTCCTTGCTGTGTTCTCCTCTCTAAATTAGATCATTTTCAGATAAAGTAGCTGCAATTTTCTATATTATAGTCAATGCTTTTAAGATTCCATATACATAGATCCCATTTGACCACTCAAGATGAAAGTGTCTATTGTATGGTGAGGGGCTTTATGGGTTTTACTAATTCTGATCTTCAAACTCTCCAAATATAATGTAGACAGACTATCAGGCTCTTTTTATTTAAAGGCCAAAAAAGTCCCTAAACTTGAATAATTATTAGGAGAGGCAATGTCATACAGTGGAAAGAACACTACTGGTTTGGAGCCAAAGTGCCTGGGTCCAAATCCTCTCTTCTGCTTACTACCTGTGACTTTGCCCCTCTGGGCCTCAGTTTCCCCATCTATAAAATGAGAGACTTGAATTAGATGACTTCTATAATCACTTATAACTCTAAGTCAATGGTCCTGTATTTCATGAGATAAGGGAGAGAGGAGAAAAATTCCTAATCAGTTTAGTTTAATTTCTGTTTAAAAAAAAATGAAGAAATCTTTGGTTCCAAAAAAGAATTCTTAGGAGAAGAGAGACAACTGGGTACTGCATCTATAGCAAGGAGGGGGGGGGGGGAAGGGGAAGTAGGAAAAGAGAGAGAGAGAGAGTTAGCTCTGCCTGGAAAGCTTAATTATAGGGCTTCCCACTGTGCATATGCTTAGAAAAGAACACTGCCTAAGATGTGTGGATAATTCTTGCAGTTAAAACTAGTTAACTCACTCAGCCCACATCATTATGCAGCTGACAGTATTTCAGAGAACTACAAATAGCAAGATTGTTTCCCAAATGTAAAAATTAACATACAAAATGGAAACTATTATTTGGTACTTTGAAGAAGCCAAGGAAAAGAAATTAGTTCCTCTATTAGCCTGGGCTCAGCCTGTTCATTAGTCAGACCACTATTCTTAGTTTGAGATACCTTAATTGTCACCGAGGTTACAATCAATGGAGTTGAAGAAACACAGCAACCAGGAGTGATGTATTTAAATAAGGAAAGGACACAAGAGGCAGAGCCACTGAATTGGTTAGAGGAATACGGTGGGCGGATGGAGGTCCTACTGCTGCCAATCACTGGTGAATTTGTAATGGGCCTTTCCCTTTTCTTCAGGGAAAAGGCTAGATTAGGGTTTCTTGCCAATTACAGAAGTTACACAAATTCAAGGTTGACAGGTGGTAGACATGGGCCAAGGGATAAAAAATCCTTTAAAAATCAATATCCTGAAAGGTAAACAAGCTTTTCACTTCAAATTAAAATGCTTCATGCTCCTACTGAGGCATTTTTCTTTGGATTTCTTTACCTGAACAGATGCATTAAGAAGCTAACAGTCCTTAATCCACAGAATTTATAAAGGCCTAGATCCTTATGTAAAAAGATCAATATGTCAATCAACCAATGAATATCCATTAACAACCAGGAAATTAGTAAACTCTGCCTGTGCCAACAATTCTGTTCTCAACATGGTGGTGTGTTCAAACTGATGGCTGTTGTTAATCAATCAGTAAGCATTCAGTAAATGTTTACTACTGTCAAGCACTACAAAGATTCAAAGAAATGCAAAGGCTCTTGACTTCACGGAGGTCACACTCTAATGGAGGGGACAAAATGTAAATAAGTAGGTACGTACAAAAGATATATAAGAGGGAGAGAGCAAGTGAAAGGTAATCTCAGAGGGAAGGGACCAGCAGTGGGGGAAACCAGGAAAGTACTTCTGAGGAAGACAGAATTTGAACTGAATCTTGAAGGGGGCTAGGAAAGCTAAGAAGCAGAGATAAAGAGGGAGAATAGCTAGGTGGCAGTGGATAAAGTGCTGGACCTCAAGTCAGGAAGACTAATTTTCCTGAGTTCATATCTAGTCTCAGATACTTGTTAGCTGTGTGACTCTGGGCAAGTCACTTAACCCTGTTGCCTCAGTTTCCTCATCTGCAAAAATGGGCTGGAGAAGGAAATGGCTCCAGTATCCAGAAAACTCCAAATGGGGTCATGAAGAGTTGGATGTGACTGCAACGATAGAACAACAATAAAGACGGAGAGATGGAACAGCCATTGGAAAATAATGGAGATAGAAGGTAAACTGTTGTGAAGGAAAGAAGGAAGCAAGTGGGCATTTTATTAAGTACTTACTATGTGCCAGGCACTACGTTAAGCATTTATAAATATTCTCTCATTCGGTTATTACAACAACCCTGAGAGGCAGTTGCTATTATTATTTCCATTTTATGGTTGAAGAAACTGAGGCAGAGAGTGGTTAAGTGACTTGCCCAGACATTTTCATATAAGGAGCAGCTAGTGTATCTGGATCATAGAGTGGGTAGAAGGAAATAAAGTATAAGGAAATTAGAAAAGTAGGAAGGGGTCTGGTTGTGACAGGCTTTGTGGTGCCAAAGAACTGGAAATTTCAGGAATTGGGGAACGACTGAACAAGTCATGGTATATGATGGTGATGGAATACTACTGTGCTATAAGAAATGATGAACTTGTTGATTATAGAAAAGCATGGATAGACTTGTAGGAAGAGCAAAATGAGCAGAACAAAAAAAAATGTATACAGTAACAGCAATATTGTTTTAAAAACAACTTTGAGCAACTGAGTCATTATGACTATTATAAATACCCAAATTAACTACAAAGTACATATGAAGGAATGTGTTATCTGCATACAGAGAAAGAACTGATAAATAGAGGCATATATAGAATGGTTTTACATATATGTACATATACATATTTATATTTGTGTCTAATGGTAGCTATCTGGCAGGGAAGAGGGAAGAAAAAAGTTACATGATAGCTTTAATATATTTTTAAAATGAATAGCAAATTGTGCATAGTAGATTTGAAGTTTCATGTATAATCATCTCTTTTTTTAATTCTATTATCTTATGGAAAAGCTTGTGTTACTTCATAAATTAAAAAAAAAAGACAAGCAGGGAGCTGTCAGGCAGCATGGACCCATAGCAGTTGGAGGAGCATTTGGGACCCCATTTTTAGAGAGTTCTGTGGCGCAGGGGGAGGGACTAAGTCTTATCCTACCACCTTAGGGTTGCCTCATGAGCACATTTGATCCTGGAGATGAAAGGGAACCATTGGAGTTTCCTGAGTAAGCAGTGACATGCTCAAACTTCCACTCTAGGAAGATCATTTTGGCAACTGACCAGAGGGTGGATTAGAGTACACGGAGACAGGCTATTGCAAAAATCCATTATCAGAGTGATGAGAACCTTCAGCAGAGTGGCCATTGTATTGGGGGAGACAAGGGAAAGTTTACAACAGATGTTATGAAGATAGAAATGACAGCATTTGGCAATATTTTGTATATATGGGGTGATGGTGAGTGACAAGTTCAGAATGATATCAAGGTTGTAGGTCTAGGGGATTGGGATAATTGTGGTGTCCTCAATAAGGAGAAGGAAGTTTGTCAGAAGATAGAGATTGGGGAAACAAGATAGTAAGCTTTGTTTTTGTCATGTTGAATTTCAGAAGTCTATGGTAAGGGCAGCTAGGTGGTGCAGTGGATAAAGCTCCAGCCTTGGAGTCAGGAGGACCTGAGTTCCAATCCAGTCTCAGACACTTGACACTAGTTATGTGACCCTGGGCAAGTCACTTACCCCAACTGCCTCACCAAAAAGAAAAAAAAAAGCCTATGGTAAATCCAGTTCAAAATGTTCGAAATACACACACACACATACACACACACACACACACACACACACACACACACACGGGAATCTTCTCCATGAAGATGATCATTGAGAATGCCCAGGACAGAGCCTTGGAGGATCCCCAAATTTATTGGGTATTCCATGAAAGGAAGGAAGGAAATAAGCATTTTGTTAAACCTTTACTATGTGCCAGATGCTGTGTTAAATGCTTTACAAACATCATCTCATTTTATCCTCACAACAACTCTAAGAAGTAAGAGCAATTATTACTCCCATTTTATAGTTGAGGAAACTGAGGTAGATAAAAGGTTAAATGTCTTGCCCAGGATTATAGAGCAACTAAGTTATTAGCTCTGACACTGATGTCATTAGTAAATGTCCAATTGATTTCTTCCTTGTCATCATCTCGCTTTACTTTGTGTTACTCTTATCTTGGTATGTCTTGACCTTCAAAGTAAAATGTAAGCTCCTTAAGGCGAGGGCCTTCTTTTTATAAGCTTCATGTTCTCAGTGCCTAGTATGTGGTAGGTGTTTGGTGCACAGTTGTTGATTTGAATTTAGTATTAAATTAAAATTAAATATGCCTTTTCAATGAGAACCTGTGAGCTGTTCTTCTGTTTAGCTCCAAATTCTTAAAAGTCATCTAGTTTTGGTTATTTTTGTTGTTGTTTAGTCCTTTTTCAGTCTTCATGACCCCATTTAGGGTTTTCTTATGAAAGATATTGGAATGGTTTGTCATTTCCCTCTCCAGCTCATTTTACAGATGAGTAATTGAGGCAAACGGGGTTAAGTGACTTGCCCAGGGTCACACAGCTAAGTGTCTGAAGCTGGGTTTGAGCTCAGGAAGAGAAGTCTTCCTGATTCTAGGTCCAGCGCTCCATCTACTGTACCATCAGCTGCCTGAAGTTTTATTTAGAGTGAGAATCAATCAACAAGCATCTATTAAATATCTATTACATTCTAGGGACTGTGCACAGATACAAAGAATGAAACAATCCCTATTCTCATAAGGTTTAGATGTAGTCTAATGGGGGAGGTAACAAGGATATGTATATATTAACATGGATAAGGTTTCGTTCCTTTGGTAACAATAGCAGATTTTGTTCTGTTAAGCCCAACCATGAGGGAAGGTCTCTATCCAGAGGGGCACAGGGATCGGCCATCAGGCCTTGATTTCTACTAGAGGGTTTTTAGGGCCTTGCTACCCCACAATATGTGTAGCTGTTGATGACTTAGTCCTAGACATGGTATCCAGCTTTTGTCTAAGGGGATGGACCAAAAAGGGGTCAAGGTGAACAAGCCCGGTTCTTGGGATACTTGCCAGGAAAGATCATACTGGCAGCAAAATGGGGATAATACACAAATCACTTTAATAAGGCACAAGGAGTGCCTTGATGGCATGAGAAATGGGATGGGGGTATATATAGTCACTTATATAACAGATCAGAGTTGGGAACACTTGGGCAGCTGGGAGGAGCGTTTGAGACCCCATTTTTAGAGGGTTCTATGGGGAAGGGGAAGTGACTAAGTCTTATCCATACCCCCTTAGGGTTGCCTCATGAGTATATCAGGTCCATCAGTGTTATCGGTTGCCTTATTAGTATATTGTGGCTACTTTTGGATTGCCTTATTAGCATATCATTTTCTGGTTTTACTACACCTATTTGGTGTTTATCTGCAACCACAGCTGAGGGGTTTTTATTGGGGCCTAATTGGCTTCTCTTAATTTAGCACATAGTGTCTGGATATGACCTCAATTAATTTAGAAGGCAGTTTTGGCAAGTGGCTTCTATGTTCTTCCTTAGACTCTTAGTTCCTATTTCCTATTTATTGTAACCTTACTGTTCTAACTGGTAGGGTGGTTGTAGGGACCTTAACAAGATAAAACCTCAATACACTTTATAGTGTGTTAAAGTTTTTGCAAAACAGCATAGCATAGTTGACAGAGAACAGGATCTCAACTCTAGGAACACTTGGGTTCATAGCCTTCTTCTGAGATGTACTCACTGTGTGACCGTGGGTTAGTTACTTTTCAGTCCCCAGGCAACTCTTTAAAATTATATATTGTAGACCTGCATTGATACAGGAAGTTTCTTTATCTGGCAGTTTTCTATTTTTTATGAAATCTTAAATCCAGTCTCTCTAGCTTTCAAGTTGCTACTTATATACATATATATATACTATTGAGCCAAATGAGATGATGTACTATGTTGTGACCAACAGCATGAAAAGCTCCCATTTAGTTAGGGGATTCTTTCTTTTAGGGGAATATATACATATGTGTGTGTGGGGGGGTGTTTGTGACCCCCAAAATAATCAAATCAGAGACTTTTTCTTAAGAAAGGCAAAAAGGAGTTTTATTGCTTTCTCATGAGAAAGGACACATCCAGCATTCGCTCAAGATGGCTCCAGCCAGGGTCTGTGTCTGAGTGTCTTGTAAAGCAGAATATATAGACCCTATCCACAATGTCCCCACCGTAACCCCCTTCCCCTCAACCCATTGGCTGGGTATATTAGGGGCACAATCTATTCAGGGAATTCTAACTTCTGTGGAAGGAAGTTCGAAACAAGTTAGAAGGGAGTGGTCTCTTTGCACAACCAGAACATCCGGTTTAGCCACATGGAACATCCGGTTTAGCCAGAATGTGCTGCAAGGCATCTGGGTGCAGTGTTGCAACAGTTATAAGTATGAAAAAGTAACTGAGGTCGGGGTTAGTTCATTCCCCTGAGGGGGCTTCACCCTATATTATCCCATTCACTCCCTTATCTTGTTTACATATTTGTGTAAACAAATAAACCAAGAAATCAATTAATCAATAACCTAATCTCCCCCTGTCCTCTTTTCTTATCTATTCTGTGGGAACCAAACTGTTAGCATTCCTCACGTGTGTGTGTGTGTGTGTGTGTGTGTGTGTGTGTAATATGTTGTTCAGTCATTTTAGTTATGCCCAACTATTTGTGACTTTGTGTGGAGTTTTCTTGGTAAAGATACTAGAGTGGTTTGCTATTTCCTTCTCCAGTGGATTAAGGCAAACAGAAATTAAATGACTTGCCCAGGGTCACCCAGTTAGTGAGTGTCTGAGCCCAGATTTGAACTCAGATCTTTCTGAATCCAAGCCCAGCACTCTGTCCACTGAGCCACTTAGCTGCCTCCAAGGCAAACTGAGGTTAAGTGACTTACCCAGGGTCATTGTTGTTGAGTCATTTCAGTTTGTGTCTGACTCTTTGTGAAACCATTTGGGATTTTCTTGGCAAAGCTACTGGAGTGATTTGCCATTTCCTTCTCTAGCTCATTGTACAGATGAGGAAACTGAGGCAAACAGGTTATAAGTAACTTGCCCAGGGTCACACAGGTAGTGTCTAAGACTGGATTTGAACTCAAGTCTTCCTGACTCTAGGCCCAGCACTCTATCCACTGAGCCATCTAGCTGCCTCCTATCTCATTCAATAACAAATGTTTGATAAATACTTGTTGAATGACTGAATGAATGGTAATAATACTACAGATATCAATGGGTTGTTTTGAGGAAAATTCTTTGCAAAGCACTGAATGATTGTGAAATATACTCATTAATTTAGCATCAAAACAGTAAGAAGTGGAACAGTGGTTCAAAGGAATAGCAGGTTACAGGATCACTGGGTCATAGATTTAGATCTGGAAGGAAGCTTACAAGTCAACCTTTTTGATTTACAGATGAGAGAAATGAGGCCCAAAGGGATGAAAAGCCTGATCTTCCCAAGGTCACACAGTTTATTGTAAGTAGCAGAACTGGAATTTGAACTAAAGTCCTCTAATTCAGAATCCATTATTCTTTCTTTTGGGGGGTGGGGGAAAGCAATTGGGGTTAAGTGACTTGCCCAGGGTCATACAGCTAGTTAGTGTCTGAGGTTGGATTTGAACTCGGGTCCTCCTGACTCCAGTTCTCTACCCACTGTACCACCTAGCTGCCCCATTGTCCTTTCCATCACATCATGATACCTCCCAAGGAAGTTGCGTGGGTTTTTGTTTTTTAAATTATTGGAGATACCTAAGTATGTTTATAGCTTGAGGGGACAGTAGAGAGAAAATAAAGGTCTGAGAGAGTAAACAATGGATAGTCCTAGAGGAGATGGAAGGGAATGAGATTTAAGGCCAGATGTGGAAGAACTAGTAAAGTGGGGCATTTCTTCCTATGAGAGCAGAGTAGGAGAAAATGAATAAACAGATAAAGTTAGGGGAATTTTGAGATATTCTCACTACTTTCCAACTTCTTTCTCCTTTATACTTCCAAACTCCTTGCAAGAGCAGTATATACTTATTGCCCTAATTTTTTTTTTTTGCCATTAACTTAGTCTCTAAACTTTCTTTTATCTCTACCAATCCACTGAAACAGCCCCCTCAAAGAATGTCAGCTGTAGGAGCAAGGGCTGCATGAGGAAATCCTGCTGGTATGTAAGCCCTACACTGTTTCCTGCCCACTCTTGTCTACTCTAAATCTGACCTCAAAATGAGTTCAGGTAGTAAAATGATATTGTGTCTGCAAGGACAATTCAACTGTGTAACCCATTGATTTAGCATTTCTATAGCACATTAAAGTTTACGAAGTATTTTTTCTGATAGGAAGGTACCCATTTCATTATGTTCTTTGTACAGATGAGGAAACCAAGGGATGTTCAGAGAGTTTAAATAAACTTAATCAAGGTCACACAAGCTAGTGAACACTCAAGGACTCAAGTCCCCCATCTCTTAACTCAGGATAGTGCTCTTTCCATATCATGCTGGTTTTCAATAACACCTCTACAGTATTCCCAGTCCATTCATTGGAAACTCTTCATGGCCAATCAGCACAATGACTTGTGAAAGTCATAGTCTATTTGGAGGAGAGTCACTTTCCACAACTACATCATGGCAGGAGGCAGAGTTGTAACTCCAAGTGCTGCATCGGAAGTTATCACAAAGCCTTCCCCCTCATCAGGCCATTAATTGTGCAAATCTTGAAAAATTACTCAGCTTTGTCCTTTTGTCCCACCTCTACTAAGAGATGT
The DNA here is from genome assembly GCF_900497805.2 of Vombatus ursinus. Taxonomy (NCBI): domain Eukaryota; kingdom Metazoa; phylum Chordata; class Mammalia; order Diprotodontia; family Vombatidae; genus Vombatus; species Vombatus ursinus. Next base: position 39,712,487 of record NW_020954610.1, read on the forward strand.
CCTACCCAATTGATCACGAGGCCATTTTTTGCCCATTTTAATTTAAATACAAAGATTGTGTAGTAAGTTTGATTTATTCTCTGTCATAAGAATAATTAGTATTGATTAATTTATGAGTTGCTAATTAAGTATTGGTACTTAGCTCTAAAATAATGGAATGGAGGTACTATTTGGTAAGTTTCTAAGTTATACCTAAAATCATTTTATATTCCCTGGTTAATGTGAACTTTCTTTAGCTGATTTATGAGATAATTTATGTTTCCCTTAAAATATTTTTCTTTTTTTCCCTTTAAGGTATTTTTTAAAGTGTGGTGATTCAACTGGATGTGAGTCTAATCATTTAAATAAAAATGTTAACCCAGGGGAGGAACAAATATTCCCTCTAAACTTTTTAAGCTCTGTGAGCAGAAAGTTATGGCAGATAGGTATCAATTATAAATGCAAAACCTACATAGACTTTACTGCTGTAATTCCGCCAAATAAAATTAAGTTGACATATTTAATGATGCACATAAAGTATTATGTGGTATTTATATATAGTGAATTCAACATAAATGACAAATTGATATTACATTTACACAGCTAAATAAGCCATTAGTTTTTTCTTTCAATTTTATTACTTTAGTACCTATAAACAACATCAATATTAAGTTTTCTCTGACTCCATTTACAAATCAGTCTTTATTACACACAATGACACTTCCTCACTAACCCTGCCCTCCACTTCTTCCATTACCCAGGACAGATTCTTAGTCTCTCCACTGACATCCACATTTCCTTTTCCTCCCTACTCCCTATCCAGGACCAAAGAGACAAGGAGTGGGATCTTTTATGTAGCATGCCCAAATGATGGCATCAGACTTCAAAAATTGTCTTGTAGTAACTCTGCCTTCTTGAGAAAAGTCTTAATTACAAATGTATGTTTTCAATCAATCAATTTTTAAAATGTATATATATATATGTATGTATGTATGTATGTATGTATGTATATATACTTTTGTGAGGTCACACAGTTAGTAAGCGTCAAGTGTCTGACCTGCAACTGGATTTGAACTCAGGCCCTCTTAAGCCAGTGCCAGTGCTTTATCCACTGTGCCATCTAGCTGCCCCTCCATCAATCAATAAACACTTATTAAGTACCTACTATGTGCCAAGGAGAGGTGAAAGCCAATAGATTATGGTTGGATAAGTGGACTTAAGAATTCTTGAACATAGATGTGGTGCATTTGTGGATGGTGGCAAGATCAAGGATATGACCATTTTCATGTGTGACAGGTAGGGTGGAGCAGTAGGTCATGGGACATGAATAGGTTGAGGAACTAAGTAGTTATGGTGCTTGAGAGAGTCTCTATGTGTATGTTGAATCCTCTGGTATGAGGGCAGGAGTTGGGGAACAGAAAAAAATTGTGAGGGGAAGAGAAAAAAATCCTAGAGAAAAAAGGGGGATGACTTTGGAGTCTATAGACAATAGCTACCAGAATTTTGTTTGACTGGCAGATATGAATAGCATGAATCTCAAAGGAAGAGGGGTTACTGAGTGATGGAGGTAGGACAATGTGGAAGTAGCTAATGGGGGTCAAGGAGTAAAGATGGAGCTAGTTCTAGAAAGGGTGGGCCATGGAAGCTGTGTTGTTGGGGGGTGGAGGACAGCCAGGTTTCAATAAATGAATAGATGGAAGCAGTGGGAGAGGAAAAGACTCAAGATAAAGTGAAATTTGTTACCCATGGAACAGGCCTGCCAGAGGGCATAGTGGGCAGGCTGGGTGGTGTTTGGTTGTAGCTTTGGGATGGGAGGGTTGTGGGAGACAGGAATGAGGAATTAGGGGGTGGGGTTCTAAATGATGTTTTCTTTTACTGACAGAACAAAAATTATTTTGGTAAATAGATGTTTAGCTTTTTTGCTTGGAGGAATTCCTCAATCAGCAAAGAGAAGCCTCTATATAGTTTGCCCTGCCTAAATATAAATCTATGCATTCTATCTCACTTTTTCCCTTCCTTGGTTTAAGCACAGATCTATCTTGTTCCGTTAACCTCAACTTTTCCCTTCTCTGACCCACAGATACCAAGGATCCAAGCAAGACATGGTGGCTAGTGCCATCACCATTCCCCTTGTCCTCATCCCAGTGTTTTTCTTATTTCTCAGTCTCAGCATTATGATTATAGGAGAAGGTATCTGGAGCAACTGAACTTCAGAGTCCATTCTCTTCTATCTCCACTTGACCCCTCTCCCAATTTAGCTTATTTAGGGAGGCATAAGTGAATAAATTTCTTTTGTTTTAATTTAATTTTATTTCAAGTCTTGAATACTAGCCCTCCTCCCTCCCCTTCAAGTAGGCAAAAAAACCAAATCCATTACAAATATGTTTAGTCATGCAAAATAAATTTTTGAAAGAGAGAAAAGAAGAAGCAGAAGCATAAGAAATAATCATAACAATAACAATAATACTAATAATAGTGCTTCAGTCTGCACTCTGAGTCCCTCAGCTCTCTATCAGGAGCATGTTTCATCATAAATCCTTTGGAATTGTTATTGGTCATGTGCTGATCAGAGTTACTCTCTTTCAAAGTTGATTATCTTTACAATATTGTTACTGTATAAATTGTTCTTCTGGTACTGCTCACTTTATTTTGCATCAGTTCATATAAGTCTTTCCAGGTTTTTCTGAAACCATGTCCTTGGATGGTTTCTTGGATTTCTTTCTATGAAAACTGACTATTCATATCCTTTAACCATTTATTGTTTGGGGAATGGCTCTTATTCTTGCTTTTATCAGAGAAACTTGCTGCAAAGATTTCCCCCCACATATCCCAGTTTCCTGCTCTTTTAATTTTATCTGTATTGATTATTTTAGTGTAAAAAATTTTAATTTATGTAATAAAAATTATCTATTTTATCTGCTGAATTCCCCTCCCCCATCTTGAACTTTCTCTTTCTATAGATCTGATAAATAAATTCTTCCATGTCCCACTAATTTTCCTTATATCACTTTTGTCTAAATCATGTACCCATTTTGAGCTTATCTTGGCATAAAGTGTGAGATGATACTGTATGCCTAATTACTGCCAAACTACTTCCCAGTTTTCCTAAGGTTTTGTCAAATAGTGAGTTCATGCCCCAATAGCTGGAATCTTTGAGTTTATCAAACACCAAGTTATTGTTCTTTTGTATATTATGTATCTAATCTGTTCCACTAATCAGCATCTGTGTTTCCTACCCAGTACCCAATTGTTCTGGTGATTACCAAAGTTTCATAGTATTTTTTGAGATCTGGTACAAGGGCCTCTTCCTGCTCACTTTTTAAAATTGATTTCCTTGATATCCTTGACCTTTTGTCTTCCAAATGAATTATTTTTTTCTAGCTCTATAAGTAATGCTTTGGTAGTTCGACTGGTATGGCAATGAATAAATTAATTTAGGGGGTATTATAATTTTTATTAAATTGGCTCAGTCTACCCCTGAGTAATTAATATTTCTCCAATTATTCAGCTGTCTTTGTGAAGAGAATTTTGTAATTGTGTCCATATCTTGGCAGATAGTCCCAAATATTTTATACTTTACATAGTCATTTTAAGTAGAATTTCTCCATCTCCTCCTGTTGAGTTTTGTCAGTATCTTGCAATTTTACTTAAGTTGTGTTTTGATTAGTTTTTTAGGTGACTCTAAGGTTGTCCAAGTGAACCATCATATAATCTGCAAAAAGTGATAGTTTTGTTTTTTCTTTGCCTAAGCTCATTCCTTTAATTTCTTTTTCTTGTCTCATTGTTAGATTTAACATATTAAGTATGATTTTGAATGGTAGTGGTGATAATTAACATCCTTGTTTCACCTTTGATTTTATTGGAAAGGCTTCTAGGTTATCTCCATTACAGTTGTTAGCTTTGTTTTAAATAAATACTACTTACCATTTTAAGGAAAACTTCATTTATTCCTGTTTTCTAAAATTTTATTTAAAAGGAATTGGGTATTGTATTTTGTCAAAAGCTTTTTCAGCATCACTTGAAATAATAAGCATTTAATGTTTACTTTTGATGATTTTGTCATTGATATGCCAATAATGTTGATAGTATTCCTAAAAGTGAACTAGTCCTTCATTCTTGTTATAAATTCAGCCTAATCAAAATGTATGATCTTTGTGATATATTGCTATATTCTCCTTGCTAGTATTTAATTTTTTTGCATCAACATTCATTAAGGAAATTGGTTTATAGTTTTTTTCCTCCATTTTGACTCACTCTGATTTAGGTATCAGGCCATATTTGTGTCAAAGAAAGAATTTAATAGCACCCCTTTTTTTAAACCTATTTTTCCATACAGTTTATATAGTATTAGAATTAATTGTTCTTTAAATATTTGGTAGAATTTGCTTGTAAATCCATCTGGTCCTGTATTTTTTGGCTTGTTCATTTAAGACTTGTTCAATTTCTTTTTCTAAGATAGGGTTATTTAAGTATTCTATGTCCTCTTTTGTTAAACTGGGCAATTTCTAATTTTTTTTGTAAATATTCATCCATTTAATTTATGGTCAGTTTTATAGGCATATTGTTGGGCAAAATGGCTTCTAATATTTGCTTTAATCTCTTCATTAGTTGTGAATTGACTTTTTTCACTTTTAATAGATTTCATTTTCTTTTAAAAAACTGAACTGGCCAATGGTTTATCTGTATTACATGCTCAATTTTCATGAAGGTGCCATGCATACCCTGAGACATAAGTATACTCCTTTGTATCCCATTTAGTATTTTCCAGTGCTCTATCTTATCAAAATTTTCTAAAATTCTATTCATTTCCTTAATTTCTTTCTTGTTTATTTTGTGATTAGATTTATTGAGGTCTTAAAGGGGGTAAATTTGGGTCCCCAGGATTATACTTTTACTATTTACTTCTGTAATGCATTTAACTTCTCCTTTAAGAATTCAGATACTATACCATTTGGTACATATGTTCAGTATTAATATAGTGCTTTATGCTTATCTCATATTGACTCTCACAACAACTCTGAGAGGTAGGTACTATTATCCCCATTTAACTGAGGAAACTGAGGAAACTGAGGAGTCACCTAGCTGCTGCTAGCCATCTGTGATACTTTTTACCAAAATGTAGTATCTTTGTTTCTCTCTTTTACTTAGGTCTATTTTTGTATTTACTTTGTCTAAGATCATACTTGTTACCATAATATGCATAATGGTCAATATTGTAATGTTATATGCATACTAATATTACCAAACTATACATAATAGATTCTGCTCTAGCCCCTTATTTTAATTTTCTGTATCTTTCCATTTCAAGTGTTTTTTGTAAACAACATATTCTTGAATTCTAATTTCTAATCCATTTTGCTATCCTCATCCTTTTTATGGGTGCATTTATACCATTCAAATTCAGTTATGATTGCTATGTATTTCCTCCATTCTCTTCTTATACTTTGCTTTCACTTTTTTTCCCTATCTCCTCTTTGAGTCTGCTTTTGCTTCTTACCACTGCCTTCCTTAACCCACTCTCTCTCATCCCCCTTCTCTTAACTCTTTCCCCCTCTTACTTCTCTGTTGGATAAGATGAATTTGGTATCTAATTGCATATGTATATTTTTTCCTCCCTCAACCACTTCAGATGAGTGTTGCCTGTTCCCCCACCCACTGCCCGATCCATTGTGTTCCTTGTATGCCCCATTTATGTGAGATAATTTTCTTCATTCTTCTTCATTCCCCCTTCTCTCAGTGAATTTCTCTTCACCACTCTTCCATTCTTCTTTTTGAGATCATTCAAAACAAAATAGAATCATATCCAGGGCCTTAAGACTTCTGGTGATGATAAAGTTTGGGCATGGGGGTGGAGTTATGTACTTATTCCCCATACGAATGTAAATAGTTTAATCTTGTTTAGTTCCTTTTGATTCCTCACGTATACCTTTTTAGGCTTCTTTTGAGTCCTATGTTGGATGTCAGATTTTCTACTCAGTTCTGGTCTCTTCATCAGGAATGCTTCAAAGTTCTCTACTTTACCATAGGAGTATACTCAGTTTTTTTTTAATAGGTTGTTCTAGTTGTAATTGTAGATGCTCTGCGTTCTGAAATATATTCCAAGCCTTTCTTTTCTTTATAGTGATGGCTGCCAAATCTTGTATGATCCCAACTGTGGCTCTGTGGTACTTGAATTCTTTCTATCTGCCTGCAGTATTTTTAACTTGACCTGTGAGCTCTGGTTCATTTTTGTGGTTCTTTCAAGAAATGACCAGTGGATTCTTTCAGTTTGTACTGTGCTCTCTGGTTCTAAGATACCTTGACAGTTTTCTTTGGTCAATTCTAATTTTTCAATGAGTTTTATTCTTTAGTAAGATTTTTGTACTTCTTTTTACCAAGGTCAAGATGTTAATTCTCTTTTCATATCTTTCTTGTTTACATAGCTCTCACATCTCCCATTCTTTCCTCTGATATTCTCATTTGGTTTTTTGACTTTCTGTTGTTGTTGTTCTTTTCAAAAGCTTTTTAACTTCTAGGCATTTTTGCTGGGCTTGTGTCTCATTTGCATTTTTCCTTGATGTTTTGATTGTAGATATTTCAGGTTGTCTTTTTCTATTTCTCTGTCTTGAGCTTCCCTGTCACCATCAGCTCTTTGTGGTCAGACTTTTGTTGTTGTTTACTCATTCTTCCAGCCTAATTCTTGACTTTGGACTTTGTTAGTGGTAGGCTTTACATTTCTGGGGGGAGGGAGAGATATCTGGTCTGAGCTTTGGTCTCCTCATGTCCTTCTGCTGCTTTCACAATTCAGGCTGGTGGGGTCTGCAAGCTTTCAAAGTCATATAATCTGGTCTGTTCACTGTCCTCTTGTTCTGAGCTCTGCAAGTTCCTGACTCAGACTTAGGTGTATTGGATTGAGCATAGATGAGCTTCCTATGACTGGACTCAGTCATTGTTAGACCACTGGGAAGTCCTGCAGGTTCAATGTGACTTAACTGTTGACTCATCTTTGGTCTGGGTCTTTTTTCCTCTTTTTCACACTGTAGGCTTATATGTTGGGCTAAGGGCTAGAACCAAGTCAACACTCTGTTTCTGGACTCAGAACCACCCAGCTAAGTTTCTGTCACTTGTTCCATGCTCAGTAGTCAGCTAGGGTGGACCCAGGCTGCCTCCTTAAGACCACTCTTCTCTATCCTAAATCTAGCCAGGAACTGGGAGATGAGTGATAAAAATACCATATGGCACTATTTTCTTCATTCAGTGCTAGTTCAGGAATCCCTTGGATCTCTTCTTGACCCAACGCTTTCTGCCCCGAGTGCTCTTTCTCAGTCTGCTTTTCACCTCCAGAAATTAGAATGCTCCTGGCCAGCCCCCCTCCCCCCCCCCCGTGTTGGCAGGCATATTTGTCTTCTTAAGCTGCCTTGGGCTACAAAAATGACTCACTTTTTCTTCGGTTTTCTGATTAGAATTCAGTCTGCTCTGTTTTCTAAGTTGTGGTGGTAGTGTGCTGAGCAAACTAATCTTCCTCTCACTCTACCATCTTCATTCTACCCCATAATTTCAAATTTGATCAAAACAGAAAGGTGGCATGGTATAGTCAAAAGAATGCCAGACTTAGAGGCAGGAGATCTGGATTTGAATCACAGCTCTGCAACTTCCTTTTTGATCTTGAGCAAGTTAAATCACATCTCTTTGGCACCTAGATAGGCACAGTGGATAGAGTGCTGAGTCTGGGCTCAGAAAGACTTGATTCAAATCCAGCCTTACCTTAGAGTCCTCATTTGTAAACTGGGGATAATAATACCCCCTACCTCATAGGCCTGTTGTGAGGATCAAATGAGATAACATTAGTAAAGTGCCTAGCACATAATAGACATTTAATAAATCCTTGTTCCCTTCCTGTTTTTCCCCATCTAAAAGATGGGGGGAGGGGTGTTTCCAATACTATTAATAAGGTCTCTTTTAGCTTTAATGACCACTTGAAGAATGATATAATGTGCATCAATTTAGCAAATGAGCCAAGACATATCTTCCTCTTTTTCTTCTTTTCCAAATGCCGTGTTTTTTGAATCACATGGCATATATCAAGTTACCAAGTTTATACTCTGGGTAGATTTTTAACTCTAAGAAATGCAAACACACTGAACCATTACAATTACTGCTCTTTATTCAGTTAAAACACATACAGCCTTCATTGTCAACACATATATGTGCATATGTATATATGTACATATATACATATGCACATATATTTATATACATATATTAAACAAAGCACAATGAGAAGTGCTTTTCTAGAATATTTATTTGATTCTGTGGAATACAAGGTTAAAAACCATAACGAACTGAATTTCTACATCATCTTTTTGGTCTTCAAGCTTCTCAGTAGTATAGCCACACTACCAAGGACACCTTATATATCTATATATCTATATATATAGATATATAGATATATAGATATATGTATATTATATACACATACAAGCACACATGCAAAGAACCAGGACTTGTGGAAAATACTACATAGGTAAAAACCCTGGCAATGAGATGCCATGCAGGAGAAGCTCTAGCTATGAACACATACAAAAATTAGTCAAAATACTCTTTAGTCATTATGGCTTTGCATAATTATTGGAAGAAAATTTAGGACATTTCTTGTTAAAGGCACTTTGAGAGCAATAACAAAATACTTCTTTGAACTTAATTTCATCCAAGTGTTCTTATTCCTTTTCTGCCTATACTGGTACAATCTTCTAAAGGCAGCTGTAATGAAGAAAAATAGTTAATATTTTAATATGAATATTAAAAATATGAAAACAAATTAATACACCTCTTGAAATAGCTTTTGGTCCATGTGAAACAAGAAACAGCATTGGGACAGTAGTGTTTCACTTAACAAACAACAAAACCCCAACCCATTCACAAAAATGATGCGCTCTAGTTCCTGTGTGTGGATTTGTCTTGAACTATGGACCTCCCTCCACACCCCCGCCCCACTCCATTCCAAAAAAAATATAATTTTAAGCCCCACCAGATCTTCAAAGTCTGTTTTAACTGAAAAAAATTGCCATCACTATGATTTACTAGGAGTGCTATTTTGATGTGGTGACAGGAACACTCAGAATGCAGTAAAATCTATAATTCAGTATCCCGGTATCTGGCTGGTTGTCCGTAATATCCACGCTTGGAATGTTCTGACAACTGCTGGCGGTATTCTTCTTCTTCAATGTCACTGCTGTGACTTCCCCTAGAATCTTGGTACAGTCTTGAAGGTGGTTTCTGAGGCTCAGGGGGTCTGGAACTAGTAAGTTAAGTATTATCAGTTACATAACCCAAGCATTTCTTCTCACTTTAAATCAAGGGCTCTTAACCATTTTGGGGATTGTTGGTGGTGGTGGTGAAGCCTATGGGCCATTTCTTAGACTAATATTTATTGCATATATTCTTAATTGAAGGAGGTGCTAAATTTCAGTTAGAGATTAGTGAAACTAAAGGCATAATTTTTTTCCCATCTAAATTCATGGTGGTCTGTGGACCCTAGGTTAAATGGTTTAAATGATGGTGGTGGTATAACAAGGAATAGTGAAACAATATGAGGAAAACTATGTTAAATTCATTTCTGTAAAGGGTGGCAAAGCTAATATTTTTTCCTGAACAAATAAGGAATTCTTTCTGCTCCTACCCAAGATGAACATGATAAAAACAGCCAAATTCACAGCCCTTTGGGGAAGGAGGTAACTAAAGCATTGACTCATATAAGTTTTGCTTTCATTTAGGTGAATTAGGGTTCTGACTTTATTTCCTGTGACAAGTTTGCCTGCCATGGGATGTACAGATCTGATTCACAGCAGGGTAGATGATCTGCCAGTTTCAATTCCCCATATCGGTGTACCCCTTCATTGAGAATGATGATTCAAATGAGTGTGCTACACATTCCCCTCCCCCCCTCTATTAGTAAGGAGGAAACTTCCATTTATTTTTATACAACTGTAAATCTAAACTCTAGCATCTATATGGGCACACTCATAATAAGGAAATTTGATTCCCTCCCCCCCTTTCTAAGAACTAGGAAACAATCTAGCATACAGTTGGCTATGATGTAAAACATTACTGTAATTCCCAGTACTTAAAAGTACTTTACAAACACTGGTCCACTGAGTTTTATAACTCCCTTGAGGCAAACATTTAGCAAATGAATCCCGAATTTTATTTATTTCTTTAAAAATTTTTTTTTTTTTTTTGCCTAGGCAATGGGGTTAAGTGACTTGCCCAGGGTCACACGGCTAGTAAGTGCTATGTGTCTGAGGTCGGATTTGAACTCAGGTCCTCCTGACTCCAGGGCCAGTGCTATATCCACTGTGGCATGTAGCTGCCCTGTGAGTCCCTAATTTTACAGGTGACCGAATAGAGATATCAAAAGGGTTAAAAGGTGAAATCATAGAAGAAAATCCTGCAAAAATCAATTTTAGGACCCATGAGTTCTTTTGTCATTACGCTATTCCTTCCATTGCCATTCAAATATGATTTCTTTCAAATAATCCAATAGCTCGTTTAACATTTCAGTTGTCTCACTGGGAAATGAATGGATTTTGAGTATATTCACAGAAACATTGGACATCTCCCTCAAACATTTTTTTTATTTTAGTCAGGAAATTAGTTGACTTTGAAAATAAACCTCCTGGGCTTCTCTGGTATTTAGAGGAACAGCAGAAACAAGAAACTTAATGAGCTTAATGAGCTCTAATAAATCTTTAGGGCAGACAACATAGCTTCAGAGAATGACAAACATTAAATCTGTAAACTTTGGCTCCTAACAACATCACAGTCAGACAGTTAAGACTTAAGGAAGACTAGACCTGCCCCTTACCTTGTGACCTGGGATGAGCTGGGATCTGGTTTTGGTGCTTTGATGGGGACAGCATAGATGTCAGGATGCTTCTGAGCAATTTCAATCTGTGATGAAAGATGAAGAAGATAGAAAATTGGCCAGTGGATCTCAAGGGAGCTGAGGCTTTTCTTCTTTCCTTCCTGCTTCCCTGACCCAGAGCAACCATACTAGAAGAGTGTTCGAAATTGATATCTGACAGGAGGGAGTCCTGTTATTAATTTCTAGGAAAAGAGGAAAAGTAGATGGGGCTATCTCATACTTTTCATGGGTGGGTTATATCCAGTGACATATCCAAATGTGAAAGATACCCATAAGCATTCATGCTTATCTGTGACAGACTTGACTGATAATGACAGATATATCTGCTGGGCAAAAGAAGCCCACAAGACTTTTTATTTAACAGTAAGAAAAATTGTTATTTTCAGTAACAAAGTTTTTTGAAGCAGTTCAAACTTCAAACATTCAACAATGTAAATTTATCTTTAGAGAAAACAATTTTTCACCCCATCTACAACATTCAAATGGAAACCAATATGCTAACATGCACAATTTACTCAAATGATCCTATATTTCACACAACAAATAAATAAAATAGCCCAGGCAGGTTTCATTTTTTAAAATATATTTTACCCTAGCATTCTGTGCTTCTTGGAGTTCTTGTATTCTCTGTATCCTTGCCTTGTGATCCATTTTCTCAAATATTTTAACTTTGCCCAGAACTGACTTTGGAGCATTTTCTGTTTCTTCCCCATTTCCTTCATCTTCCTCATTTTCTTGGGAAGAGAAAGTAGTTGCAGAAGGCTTCAATATAGAACGTCCAAAGGCAGGTTTTAGAGGAACAGGTGGAGCATATGTTTTAGTGGCTGCCCCAGGAATTTCATTACTGGCAGTAACAGAGTTGTTTGGTTTGTATTCATAGGACTTGGGAATGTCATAGGGTTCATCTTTGTTTTGGTATTTGGCCTGCAGATAGCAAAAACATATTTAGCTCGAGTTTTTATCATAGGGTCATGGGTCTAGCACTTCAAGAAACCACAGAATTTCTTTAGCCTAAACCCCTCATTTTAGATAAGGAAACTGAACCCCAGGGAAGTTAAAGATGATTTGCCCAATGCCATACAGATAGTTAAGAGTTAAGAGGTAAAAATTTAAATCCAGGTCATAGGATCAAAAATTGAGCTGAAAGGGGCCTTAGAAGGCCAGGTAATCAAACATTTTTATTTTACAGAGAAGGAAACAGAGGCTTAGAGAGGTTATGAAATTTGCCAAAGGTGCATATCTAGTAAGTAGAAAACTCTCAGGATTTGAACCTAGGTCCTCTAACTTCACATCTTGATTCTAGCATCAGTGATCTTTCCAATGGAACATGCTACTCTTCAGATTACTTTATCTTAAATATGTGGGTTAGTATACTCTTGGTAACCATTTCTGTAGACACCCTGTTTTAAATGGTATTCCAAAATAGGAAGGTAAATGAGCAATGGTTAGCATATCCCTTTCTTTCCTTTGAGGGTAATCCCACCAACATTTCAAAGAAAACCAAACTGGACCAGATGTCCAAGTCTAGATGCAAACTGTAAGACTAATCCTAGAACTGATGGTAGGATATTAGGGTGCCAGACTACCTGTTTCAATCAATTTGATTTCAGATCAACCTATAGGTTTTAACAACAGCATGTTAAATAAGTCCTTAATGCTTTTGACCAAGGCAAAAATTTTCTCACTTCTTTCCCATATTCTAAAAATACCAAAGTATTGAGTTAAAGGAAATATTTTATTAGAATGAAAATAAGGTGTTTATGAAAAAGTTTTGATTTGTGGTTGGAGAGGAATCACGATATAAATCTATATTGCCTTGCATTTATTCTGTGCCCCTCTATATTCCATATGTTAGTTTGGGTACAGACTCTTACAATCAAAAAGAATTTTCTGAGAATAGCCAACTCCCAAAATGTGGACAGAGAGCTGTCATTTGCTAGAAAGAAAAATGCAGATAGTTAGAGATTAATTCCAAGCTTCCAATACTTCTAACAATTGTTTAAAAGATTAAAGGTCCAATATTTCCTTTCTTAAAAGTGTCTTTCATTCTCATGCTTTTCATTCCCTAATGTTGGATTCCCTATGGGCTAAAATAAAAATAATAAGACCTAATATTTATATAGTGTTTTAAGGTTTACATAATATTATATAAAAATATACACATACACAGTGATTATATTTAATGCGTTATTTACATAATAGAGGGCAGGTAGGTGGTCCAGCAAATAGAGAGCTTTCCCTGGAGTCAAAAAGACCTGAGTTTAAATCTAACCTTAGACACTTACTAGCTGTGTGACCCTCAGCAAGTCACTTAACCTTGTTTGTCTCAGTTTCCTCATCTATAAAATGCGCTGGAGATGGAAATGGCAAACCACTCCAGTATCTTTGCCAAGAAAACTCCAAATTGGGTCACAAAGACTCAGACATGACTGAAAAATTACTAAATAATAACCACATATGATAAAAAAATCTCACTTGAGACTTACAGTAATATTCTACTTTCTATAGGCATTATTATTTCTATTTTTCAGCTAAAAAACAGTTGAGGTGGGATTTGTAACACAGGCCTTCCCAATTCAAAGTCTAGGACTCAATCCAATATGTTAAACTTCATCTTATTCTTAGGGAAAAGCAGGTTTTTTATTCTTCTTATAGGACTTGTGGCTGAGATTAGGGTGCCATTTTGGAAAAAAAAGTTTCTTTTCTTTCCCATCAACATACCTTTGGTGGCTCGGGCTTGAATGCTGGAGGTGGGCTAGTATCCCTAAGTTGGTCTCTACTAGCAGCCCTCCTCATCTGACCCCTTGGCTCTGGGCTGGGTTTCCTTATGCTCTACAAGAGATGAAGGTTCGCTGACAATAAGAACATCAGAGCAAACAGACCTAAGTAACAGTTTTTCTTACTTCCTGGGATGTTGTCTACTTTGTGTTAGGCTTAATGTAGAGTCAGATTTTGAGCAGAACACAGATATATATACATATATATATATATACATACACACACATACACACATATATATACATATATATATGTATATATATATTTACTTTAGAAGTACTTAAAATTTTTAAATTTCTTTCCTTTTAGGCAAATTTCTTGTTCTGTGAATTATTATAAGCATACACTATTGGAGAATAATTTCCTCATCAGAGTTAAAAGTCTGTTCCAATAGATCATAAACTCCATGAAGATCAGGGACAGGTTTGAAGCCTTGGATCTAATAGGTTAAAAAAATTTTGAATTAAAAATTCAAGTTAAAATTTTATTAGTTTTACTTTTCATTGGTTTAGACCAGTGAATTCATTAGTAGAGGGAATCGCTCCATTGTTTATAATTTATATACTCTTAGAGAGTTGCCTGGGGCACCAAGAGGTTAAGTGACTTGTCCACAGCTATCCATATTATGTCTTTTATTATTACCACCTAATATTATTTCTGAACTTTACCTCAGAAATAGTATAATAAAACTTATATAAACCTAAAAATTTTCTTCTCTAAAATCCCTCTTTCTAGTTTTATGTAGCTGTTTTTTAGGAAGGGTGGCCTTTTTCACTCAATTTTATTTTCCCCCTTCATTTAATAAATACTAAATTCACAAATTTCATTCATTGAAATCAACTGTAGAACAAAAGAAAAAAGCAGTAACAGTCACACACATATATACAACCTCATTTGAATAGATCAATATATGTGCATATTTGTAGTTATGTTCATGTGTGAAGCATATGTATATGCATATATTGTGTGTGTGTGTATATACACATATATTAATCATAATTTGAAAAATCAAAATGGGAGAAGTTGATTGGGGAGAGATGGAACCAAATGACAAACATGAAATACATGCTAAAACAAGATTAAAAAGGAATATCCAATTAGTTAGAATCCATATATAGCAGAGGATATGGCTAACTAGACCAGTGCTTCTTAAACTGTGTCGCAACAACAGTAAAAGGTTTCTGATTGTGCAAGGAGCAACAATTCAAAATCAAACATATAATAAATCCAAGGTGTTTCTGGCAACGCTTGCCTGTGTTACATTGTGCGATTTCACTGCAGCCTTGGTTCTGAACACACAGCATACGCACTTTGCACTATGAATGCTGTCGCACCAACAAACACTGCCAACACGTGAAAAGGGGTCACGGGTATAAAAAGTTTAAGAAGTCCCGACCTAGACTATCAATGGATGCCTTTTGCTATCCAGTTTAGTAACAAATGATTACCAAAACTCTTCTTATTGAGGTAATTAAGTGAGGAAAGGAGAAAGATGAATAAGAGAAAACCATCTCTTTGTTCACTTCACAGATTTTTTTTTCTTCTGTCAATGGACAGTTTAATTGCTGGCAGGGTTTATCTCACCTCTTCATGTTGCACTGGTTCAGATGAGCGAGTAATTGAAGAAACTTGGGGCTCCTCTGATGGTTCATCAAGTTCATTATCAGTATAGGCACCTCCTTCTCCATCTGTGTCTTCGAAATCACTGATCAAGCGGCTGTCACAGCTCAGATAGTCAGCACCCATAGCAGTTAAGTAGGACATTCGGTCATCCATATCATCATCCATTCCTTCCAACTTGGGGAGCAGGGAGGGAAAGAGGATTTCGTGCAGTTAGTAAAGTTTGTTAATAATGCTGAAAGCGAATGTTCAAGAATAGTTTAAGGGTCACAGAGTAATTAGATCTCTCTTAAAACTAACTTTTCCTCAACAGAGTAAGACTTCATAGCTACCTTTTAAATTTTAATATTCCTTTTTAATGACTCTCCTTTTGAATTTTAAATATTGACTGCAATCTTGAATTCTATTCTTAGGCACAAACTAATTTCCTCGTGCTAATCTTCTGCACACCACCATAGATAAGTCTTCTGAAGTGTGACTGTAATTGCTCAAAAACTTCTACACCTCTCTCATCTACTAAATCAAGTCTAAAATTTCAAGGCATTCAAGACCCCATACACTCTAGATCCAAACTACCCTTTGCGTTTTACTAGAACAGAAGTGTAGTAACTCTTTCCTATAACTGTACAGGGTCATCTGATTGTGTGATTTTATTCATAATGTTTGCTTTATCTAGAATCTCTTTCCACAACATAGTCACCTATCAAAATGCAGCCAGCTCATTCTTCATGGCCCAGCTCAAATGCCATCTCTTTTCATGAAGCTCTTCCTCCATTTCATTTCTATAGTACCAAGATTGTGCAACATTCATGAGAAACTTATTTATTACATATTGCCTTGTATTGTAGCTATTACTCTGTAAGTCTCACATTGCCTTTTTACTAAACTTAAGCTCCTTGAAGGCTGTAATCATATTATGTGCAACTTTCTATCTCAAATAAATGGATGGCTCCTTTATATTTGTTGTTGCCTGAATAATGACATCCAGAAAACTAATACAGTTGTATAGCTTACTAATGTCAATCACAAGAATTTAACAAGTACAAAGACTCTTGATATCTTAAAGAAGCAACAATGTACCTCAAATACAAGATGATTGCACCAGAGAATCCCAGGACTAGAAGTCACTGGAAGTTCCCAGTGAATGGGAGAAGCTATAGGAGTAGCTCTTTTTTTCCCCTTTTTAATAGCATTTTATTTTTTCCAATTACATAAAGACAACTTTTAACATTCATTTTCAAAAAAATTTGAGTTCCAAATTTTCTCCTTCCCCTCCCTAAAACAGTAGGCAATTTGATATAGGTTATATATGTGCAACCATATAAAACATATTTCCATATTAGTCATGTTGTGAAAGAAGAATCAGAACAAAAGGGAAAAACCACAAGAAAGAAAAAAAAAAACAAAAAACCCCCCAAAAGTGAAAATAGTATGCTTCGATCTGTATTCAAACTCCATAGGTCTTTCTCTGGATGTGGATAGCATTTTCCATCATGAGTCTTTTGGAATTGTCTAAGCCCATTGCTGAGAAGAGCTAAATCTATCAAAGATGATCATTGCACAATATTGCTGTTACTGCATACAATGATCTCCTGGTTCTGCTCACTTCACTCAGCATCAGTCCATACAGGTCTTTCCAGGTTTTTCTGAAGTCCACTTGCTCATCATTTCTTATAACACAATAGTATTCCATTACATTCATATACCATGACTTGTTCAGCTATTCCTCAACTGATGGGTATCCTCTCAATTTAGTCATCTATTCCAAATAAGACTATTACTTAATCTCTCCTTACCTCTTCTCTAGGCAATTATTTCAGGTTGTTTTTTTTAAGCTTCTCATCATATCATATTTTAAAAATTATTTTCATCATTGTCTTCTGAATTTGCTCTTCCAAGTTCTCCCTATGCTCTTGATTTGTATATAAGGGAATTTTAACATTACTTTCCATCTTGAAAGTAAAAAGAAGTATAGGGTTTCCATACACTGTATATGGCTTTCTTTTCCAAAGTCCTTTACATTTCCTACTTGTTGCAAAAGGATTTATTACATTCAGAATTGTGCTAAACATATGTTTAATTCAGTTTTTATGGAAATAGGTTCATTACATCATTACTTTGTTTAAATTCTGAAAATGAAATAGTTGAATGGAGTAGTAGGACATCCTTTTTACGTACCTTTCCTTCTGACACCCAGACTGCTTCTCCTTGCTGCTGTTGAATTAAATCTTTTAAGCTGCCAAACCAGCTGTCATTGGTTGAATTGAGATTGATTGTCCCTATTGAAAATAAAGAGACATTTTCATAAAATGCCATATTTGCCTAACAAAATATATTCTACTTAAAACACTGATTCCATCAGTTCTGTCACATTCATCATAACAAAAATGAGCATTTTAGACAGTGTCTTAAAGTTTGCAAAACAGTTTGTATATGTTATCTCATTTGATCTTCATAATAGCCCTTTGTGGCAGGGGCTATTATTGTCCTCATTCTATAGAAGACAAGAGTGAGGCAGAAAAAGACTAAGTGACTTGCCCAGGTTCACAACCGCAAGTAATTGTCTGAGGCAGGATTTTAACTCAGGACTTGTTATGTCCAATGCTCTATCCTTTGAGCCAACTAGGTGTGGCTAAATAAGAAATTTTAGTGACCATTTTAATATCAGACATAAGAATAAAATTAAAACAGTAAGTTAGCTGTTAAAAATCATAAGCATCATAGATTTAAAAGAGACCCCCTAGGTCACCAGATCCAGCCCTCTCAATTTGCATAGGAGGTAACTTGAGACCCAGAGAGATTAAATGAGTTGACTAAGTTAATACAGGTAGTCAAATTAGTGAAGTTGGGATTCAGACTCAGGTTCTCTTATTCTAAATCCAGCACCTTTTTAAATTTTGGTATCAGAAAATCACATTTGTGGATTTCCTATTGAAGTTTCCGTTTCAGAAAAGTTCTCTTAAAACCATCATCAACAGGGGGCAGCTAGGTGGTACAGTGGATAGAGCACCGGCCCTGAAGTCAGGAGGACCCAAGTTCAAATCCGGCCTTAGACCAAACACTTGACGTGTACTAGCTGTGTGACCTTGGGCAAGTTACTTAACCCTGATTGTCTCACCAAAAAAAAAAAACACAAAAAAAACATCAACAACAAATATAACAGCATATTTTGAGAATCATAAAATATTAGGTATGTTATAGGTAACATACCTTAAAAAAGGACTCTCTAAACACTGCTCATTTGTCTATATAAAACAATGACATACAATGATCCAATTTAATAAAAGAATATAGGGAACTCCCTTCATGAAAATCTCAAACATGTTTCTAACTTCTAGCCTTTAGAGAGTTGCCTGAGGCTCAAAAAGATTAAGTAATTTGCCCATGGTGGTCAAATGTGAGAGGTAAGTTGTGACCTCAGGTCTTTCTGACTCCAACTCTATCAACTCTATCCACTATCTCATGCTGCCTCTCCTAGGTAACATTTATATTGCCCTTTAAGGTTTTTGTAAGACTTTACAATCATTATTATATCATTTAACAATGGAGGAAGTATTGGATGGTGAAGTTTGAATTTGGAATTCTGCTGCTGATACTTCCTGGCTGTATGAACCAAGGGTACATAACGACCTCTCTGAGCCTCAGTTTCCTCATCTATAGCACCTAGGATATTAATAGAATCTCACTCACAGAACTGTTGTGAGGACCCAAATGAGAAAATGAAAATGAATTAAGCATTAAGCATGATATTAAAAGAATAGGCAATTCCTTTGCCCATGCCTGGATTATCCATAGCAATTTAATCCTAGGCTGCTTTAACAACTTTCAATCAAAGGATTTACAGGCTATTGCCACACACTCTGAGTTGGTGGATGTTCAGAGAATATAAACAAGCTAGCCTGAACAAAGCACAACATGCAAAATATAATTTAGAGGGTAGATCCTCGGTTTTTTTTTTAAAAAAAGCTTTATAAATTTAAAAATATGTATTTTTTATCATCTGTAAGGTTTTAGATTATTCATGATCCTGCTCCCCTCAAGTAAATTTGTCTTGTACTAATGGTATTAGATTTACCATACTTTTAAATTTATGCAAATACTTCTAGTATTTATGAAAATTTTAAAGGATAACATTTACTAAAGATTATCTTTCAAAATATGACAATAAATGAACATTCACAGGACAGAAAAAAGCAAAGAGTAAAAAAGATAAAGGAGATGACATTAGGAATATGGCAATCTTATTGACTTTTGCACAATGATAATTCAGAACGTTAAGTTCACTGGAACATAATTCTTAATCACTCTCAGAAAATTGGCATTTATAGGTCTAACAATAGGCCTAAATCAGTCATGCAAATGATAGTGGCCAGTAGGTCTAAGACAGTAAAGAAATGAAGACACATAAAAGAAAACAGGCAAAGCAAATAAAAAACAATGACAATGCTATACTGTTTTATTTCTGTAAAACATGAATGTACATATGTAGTCATATACTCATAAACAAAAGTGAAGCTATAAGGATTCATGTAATAAGTAGATCCACTCATTAATGATTCCTAAGGTTCCTTCCATCTCTGAGACTATATAGTTTAAATAATAGAGATAAATGTGACAAATTACTATGCACTTGAGTACTATCATTAGTGGCATATATCATTATTTCTTTCGATGAAATTCTACTGTTGACCTTTGGAAATCTCACATCTCAAGTTGTCCAAAGAAGCTAGAACATTACCAAAATATGTTGTTCCAAGGGAAAAAAAAAAACCCTTAAATCTCTTGCACTTGGCATTTGAGGATAAGCTATTTTACCTGGAAATTTCAAAGAATAATTATGATTTATCATTTCCTAGTTATGGTCTTATATGATCTGTGCCTTCTGCCGTCTGTGGCCATATCACAGCTGTATAATATAAGAGAAAAGATCTGAAAGTAGTCCTCTAGGGACTAAGCTCACACTTGAGCATAAAATGGGAAATTCTGGAGGAGCATTAGGAGACAAAGATGCTGTTTACTAAATTACAACTTGGTTTCTGTCTGGAGTCAAATGTAAGTACACACAGATTCTATATGTAGATAAACCAGACTAAGAAAGGTAGAGAGGGTGATGTGTATTCAATCTACTTAGGAACAAAATGGGAAAAAAAAAAACCCCAACAAAACACATATTCTCATTATAAATAAATAAATAATGTTTTAAAAATAAGAGCACCATAACAGTTAATTTACTAATATTATATAAAGGCAACACTTTATTGTTAACTCCTTGTTATTTGGAGTAGAATGAGAAAAGCTTAAAAATTTGTGAGTTAAAAGAAAAAAAAATATATTAAGTGCTACAGTAAACTGCCGTCTTGGAATCAGTCTCTTCCAGCAGAAAATTCAGCAATTCTAGTTGTTGATATGCTGTACTTTTGTCATTTTAACCAAAGTCCTACAAAATTTACTGATGCTTTAAAATGTACAATTTAAAATAAGTGTGTGCCCTAGGTTCTGATGCCTAGGAAATAACCACTATTACACAATAATTTATGGTGGCCACAGAAATTACATAAATCCTCATAAAAGAGAAGCATTGTGGCATAGTGAATAGATAGCCCAGCAAAAAACCAGGAAGCCCTAGGCTTAAGTCCTGAACCTGAGACATGTTGGCTATGCGATCATTCACTCAACCTCTCACAGGTCTAGGTAACTGTCTAAGACCATAAGAAGCAGAGAAGCTGTATCGGCACACAGACTTTCCTCACACAGGCCCAGTCCCTATCCACATAGATCTACAGTGATACGAATATAACCCCAAAGTAGTTCTGTAATATGCACATTCTAAGACTTACAGAAAGGGTCAAAGACCTAATTGCTTTCATGAGCGGTTTGGACTAGATGGCCACTCAGGCCCTTTCCAACTCTCAAAATTCTGTGATTCTGTGAAGAATGCCCATTTCCCCACTAAAATACCATCATACCACACTGTGGATCTACACCCACTTGTTTAGACCAAGAAGAACACAGACATCAAAAGGAACCAAATATGATAAATGATTTCACCTACCAACACACATTTTCAGAAAAAAGTCCAACACAAAAAGCCCAAAAGGGAAAGGCTCAGGGGCAGCTAGGTGGCGCAGTAGATAGAGTACCAGCCCTGGATTCAGGAGGACCTAAGTTCAAATATGGCCTCAGACTAACACATAACACTTACTAGCTGTATGACCCTGGGCAAGTCACTTAACCCCATTGCCTAACCAAAAAAAAGGGGAAAGGCTCCTATATTTGGAGTATACAGACTTGTAATTTAACAGTAGAGCATATGAGCAATTAGTTTAAAGCCTCCAAACAACAAAGCAAAACAGCAAAACAAAACACCAAACAAATAAAAAAACAAAACAGAACAACCCTCTCTGCTAGACAGAAGCAATGTCTTATAGCAGAAAGAATACTGGCTCAAGAGTCAGAGGATGGGGATTTATAGCTCATCTTTGACACCATTTGTGAGACCTTGGGCATGTTGCTTAAGCTCCCTATGCCTCAATTTCCTCATCTGTAAAATGAAGTTACATTGGATGGCCTCTGGGGTCACTTCAACTCTAGACTATGAAAAAGAATTCCTGTATCACGGTATATTTCAATATTGTAAGATTACATTGCTTTCCCTAAAGTTTCATAAACCTTTCCCCAAATTCATTATTTAAAGTTCATACTTAGTCCTTCGCTCCTCAACCCTTCTTGCCCCACTCTTTGAAGAGTTGCAGGTCAAAATTTGCTTACCTGTAAAAAGATGAGCACAAGTCTTTTTTAGTTTATTGGCTTGGTCGAATAGCTTCCGAGAACTCTTGGTAGATGTGGGATCTAACCTCTGTCTCATTGTTTTCACTCCCTGTCTAGAATCTGGGTTGAAGAAGATCACAATTGGGAACCACTGGGTGTAGTTTAACAAATCCACAGCTTTAGGGGTCACGTCCAGAAGTGCATGCTTATTCTGTTATGAAAAGATGGATGATGTTTTTATGTATTAGCAAAAGAAAAAAAAATTATAAATAGGCTTAAGGCAATTAAACATTTGGAAATCAATCAGATACATGACGGTAAGCAAAGGCAGCAACAGCAGATGTTAGGAGGAGTTCATAATCATCTAAAGATGACGAGGAACCTAATTTTTTCCAAAGTCACGTTTTTCTTATGAGGATTTATCCCAGAACAAAACTTAAGTTATCAGCACATTACAAGGACTTTGTTAAGAACAAATACACTCCAGAAAAGCCCCCTTCCCTGTTGCCCTCAAATATACCCACAAGTCCCCTTCTATAAAAAACTTTCAACTGACCTTGCATTCTCTTTAAGTGATCATCCTATACCTCCCCACCTTCCCTCTTATAACCAAACTCTTAGAAAAAGTTATTTAAATCTGTAGCTTCCACTTCTTATTCCCTTGCAATCTGACTTCTATACCTCACCACTTGACAGCAACTTCTTTATTCAAGTCCACTAATATCTCTTAGTTGCTAAATATTTATTTTCTCCATCTTCATTCTTCTACACCTCTTCAGCTTTTGACCACTCTCTTCTGAATACTCTTTCCTCCACTGGCTTTTGTACCTGTTACTTCTTAGTTCTCTTCTTGGTCTAACCATTTATTTTTCAATTCACTGTATCTATTACAAGCTCTGCAAAGTATGGGTGTACCCCAGAGCTTTGTTTTGAGCCCTTTTCTCTTCTCTCCCTACACTCTTTGCATGATTTTATCAGCTCCCATGGGTTTAATTATTGTATCTATCCTCACCTATCTCAATTTCTTTATAGCATTTGGTGCTACTTGTCACTTTCTTATCTCTGAGGGTTTTTTTTGGGGGGGGGGATGACACTTGGTTCTCATACCTATCTGACCACTCTTCAGTGTCTTGTTTGATCATCATCAATGTCCTTTCCCTGACTCTAGGAGAATTCTGTCTGTACATACTTGGTGACCTCATCAGTTCCCAGAGACTCAAAACTCTACAAAGATGACATCTCAATCTACATATCATCCCCTACTTTCTTTCCTGGGCTCCAATCCCACAACACCTAACTGCTCATTAGACATTTTGGATTGGATTTCCTTTAGACATCTCAAAATCAATATATCCAACACAGAATCTCTCATTTCATAGAGATTGTGTAACATCAACTCAACATGTCCTGAAAGACCTTATCTCTTTCCTTAATCCTATCCTGTTCCTCTTAACTTGTCCATTTCCAATGAGCATACCAACATCCTTCTAGTCACCCACGTTAACAATGTTGAAGTTATTCTCAACTGTTTATTCTTCCTCACCTCTCATGCATGATCTGTTGCCAAATCTAGTTGATTTTACCTCTCTGTGACATCTCTCACACATTTCTCCTTTTCTCATTTACACAATCATCCTAGTTTAGGCCTTAATTAGCATTTGCCTACACTATTGCATCTAAACCTCTCCTTGCTTCCAATCCCTTCCATTCTCCATAGAGCCATCAAAATAATTTTGCTTTTTTAAAAAAGCACAAGTCTGATTAAGCACTTCCCTATTGCCTTTAGGATAAAATATGAACTCTGTTGTTTGACATTTAAGGGATTTCACAATCTGATTCCAGTTTACCTTTCCAGGTTTATTTCCCATTATTCCTATTCACATATTCATTATTCCAGAGAGACTGGCCTACTTGCAGTTTCCTATAGGCAACATTTCACCTGTCTTCTTGGTACCTTTGCACATATACTGTGGCTTCTATGCCTCGTTCCCTACAGAAACCTCTCTGAATTGTTTGCCCCATTTACTCCTGATGAAAAACAAATTAGAAGCTGAATTATCTCCCTGTTCAGTCATTTCAGTTATGTCCAACTCTATGTCACCCCACTTGCTTTTTAGTTTTAGGTTTGTTTTTTTTTCCAAAGACACTGGAGTGGTTTGCCATTTTTTTTTTCCAGCTCATTTCACATATGAGGGAACTGAGACAAACAGGGTTAAGTGACTTGCCCAGGGTCACACAGCTAGTAAGCATCTGAGGTCACATTTGAACTCGGATCTTTCTAACTCTAGGTCCAACAATCTACCTACTTTACCTGCTTCCTGAATTATCTTACCTGTTCAATAATCTGCCTCACAGTATTCAATCGCACTACTCCACTGGACTTTTCAGATCCTGCATCTTTTGGTTCTGTCTCTGTGAAAAATAAAATTTTTTGTTTTAGAGAGATACATATATAGAGAAAATATATATTTTGTATACATAAATAAGTAATTAAATCATTTAAAAGATACAAACCCAAATATGAAAAAATGTGATAGTGAGACTTACTAGCAGTTTGAAACACTTCAGGCAATTCATTGGTCAACTTCTCCATGGCTATATCAGCTATAGGTCCAAATAAGACCACAGGCCTCTTGAAACCAGCTAAAAGGGACAAGAAAAGTCTTCAGGATACATAGACAATTGTAATACTGTTCGAACACTTTAAATGGTTTTCTAGACTCTTTAGGATAGTAAAATTTGATGTAAGAAGCTGTGTGGAACAGGCAAAAAAAAAATTGGTCTCTGAGTCAGGAAGACATGGGTTTAAATCCTGCCTCTGATACATGCTGGCTGTGTGACCTTGAACAAGTCACTTAACCACTAAATGCTCCAGGCAACTCTTTACAACTTTAAGTTGCAGAACAGGTATTAATCTGCATTTATAGAAGTTTCCTCCTTGGGGATTCCCTATACTAATGAAATCACAAACCTAGTTTGAAAGAAAACTTTTTTTGAAAAAAAAAAAAGTTGTGTTTCCCTCCTAAATTTAGAATTCAGAAATCTTCCCTGTCTCCAGAGGCATCTCTCTGTGCATGTTCAGTGCACACTGGCCACTTGTTTAGCTCTGAAGAGAGAGAGAAAGAGATAGAAGAAAACCAAGAAAAAAACCAGGGAATTAAATTTCTCAAGCCAGAAAAGGACTGGGTCAGGTGCTCATTGCACTATGAAAGTGGGAATGTAGAAACTAGAAAAAATTCAATTTTAGACTAAAAAAAACCCCCTTCTTTTTTATAATAAACTTAAACACCAAAAAAGAGCTTTTCCACACAAAAGGACCACAAAAAAAGAGGATTGTCTATAAAACTGAGTATTTTTTAATGCTTGCTGTCCTTTTGTGATGATAAACTTGAGAATAGGGTTAGGATATAAGCTTCTAAATAGCATTTAAAAAAAAAACCCTGAAAATATTCCCTCAGAGAATTTGAAAAACACTTTTACTAAGAAATTGGTGTAGTTTATTGTCTGGGTAATCTCTGATAAACCAGATCTTAACATAACCCTATTCTGAAGGCAAACAGGCCACCACGGAAGAAAAAAAAAAAACTTCTGTATTCCTCACCCTCTCGCAGTAGAACCCTTTCATAAGCCGGGAATTTGGTGCTAACAGATACTACAGCAGTCAAGTCCTCTCGACTCTTCCTTAGATTCTTTTTCATTCCAGATCTCTGGCCACGCATTCTCCAGAAATCTGCCCTGTCTCCAGAGTTGTCTCTCTGAGCATTCTGTACACTGGCCATTTGTTCAGCTCTAAAAAATAAATAAATAAAACAAGGAATTAAATTTCTGAATCTAGAAAAGGATTGTGTTAGGTACCCATTACTGAGAAACTGGGAACTTACACAGGAAATATTCAATTCTAAACTTGGTAAAAATTTTGTTTTTTATTATGAATTAAATGTCAAAAAAAGGGCATTTCCAGAAACACAGAGCACAAAAAGAGGATTGATATGAAACTGTGAATCTCCATTTCATGTGACTTGCTTTTTTAAAAAGTATATAATAAATGTCACGTGTTACTTTCAAAACTGCTCTTGTCTCTACATCTTTCTGAACTTCTTTTTATTCCCTGTATATTTTAAAACAGGTTTCAATGTTTTTTTTTTTTAGCAACATCATTGCTACTCCCTTTTCCTCCAAATCAAAAACTGAAAAAGAAAAGTCTTATATCAAATAAGCTCAGTCAAATAAAATGAGATCATGTGTCAAAAATGTCTCTTCTGTATCTCAGTCCATCATCCATCAGAAAGTAACATACTTCATTATATATATCTTTTGGAGACGCGGCTAGTCATTGTACTGGTCAGAGTTAAGTTGTTCAAAGTTGTTTTTCTTCACCATGTCCTGGTAAAAGAACTGTTCTGGTTCTGGTTTACAATGCATCAGTTCACATGGCCCATGATTCTCTGAAATTGTCTCTTTGGTAATTTTTTATGAAGCAATAATATTCCATTATATTCCTATATCAAAATTTGTTGAGCCAGTCCCCAGTTGATGGACTCTTAGATTCTAGTTCTTTTGTTTTTTCCTCTTTTAATCACCTCCCCTTCAGGTTCAGGAAGTTTGTTTTGCTTTCACAGCTATTCCTTCTCATCTATCCTCTTACTTACTTATTATCTATCTTCTTACTCACCCACTCTATCAAATAATCCCTGCTTGATGCCCTGCTGAGTTTGTTTTACTGCGCACCAAACTCTGAGTGTGTTCAACCTCATTTTGTCCATTTCAGATAAGTGAAGTCCATCTGATGCTCACTTTCCTCCCTTCCTCCATTTTTGTATAATCTTTTCATGTATCCCAATTACAAGATATAGAAAGATTCCCGGGGCAGCTAGGTGGCGCAGTGGATAGAGCACCAGCCCTGGATTCAGGAGGACCTGAGTTCAAATCCGGCCTCAGACGCATAACACTTACTACCTGTGTGACCCTGAGCAAGTCACTTAACCCCACTGCCTAGCAACAAAAAAAAAAGAAAGAAAGAAAGAAAGAAAGAAAGAAAGAAAGATTCCCTCCCCCTTCTTCCTCCTTTCTACATTACTATATTTATTTCCTTTACATTTTTACTTCTTTCCTCTTCTCACACCCTCAGAACAAAACCACTCTTCCTTCAGTATATTTTAATTTAACTCCTTAAAATGCTCTTTGAGCAACAGGTTTTGAAGAGACACTTGTTCTCCTATTAAAATGGTAGTAGCATACAACTTTCTGGTTGCTCAAATAAAATATCTAAGGTTTCTCTTGATTTCTTGTATTTCTAAACTCATATTTAGCTCTGATTTTCTCATCAGGAAAGCTTAGAAATCCTCATTCCCTTAAAGGTCTACTCCCCCTGCCCCCACCATGACACCACTCCCCCTCTCCCATACCACATTCTCTTCTCCCAGAAAGATTATATTCAGTTTTATAAGGCAAATACTTCTTGGTTGTAAGCATATATTTTTTGTCTTTCAGAATACTGTATTCCAAGCTCTCCTTTAATCTGTAGTAGAAGCTGCCAAGTTTTGTGTCAATCTGCCTATGTTTTCTTGGTAATTGAATTTCTTCTTCCTAGATGTTTGTAGCACTTTTTTCTTTAACTTGGGAGTCCCCTGGGACTTCTCTTTTGGGGGTTTCTTTCTTTACTTTGCCTTTTGGTTCTAAAATAGTGGGCAACCTTTACTTGTGCATTCTTGAAATGTAATGTCTAGGCTTACTTTTTTTTTAAAAAAATTATTGTTTTCATGGAATAAAATGATTCTTAAATCATCTTATTTGACCTGTTTACCAGGTCAATTGTTTTTGATAAGATAACTTAAATTTTCTTCTATTTTTACAATCTTTTGCTCTTGCTTCTTGCTCTCTCATGGGGTCACTGATTTCTGTTTGGTCTATCTTGGTTTTCAAGGAGACTATTACTTAGATTTCCTTACTTAGGTGAACTAAACAAAGTTTACAGCTTTCTCTTCTAAGTTATTTATCATCTCAATTCTTTCCTTTGAAGCTTTATTGTTTTTTTTTCTCTTGCTTCACTTATTACAGGTATTCATTTAGTCTTTTATGTAACCCTCCTCCTCTTGTTTTTTTTGTTTTGAATATCTGCTTGCATTTGCTAGGGAATTACTCTCTCTTACTTTTGGGGACTCCATATCAACAATAATATTTTTATTCCAATTGGCGTCTTCTTTGGTTTACTCATCTCTTTAGCTTTAGATCATGGAGGCTTTATGTAAGTGCTTCCTGCTGTGATTTTAGGTGGGATGGTTAGTCCTACTTAGTTTTGTTTTGGGTCAACTCACTTCCCCTGCTGATTTCCATCTTCTGGAGCTGGCCCACCCCTGAATCTTTGGGGTTGAGAGTATTTGATCTTCAGGCCCCTTGGAGCCTCTGGACTGTCCCTATCTGAATGCTGCTGTGACACACTGATTATTGGTACTCTTCAGGGCTTCCAAGGTCCCTCTATAGGTTACTGACCCTGAACTTCCCACCCCCTACCCCAGGCTTTCTCTAATGGGTCTTCTCTTCTTGTTGCCAGATACAGAGCCTAGTAGGCTATACATTTCTCTGGCCCATTTCTAGTTGCACTGTGAGGTTATTTGCTGACTGCCCCATTTCCCATAGATTCATGGCTGATTTTTTTGTGCAGTTTTGGGATAGGATAATTAATTCAGTTTCTCACTGGATTCCAAATAGACCAGCTAAAAAAATTGGTAGAAAATATGTAAAAGGAGACTCAGATGCCTTTTAAAGAGCATACTAGTCAAACTAGCTTTTAAGAACTACTTGAGTCTGAGTCATTATTATTATATAAAGTACTTGCCCTCTAACAAACCCACAGAGAGGTGAAGAATTCAAGGTACAAACTGAAATATTTTTTGGACATGGCCATTGTGGAAGTTTGTTTTGCTTAACTATGTATATTTGTTACAAGGGTTTTGTTTTTCTTTCTTTTTACTGGAGGAGAAAAAAAATTGTCAATTAAATTAAAAAAGAAAGAAAGAAAGTACTTGCCCCCCAAGCTCTACTTTTCTGGAGTTGCTCAAGGTCAGTGAATCAACAAGTATTTACTGAGCACACAAAAGGTTCATAGCCCTTTTCCTGGTAGTTTGGGTTGAATAACAACTCAAGTTTCAGGCAAGCACTGCTCAGTCCTCATATGTACATTATGTACTCTTAGTTTCAGCCATGTACAGTAAAGAGAATAAATACTGCCTTGGAAATGATTCAAATGCCAACATCAGGTGGAACAGTTGTGTGCATGTCAAACACATAACTACTAAGTTGGTGGATTAATTGCACTTTCCTTTCATCTTTAAGCCCAATTTTAAGGAAAGAGATGAAGGCAGGGTACTTCATGACAAATTTGATCAGATGACCCAGGGTTTGGGGGAGGTTTGTTTTTATAGGGCATTTATGAATGTTGTATTTCACATACCTGCTTTTATTTGGAATTAGACCTTTTTCCAGTTCATTTCCGATTCTCACAGCCAGCCAGTTACCCAACTTGCCATCATACAGTGTATCCACTACTCTGAAAATCTCCCCTCTTGTGAATGCTAAGCTCTGAGGTGATTCTTTCTCACATTCAAAGTGGCTCCGGATGAAAAACGAGTCCCCTCTGCCACAGGCCAGAATGTCCCTATATACTGAAAAAGACAAGCATCCTTTAGATTGACTGACCATGATAATTCCTCACTATCTATTACTTCCCATGAATGAAATCATCTTCTCTTGGGAGTTCAGCTCATTACTGAATAATATAATAAATACCTTTCCCTTTTCTACATTACCCTGCCACAATTCAGAGCCATTGGGACACACCTCCTCTTTATGACAAAAGGCACTAATGAATTTGCATTGAAAAAATGACATCCACCTTGCTCCTGAAGCTAAAAGCTGGAGACCCAACCACACTTTCAGTTACAGCTTCTCAAGGAAGCCTCTCTGTTCAGAAATGTATTCATTTTTAAGTCCATGTAGCTAATGAAACTGTATTAGTAATATATATACACAGAGCTCTACTCAAGTGCTTTTCCTTCCAAAAGTGACCCCCCCATGACTCATTACCTCTTGCCTACCTCTTCCCACAAGAGAACAAATTTTCCTTCATTTTATCTAACAACCAAAACTTTTTACTGTTAAAAAAATTCTTTCTGCATTTTCCTCTGACAAGTTAGGGCTTCAACAACCTGCTCACAAATGACTAAACCATTTTTCTCAACATAAAGAAAAATGTCCTTACCATCTGCTCTGCTCTGAGTTAAAAGAGTCACCATTTCACCTTTGGGAATTTCTAAAAGATAGAGAACTGCATCCTCTCGAACCATGCCTCTGAAATCCTGAGAGTTCACCTAATGCAAAAAGAAATAAGTAGCAAAGAGATGATGTTTTTTGGACATAAATTATTCCTCAATCCCTTTGAAAAGAAATACAAGGTTGTCTTATTCAAAGCTAACTCTAGGTTGGGGATCCTGAATAAAGAAAGGAAAGAAAAATGATTTTTAAATTAGCATGGTTATTAGCCAGTCTAAAATATATGCTTGCCATGTTTTTTTTTTTTTATCTCAATTGAAGATATCATCTATATAAAGAACTACCCAGGAAAAGAAATTCCCTTCACCAAGGCAGATCAGCAACCATTCTGCAAGCTACAGTATTACAGAGTTGCTTAGGTCACAAAGAGATTAAGTAGACTTGCTTAGGATCACACAGCTAATATATATCAGAGGCAGTATTCAAAGTTAGGTCTTCTTGTCCCTGTCTCTTTTCCCTTCTTCCCTCCCCCCTCGCACCTCCAAATAAGGTCATGCTATCTCTCTTCACGGTAACTCTTGCCTTTAATGAAATTGCATTATGTATAAAATAAATAACTTCTTCAGTATTTATAAATATTTCCCCTTCATAAACAGGATTGTAAAAGGGAAAGTTTCCCTAGGTCACTTCTAAGTTGGTAACATAAGGAAAACCTTCAATGTAACCTCTGTCCCATCTATCATTCAACAGCAATAATCCAAAACCCAAACTACTGTAGTCCTAACATACTTCTCTGTTATCACCAAAGCACACTTATCCCATTTCACCATATTCAGTTTATAAAAGTAAAAAGGTGAATTATGAAGAGGCACCACAAACTGGATGCATAAGAGATTAGCGTATGAAAATAATTAACTTCTTATTTTCAGTATGGACAGTAGTAAAACAACTCTTAAACAAACTAAAGAAAAGCAACAGCAACATTTCTATACATAAGGTTAGATTGTATAATACTCTCCCACAAATATCTTCTTTCATTAGTTGTTTAGTAAAAGGGTGTATCCATGTGTGTTCTGTGCCTGAAGAGGATTCTATATCAGCTACAGATTACAAAGCATTAATTCAACTTAGTTGTTTCTCCAGCACAAAAGGCAATATCATTCTCCTCTGCTTTGCAGAATTAAGTGCTTTTTTTGGGGGGGAGGTAGTAATTAATACAAAATTTAATTAGGCATAAGTATAAGGACCATCTACTTGCTGATCTTCAGATACGAGCACTTAGTTGGAAAAGTTGGATCCTACAGCTTCTCCCACATTGCCAGGATGACAGTAGGAAACAAAACACTTTGTTAGGTATAAATGTTGAATGCTATTACTTTCCACACATTGAAAAAACCATCTTGTCTTTACCATATGACGCAAAGAGATCCAAGTACTCCTTAGGTGATGCCACAGAATTTTTTTTTTTTTTGGTTACTGGAATTTAGATTTGGGAAGCATTAAAAAAAGTCTCTGTCCCCCAAATTTCTAGTTCATTGTATCATTTGGGTCTTGCATTATTCCAGACATTCATCCTTCTCATGTGTACATTTGTTAAAAGTTATTATTAGTTCAGTAAATTTTTATCATTCTGGGTTCTGCTTCAACTGTGCTTAAAACCCATACTACTTTGAACAATACTTTTTAGTGTCATATTCCATCTTCTCAACCTCACTCTGAGACATCTGTAAATTTACCCTTCTGGAATTGGTACCAGTGGGGAGTCTACTATTTCAGTGGAAAGCATTAGCAGAGCTCATGATCAAAGTTTGCCTTTCATTTGCTCCAGAAATGGTATCTCTTTCTCCCACAATTGGGCCAGTGGCCAGGAAGAAAGAAGACTATCCTGTTCTTGCATTTGACTATCCTTTTCCTTGAGAGATGATTACTAGATCTGATGTTCCTGTCCAGCCTCCTTCCATCACCTCAATCTTTCTCCTTAATCTAGTCATTTTGACATTTTCCTAATAGTTTTTTCCTTATATCTCTTAGAAGCAGAACTGAAGAACTAAGCAAATATAAAAACTGGAGATTCACTGGCTTTATGCTAACAGCCTAACACAAGAAATCCAAATGATGAGGCTGGCTTATCCAAGGTTCTAAAAACCAAGACCCAATTTCTCTCAGTGCTTGCAACCTTCTTACCTTGGAATATCCATTTCCCTCTGTGTCCCCTTTCTCCCACGGATGAGTTCCTCTTAGAACTTTCATTTTCAGGATGGATCCCCCTATCATAAGTAGGCACTCCAACACTTGTGTTATATTCCCTCATTAGAATGTAAGCCCTTTGAGGGCAGTGACTTTCTTTTTGCTTCTATTTGTGTCTCCAGTGGGTAAACATATAGTAAATGCTTATTGACTGATTGATTAACTAGCATTTCTGAATATCTGCAATGCAATTGTTACTGATCTTCATAATCATGAAGCACTGAAAGATATTGAATTATTACCTTCAGAATCATCAAAGAAAGAGGAAATTATAGCCAATGTATCTCTTACTTCCTAGTATTTTAATTCTTTGAAAATTGGTCATCATTTCTCACTAGAGAGGTGGTGGATTATAGATAGAAGTCAATCTGTTGATCTATTTTGTTTGACTTTACTTCTTTGATATACGGGAGGGTTCTATTTGGTGAAGATGGGGTCAATGGGAAGTGACAGTAATGTAAAAAAAAAAAGCAGAGGGGGAACAATGATAAATCTTTTTTGGAGAAAAGAAAAAGAAAATTAGTCATCCATACCTAGTACGTACAGTATCTTTTAGTTAAACACATAGCTGATTGAGGAGATCCTGAAACGTGGAGCAGGCAAACACCAACACCTGGACCTCTGAGTGCCTCAGTGAGGGCAGGGCAATCAGTGGAAACCAGCATGGAAAACCACCAGGTGTTTCAGCATTTACAGCAACCGGGTCTCCCAGTACCTCAGCAAAAATAAGGGAAGCAGCACTAAAGGGCCCCAGGTGGATAAACACCCTGCAACATCCATCTAAAAAAGAAGCTGAAGAAAGTGAAAGAAATGGAAAAGCAGGCAACCCAGAGTTGCCCTAGAGTTTCAGCCTTGCTGATTCCAGCCCAACACCAGGTAAGATGCCAGAACCCTACAGCCTCCAACTGTCAACATCAGAGGCCCCAGCACACAAAGCCAGTGACCAGGCCCTAGGCTCCCAACACAAGAAGCTTGGGTCAGTGCCCTCTGCTCCCCAGCAGGAGAGCTCAATCTCTTTAAAGGTCAGGAAATAAGCAAACACCATGAGCAAAAAGAAACGTACGATAGATTCATATTATGAGAACAGTGAAGATCAAGGCAGAAATTCTGAAGAGGACAACATTATCAACAAACCCACATCTGGAACTTCAAAAGGGAATATGAACTGGTCTGGAGCTCCAGAAGGATTTTGAAAGTCAAATGAGAGAGGTAGAAGAAAAAATGAGAGGTATGCAAGAGAGAATCAATAGCCTGGAAAAAGAAGAACAAAAATTAGCTGTAGAAAACAAGTCTTTAAAAAATACAATTGGCCAACTGGAAAAAAAGTACACTGAAGAAAACAAGTCCCTAAGAAGTACAATTAGACAAATGGGGAAGAAGGTACAAAATCTAATAGAAGAAAACAATTTGTTAAAAATTAGAATTGGGCAAATGGAAGCTAATGACTCTATGAGAAAGCAAGAATCAGTCAAACAGAAACAAAAGAATGAAAAAATAGATGAAAACATAAAACACCTCACTGGTAAAACAACTGACCTGGAAAATCAATCCAAGAGAAACAATTTAAAAATTATTGGTCTACCTGAAAATCATGATGAAAAAGAGCCTGGACAGTATCTTTCAGGAAATCATAAAGGAAAATTGCACTGAGGTCCTAGAACCGGAGGGCAAAACAGCCATAGAAAGAATACACTGATCACCTCCTGAAAGAGATCCCAAATTGAAAACGCCAAGAAATATAGTAGCCAAATTCCAAAATTACCAGGTCAAAGAGAAAATACTACAAGCAACCAGAAAGAAACAATTTAAATATCATGGAACCACAGTCAGGAGATTACACAGGATCTTGCAGCTTCCACATTAAAAGACCATAGAGTGTGGAATATAATATTTCATAAGGCAAAGGGGACTTCCAAGGCTTCCTGATAAAAAGACCAGAGTTCAACAGAAAATTTGATCTTCAAGTATAAGACTCAAGAGAGATATAAAAAGGTAAACAGGACAGAAAAATACAACATGTTGTTAATAAGGGCAAATGATTTATATCCCTACAAGGGAAGGTGACACTTGTAACTCTTGAGAACTGTATTGTTATTACACCATGTTCAAGGGGTATACATAAAGGGGGTGGGTATAAGTTGACTTTGATGTAATGATAAAATAAATCTAATCAAGTGGATAAAATGGATCCAAGTAAGTGGATTAATCTAAGAAAATGTACTGAGAGAAAAGAAAAGGAGGAGGCAGAAAAGGGTACATTGCATTACAGGAAAAGGCACAAAAACCTATTACAGCAGAGGGGAAGAAGGGAGGGAGATGAACATTGTTTGAACCTTACTCTCATCAGATTTGGCTCAAGAAGGGAATAACATAATCAGGTATAGAAATCTAACATGCCCTATAGGCAGTAGGAGGGAAAAGGGGAAAGAAAAGGGAGGGGGGAATAGAATGGAGGGAAGAAGCAGTAAAATTAAAAAAGAAAAAAAGAAATCATAAATGAAACTACATGGGAAAAAAGAGTCAATTGTCCCAGGTTTTTTTTTTAAATTATAGAATAAATAAGTATTAAAAAGCTTGGCCACAAAATTGCAGGTAGCACTGAGGCACCATTGGTTAATCTTCAAAAATAATGTCTTCTTTGAGTGGATGCCCATCAACTGGGGAATGGCTGAACAAGTTGTGGTATATGAATGTAATGGAATACTAATGTTCCATAAGAAATGATGAGCAGGTGGATTTCAGAAAAATCTGGAAAGACTTAAATGAACTGATGCTAAGTGAAGTAAGCAGAACCAGGAGAACATTGTACACAGTAACAGCAACATTGTGCAATGACTTTGATAGACTTAGCTCTTCTCAACAATGCAAGGATCTAAGACAACTCCAAAAGACTCATGTAAAATGCTATCCACATCCAGAAAAAGAACTATGGAGTCTGAATGCATATTGACGTATACCATTTGTTCTCTCTCCTTTTTTTTTTCTTTGCTTCTTCTTTCTCGTGGTTCCTCTCATTGGTTCTAATTCTTCTTTACAACATGATTAATGTGAAAATATGTTTAATATGAATGTATATGTAGAACCTATATCAGACTGCATGCTGTCTTGGGGGGGAGGAGAAGGAGGGGAAGAAAATTAGAACTCAAAATCTTATGGAAATGAATATTGAAAACTAAAAATAAATCAATTTTACAAAAATAAATACATAGCTGATTAGTCAGAAAACCACATTCTTCAGCCATTACTATATGGCAAAATGTTTATTTAAGCTAGTGACCCCCTTTCTGCAAAGAAACTTTGCTTTTTAAGAAAAAATTGCTTTTATTCAAGTAATTTAAAATACTTTGAATAGTGACTCTTAAAGTCACAGAGGTAGAAATCTATCTTTCTAAATATACAAAATATTAAAGAAAATCTCAGATAACTGTTAACTCTTCTCTCAAAATCTGATCCTAGCTGTTGTCAGCTCCATGATATCTAGCGGTAAAATACAACAAAGGATTAGCAATGTTCAACGTCAATAAAAATTCCTTATCTAGTGTACTTCCATCAATTTATTTGTGCTATTCGCTGTCCTCTAAATCAAAAGTTAAAAAAACTCAATTTCTCTCAAATAATTCTAATAAAGTTCTAGCAATGACCATCCTTACCTTCAGAATTTGGTCTCCTTCTTGTAGACCCTCTTGTTCTGCTGAAGTTCCCTCTTGAATGCCAGCAACAAATATCCCAACATCATTTCCACCAGCCAATCGGAGGCCTACACTATCTCCTTTCTTGAATTTCACCATTTTGGTGTTTGGGCTAGAAATATATCCCAGCAGAGAAGAAAGAGAGATTTTTTAAAAAAATCCAATAAAAGGGAGATGGTGTTGATAAAGAGATTTAAATGACACCATTTCAGAGACTTGGTGCCATAATGCTTTGTAAATATAGCAACACAGTATGGTCTAGTGGACTGGAAACCTAAAGAACATGCATTCTCATCTACTTCACTGAGCAAGGGGAAATCACTTGACCATGATGAAATTAATTTTCACATCTATAAAATATAGATATTGTCATGGCACCTCAAGCTGCACTAGGGACCATCACAGAGAAATGACTTCTAAAATAGAGTTATGCCTTACCCAAAAGCCTCTTATCCAGTGACCTCAACTATTTGGAACACAGCTAAGAACTGGGCTTTTGAGCAGCTGAAATAGATGTCATAAACTCTATGAATTCAAAGTTCATGTACATATTTTTGTCACAGGAGAATTCCACAGGCCATCTCTTAGAGTGTATTTTTTTGAGCCCAGAGAAGATTAAAAATGAAGGAACAACAACAAATTAGGAAGTGGGGAAGGGAAGATTGTTAGAGGTGTGCACTGTCAGAAGTGACAGCCTGACAGTAAAGGAGGCTGAGTTCAACAAATGATTTTTGTAATGAAGTCCCTGAATCATCAATAAAAGTCTCTATTCTATGTTTTGGAGAGATGCTCATAAAAATGGTTTAATTTTTTTTTTATTTTAAAAAAGCTTTTATGTTCAGTTATTGGGGAAATCTTTTTACGTGTAACACTTTTTTTCCCTAAGCATGCCAAATTAGTGGGGAAAGACAGATTTAAATAGTGTAGTTTTGAGTTTATATTTTCTTCTACAGAAACAATAACTCAATTATCAAAAATTATAGGAAAGCACCTGGAAAACATAAAGATATATGATGAGGACTGAACTGAAAAGTAACGGATGCTAGGACCCTAAATCAACATGTATTCTTCTGTATAATTTCCAAATTTCTCTTGTAATTAGAGTCTACATTTCTTTCTAGTAGCTCATCTAATTATAACATTTTTAACAACTTTGCACAATTATGTTAGCACTTACATCTTAGGATCATAAGTCTAGAGAAGGAAGGAACTTCAAAAAGCCATTTAATCCAGCTCTTTCATTTTATAGATGAGGAAAATGAAACCCCACAGGGCTAAGTGGCTTGTCTAAGGTCATACTAATATAGTATGTGTCAAAGAAAGTATTTGAACCCAGATCCTTTAACTCTAGAGGTAGTGTTCTTTTTGCTGTCCCACACTGGCTGCCTATTCTTGTGGTTATGGTCTCCAACCTGTCAGGATAAGATGTCATTTTGTTGGCAGGAGAGGCATTGATTGTGCTGTCCTCAATAGAATTGCAAATAAAATAACTGAAATATTTTGGGGGCACAAAAAATAAGATATAAAAAGAATCTTTTTGCTGTATTGATAGGCAAGTTTACTTGAATTTTTTCAGCTGTAAAATGAGCACCATCACTACAGAATAGTGAGGATATAATGAGACAATCCACATAAAGTACTTTGCAGAAACTTAAAACACTACATGAATGCCTGGGAAGGTGTATTGTTAGCCAGATGCTATTCATTTAATCCCAGGCAACTCTCAGAGTTATAAACATTTGCCATTCTGCAGTGGTAAAGAAAGTTTCCACAATCAAAACCACAGGTTCAAAAAAAAAAAGCAAAATCTTGTATAAAGTTGGAAAGAAGTCATCAGTCTCTGTGCAAATACATTTTTATTGGCTTTGCAAGAAATATAGTCAAGTATTAAAGCATCAACAATCTTATTCCCTGTAAAGTAAATAATGTACATAAATCCTACCTATCTTGGACCAATGGAGTTTAGCTCCTCAAATTCCACAAGACTTTAAGATGGTCTCAGACTATGGAGCATTGGATTATGTTAAAAGGCTACAGCATTATAATGAAGGATCCTTGCACTGGGGCAGGTTGGGGGAGGCACTATAACACAATGGACTAAGTCTGTATATCACAAATAAAAATCAGTCCAAACACATTATAGTTATGCCTTTTCTTTCTCTTCCACATAGTTTTATAGCAATATCCCTGCCCTACCTGCTATAGTTTGCAGGAAAAAAAAAAAGAAAAAAAAAGAGAGAGAGGGTGTGGATAAAAAATAATGACCCATCATACAGGTGTATATACAGACATGCTCTCACAATACTAATGCAAGCAACTTTGTTTTACAATAATATAAATGAATGAATAAATCAGAACCAAGCCCTACCATAGGCTACAGTATCAGAAGGCCATTCCCTCCAAATAACTCTCTTTTGAAGTTTGCCAAAGGGCTTTCCTTAAAGCCACCCTTTGAGGTTGACAGGACATATATTAGCATTTTCATTTTATAAGATGAGAAAAGAGAAGCTGACAGGCTAAGTGAACTAGCTAATAAATGTCATGGTTAGGATGCCAATCAAATGGTCAAAAACAATCGAACTGCCCTCTAACATTATCTCACCTAATATTATATTTAAGTAATTATTGATTTTCTTCACACATAAAATCATCAACTATGTGAAAATATATGTGTGTATATATTTCTCCCCACCCCACTCTGTCTCCAGTTAAGAGAACAAAGCTATGAATAAGAAAAAAGGGGAGGCAGAACATACCCATATATTGCTTCATCTTCAGGACTTGGCCGAAGAAAAGTTCTTGGTGCTGCTTTAGGTTGAGAAACTGCATTAAAAAAAAAAGTATCCATTATTAACAAAGAAATTACGTCAAGAAGCTTACAGTTTAAAAAGAGTTAGATAAAATATGAAGTGAAGTAAGTATAACACAGGTTTGATAGGGGCAAAGAGCAAGGGAGAAATCCTGACAAAGTGCTTTAGGAAAATCTGAGGAAGAAGAAATCACTTTGATTCTGCTGAAGGAAGGAAGGCAAGCTACCTGGAAGAAGTAGCAACTAAGTACCTTGAAGGAAGAAGGCTTTAAGAAATGAAGATAAATAAGAGGGTAATGCATTCCAGGTATGGTGGATTGCTGTTACAAATGCATAGAGGCTAGAAAAAGCAGGAAGAAATAAAAAATAAAATTAGTAATTCAGTCAAACTAAATTTGTGTAAAATCAGAATTGAAAAGTAGCTTGGAGTCATTGTGGAGAGCTTTAAATAACAGGATAAGGAGGCTATATTTTATTTCATAGGCAACGGAGAGCCAAAGAAGGTCTTGATCATGCAAGTGAAGTGATTGGATTTTGGCAGCAGTGTCAAAAACAGATTGGAGAAAGGAGAGACTAGACCGCAGAGGTTCCCAAACCTTATTTGGTCTACTTATTTGGCCCCCTTTAAAAAAAAAATTACTCAGCACTCCCCTGGAAATCTACTTTGTTTAGCCCTTTAATGTTTTTTTTTTAATTTGTGTCATTTTAGAAATGTAAAATATATTTTTAAAAGTGATGCGTCTTAAATTTAATAATTTATTGTAAATTTGTGGGTTTTTTCCTGCACTGAAATTTTGATGACTCGATATTGTATCATGTAACCATATGATATTGTACTGTAACAAGTCATTACACACACATATTCCTTCTGATGCATGCTGGACTTCCCGACAATGCGCAACATGGAAGCCTGCCAACACACTTGCTTGTTAA
The DNA here is from genome assembly GCF_900497805.2 of Vombatus ursinus. Taxonomy (NCBI): domain Eukaryota; kingdom Metazoa; phylum Chordata; class Mammalia; order Diprotodontia; family Vombatidae; genus Vombatus; species Vombatus ursinus. Next base: position 39,752,481 of record NW_020954610.1, read on the forward strand.
GACCTGTTGGTGGACTTGAACACTGATCAGTTGTAACTTGCATTCTGCATGTTTATTTGGAAAATAACATAATTACTATGATTTTAACTCTTACAGAACAGATGAAGCATGTACAAATGGTTTTTTAAAATTTTCTTATCTTTTCTTCTTTCCTTATGCTCCCACTGCCCCTTTATTTTTATTCAACGCCCTCCCCCCCCACCCCATTATACCCCAGGCTACTACCACCTCTCCTGGATTGTTCCAGCACCCCCCAGGGGGCAGTATTGCCCACTTTGGAACCTATGGACTAGAGGCAGGGAGATTGGTTAGTTGGCTATTTTAATATAGTTTAATTGAGAACTGTTAAGGACCTGAAGTAGGATGGTATTAAGCAGAAGGAGGAGTCAATTGAAAAAGGTTGTGCAGATAGAACCTACAAAACTTAAGAAACTGATTGGACATGGAGGACAAGAGAGAGGGAGAGAGTCAAAGCTGACTTTGGGGTTTGGAGTTCGGGTAAGTGGGAAGAAGATTAGCATCATCAAGAAATAGGGGAAATAAGAGAAGAATTAGAAATAATGCTATTCATGTACAAGCTGAAATGCTGAAGAAAAGACTTTTTAACAGGTTTTTTTAAACCCCCATTTATATTTTGAAAATTAAATTAAATTCTTACTTGGGAGATCTTCTTGGTATTTGGGTTCCTTATTGTTTTCTGGGACAAGAGCAGTAACAGTATCACCAGTGGATTTAAATGGTGTGGGTGTTGCTCCCATCTTGGAAAGCCTAGTTGGTGTATCCTCTCTTAAAGGTATATGGGAAAAAACACATACTTTATAAATTATGCATATTCTTAAAATGTGAGTGAAATACAGCCTAAAGGCAATAAATAAAAGGCACCATCTTACTTTGTCTTCTCCTTCAGCTTTTCATTTGAGGAATGATAATCAAAATCAGAATAATGGAGCTTCCTCTCGTCTGGAGAAAATGATCGGTTTGATTCTATTTCTGAAATATCTAGTTTTTGAAGTAAAAAAAAGCATATTATTAAAATATTTAATTGAAATTCTAAGGCATAAAATGTGAAAAAGAGAAGCGGCAGGGAATAAACAGTATTCTATTTTTCCTCAAGGAAAAAAGTAGGTTTTAAAGGAAAACATTAATAAAATTAAGAAAAAAGAATCAGTTTTAGAATTTCAAGCATCTTCTAAAATCACTACCCAAAACTTCTTTGTGAAGTTGCACCCTAGTGTTGTCTTAGATGTATTTTTCCTCCCCCTAAATAGTTCTTTGAAAATGGGGTTCAGGAGGGGCAGCTAAGTGGCGCAGTGGATAGAGCACTGGCCCTAAAGTCAGGAGGACCTGAGTTCAAATCCGGCCTTAGACTTACTAGCTGTGTGACCCTGGGCAAGTCACTTAACCCCAATTGCCCCCCCCAAGAAAATTTAAAGAAAAAAAAAAGAAAATGGGGTTCAGGTCTCATTCTTGTGTAACCTCCCCCACAACCTTATTATATTAATTGATTATAGCAAGGGATTCTTAATCTATTTTGTGTCATGAAACCCTTTAACAATCTGCTGAAACCTGTGGCCTCTTCTCAGTATAATATTCTTAAATACATAAAATATGTAGGATTAACAAAGGCAATGAATTATATTAAAAACCTGTTATCAAAATAGTTTTTTAAATAACAAGTTCAGAGAGCTCCCTCTGGTTAAGAACCCTTGGATTAGTGAAAGGTACTAACTTCCCACTTAAGGTGCCTTATGCATGAAAATAGTTGGAAAAGTTTTACAATTTGGTGGTAATAGACGGCTGTGTATCTTAAAGGTATTGGAGAGATAAGAGGGCAACCTATTAAACTTAAGAAATACATATTTTCCATTGTTTTTTTCCATGGGAAAGAAAGGAGCTTAACAAGTAGGAAACAACCTACATGTTTAATTCTATGTCATAGCTAGATTCAAATCCTGCCTTATAGAGAAATTTGACTTGAACAATGCTTTATTACTTTTAAAAAGAGCCTTGGTTGTCTAATGCTCTAGTATGAGGCAATTCTAATGAATTATTTCCAAATGATTAGACTGCCTATTTTTCCTTTAAACTACTCTTTTACTAAGATAAAAAGTGCTGCCTACACAAAGGGTGGGTGGTCAGTTTGGATTTTTTTTCTACTTTTCCTTTCTTTCTTTTAGCTGTCAGGCAGCTAAGGGGGATAGAGTGACTTGGAGTTTGGATCCTGCCTCAGACATTGTGTAATTCAGGGCCAGTCATTTGATCTCTCTCAGCCTCAGTTTCCTCATCTGAAAAGTTGGGATAACAACACCTCGCTGGTCTTCTATAAGAATCAAAAGAGATTATCACATGTAAAGTGCTAGCTATATAAATACTCACAACTATTTTACACTTTTCTCCATGGGAATGACCTTAACTATTAACTCTGTGCAGAAGGATTTTGAATCTTCATTTTTAGCTCCAACCTTTTCCCCAAATTCTTGACTTAGATTTCCAATATGTCAAACTTCTCCACCTAGATAGGGTATTACACCAACACTTCTAACTCAATAAGCCCCCAAACTAAACTCATTATAGTTGAATAATTAAAAAAAAGACAGAACTTTAGAGATAATTTAGCCCCATGTCCTCATTCCTATCAGTGAGAAAACTGTAACCTAGCAAAATACAGTGAGTTATCTAAGGTCACATAGGTAGCCGGTAGCAAATTCAGGACCAGAACCCAAGTCTCCTGACACTCAGTACAATTATTCCCACTATATCACAACTGTTTTCCACAAAATCTGATCCTCCTCTTCTCCTCCTGAGTTCACTGCTTTATGTTAATAATACCACCATCGCAGTCATCCAGGCTCAAAATCCTGAAGCTATCATTCATTCTTAACCTTCCTCTTCTTCCATATCACCAAGTTTTATTAATAATTCCACCTCCATATTATCTTTTTCATTTATCACTTTTCTAATTCCACTTCTACCACTCTGGTTAAAGTCATACTTAGTTTGTGCTTAGACTAACTTCCTAATTTGTCTCCATACTTTTAGTTTCTCTCGTCCATCTCACTCACTTCTTTGGAAGGTTAAAATTTCCTAATGTACCACTCTGGACATACATGCCACTCTGCTGCTTACAATCTTCAAGGGCTGTCCAGTAGGTACTAAATAAAAACCCAAATTTCTTATTCTGGCATCCTCTATGATCTTACTCCATTCTATATTTCCAGCCTTATTTCATATTATTCCAATTCATCCAGGGAATCTGGACCACTCAATTGTTTGTTAAATATTCCCCCTACACTTTCCTACCTCCCTACCTTTGCTTATGCAGTTACCTAAACCTAGAATAACTTGCCCATATACTTCAAAGTCTAGCACAAATGCCCCCTCTACCAGGAAGCCTTTCCCGATACCCAGGTTCTGCTCCACTACCATCCTACAACAATAAGCTAGGTATGACGTCTCCTTTGAACTAGGACTTTATTCTTCTCATACTATAAATTCAAAAAAAATTATAACTATTTATTGGGGCAGTGAAGTGGCACAGTGGATAGAACAGCAGTCCTGGAGTCAAGAGGACCTGAGTTCAAATCTGGCTTTAAACACTTATTATCTATGTGACCCTGGGCAAGTCACCTAACCCTGACTGCCCCCCCCTGCTAAATTTCTTAAAGTTAGAATGTATTAAAACATATTTTTAAAAAATTATACCTATTTATGTAAAATACTTAATTCCCTTAAATTTCAAGATTGCTGAAAACAAGGATAGAACTCTACTCACACTTTTATTTTATCCCTTTCAGCTTGGCCTTACACGCAATATATTTGCTGACTAAAAGGAAGAACAATTAGAAAATTCCTAGGTTTTATTGTGTAAAATTTAAAAGGGATAATCTTTTATTCAGGAACAAGTTCTGCCTGATTACAGGCCATGAGTCTAAAATAACTCCCCTTGGAATTTTACAAGTATGTTTGAGTTGAGAGAGAGAGAGAGAGAGAGATCTAGCTCAGTACACACTTTCATATGAAAACATCTGTGACCAAACAATAAAGGATTACTCAAACTAATCATTACTAACCTTTTGAAATTAAAGTATAAACATTTAAATATGAACCTGAATTTTCTAATTATTCCTTGAATTTGGATAAGTCAATATCCTTCCTTTTCTAGATGGTTATATGAATGTAAACAAAGGCAAAGAAAACAGTATCATTCCTTAAACTAAACTCACCTTATGTTAGCCCACATGCTATCTTACCTTCTACTTCAGAGTCACTGTCATGCAACGAAGGTATATTAATTAGAGTTTGCTTGCTGTCTCTCAAGACTACTAGCTGGAGTTTCCCTCTTGATTTCTCTATCAGTTTTCGGGCATCAGCTAAAGACATATTTTCTGTTACAGTGCCATTAATCTGTGAAGAATATAAACATTTTTTAAATTGTTAAAAAAAATACACTGTGAACAGTGTAAATATTCATCAGAAAAAAACTCATTATTTTGTCAAATTCAGCAGATTTGTCAAATATTCAAAAAGAAGTGTAAGATTCAAATAGACTTAGGCACAGCTTTAAAATGAATTGTCCTTCTCAAACATAACTATAAAAGCATTTACAATCTGTTTAAACTGTATTCTGCTTGTTCATACCCCTAAACTCAAGACAAAAATATGGTTGATCTGAAGTAGTTCAGTTCACAAGCTAAATTATTTCAATGAATTAATCGCATATTTGAATTTGTTTTCTAATTTTTCTGTCTCTCCTTGTAGGCAATACAAGCTTTTACAGTATCAAAGGGAAAGGAGAAGGTATTTACCTTGTGGGGAGAAATGATACAACCCATTGCAAAAATCTTTTAATGAAACCCTTGGAAATTCAGGTGTTCCTAATGTCTTTTTCAGAGAAAACTATAAAATTCTCTCTCCCATTTCTGCTCATCCTAAATTTTTACCTATTTTCAAAAAGTTTTATCGATATTTTGTGTGTTCATTATGACAGTTATAGATTATTCCTACTTCATGAAAGGTCTCTTGTAATAAAATAAAAACAAGACTAATAATAAAGTGAAAGCACATGTAACATTTTACATCTGTAACTCCCCACACTTCTCTATTTTCAAAAAATTAACAGAAATATATGTTCTCTTCCTCCCACTCCCCAACCCACAAAAAAAAAAAAGAATCTTGAAACAAATATCCATAGTCACACAATAAATTGGAGGAATGACTGTCTTCTAACAGAGGAAAGAAATGTAAACATAAAATATCGGGGTCCTAACAGCATATGTTTCACAATCTTCTACCCATACCTACCTTAAGAATTATGTCCCCTTCATGAAGATTGCCATCTTTAGTTGCCAGACCAGTTCTAGTCATTTCTTTTATGAAAATCTGACTCCCAAGTCGGAGACCATATTCTAGAAAGCAAAAACATATATGCCATTACATTTTATAGAAAGTTGAAATTAGTTCAGATAATTGGGTAAAAATACACTTTTTAAAGCCATTTTATTCACCCTTCCAGAATACCTGTCATATAAGCCATTCTTTTAAAATTAAAGATCAAAGTGATTCTTAGAGGCACATTAATATATCATGACTGTTTTTAACCACTCAATTCACATACCACACAATTTAATTTTTATATTTGAAATTTGTTAGATTGATCATGGTGTCATTTGAAAAGCCAAAGTGTAAGGCTGAATTTCAGTAGAAGTAAATCCTGTTTCCTTCTCTAGTTCATTTTACAGATAAGGAAACTGAGGCAAAGAGGATTAAGTGACTTGCCCAGGGTCACATAGCTAGTAAGTGTCTGAGGCCAGATTTCAGCTCATAAAGATGAGTCTTCCCAACTTCGGGTCCAGAACTCAATCCATTTTGCCACTCAGCTGCCCCTACATCAGGCCTTTCCCAGTCACCTAGTTGTAAGTTCTCTACTCAACCAAAAAATAAAACAACAAAAAAACTCCTCTGTATTTATGTAATAACAACAGCTTCCATTCACATAATTGTTTTAAGTTTTGCAAAATTCTTTATATGTATCATTTCATTTAATTCTCTTAACTCTTTGAGGTAAGTGCAATTTTTATCCTCACCTTACACAAGAAAAAACTAAAGCTGACAGAAGCTGACTTACCCAGGGTCACTTAGCTAGTAAGTCTCTGAAGAGGATTTGAACTCAGGTCTTCTTCGCTCCAAGACAAGCATTCTATCCTCCTCTACCAGTGGTGTCTCAAATAGAAACTGGGTCACTAAACATATCCATCATAATCCGTCTGTGGACTACATATTGACTTAGAAAACCACCTATTAACATCATCTAAGTTTTTGTTAGATATTTCCCAATTACATTTACAGGCCTCATTCAGGAATGCATGTGACCTGAGGACCACACGTTTGACACCTCTGTATAATGCTATCTAGATGCCATCTATTTGTGTATATTTTTTCTTCCCAGTAGAATGCAAATCCCTCCACACTTTAACACAGTTGTATCCACAGTGCCTAGCCTATTGGTCATAAGAAATCCAATCAAATGTGATTATAACAGTACCTAAAATATAAAAATTGCTGATGAGGACTCCTAAGAGGAGGAACCCTGCTGTCCAAGCATCATCATTAGGCAGAAGGAGCTGTCATATTCAGGCCCAATTTTCACAATTATGACTACCTTTTTCTTCTTAAGACAGGCATACAATAATTATTCAATGAAGCATCAGAGAGTAGGATCACCGAATTTTGAACTGGAAGGAACCTAGGAGACTATGATTTTACAGTTGAGGAAAAAACAGAGGCCAAGGAAGTAAAGTGAACTTCCCAAAGTCACATTAGTAATAAGCAGCAGAACCAGGATTCATATTTGGTGATTTGTTTGCTTTTTTTAAATCAGAGATCAAATAGGTATATAAATTTTTTTTTTTTACATTCTTCCACGCTCTTATGGAAATGAAATTTTATTTAAGTGTTGGGGCTCCTTTACTGACTCTTGAACTCACTCAGTGCTAAATGTAATCCTTTTCTATTTCCTTTCCTCCTTGCTACAGTGGCTAAAGTTAACATGTAAAGTAAGTACACAGATTTATTTGTTTACTCACAAATAAAGAGAAGCAGGACCCTAAAAGATACCGACAAGCTAGAACAATGGACCAGTTTACTTTTTTTCTGGTTCAGATTGGTGACTTTATCAGTGTGGGGAACCCCTCATGTGTAAACTCTCTCCACTAATGCAGACTGGTAACTCACTGATAACTTTGGTCTTGAAGAGCTTTCTAGGGGCACTGAGAGGATTATGTGACTTGTCCATGGCCATAGGGATAAATGTCTAAGAAGTGGGGGAAAGGGGTGCTTAGAGTGGCAAAGAGATAGATTTATTAGAAAAAAGAAAGAAGGAAATCCTGAATAAAAACTGCCTCCAAGTAGAATGAGTTGCCTCTCCAGAGGTAGTGGGTTTCCTTTTACTAGAATACTTTTAAATGGAGGCTATATGACTACTTGCTGGTGATATCGTAGAGAAGATTGTTGTTCAAATTGGGAGAGGACTGGATGGCCTTTGAGGTCCTTTCCAACTCTGATTCTGTGGCTTAGAAATAGATTTTTGGGGGAAATTAGGTAGATTTTGGTAATTGTCAGTTGAGTAATGCAGTGGCCTGAAATGTATAATATGCTTTCCTGTATCAAATGCAGAATCTAGCCCTTTGATTGATTTCTTGGTGGCTCTTAGTTCAATATTTTTCAGAAAATAAGCTTCAGGATAGCTAAGTGTTATTTTTCTTATTCTGAAGGTAGAGGAAATGATGTTTAAACTGCAAGTGTACCAGGCTGAAATATGGGAAAAGAGAAACAAACAACATCCATAGAATGAGGATAGAACAGACCAGAAGAAATAATTGGGTATCTTAGAGATCTCTGTCAATGATGCTGAAGAGCCAATGGACCTTTTCTCTAGGTTCACTGAGGGAGGGAATAAGTGGGAAGTTCTGTAAGGTGAAATTTAAGCTGCTGGCATGATCCACTGGAGAAAAGTCAGTACTGAACAGTGCCCTAATAACAGTGAATTCACTTATTCCTTTTCTCACACTGTTTTTAAGTCTTTCATTCTTCAGGGCAAGGAGGGGTGCTTGCTTTCTGCCCTGTCATGGTGAATAGTTAAGGGCTTCACACTCCCCTAAATTGAACTTTTCAAGTACAGTGCTAACAAAAGGGCCTGCTGAAAGGAGGGTTCTTACTTTCACTCTTAGTAATGTGACACCCTAAGTTCAATTCCAGAAAATAGCATTGCTGCACAATCCCTCAGTCAACCATTTCTATACAGTTATATAACTAGGCTCTTTACACTCTTTTATTTAGAACAAAACAACACCCCTTCCCCTCAAAAAATATCCCAGAACTGACTGATACGATGTGTTCTTTGAACACCGATTAGATTTAAACGCAAATCAAGCTATATTTTTCTTGATGTTATAAGAATAAAGAATCTAACCTCCTTCCTTGCAAAACTGAAATGAGCCCTACTAAAATGGGGCACAGATAGAGACACATAAGACATCCCTATAAGCTATGTTGCAGAGAATACCAGAAGCCAAGGAGCGGCTAACCTAGAGCTACATCAATCTACTTCTGGGCACCTTAGAATCAATCAAGAAGGTGCTGGGATAAGTGATTGGCTATTTTGGCCCATGTGAATAAACAGTCTTTGTCTCATGCTTGTAAAACAACAATAACAACAACAACAAATAAACCTTAGCAGCTTTTATAGGAGACATACCCAATTTTATAAATTAAATATGTCCTGTAACAAAGGTGGCAGGTAAACAGAATCTCTGTACGTTGAATGCTACTTTTCTGTTACTTATAAGTTTGGAGAGGAGTTTCTTTGGGGAAATAATCACTGGTGCAGAGGAATATTAGTGTGTGTGTGTGTGAGTGTGCGTGTGTAAGTGTGAGTGTGCGTGTGCACATACACACAAAAATTTCCCCTCTGGCCTTTCTCTGTAAGTTGTCAAAGAGATTTCTTTCAAAAGGACATTAGAAAGACATTTGTATGAATGGTAGAGGAGGTCTTTCAAAAATTCATTTATTTTTCTTCAACAAGAATAAATCCAGCCACTTACAAAGACTGGTAGCTTTTATAGCAGCTTCTAAAGCAAAACAACTTACTCTGCGATCAATAATATAGACCTCTCCCCCCACAAACCTCTTATTTCTTTCTTAATTTGGACAGTCAGAGACATGGAAGAGAAATAGAAGAGTGAGAAGAAAACAAGTGACTATAAAGACAAACCTGTGCTATCATGATTCTTTGGCTGCTGAATCAGAAGGATACGCACTGCATTTGGATTCAGAAAAGCTAAGTTCAAATCCTGGCTCCCCTACTTACTGCCTGTATGATTTTGTACTACTTGCCTCACCATTCTGGGATGTAGTGTCCTCACCTGTGAAATAAGAGGGTTGGACTAGATAATAAGCCCTTTCCAGTTCTAAACCCTATGAATCTATAACCTGTGCCAAAACTATTGACTCTATTTTCTCTTTTTTTGCCCTATCTGCTGACCTCTTTATGGAGCCATCTCCTTTCAAAAGGAATGTGTCTATGGACTTTTGCCTCAAAAAAGACACCATTTTAATATCATACTATTTCAGAAGGAATTTGCATGTAATAAACCATCACTACCTTCATTGGGTTTGCTTTTTATCAAAAGGACATCAATGGGTCTTTCTATGTCACGCTGCTCCACGTGATCTGGCCGACGCCGCTGCATCTCAGGAGTGGGACTTCGGGAATTCAGTTGATCTCGGCTGTGGCCCCTCATCTCATATCTAATATTAGATGGTTGCCTCTGGTTATACTGCACAGATGGACTGTAATCCCTCCGATAGCCGCGGTCATAACTATCATCTCGGTCAATGCTTCGGCCTCGGCTCTTGTCTCTCCTATAGTCTTGATCTAAACCTCTCTCCAGACTCCGACCCCGGCTCCGTTCACGGCTGTGGCTCCTTTCTCGGCCATGAGGTTGGTCATAGGGAAGTCTTCTTTCAGGGCTATTTTCCCAACTGTGGCTACGTCCTCCATTGCCACTGTGCCAGCTCCTCTCACTGTATCCACTACGGGCACTTCTGCCATCGAACTCTGCCTGGTCATCCATTACGTGGAAAGCCTGTTCATCTGGATCCATGGAAGGGCTGCCCCTTAGAGGAGCAAGCTGCACTTTGCGGGGTCTCTTGACAACCTGTTGACATAAGAACTTGCAATGAAAATGCAGTATAGTCATAAAAATAACATTCCTATTAGAATCTGCTCCCACTCAAAGCTAAATTGGAAAACTCAGATTACTGTGAAATATTCTTATTTCTAATAAGTAAAATTATTACTTATGCACTTATTTATAACAAATATAGAATTAACAATATAATCTTTTCCCTACAAGTGTTTCTAGCCTAGTAAAGATAAAATATCTCCGATGTTTATATCTACATTTGTTTATTCAAAATTCTTTTTTCTCATTAATATTCCATGTTAACTTCGATGCACTTCTTTAGAACTTTAGCATCATACATCAAAGAGATTGGTAATACTTAATTTTGCTTCTTTATATATGTGAATTTGCTTATCGTGAGAAAGTTGCGCACTTGCAACAACCAAAAAAACACATGAAGCAAAAAACTTTGTCTTTGGCAGAAGTGATGGACTACAGGTACAAAATGAGGCTTATATTGTCAGATATGATCATTGTGCTCATTTGTTTTACTTAACTATAGTCCTTAGATACAAGGGTTCCACTGGAGAATGGATGGGGACTGGGGGAATTAAGGATTGTTAGTCATTTGTTGATGTAAAGAAAGAAAAATAAGATGGTGCAGTGGATAGAGGTCCAGCCTTGGAGTCAGGAGGACCTGAGTTCAAATCCAGCCTCAGACACTTGATACTTAGTAGCTGTGTGACCCTGAGCAAGTCATTTACCCCCAACTGCCTCACCAAAAAAAAAAAGAAAAAGAAGCTTTTGTACAATTTTAGAGAAATAAAACAAAATCTGTTCCTTTGCTTACCAGTACACATACTGAGTTCACTATTGGTACAGGAACTGTGCCATCATGCTTTGTTATTCAAGTAAGCTTATTTTTTCCTTCAAAAATTATTTATCATAATAAATCCCTTAAATATGTAGAACCCTTTTTAAATGCCATAAAATCCTTTATCCTATTTTATTTTTATTCTTGCAGTATACTCTCACCTTTTCATAAGCTATTTCATTTTTTTAAAAAGTAGGTTGTCATTGAACCTAGAATGATATGCTTTGACAAATTAGTAGTTTAAGGGGGGGGGGGACAAAAAACCTCCCCAGAAGTCTCTTCCATCCTTTCCTTTAATTAAAAACCACTCTGCCCACTCAAAAACTCAAAGCACATATACATACATACATACATACAAAAAACAGCATTAAAAACACAAAAGCAATTGGATTCTAGATTGTGTAATTCCTTGAGACAGTTAAAAGTGGTAATTTTCTTCTGGGCATAGAAACAAAAAGCTACTGAAACAAAACTGAATGTGAATCCATGGCTTACAATAGCAGCTATCTTCCCACTTTTTCTCAACTGCTGAACAGCAAACGAATGCGGTACATCCTCCATGGGGGTGCCATTAACCATAACCACTCTGTCATTTTCTCTGTAAACAAAAATATAAAATGAATTGTGATAAACTTCTCATCTAAAATAATTTTAGGTCGATTCTAAGCATAAAGCAATTTTAAACATTTAATGACTGATACTTATCAATGCTATATCTCAAAAGCAAATAAATTACAACTCTACTGAGTTTGAAGTGTCCTAACAATTCGAAAGAATTTCAAAAAACTTATTATGGATATACTTTCTCCAGTTACCAATACATGATGATACTGTTTTATGTCAATGTAGTTTTCATTTGTATACAGTAAAAGGCATATAGTCTTTAGGAGTCATCCCAGGGGGGAGGAGTCTAGTGATTCTTCTCCTTAAAATAGTGAAAGTGGTTAGATACCGAGAGGAGAACAAGAAAAGGTTCTTAATATTGTTTAGCTCCAGGATATGTATCAATTCAGTCACTGAGTAGAGGACTAGGGAGAGATCACAAAGGCTAAAAGCTACAAAGTGTGGAATAGGAATTCATGCCACAGAGTCAGTGGTCTGGCATGGACCACAGCATCAAGGCTCCAAGACCAAGGTAGAGTACAGGCAGTAGTGATTTGATAATCTAGAACCAGGCAACAAAAAAGGTCTAATTAGTGAAATACATTTCAGGCAGACCCACCAGAATAGAGAGATGGGAAGAAGTATAAGAAACATTAGCTTTCATAGGTCAGAGCATAGAAAGCCTTAGGAACAGGGTGAAGTATAAGTCTGTCCCAGAAGGGAAGGGAAAAGGTCCAGGGACTTTCACAAGCCATGAGCAATGTGACGCATTCTGGGAATGAATGAACTGGAGCAGTACTATGGGAAAACAGTGTGTACCTTTCTTACAGTAGCTGCATAAGATTCCTAACCCACCACCTTCAAAAGGATCCAGAGGGTTAAGACATAGTAGCCTGGTCAGATAAAGCCATGATAAATACATTGGAACTAAGCCAAGGCCAAGACTAAGAAGGAAGAAAAAAACTAATAAAAACAATTTAAGATACTTAGGTTTAGGGAAATATTCTAAGAATATCTACAATTTCCAACACACATTCTTTTGTTCTGTTATTAAATGACTTTCTCTCCTTTAGAAAAATATGTTCCTTATAGTGCTTTGCAATTAATTCCCCTTTAAAATACATAAAAGTTGGTGCACTAAGATCAGGTGACCTGGAAAAGGAAGATGGTATAGAAAACTTGCATCCTGCTGGAATCTGGGTGGAAGAAAACCAGATTGGTAGCCAGAAAAACCCAGAAGATGGTGCTAATGACCTGGGTTTTAGGCTGGGTGCCAGAAATGAAATGGTCACAAGGTAGGGGCAGGGGTTTTGGTCACCCTCCTCATTCCAGGTCCAGATCAGGTAGTCTTAAATTGACATCTTATGAAGGACTGGGTTGTTAAAAAAGGCTTTGACCCTTGTATATCTGTTTTCTGAAAAACAAAACAAAGCAAAAACTTTAAGAGAGCCTAGCTCCAGAAGTTCTTAACCTGCAATATATTGGCTTTTTTAAAAAAAAATAAAATGTATATTTTGCTAACAGTATTCCACTATAATGTTTCCTTTGTAATCCTACGTATTTTATTTCATGCATTTTAAAAACATTCTGTAGAGAAAGGATCCATAGACTTCACCAGACTGCCAGAGGCATCCATGACACAAAAAAGGTTAAGGACCTTTGTCTTAGAGTCCCAAAAGTCACATTTGAGAACTTTTCTTTATTATGCATGCAAGATTGCTGAAATGACATCTCACTGGCTTTTAGTAAGACCTATTCAAATGACTTAGTTACTTTCATGCCCATCTCCCCCCACCCAAAACAAAACAAAACTACAGAGCTATCCAAAGACTATTGCAAAATAGCTTTTTAAAAATCTACACAACTGAATTCTCTAAAGGCAGAACCCATAACTAGAGAAAACATTAGGAACCATCTAACACTGCACTCTATTTTTCAATAAGGATAGCATTTAGTAAACTAATGCTTCAGAGCATTCAGAGTATTCAGAGTAAATGGTTCTTACTGCTTATTCTCAAGAGGAAATTTAGCTTAGTCACTTCAATAAAGGTTCTCTGTGAAATTCATGCATACTTTAAAACAGAGAAAAAGAAATTTGAGAGAGGTTTATTGAGGAGAAAGCAGGAAGAAAATGAAAATAAAAGGGAGGTTTTATTGTTTGTTCTTCTCCATCACATCTCATAAAACCAAAGACTTCTGTTTGCTTCTTATTTCTTATTCTTCATGGTGACATGGTCTTTTGATTTAAGATGTGCCCAAAGTGGGAATGGGAGTTCAGAAAACAATGATTTGGAATCCCTATTCTGAATTCCCTTCCATAAACACACAGGAAAATAAATAGATAGAGATTGAACCTGTGATTTCACTGGTTTAAGCAACTCCATGAGTGAGGAAACTCACCCTGCCTTCTTTGCAACTAATTGTGCTGAATGCTAAGAAGTTTGTGAGTACCGGGAATTTCAGTGACTGGCCCAGGGTCAAAGGTAAAACTTGAACCTTGGTCTTCTTGACTCTGAGACCACCCTTCTATCCACAATGCCAGATTACTTCATATATAGAATTTTCAACCAAGCTTTCTTAACATAGATAGATAGATAGATAGATAGATAGACAGACAGATAGATAACTATGTCAATATAATAGGTTTTCTTTATAATACTAGGTATTTCATCTTATGCATTTGAAAATTTCTGAGAAGGGGTCCATGACACAAAAAAGGTTAAAAACCATTGCTCGAAACTTTTCATCATTCCAAATTATCTTTGGATCTATTTTAGATAGTTGTCATCACTGCATACATATTATATTTTCACCTGAAGCTTCAAGCATATTTATTGACACAGTACACACATACATTTAATTTTTAATATTTATATGGCATTCCATCTGATTAATATAGCATAGTTGGCTTATTCACTTCCCAATTGTTAAGTATTTGGGTAGTTTCCTCTCCCCCCACCCCCATTATAAATAGGAACAACTTTTATACAAATTACCCTACCCCCTTAAAAAATTTAATTTCTTGGTGGGGGGTGGGTGGTAAATACCAAAAAAGTGAAAATACCTACCAAAAAGTGAAAGCAATGGGTTAAAGAGTATATGAATGTTTTGTAATTCTTGTTACATTTTCATAGGACATAGGATAATATGAAGGAATCTTGGAGGCAGTTGAATACAACCCCATCATTTTACAGATGGAGAGCAGACACTCTCCAAAGTGTGATCCCCCCAAAACAGCGATGTTTCTGTGCCTGTTACACCATAATATTGAACTTTTTACATTCATTTCTTCTAGTTTAAAAGGTCTTGGATGAAAATTTAAGAGTTATTTTCATTTGCTTTTTATTTCATTGTTAATGAGACTTGCACATTTTCCCATGTCCTGGGCCCATTTTAAACCTAAAAAGAGATCTAATTTAAAATAATTATATACAAGTTCAAAATTTATCAAATCAGAACCTTCATATCTGTAGACAAATCTGTAGAGGAAGAAGAAACAAACACACTTACTGAAGTAGTCCATCTGCAGGCCCACCTGGAAGTACATCTGAGATGACAATTGATGTTTCACCATTTTCAAAGTGGGGGTTGTCTCTTCCCCCAGACACAGCAATACCAAATCCCCTTTTGGAATCCTTTTACAATGAGAAAAAAGTGGATGAGAAAAGTGAGCAGAAATTCATTCCATGTAGAATATTCATATTTCAATATAAGTACTCATAGGAATAAGGGTAGAACCAATTTCTAGGCAACAAATCAAGAAGTATGCCACAGTTGGTAGGCACGATTAGAATTTCAAAATCACCATTGAAATGATCCCATCTTCTAAAATCTGAGACAGAAAAATGATAATATAGACCAAGACATTGATCTAAGCTAGCAGAAGATGCAAAGTGTTGCTTAGCACTAATATCACTATTTTGGTAGGAATGGAAAAGGCAACTGTGTGACTCATACTGGCCTGAAAACAGAAAGATTTCCATCTGAACTGATCTATGCTTTCATTGATATGGGCAAATAGTTCTCAAAGCGTGGTTTGTGAAACACCAAAGGACCCTGAGACCCTTTTATTGGGTATCCAAGGTCAAAATAATTTTCATAATAATACTAAGATATTATTTGCCTAATATTTTAATAAAAATATTTCTCTCTTTTCCAGCTAATATCTGTGTGTCTAGATCTTCATATGAAAATTTCAATCAAAATAGCATATTGCAACAGAATGAATGCTAAAGCAGATATACTGTCTTCTATTAAATCAGAAAAATATGTAAAACAATGTCATCCTCATAAATTTTTTGTTTTGGAAAAATTCCTTTTCATAAAAATATTACTTGTGTTAATTTTTAATGGTCATATTATTGTCCTTTTGAAATGGGTATTTTATATTTTTATTCATTTTAATACCCAATATTGTAAATATTGATATAACCTATATGAACAAAGCTTCAGTAATTGTTAAATCTCTAAAGTAATCCTCAATAATTTTTAAGACCAAAAAATTGAGAACTTCTGGTGTAGGGGAATCTTAAGGAAGGAAATTCCTTCAACGAATGAAAATCTGCAAATGATAGTCTTAAAGAGTTGCCTTTGAGAACTGAAAAGTTAAGTGACTTTCTCAGAATCACAAGCCAATATGCTAGTGATGGAATCTAAATAGAGGTGTTACCAATTCTAAGCCTGTTCTCTACATAGTAGAGTTATGCTGCCTTTTGGAAGTGCCATTGTAGTCCAAAAATATTCATCTTCCCAAATAAGATCTCTTTGTTGTTGTTCTTAATTTATTTATTTTTAAGAGTGTTTATTCATTTATTTATTTTTGGCATTCAATTTTTTTTCTTTATTTTGAGTTCCAAATTCTCTCTCTTCCTCCAACCCCTCCCCAATCCATTGAGAAGGCAGACAATGATACCCATTTACATGTGATGTCATGCAATACATTTCCATATTAGCCATGTTGAAAAAAGCAACAAAAATAATGTGAAAAAATATGCTTCAATCTGCACTCAGACTTCATCAGTTCTCTCTCTAGAGGTGGATAGCATTTTTCATCAGTAGTCTTTTGGAATTGTTGTGGATCATTGCATTGGTCAGAGTCTTTTTTACAGTTGATCATCATTACGATATTGCTATTACTGTGTACAATGTTCTCCTGGTTCTGCTTATTTCACTTTGCATCAGCTGATATAAGTCTTCCCAGGTATTTCTGAAACCACTCCCCTCATCATTTCTTATAGCACAATAGTATTCCATCACAATCATATACCACAACTTCTTTAGTCATTCACCAAATGGTGAGCATCCCCTCCATTTCCAATTCTTTGCCACCACAAAAAAAGCTGCTATAAATATTTTTGTACATATAGGTCCCTTCCCTTTAACTTCGATCTCTTTGGGGTACAGACCTAGTAGCAGTATTGCTGGGTCAAAGGGTGTGCAGTTTTACAGACCTTTGAGCATAGTTCAAATTCTTTTCGAGAATGATTGGACTGGTTCACAACTCCAATAGTGCATTAATGTACCTATTTTTCCACATTCCATCTAGCATTTCTTATTTTCCTTCTCTGTCATGTTAGCCAATCTGATAGGTGTACGGAGGTACCTCAGTTGTTTTAATCTGCATTTCTCTAATTATTATTGATTTAAAGCATTTTTATGTGACTTTTGATAACTTTGATTTCTTCTTCTGAAAATATCCTGTTCATATCCTTTTCATTTATCAATTGGGGAAGGGCTCTTATTTTTCATAAATTTGCCTCTGTTCCCTAAATATTTAAGAAATTAGACCTTTATCAGAGAAACTTGCCATAAAATTTGTTTCTCAGTTTCCTGCTTTTCTCATTTTGGCCACATTGTTTTCACTCGTGCAAAAACTTTTTAATTTCATGTAATCAAAAGTATCCATTTTACCTCATGGTCTCATTTGATCATAAAAGCATCCCTTACCCATAGATATCACAGGTAATTTTTTTCCCCATGCTCACCTAATTTATTTATATGACCGTTTATATCTAAATCATGAATCCATTTTGACCTTATCTTGGTATATAATGAGATATAGGTCTATGCCTACTTTCCTCCAGAATACTTTCCAATTTTCCTAGCAGTTCTTGATGAATAGTGAATTCTTACCCCCAAATCTTGGATCTTTAGGTTTATCAAACACTAGGTACTATGGTCATTTACCTCTGGATGTTATATACTTATTCTATTCTACTAATCAACTACTCTATTTCCTAGTGAGTACCAGATTGTTTTGATGATTATTGCTTTGCAATACAGTTTGAAATAAGGTACTACTAGGTTGCCTTCCTTTTTTTTTTCCATTGATTCCCTTGATATTCTTGACCTTTTATTCTCCCAGAATTAGATCTCTTTGAAAGAAAAAAGAATGTATTTATATATGTATGTATGTGTGTATGTGTATATATATGAGAC
The DNA here is from genome assembly GCF_900497805.2 of Vombatus ursinus. Lineage (NCBI taxonomy): Eukaryota > Metazoa > Chordata > Mammalia > Diprotodontia > Vombatidae > Vombatus > Vombatus ursinus. The sequence continues at coordinate 39,770,577 of NW_020954610.1, forward strand.
ATATATGTTCTAAAGGAATAAAACTGATTATTGCCCACACTTAAGATTTTATATATGCCAAATTGGGAAGAAAAATACAGGCCATATTTGGACCAATAAAATAGATGTTCTGCACAACCTTTAAAATTATATAGTGCTTCCTTTTAAATACAGACTGGCAAGGATAATTGATTTCCTAAAGCCAAAAGAAAAATCACAAAGCTTATAGACTACAAATCTATTTTTGAAACCCTATAAAATAACCACATATAATTAAATACAGCTTTTTAACCACCCTCTTAGACATAGGAAGTATATGTAAATTTGATTACACCTGTAAGGTGTCCAGAACTCTGTGACAAAATCTCAAATTTACTCCAATTTCATTATTCGCAGACCTCTATTTAGATATTTTGGAACTTCTACTTATAACTTTCAAAACATATTTTAAATACAGTATTTGATTAGGCCTGATCCAACATGGAAAACCTTGTCTCCAAAGGAAAACAGAAAAATTAAGAGTACTCTCCTGTGTTTGTGAGATTGAATTCAGGGAACTAAAAAGCAGCTAAAGAGAAATCAGCTGATCACAAAACACTAATAAAAATATGAAGTTACATACTTTTTTCTAACAGCTTGGGGCACTAGATGGCACAATGGAGAGAGTGCTAGGCCTAGAGTCAAGAAGACTCATCTTACCAAATTCAAATCTGGCCTCAGACCCATAGCAGCTGTGTGACCCTGGGCAAGTCACTTAACCTTGTTTGCCTCAGTCTCCTCATCTGTAAAATGAACTGAAGAAGGAAATGGCAAACCCTTTCAGTATCTTTGCCAAGAAGACACCAAATGGGGTCATGAAGAGTCAGATATGACTGAAAAATGACTGAACAACATGTTACCAAATATATGGCTATTGATTTGACTGAGTGGCTGGCTGGTACAATAAAATAACACAGGGAAGTTGATACTGAAAAATAGCAGTCATGGACCTTAAAGTAGTCCTTTCATTACACATAGCCAGGCCTTCACAGCCTGTGGCCCACAGGCTGCTCATGGCACACTAAAGGATTTCGGGTGGCCCTCGAAAAATGTAGAGGATGTTTTCCTCTACATTTTTCACAGGTCACCCGAAATCCTTTGGAGGGCCACAGGCTGTGCAGGCCTGCACTTAGCAGTGAAGGATCCTCTCTTTATCCAATTCCCAGCACCATAACTGAAAGGGAAACTACATTATTGGAGAAAAATTTATCAATAAAAATTAAGCATTTTCTATACGCCAAGCTATTCATTAGGGATATAAAAACAAACTGAAACAGTCTCAACCCTCAAGAAACTCACATTCTATCAGGTAAAACAGTAAGCATGTACCTAACTATATACAAAATATTTGGAAGTTAAGCTGGACCTGTGACTTCATTCCTGTAAGAAGCAGATGGTGAGATACTTTCTCTACTAATGCAGATGGTACCGGCCCTGCAATTCATAATCTTAATAGAGTTGCCTAGGGGCAATGAAAGATTCAGTGACTTGCTCCTGTTCTGGTCATACACATGGTATGTGGCATAGGTCAGATCTGGATTCAGGTACTCCCAGCTCCATCCATTATGCCAGGCTGCCTCTGTATGTGCATATACCCACATGTACACACAAATATGTGTATATACAGAAATCAATAAATATATGAATCTGTATATAAATACAAAATAATGAGGGACACCAGCAACTTGGGAGGTCTGGAAAGCACGTGACAGTACTTAGGCTGACACATTACAAGTTCCTGCAATTAATTATCGGTGCGGGGGACAGCTTATATGCAAAAGCATGGAGACCTAGGAAGCTTCATCTTGGTTCTTAAGGAATTAAACTGAAAGAAACTCAAGATCTACACACATATAGAGGGGATCTAGGGAACAATTCTAAGTAATACGTGAACAAATCCAAAATAATGGAGTATACAGACTATATATTAAATGCTAAAAAAAAAAATCAAAATTAGGCAATGAATTATAGAATAGAAAAAAATAGGATCCTGACTATGATTTTAATCTTAATTGAGAATTATAGAATTGTAGAGCCGGAAGGAACCTTTTAAGGTTCACTGAAGTCTTGAGTGAACTTAATGAATAGAGGAAATATAGTTTAGCAAGAGATAAGACATCAGGGCCAAATTATATTATCTAGCCCCTTCATTTTACAGAGGAAGAAATTAAGACACAGAGAGAGGTCAAATGGATTGATTGCCTAAGCTGGTATGTAAGAGCCATGCTGCAGGACATAAAGAAAAACTGGACCCACAGTACGGAAACCCAAGTTCTAGTCAGCTCCGCCACTGACTATGAGATACTGGGTCAATCACAACCTTTCTGAGCTTCAGTTCTATCACTTCTAAAACTGCTACTTTGCCTAGTTTACAGGGCAGTCACAAGGATAAAATGAGTCAATATATGCAAAAGTCAAAACACTATAAAAATCCAAAATCTCTTTATCATTAGAGCCCAAATTTCCTGCCTCCTAGGTCGGTACTCTTTAATTTAGTTTGGACTTAGAACTCATTGTGAAATGTCCTATGAACCTGCAAGAGGGACACGGGCAGATACTATAGAATATCTTTTCCCAAGTTCCCTCCTTTCCTATGTATCCCCCAAAAGATTTTAATTGTGTTTTACCCAGTCTTGCTGGGAGGTGAATAGACTAAAGGGCTTCTCTAAATGATGAATAATTCTGTTGTTAGAAGGCCAAAAAAATTCAATCTCATGTTCCATTTACTTAATCGTCAAAAACTTGTGTACCTATCTTTCTTGATAGCAATTTTGTATCAGCAAGTCCTTACAATTCATTACTACTCTTAATAACACTAATTATGAGTTTGGTTTATTTTATTGTTGTTGAAACTATACATACACATGAATAGAATTAATATTATAGTTTTGAAAACAACATTCTAACATGGTGGCATCATGGATAAAGAGCTGGGCCTGGAGTCAAAACCTGAGTTCCAATATGTCCTCAGACACTTACTAGCTGTGTGACCCTGGGCAAGTCACTGAACCTGTCTGCCTCAATTTTCTCAACTCTAAAATGGGAATAATATCACCTACCTCACAGGGCTGTTGTCAGGATCAAATAAGATAATATTTTTAGCACAGTTTCTGGTACATTAGGCACTTAAAAAATGCTTGTTTCCTTCCCTTAACATTTGAAAGGCAGAAAACACACTTACCTTTTGCAAGGTCACGGTATACTGCTCCCATATCAGCTCTTCCATGCCTGGAGCCTATAATATAATAAACAAAACCAATTAAGACAGAAAGCACAACAGGACAAATACTGAGACTGAAATGAGAGTTCATAATCATATCAATACACACACAGAATCCCAACACCCAAGAACCAGTTAAGCTATTCTTTTGGTAAATAAAATCTTGAAGTTGTTTTTTTTTTTTTTAAATCAGGCCTATCTTTTTCTACCTATGTCCTCCAAACTAAAAGATCATCTGCTTTCAAAAGTGTACAAGAAAATGGAAATTAAGAAAGATTAAATTATACATCCAAGGTTACACAACTGGAAAATAACAGCATGACCACCAAAGTCATCAGAACCCAGGTTTCCAGACTCCCTACCCTAGTTCCCCACTCCCTACCCCACTGCACACATTTCATAATTTCCTTTGTTAACTTGACATCTTTAGCTGAAATGGTAATGGCCAAAGTAAGAATAAAAGATGACCCCGAACTTTATGGCTTGTTAGCAGTTCTGGGAAAACAAATAGAACAGAAGGGTTTTTGGAACAATTTCTTTCATCCATGCTATTTCCCTGGTTTCCAGTAACTCTAATACTCAATAGTTCATGGTAGTAATTAGGAAATCTCTTTTACACTTGCCTGAATCAGACTGACAAAGGGAGATCTGTGTCCACAATAAATAGGAGCAGAAACAGAGTGGCAACAGTGTGGTTGTTTATAGAAAAAATGACAACCATTCCCTCTCAGCACCAGAAAACACAGTCAGTCCCTCCTACCCTGTGGATCTTCAAAGAAGACAAAACATTTTTAAAAGACCAGAAGCACTTTCTGTGAATTTCCTATAAGGACTTCTCCCCACCCCCTGTGCCTTTCAGGCCTTCGGGCTTTTCATTGTTCGCTTTTCAAAGCACCATGGTAATTGAAACACAGGCTTCAAAATCAAGCCAAAGCACATACTTTCTTAAAGCAGACAAACAGAATCAGAGGGGATCAGTGTGGGGTTTGTGGGAAGGAAACCAGTTAAATTAGAAAAGAAAAAAGAATTACCTCTCATTTACCCATTTCATCTCTGATTAGAATCTGTTATATTTACAAAATAATGTAATGATATTTAAATTAGTATAATTTTTTTAAAAATTGGCTCAACTAATTAATGTGTGGAGTGACTTACTAGAATGGTTGTACTATTCCAGAGCTAGCTCTACTGTGGTAACAAAATTCCCAAACACAAAATACTGGCGGAAATTACAGATCTGCAGTCAGGACTGTTTTTTCTGGATTCACATCCCACAGCTGGGTGAAAGGGTACACTTTCTCACTCACTCAACTGTGCTTAGAGGCAGAGTCACCTTTTTCAGTAAAATTGACAGCAAGGCCCAAATGAGACAATGGATAACAAGGATTTTGGGAATCTTCAAGCATTATAAAAATGTCAGCTATTGTCACCGTTTTAAAAAAACAAACCTCTTGCAGGTTCATAGGACATTCCACAATGAGTTCTAAGTCCAAACTAAAAAACAAACCATTTCTTCCAACCAAATTAAGTAAACCACACATACAATCAATAAAACAATGAGACCAAAGGTAAAATAAATAGTCCCAGTTTTTGGAAACCTATTTATAATCCAAGGCTCTTCCACAATAAGATCTCAGTGCCCTTTAATTATTCCTGTGCTCCCAGCTGGGCAATTGAAATTCGATTTGTCATAAAGAGGATTAATTCCCCCTAACAGGGACAACCAAACTTTTAACCAATAAAGAAATACATAGATATTTTGCCCTGGATCCTAAAGGCCTCACTAAATTAGCATGAAACTAAGTTGAATGACAGCCATTTGTAATTCCCAGGCAACACACTACCAAGTCTGTGTATTCCCAACCAGGAAAAGCAATCCAAGAATTTCCAATCAATCGGAAAGCTAAGGCAAGGGGGAGGGGAAGGGCAAGGGAAGACTTAGTTCAACTTGAGAGCAGGAGATAGCCAAGGTTAGCCCATTAAGATTCCTTCTCAAATAATAGTGGACATTTACACTGTGCTTTGTCACCACAAAACCCTGTGCAGTAAGAAATATAAGTATCTACATTTTACACATGGGGAACCAGAGGTTTAGAAGATAAGTGTGGTAAATTAAATTTAAACAAAAAAAAAAAAAGGCTCCTCTAGCAGTGAGTAGAGCTCTACACTTCAACCAGTCCAACTGGAGGAAGCCTTAAACTTTCCAGAGTCCTTCTGCCTTAGCTCTAGACAGACAGAATTCTAACTTTATAGGCTCAGCACTCCGATTTCCACTAACCTAGCTAAACCTTCTTTCTGAACAATGCACCCCAACTCTAAGAAGGGAAAGGACTTTGTTAGATTGTAAAGAGGGCAGAGAGCAAGTCTTATCTAAACTTTGTTCATCTTCCCCTTCAGCTAATACAATGCAGCCAGTAGAGATTTTAGACATTTAAGGGTCTTAAATGCTAGGAACACGAGTTTGTATTTTATCAAAAAAACCATGAGGAGTGCCACTGGAGAGATTTTTGAGCAAGGAAATGACAGTTCAATAACTGGTTAATCATAATAACATTCTGACCAATCTTGGTGGAGAAGAAATAAAGAAACCCATTTCCTCTCCTCACCTAGGGGAAAGGTCAGCACTGTGGATGAAGATGTTGTATATAGTCTCACAACCAGGCTTAGTTCAACAGTTTTCCTTTGTTTCAAAGGAAAGCCTACTGGGTGGGGCACATCCAGAAATAAATTATGTAGAGATAAAAGGCACTAATAATTTTAAATAATGATAATAACAATAGGGCTCAGATTTGATCACCTTCTAGCTTTGAGGAAAAATAAATCATAATTTGAAATCAATTTAATAAGTTATGAAACAGTTTCAAAAAGAGAGTACCAACCACACAAAAAAGTTAAATTCAATGGTCCTTATTAAATATCTTTAAAAATAACTTACTCCTCAAAACTATCATACCAGGTATGTGGCTAATATCACATCTCAAATTTGCAGTTAGAAAAATAGAGGTAGAAATGATTGTGGAAAAATAATTTAGTTCAATTCCATAAACATTGATTAAGGACTGTTGACGTTCAAAGGATTTGTGGTTGGTGCTGAGGGCAAAAAAGACAAAAAAAAAAATAAACAGACCCCACTTTTTGTTTTGTTTTGTTGTGGTGAGGCAATCCAGGTTAAGTGACTTGCACAGGATCACACAGCTTGGAATTATCAAGTGTCTGAGGTCAAATTTGAACTCAGGAGCTCCTGACTCCAGGGCCAGTGCTCTATCCACTGTGCCACCTACCCACTTAAGGCCCCACTTTTTGAGAATTATATTCTTCACATTAATCGTGTCTCTGGCCCTCTAAGAGTTCACAAATAAAAATTCTGTCCACTCTAGCAGCATTAATACAAGATAATTTGAAGAGAGAGATAACACCAACATTTAGGAGGGAATCAAGAAAGACATTATGCAGGAGTAACACCTGAGCTGGCCTCAAAAGAAGCCAATAATTCCAAGAAGAGATAAGGAAGGAGTGAATTTGCAGTCTGCCATTCTTTCTTTCTTTCTTTTTTTTTTGGCTAGGCAATGGGGGTTAAGTGACTTGCCCAGGGTCACACAGCTAGTAAATGTTATGTGTCTGAGGCTGGATTTGAACTCAGGTCCTCCTGAATCCAGAACCGGTGCTCTATCCACTGCACCACCTAGCTGTCCCAGTCAACTGAATGGGTTCAATTAGATTATTTCTAAAGTCCCTTTCAGCTCTCAGGCTACCATAGCTACAATTTAGAAACTACCAGGCTGAGGAGATGGTTATACATTGCACTTCCAAGTCAGCATTATGCCTTGAATTTACATGGCATCTTTTTCTCTTATGAAACAAAAAACTTCATAATCTTCTACTCCTCTGGAATATGGAATAGGTAAAAAGCTTCATTTCAGAGGTAAAACTTGCTAAACTTTAACTCAGAGTTTTGCTTACGCTCCCAGAAGTTATCAGTGGAGAACAAAGACTAGAACCCAGGCTCTTCAAATCAGACCACGGAACAGTCTACATCTGAATCTAATGTGAATCTAGGAAAACTGCATCTGTGGCTGAAGGTCACAGATTTGCTATTAATATTCTGAGTCTGGTTGCCAGGCCAGCTGCTTAGGGGTTTTGGAGAGATTTAAATGCAGGACTACAGGAAAAATATATCTCTCAAGCTACTGTTCAGAGCAGCTGTTGCCAAAGCAGAAGAAAAAAAAAAGGCAATTTTTAGCTGAATGTTTTATTTTACACTTCTTTGGGGATGATACAAAAATCAATACATAAGTATTTATTAAGCAATTATTATGTGCCACTCCAAAAGCCCATCTTTAACTGCCATACTGCCTTGCTGAAGCTATATGTTGACAAATAATAAAACAACACAATCATAGAAACATTATAATTACGGGTGACCCAAAAGGAGACAGAAAGACACAGACTATTATGAATGTTGACTTGCAGTTGAGAAGTAGCATGAAAATCATCAAAGATGTGGGGGTCATGTAGTAAGAGTGGCTGGTTATGTAGTAAGAGTGAGGGATAGTCCTAAATGTTGCACTGTGGTATCCATGAAATATCAAAAGAATCAGAGCAAGGACTCTAGTGCATGAAGTATATACCATTTATACAACATTTATGGTTGCAATCTGCAGCAGTGGAGGGGCTATTTAATTCAACAGTGTTGGATGCTAGAGATGAAAAAAAAAAAAAAAGAAACCATTACTGACTTCAAGAAATTTATCCCGGGTGGAGGAGATTCAAAATATACATGACTAAATACAGTCCAAAGAAAAAGGAATAGAACATTGGCAACTAGGGAAATTAGGAAAGGATTTACAAATGCAATGGCACCAGAGACTGAGGCTGAGATCAAATGAGATATTTGTTTAAAAAAAAAATCACTTCAGCACAGTACCTGACAAATATTTGTGGTTATGTAAATATTTATTCTAGTCTCCTTTCCCAGAGATGAGAGGAGGGAATGCTTTTCAGTCTTGCTTGTTTATATGGGATGGAAGATGAAGTGTTAAATTTGGAGAATATACAATTTGCCTGGAACACAAAAGTTCACGAATGGGAAGAATATGAGCTATGTATGGAAAGGTATGTGGAAGCCAGGTGACAGATGATCTTAAACCCCAGGAACAGGAGTTTGTATTTTATTATATAAACAGTAAGGAATGCCACCAAAGAGATTTTTGAGCAAAGAAGTGACAACTCAAAAAGCATTTAAGTCCCTACGATGTGACTGCAGGCAGCTGGGTGACACAACAGAATCCAAATTCAGCCTCAGACACTAGCTGTGTGATGCTAGGCAAGGCATTTAACATGTCTGCTTCAGTTTGTTCATCTGTAAAATGGAGATAATAATAGCATCCACCTCCTGAAGTTGTTGTGAAGGGGGAAAATAAGTTAACATTTATAAAGTGCTTTATAAACTTTAAAGCTACAATGAGGGGAAAGATTATGTGCCAGGCACTGTAATAGGCACTGGAGATAGAGAAAAGAAATATTTCTTGTGCTCAAGAGAAAACACTTACAAAGCTCAAAGTTGATTTTTTAGAGGGCAATATGTACAGAGAAAATTGAACACGTGAGGAGAGGAAGGAAGGACTATCTTCCTTTTAATCCTAGTAAGTTCTATGAGGGCAGGTACAGAGTCATGTCCTTTATATCTCCTCCAAAGCCTAGCTCAAGTGTTCTTCTCAAAATAGGCACTTGATAAATGTTTGATAAATGAATGTTGAATTCAACCACTGTTAGTTGCTATTCACATAGCTAAAGGAACTAGAAATAAATACTGTATGTGAAATAAGGGAGGTGGGATGTTGAGAAACATTGGTTCCCACTCAACCAAATATTTCTTACTGGCTCAAGCTTTGCAAAATAGAAAATCAAGACAATGTGAGGGAGCCTCCCAAGTCTGGGATTTGAGTAAGGATGAGGATGCAGGAATACTTTAATCAAGCTATCCTATCCTCCCAGGAGGTCCTGTACATCAGCATTGAGCTGCCTTCTGAGGTTGGAACTAGAAGATGCTTGACCTTACTCTAAGGCTTAGGGGCTTGTCTGCCCCTTTCTAGTCAGTTACCCAAGGAGCACTTATTAAACACTTACTATATACCAAGAATTGTGCTAAATACCAGGAGGATAATTAAAGACAAAAACAATCTCTACCCTTCAGGAGTTTATATTCTAATGAGGCAAACAAAAAATAAACAATTAGGTACCTACAAGATATAAACTGAGCTGATGGAAAGTAATCTGAAAAAAAAATCTCATTCCTCCAGAAATGAATGTGTCTTCACTGATAGGACACATTGAGAAAGAGGAAGAGAAAGTGTGGGAAAGAAAGAATTATATGGAATGTGTAAAAGGAAGTATGGGATCATAGATTTAGAACTGGAAGGAATATTGAGAGGCCACTGAGGGAAGCTACAACCCCCTCATTTTACAGTTTAGGAAACTGAGTCTGAGAAAGGGGAAATGACTTGCCCATAGAACTAATAAGTGTCTAAAGTAGGATTTGAACCCACTGCACCACTATTTATATGAATATTCTTTTGATTAACTCATTTCCTTTGACAACTCTGTATAGATTTGAAATACAGTATGACGTATGATATTAAATATAAGATAAGTCACCTTGGAAGGTCACCAGTAAGGTGATGCCAATGCCAAAAAATGTGTATTGTCCTCTATCTCCCTTAACAAATATTAAGTTCTTTAACAATATACTGCTGCTTGCTAGTGAAGGAGATACTAACCAATGCTGACAGATTAATGCACAAAAGGCTCTGAAAATATTTCTACTCCTCATGTGAAGAACTAGGATTGAGAATGACAGAATCCCCAACCCCCAAATCACCACTCATATATTTATGTGGATTAACATATATATATATATATATATATATATATACACATATTTGGTGTATATAGAAAGATACAGGCAAATTAATTTTCATGTTCTAGTAACAAATATGCATAGAAAAAAATTCACTTTACTACAGTATAATGAAAGCAGTAATACTGATATCCATCAAGAGTAAATTCCCAATGATGAACAAGCATTTCATAAATGGCAGTGTTTGAACTACACTCAGGAAGAAGCTATCACAGAATCACATTTTCAGTCTCAGGGAAAGCAATGTACTGAAAACATCAGCCTTTGATTCATATGCATGGATTATCTGATAATTTTTTTTAAAGAATTTGAAAACATTATCAACTAAGTTTCAAAATGTTATTGAAAGCTACCAAAAGCACATGGAAATCAGCAATAACTACCCAGGTTTTTTTTATTTTTACCTTCTCCCCCAAGAAAGGGGTATAATAAAAAGGTGGAGAAGAACTTATATATACATATATATACACACATAAAAAGAACTCACATATCCTTTCAAAATTCCCAACTTTTTAATGGCATGGATCCACATCCTATGTAGAGCTTCAGCTGTCTTCATTGCTGCTGGAAATCATCTGTTAGGGGAGTCCCCTGGTTCAGGTCTTTTCATCAGTTTCTATCACTTCACATTGTTATGTAATCCTAATGCAATATTGGCCTACATACCAAACAAATCCTGCTGTCATGTCACACATCAACAATCCTTACACATAGCAGAGGAGGTCCCTAATGCCCTAAGAAATCACACTTGTAAAAAAAAGAGAAAACAATCTGGCTTACTACTACAACTTACAGCAGGTTTTTTTTTTAAAGGGAAAGAATTACATTAAAAGGATTGTGATCAGTGAATGAAATGGTGAATATTGCAATTATTTCTATATCCTGTAATTATCATAATTATTTCTATATCCTGTAATATCAAATGTTCTGATTACATTCTGATAATTATGCATGTGGGTACCATTCTTTCCTACTAGACTATAAACTGCTTGGGGTAAGGTAGAGTTAAATTTGTTTTTATATAAACTCTATCCTCCAATACCTAGCATAGTGTTCTGCACAACATTTGTTTTTGTATCTCTCAAATTTGTATATGATGCCCAGAAGCCACAGGTTTCCTAGGGTTTTTAGGAATTCCAAATACGTGAAATAATGATTAAACAGAAGGCTTTGCTGATATTAAAAACCACCAGTCATTCTTCTAGGTCCATTTCAGTCTTTTTAAATGGAGAACCCTAATAGGGTTTAACCTCAAGACTAGGGAACAAAAAAATCACCTTCAAAATTGATGCAACTAGGATTCAGCTTAAAGAGAACAGGACTAGTTTATTTCACATGCTGCAAGAAACTTCAACTTTTTTTTAAAAAAAATCTTAAATCATAAAAGGTTAGAATAAAATTAATGAAGCGTCCTGAGATCTGGAAAGATACAGAGTGATTGTTTCTGAAAATGATATTCTTCCCTAGTAGTATTAGCATTTTAATTTTAAAAAAATCTTTTACAGTTAGAACACAATTAAAATAGAGAAATACTTTAGTTAGTAATTGCTTTACTGAGGCTACAAAGCAGAAAACCAACAGATACTTGATTTTTTTTAATAAATAGAATTAGCCATCTGTAAGATATAAGAAATGGTTATAAATGTGTTGCTTAGTCAGTGAGTTACCATAATGTTTTCCAAGTCGTAGTAATCTAAAATGTAACTAGTGCAAAACTAGTTACACTGCAGTATAATCAATAACTGTAACAGCTCCATTATAGGCCAATGTTATAATGATATAAGTTACTAGAGTAATTTCCAAGTTTTGCTGATCTAAAATATTAACTTTAAACAGACTATAATTTAATTTTTTTTAATAATTTAAACATGGCTATCATGGGTTAATATTGCAATAAAAAATTTTAGTGGGCTTCATGCAATCTAGAAAGAAAAGAGCCAGAGGAAAATAACCAGTGTCCCCACAACTGTTGGGAAGGAAAGATGAAAGAAAGAAGGAAAGGTTAATTTCAGTTTTTTAGATTAGACATAAACCCAAATGTGGATGGGTGCATAGAGTAACATAGCTTAATAATACATTGCTGAGAAAAAAATCTCAGCTTTCTTTATACCACTTTTTCTACAAACTTTACTTTAAAAAATGCTGTTTTATCTAAGCCAATTAAAAGAGAAACCCTATTGTTTTCCCCATGGAAGAGTTATTGAATAGCTTCTTCCTATTTTTTTTTTTTACATAAAACCCAAGGGACTTCAAGGAAAATATAACCTGACTAGATAGTTTATAGTTTAAATATATTTCTTCCTTGATAGGAGAAGTACCTGAAGGTAACAGGATGGTAAATTTAGTCTTTTCCAGTTTTTAATGTCTAAGAAATATAGGTCTATAAAGTCACTCAGTGGAGAGAAACCTATAAATAGCTAGCATTTATTTAAGCCCTTTTAAGGTTCAATGTGCTTTACAAATATTGTCTCAATCTTCATATCAATGCTGGGAGGTTAATGCTATTATTATTCCAATTTAACAGATGAGGAAACTGAGGCAGATAATGATCTGTGTAAGATGTTAAGTTCACTTACCTAGTAAGCGTCTGAGTCAGAATTTGAACTCAGGTCTTCCTAACTATAAGTTCAGTGCACTTTTATAGTTTATGTGTATGTATGTGTGTGTGTGTGTGTATATATATACACACACACGTACACACACATATATAGTGTATACAGAGAGAGTAATTGTGTGTGTGTGTGTGTGTGTGTGTGTGTGTGTGTGTGTGTATTATAATGGGCCACCAAGCTGCCACAAAGTTGTATTTTTTTAAGGGTTTTGTTACATTCATCAATAGATCTTAGAAGGATCCCTCCATAACTTCAGATAGTCTCAATATTTCCAAATAGCCTGTATACTCATCTCACCTCCATTTTATCGTCTCCACATTAAAATAATCTCAGTTCCTTTGATTTTACTCATTTCTCAATTTGTGATCCTTTCTCCTATGAATCCTCTAACAACAGTATTTCCCAAGCCAATTATTCCTTAATTCTTAGAAGAGCATGGGGAACAATGCTAAGCACTGGGAACATTTTGATTCTCTCTCTCTTCCATATCACAGAGGGTCCTAAAAGAAGAACTAAGTATTCTTGAGCATTCACTATGGTGCATTTCATAGAGAAACTGCAAATAATGCTTGCCTGCTTAGCTCTTAGGCTAGGCCAAAAAAAAAGTTTCAAATATTTCTTTTGTGAATGTCTTCATGAACATTTTCTTGGTTTAATTGCCTTGGTCCTGTTCAGTGAAATTCAGGCATGCGTTTAGGTTATTAGTAATAGGAATTACTTATTATAATACTATAATTATTTAGGAATTACTAATTATAATAGCTAAACAGTATAATTTGAGGCATATCTGTGAGATATATTCAACGAGAAATGCATTTTCCCAGTGTAGGCAGAGAATAAATAGGCATGCTTAATTAGAGAATATATTGGTAGATGGTGATGAAATGGATAGAGGGACTCCCCTCTACTGGAGGCAGATCACACCATATGCCTTTCCATTCTGATCCATTTCTTTCTATGAATCTCCCCAGAGGGGACCTACCCAACATGCTGGAGGTCTTCCTCTCCTTTTAAAAATGAGAGTGATTCTGACAACTACTCACTCAGTTTGAGGGCACAGACCCAAGACTTCTTTTCATAAACTTGCTCCCCACTCCCCCTTGTAGTAAACTAGTCGTTAACAAACCAAAGCAGTCTCCTATGTAATTACTGGTTTTGAAGTAAAATTTTTTTCATTGCAAACACAATTAACATGACAAAGATTCAGATTTTAAAATGAGGCTGTGTACGATAACCACAAAAAGTACCTATGACATGTTCCCCCAAATAACTACCACTACCATCCTTTATACCAACAGGGTAAAATCTGTATGATGATTAGATTCAAAGGGTTCATTAATTAATTCACACTGCATGTGAGCAGAATTAGTGTGTAAAATCGATACTGGCAGAATCTCATTTTGATGAAGTGAATAGCTCTTCAAAATTGCTATGTTTCCTAACCAAAATGGAAGCCCATTTAACATTCTATTGTTTAGTTTTGTTTATAGAAAACAAATATTCAAGTATGCACTATTTATAGACAGTATATTGAGCAGAAGTCAACCTCCCACTGGTCCTAGTTTTGCCTTCTGGAGTCATATAGTATAAATTTAATCCTTTTTCCGTTGTTGGTATGGCCCGTTGGAAGCTGGTGATACTTCTGTGCTCTGTGAAACCAAGAGGCTAAGGATACAATGACAAATAAGACATAGAATTCTTACTCTTAAGGAGCTTAAAATTCAATTAGGGAGTTTACAATTTCGATTTTTGTTTTTGGAGGAAATAGCTTAAAAAAGCCAAAGTCTCCCACTGCATTCAGGGGTCATCTCCAGTCATCTTGATCTCTACTCACCACCAGACACAAATGGCTCTGGAGGAAAAAGTGAGGATGATGACTTTGCTCAGCCCTCCCTCACTTAAATTGGATTACTTGCACATCATGGCAACACTTCCCTGATGTCATTGTCCTCTTCGAGAATGAAGGACAAACAACAACAACAGCTGCCCCAGTTTGCAGTTTCTTAATGCCAATCTCTTGGGCTGCTCCACCAATCCCCACACTATATGAAGTCTTTATTTTCTCTTCTCTCCCCTTACAATTTTTCTAAAAAAGTTTTCTTAGTTCTTTACGACTTCATACCACTCTCCAAAACTCATCAATCAGCCTGTCCGGAAATCTATTCCCCAACTTTAGAAATAGATTCCATAAATTCCTCTAAAAGATTCACAATATTCTGTCATGTTAAAGAAAATCTTGACCCTGGGAACCCCTTGCAACTTTTTAAATGTGTAAAAGCCTACATTTACATTTTATCACATACATCTATGTTCTCCCTGAATTGACATTCACTTTTAGAGGATATGGATATTTCTGTGCCAATGGATCTTCAGGATTATGGCTAATCTAAGGAAAGATTTAGAAAAATACCATAGGATCATAGAATTTAGAGCTGGAAACAACCTAATAGATTATTTTTTTTTTTTTAAACATGAAGAAACAATCTCAAAGGGGAGAAGTGACTTGCCCAAAGTCATATGGGTAGCAATATAGCCAGGATTTGAACATGGGTCCTTTCAACTGAAAATCCATTTTTTGGAATATGCCATATACCTTTAGGAACACCCATATTTTTACATATTTATTTGCAGATTGCTTGAGGAGTGCCAAAGGAACCTTTGAATTGAAGAGTTTTGTGGGGTGATTGGTTTTTGTTTTTATTTTTGTTTTTTTGTTTGTTTGTTTGTGATGGGGGATATAAGGAAAAAAGTGATGTTTGTTTACTTCTGGGAGTAAGTTTCTCCACATACTCCCAATCACAGCTTTCTTTAAGCCACAGTTTGACTACTGTCTCTTATCCTTTCTACCCTAATCTGAGAATGAGTCTAGTATACCTTTTCCTCCAATATATTAAACACTTGATCCCTTACCCATTTATGTATAGATCTCTATCATCGGACACCTTTCCACTCCATTAGTTTTAGGCTAATTACATTTTAGGTTGGCACACTGTACAACTTAATAGCCAAACCTCAACATTTTACAGGTGCTTTCTACTTCGTATCACTCCAGCTGGTAGACCACTGAAGACCCTCATTATTTTCTATTGCTGGTACTGGGGCAGTCACCAAGACCACCACTGAAAAAAAAAATCTAGCCGTTTTCCAGTCATCAGCACAATGTCTTGAAAAAATATGTTATTAAAGAGATTTTATAGCTGCATTTATTATATAAGATTTCTTGAGAAAATGCATTCTCAGCCTGGCTCTGGTTAGATTTTTTTTAAAAGACTTGGCAACCCTGATCAGCACAATGACCAACCAGAATTCCAGAGAACTCCAAATGATTTGTACTTAACAGTGCAGATTAAGGCTTATGGGTTTTGTTTGTTTTTGTTTTTTTTTTTGGACATGGCTAATGTGTGTGAATTTGTTTTACTTGACTATACGTGTTTGTAAGGGTTTTATTTTTCTTGTTTTCTCAATTGTGAGGTGGGGGTGAAAGCGGAAGGGAAATGGGAGGGAGAAAATTGTCATATTATGTATAACATGTTAATATTGGGTACTGAGTTTAAAAAGATGAAATCAAACACTTGTGTTAAAGGAGTTGACAGGCTAGCAGTATATATGAAACACATACATCATAAAATGATAATAAAACTTAAAATAGGATAAATAGGATCATAAGAAAAAGACCGAGAGCTGGAGGGAATCTTAGGGATCATGTAGTCTAAACCCTTTATTATACAGATGAGAAAACAGAGGCTTACAGAGTTAATGACTTGCCCCAAGGTTTTTGTTCAGTCATTTTAGTCATGTTCAACTAGTCATGAATCCATTTGGGTTACACAGGTAGTAAGCATCAGAGGTAGTACTCTTTCCTCTGTATCTTGCTGCACCAAAAAGATTACAGGCAGGGGCAGTTAGGTGGCACAGTGGATAGAGCACCGGCCCTGGAGTCAGGAGGACCTGAATTCAAATCCCGCCCCTGACATGTAACACTCACTAGCAGTGTGACTCTGGGCAAGTCACTTAACCCCAGTTGCTCTCACAAAAGAAAAAAAAAGATTACAGGTAGGAGAGATCACTTTCAGCTGAGGTTAAAAGAAGAAAATTCTTAAGAAATGTAACCCAAATCCCATATACTGTTATACTTGCACTTAAGGTGAGTGACAATCCACAGTAAATTGGATTCTATGAAAACATATGATGTTGGCCTGAGACCTGCTTTTTCTCTTTAGAAGTCATTGATGTTTTCAATTTCTCAAACTGAGGTAGAAGTCAAATTATACATCTTAGAGTTAACATTGCAAGGGCATGTTTACAAAGTCCCCATTCACTATTACCTTCAATATTCAACATTCCTGGTACTATTCAGATTCTAGAAATTAGAGGTGAGAGATACTGCTGTTCAGAGTTAAACAGTTTTTAGAGGCATAGAATCTCAGAACTGAAATAGAGAGATCTCAAAGGACAGCTAGTTCAGCATAGGCTTGAATCAAAATGCCCATTATATATCATCACCAAGTGGTCACCAGCCTAAACTTGAGATCCTCCAGTGAAGGGAATAACTTCCTAAGGGAGCCCGTTGTACTACTGAGAAGTTCTAATTACAAGGAAGTTTCCCCCTGAAATCTTCCTCTCTGAAATTCCCACCCAAACAGAATAAATCCAATTTCTTTACCACCATTCAGATACTTAAAGAGAAATATCAAGTCTCCACCACCAATTCTTCCCTTTTCCAGGATAAACATTCCCAGTTCCTTCAACTCAAGTTTATATAGCCCAGTCTCCTGTCCTCTCATTATTCTGGAGGTTATTCACTAGGTGTACTCCGGTTTACCAATGCCTTTCATAAAATGTAGCTCCCACAACTCAAAGTGTTCCAATTTATTCATAAATAAACTAGAATTTGAAGTGTAGCACTCTAGAAAGAGCACTCTGCTTGGAATCAGAAAAGCTGGGTTAAATCCCAATTTAGACACTGTATGACCCTGAAACTAGACTAAACCTTCCTCTCTGAAATTTCCACCCAAACAGGACAAATCCAATTTCTCTTATATGCTTAGTTGCTTTGCCTCTCTCTCTGCATCATTGTTTCTTTATCCATAAAATGGGAATAATATGCTTAGGTCACCTACTCAACAGGGTTATTGTGAAGAAATTAATTTGTATTCTTTAAAGTAACACACACACACACACACACACACACACACACACACTGAGTTGTATTATATTATTTATTGGACTTGATATTTGGTTGTAATGGTGTAGAGGAAAGTTGGCCTCTGAACAAAGAAGTTCAAGTCCCACTTATGCCATGTGACCCTGGGCAAAACACAAACTTTCAGTGTCCTCCATGCAACTAAAACTGTAAGTTTCAGAGAGGATGAAGACCTGCATTGGTAGAGCAAGTATCCTCATCTAGGGATGTCACCTATCAGTGAGAGTACAAGTGTAATCTCTATCCCCAATAACACAGAAGACTGCAATTAAATAGGTTTTATTGTTTTAAATCAACAGACTACCTTTTAGAACACTTTGCCTCCACTAATACAGCCTAAAATTGTTAGCCATTTCTGCTTCCATGACACATTATTCATACTAAGCTACTAAAAACCTAGAAATTTTTCTCTGCAAGGTTTGTTGCCTAAACACACTGCCCCCTTCACTCATGAGCCAAATAATAGTGGACTACATGTTTATCTATGGGACCTTGGGCAAATCACTTAACCTCTCCCAAACCTAGGACAGCAGTATGTTATCTTGGTCTCAGGACTCTTTCACATAAAAATTATTGAAGATCTCAAAGAGCTTTTGTTTAATGTGGTTTATGTCAATGACTATTTACTATGTTAGAAATAAAACACCTTAATATTAATATGAAAATAATTTTGACCTAGTAGACACTCTGAAAGGATTTTGGGGACTCCCAGGGGTCCACAGACTACACTTTGAGAAACACTGTCCTAAATGAAACTCAAAAATTATAAATTATAGATGAGTTGCCAATCTTGATTTGTTGTTCAGTCATGTCTGACTCTTCATGACCTCATGGACCATAAATAGCACACCAGGCCCTTCTGTCCTCTACTGTCTTCCAAAGTCTGTTTAAGTTCATGTTCATTGCTTACATGTTACTATCCACCTCATCCTCTGCTGTTCCCTTCTCTTTTTGCCTCCAATCTTTCCCAGCATCAGAGTGTTTTCTAATGAGTCCTGTCTTTTCATTATGTGGCCAAAATATTTAAGCTTCAGCTTCAGTATTTATCATTCCAATGAATAGTTAATTTCTATAAGTATGACTGATTTCATCTCCTTGCTGTCCAAGGAACTCTTAAAAGTCTTCTCCAGCACCACAATTCAAAAATATCAATTCTGTGGCACTCAGCTTTCCTTATATTCCAAGTCTCACAGTCACTCTTGTGGAGGGCCTTTTATAGTATCAGACCTCTCTACCTGCCCACCCCTCAAAATGTTTTACTGGTTTAGCTGGTTGAAATCTTTCAGGATCCTGACTCTGTTGTCTAATATTCCTCCCCAATTTCTTTCACCTTCCCGAGTCAGTGTGTACTCACTGCATGCAAAAGACTGGAGTAGTAAGTATAATGAGTTAGAAAGTAAATAGAAAATTACATGTTTATATATATTATATTTTATATATTATTATTATAGTAAATATTATATATTCATATAATATATTATGTAGTATTATATATTATGTATTACATATTTATATTATATATAAACTATATGTTTATATTACATATACATAAAATATACATATATGTATTTTATACTAACTATGAACTAGATAGGGGCACCCTGATATGCATAGGAAGTAATTTAAGAATTTAAAAAGCAATATAATAATACATACAAATTAAGTTATGTATCAGTGGTAAATCCAGGAGAACTTGAGTTAGAGATTGATTTTTGAGACAAGGGACATTGGTAGACAAGAAAGGAGAATGGGAACAGCATCTTACCCACCCCATACAAATGGAGAATGGAATGCTATGTATGAAGAATAATATGAAGGCACTTTTGGCTAGAACATGCATTGCATAAAGGGGAGTAAAATTTAATAAGGCTGGAAAGATAGTTAGGTTGTGAAGAGCTTTAAATGACAAATGAATTTATATCTGATTCTAGATAGAAAGGAAGCTGCTGGAATTCACTGAGTAGGGGGTGACACAGTTACAGTTATGTTTTAGGAAAAGCTCTTTGGCAGCTGTAAGGAAGATATAGATTTAACAGATATATTTGGGGGGAAGAGGAATTTTCTTAAAAAATCTCAAAAATATGAAAATTAAATATAAGGCAATTAAAATTGTTACCATAATAATATGTTAACATTAATTAATTACATGCCTTCTGTGCAGTGCACAGGAGATTCTAATTTTAAAACTTCACTTGGTTATAATTTCCATCCATTTCCTTGCCTTTCAGAGTCAATTCCACATTCTCAAAAGATGTAACAGGAGATTAGCACTGGGAAGAATTAATTCACAACCTTCAAACTGGCAAAGACAGAAGTAGTGAATATTGGAGAGAGTGGCACTAGGAATAGTCTGGCACGCGAATACACTGTTGATGGAACTATGAATTGACCCAACTTTTTTGGAAAGCTGTAATTATTCAAGGAAAGTCATTAATTTGTTCATATGCTTTGACCCAGTGAGACTACTTTGGTCAAAGACCAATTAATTAATTAATTGAATAAATAGATAAAGAGGCTCTATGTACACCAAAATACAGTATTTATAGCAGCATTTTTTTGGAGTAGCAAAAATCTAGAAACAAACTGGATACCTATTAATATGCATTACATGTATGTAATTGAATAGCATCATACTATAAGATGGATGAATATAAGAAAGTCAGAGAAGCATGGGATCACGGGTCAGGATGAACACAAAGTGAAACTGAACAGGAAATACTGTATAAATACACAATGACTACTATAATGTCAATGAAGAACAAATAATTAAACATTATTTTTCCCCTTCTTTGGAAGGCAGGAGAAGAATCATTGGTGCCAAATGCTGTATACACTGTCAGATCACTGTTTAACTTTTTCTTTGTTATAGTGTAGGAACCACTGGGTGAGGTGACAATGGAGTATACCTGAAAATAACTGTAATGTCAAAACAAAACAAAAAGCTTTAATATAACTTTTTAAAAAAATGAAATATATCTGGATCATTAAAGGGATTAGTAATTCTTGGAGCCATGTGAAAAGACAGTTCTTCATGCCTTTTAGTTTTCAAAAGTATCTAACCAGAAAAAAAAAAGTATCTATCCAGGAAGCCTTAACTTCAGACTTGGCTAGACACACACTATTACACATATTCAATACCAACATGCTGCACCCTGCACCTTTAAAAAGGAATACAAAACTCTCAAAGATGGCACAGGGAGGAAATACAATTTGATTTCTCAACATATGAATATTATCTGTTCAGAAAATATGAAAGATCATTATATATGTTGAGGTGTTTTTATTTTAATGATTCTATGCTTTCATTAAAAATATAAATAAATTAAGACCATGTTAGATCTACAGTGGCACACCAATAAAACATTAAGAAATAACACTATGCTAGTACATAGAATTTAGCTAACAACACACTGAAAAGTTATAGTTTTATATATAACTATTAATCTTGAGAGTTGAGGAAAAATAATCATCAATTATAGCTAATATTGATGTGGTCTTTTTCATACACCAATAACATGAGATGTCAATCACTAAATGGGTTCATTTCATGTGATGTGGAATAATTACAAAACCTTCCACTGAAAATTCACAAAAGGTCAAGAACTAATTCTCAGTCACACTGAGCTGTTGACTCACAAACAGGAGGAGTATCAAGACAGAGACAGGAAGGGGAAAGGTGAGGTTTCCTCTTTCAAGTTCAAGGGCAGGTGAAATTAGGAAAGTAAATCTTCCTACCCAAAATAATAAAAGAGCAATATGGTAACTGCTAAAAACTGGCTTTACTTATTAATGATATGTATTAACTGAAAAACAGCATAAAATTTGATTTTAACACCAAATACTTTTCAGATGAAAAGCCAGAGAGAATCAGATTCCAATGTTGAAAGAATTAAAAGGTCTCTTCTTCCTTCTCTTTTTCCCCTCTATCAACACAGATATACCTTTTCACTCATTTTTTTCAAACTACAGTTATCAAGTGAACAGCAAATAATGTATAGTAACCAATCTGTATTTCCACTAGATGGCAGAGTAGCGCAAGAATATTTAAGAACAGAGATGGATTGTCTGGCACATAAATGTTTGAGAAAAAGGAATTAATCTGACCATTTCTAGTAAAACAACAACAACAAACTTCCTGTATAATAGTCTAGGATTTAAGTTTTGTAAACAGTGGAAAAGTGTAAATTGAGGGAAATTAATGAATGCACTAGGATACTGCAGTATGGCACAGTAGAAATAATCAGTCAATGAATATTAAGCACTAACTAGATGCCAGGGACTGTGTAAAGCCCTGGGGATACAAAGAAAGGTAAAAGACAGTTCCTGCTCTCAAGGAGCTATTAGTCTAACAGAGGAGACCACATGCAAACAACTACGCACAAACAAAAAAATACAGACAGGACAAACTGGAGATAAACAACAGAGGGACGACATTAGGATTAAGGGTAAACAGGAAAGGTTTCTTTTGGACGATAGGATTTTATCTGGGACTAGAAAGAAGCCAGGGTAGAGAGGAGGCAGACAAGAAGAGGGAGAACATGGATGACACCAGTGAAAATGTCCAGAGTCAGGAGACAGAGGGTCTTGGAAAGATTTGTAAAGGGCTTAGCCCAGTGCCTGACACACAGCATTCTCTTTCCCCAGGCTACTGCAATAGTTTAGGTACGAGGTGATGAGGGCCTGCACCAAGATGGCGGCAGTGTCAGATGGGAAGGGGGTATGTGCCAGAGATGTTAAAAGGTAAAATGGACAGGCCTTGGCATCAGAGTGGATATGTGGGATGAGAGAGGGTGAGGAGTTGAGGATGACGCCTAGGTTTCAAACCTGGGTAACTAGGAGGATAGCAGTGCTCTTCAGACAGTAAGAAAGAAGTTTGGAAGAGGGGAGTAGTGGAAGAAAAATCAGGGGAGCTAGGTTAGATCCTGACTTTGGACTCTGAAGCAAATCATTAGCCTTTCTGAATTCTGGCTTCCTTATTTGTAAAATGGGGATAATATACTTAGACTACCTACCTAATAAAGCTGTTATGAAGAAATTGCTTTGTATACCTTAAAGCAGAGGTCCTTATCTTTTGTTGTGTGTTATGGATCCCTTGATATGTGACAAAATTTATGACCCACCCAAGGTAATGAAGTCTAAGAACCCCTCAGAATGTTTTCAAATGCATAAAATAAAATACACAGGATTACAATGGAAAATAAGTATACTGAAATTTAGTTAAAGTATTAAAAACAAGTTCACAGATTCCAGGTTAAGAAACATTGTGGATTAAAGTGCTATGTTAATGTTGATCTACTAGCATTATATTCCTTGCTGGACTTTATTATAAGGCATAGTGGACAGAGAGCTACCTTTGAGCCAGGAAGGCCCAGGCTCTAGTTTTATGTTTGCAATATGTGAGCTATTTAACCCTGGGCAAGTTTCAGTGCCCCAGGTAAATCTCTAAGACTATAAATTGCAAGAGCAGCTAGGTGGCACAGTGGATAGAGCACCGGCCCTGGAGTCAGGAGGACCTGAGTTCAAATCTGGCCTCAGTCACATAACACTTACTAGCTCTGTGACTCTGGGCAAGTCACTTAACCCCAATTGCCTTGCCAAAAGAAAACAAACAAACTATAAATTGCAGAGAAAGTAAAGACTGGCATTGGTAGAGGGAGTATGCATCCTCATCCAATTTGCATTGATAAAGGGAGTAATACTTCAGTTTATAAAACTCTCACTATTTCATTTAATTCTAAGGAGTAAGGTATACTGTAAAAGAAAGATCAGCAGCCTGGAAGTCAGCAGAAATGTGGGGTTTGAGTTCTGCCTCTGATACAAGCTGTGTGTCCAGTGGTCCAGTCAGTGACCTCCCTGAGTCTCTATTTCCTCATCTGTAAAATGAGGCTAATCGTCCAGCCCACACCTATTTCACTGAGCTATTTAAGGATCAAATGAAAACATGTGTAAAGCACTTTTTAATCTTGATGCCACACACACACACACACACACACACACACATTTGTGTGTGTGGGAAGGGGTGTATGTTGCCAGATATTATTATTTAATCCTCATAATATATGTATTGGAAAAATTACTATCCCCATTCAGGTTTCAGGTGAAATGTTCTTTCCATTAAACCCTAACCTGCTTCTAGTCTGCCTACTTCAAAGGACAGTTAGAAGATCATAAAACAGAATATATGTTAATGTTTAAACTTGGAAATTGGAAAGGGTTATACCAACTTTTAAAAAATATATATATGCCAACTGGTTATTTCACTGGCATTGAGAATGAATGTCCAATGAGGAAACTCTCTGCCAATGCAGACTGGCTAAGATTCTCCAAGTTACAGTCTGAGAGTTGCACTGACAGGTTAAGGAAATTTGTCCAGGGTCACATGGCCAATAGGTGTCAGAGACAAGACAAACTCAGATTTTACTGATTCAGTGGCCAGTTCTCTATGCATATATCTTATGCTTAAAAGACATTGTTTGGGTCAGGAAGATTTTAGGTTCAGGTATTATCTCAGACACAATATTATGGTAAATAATTTAACCTCTCTATCCTTCCCTTCTCCCCTCTTCCCCACTCTGGGGCTATCAAAAAGCATTATTTCTGTTGCTGAGGAGGAGGTGGGGCTTGAATGGGCTAGGGAGGATTTGGATAATTGAAGTGGGGAGAGTGTACACAACGGTGGAAACATAAGTCACAGCTTCAGTATGCCCATCCTTCACATTATTGCTGTTGTTGTTGATGATGAGGATGAGATGGAGTTTGAGTTGGCTAGATCTTGAGAGACAGGTAGGATATGAATAGGTGGAGATGTGGGGTGAGTATACAGAAGGTTGAAAAAGCCAAGGCAAGGGATCAGTGCAATCTTTTCTGGAGATTGGAGATCGAAGGTTGAAGATTAGGGAACAGGAGAATTAAGTTCCTGCAGGTAGAGTGGGGCCAGTTTAGGGCAAAACTTGAATACCAGGAGAGGAGTTTAGCCTTAAAAAGGAAGTCCTGCTCAAAGAATATTAATTAGCCTGGGAGTGTCACTCAAGCAGATATTAGGCAACCTTGGAAAAGCTGAGGTTTTCAGGTATTCCTCAAGATGTTTATGTCACCACCACAAGTGAGGGAAGAGGAATCCAAAGAGTGTGTGTGTTTAAATAGAGCTTAAAGAGGTACTAGCCACTCAATATCATGTTAAATTAAGGAGCCTCTGCTTGGGGATAATATTAAAACTAGTCAGGAAAATATTTACTATGCATTTCTAATGCATAAAATGGAGCAATCACTGGAGTAAATGAGAGCAAGGATGAACTGAATGGACCACAAAAGAAATCTAACCTGCCTGAGTATTTTTTGTTTCTAGCTCAGAAAAACATGATATCAGACTCAGCATCTCAGACATAAGTATAATTTACCCAAGAAGATTGGCTTTTTTTTTTTGTTTTCTTTTTTTTTTTGTGGAAGGGCTATAGATAAGGGTACCCATGCAAACCTCTGTTACTCTAAGAAAAGATCTATTTAACTATGATCTCATGAACCAGGTCAGAAAATGTAAAAATAGCTAAGTGGTTAATCACAAATATTTCAGAATGGTTGCTGGCAAGAATAACTACTCATAAATAAAATGGCACTACTGTGTTTTCCTTACAACCAACAAGGATGAGTATTGGTCATATTTTAAAAATGGAAAATAGAACAAGAGAGGTTAAATTTATTTGCCCATGGTTACATGCCTAGAAAATGTCATAACTGGAGTTCTTCCAATTTCAAATCCAGATCCCTAAAAATTAAAGTTAAAAAAAAATCTACAGAAGGGAAAACACTATACAATAATCTCAAAATTCCCTGTTTTTTCAAGACCAGAAATCTTTACGTTTACAAAAAGGGAGGAAAATGGCTTCCCATTTGAAATTTCCATTTGCCCAATTTGAAAAAAATTTAAAAAGAGGTCTCACAAAGCTGAGCCAAAACTTCCAGGTGAGATAAAGTGTTAAAAGATGATTAAATAATCTTTTTCTGTTCTAGTTTGTATATGGAAATGTTCTTTTGGTATGTGTGTGTGTGTGTTCTTTAAATTCAAAATTTAAAAATTAAATTTTAAAAGGAGGGATAATAAAGGTCTCAAGGTGGGGAAAGATCACATAATAATTTGAGCAACTCTAGGAACTGTGGATCAGCTACAATATTTCTACTTCGTGCATTATATACGACCCTGATTTTAAGCAATACACTACTATGGCCTCTGCAGCTTGGACAAGATGTGAATTCTCCATTTCTTTAACAACCCAAAGAGGTAGCTTCTATTCTGACACCAACTCAAGTTCAAAGATATTGATCCACTTGAGCTTCACTCTAGGACTTGGCTTTTAGAAAAGGATTCAGTGGACCTGGACAAAGAGGAGATGGGGGATAGTTAAGGACAGGAGCTCTGCGCAGAGTTTCCTGGTGAGTTCTGTGTAACCATGTAGCCCCTCAAGGGAACCATATGCATCTAGGAAACAGCTTAGGATAGATGGACAGAGAGCAAGCTGACAGAAGTAGAAACAGAGATCATGGAATGGAAATAGACTATGAACTTGAGGAAGGCCATCCCAATCCCTCATCACCCCAGGAGAGAGGCCAACTGAGACAGGTGCACTCACATTGTTTAATACATATTCCAGTTTGAAAGGAGATAGAAATCAAAGTTGGATTTTTAAAACACATTTAAAAAAACTGAATGGTTGTCATCTAAATTGAACTGTAGAGCTGAAAAAGTATTAATTTATAAAAAGTCAATCTTCCCAGTGGATAGAGTCAGGAGGACCTGAGTTCAAATCAGGCCTTATACACATAACATTCACTAGCTGTGTGACCCTGGGCAAGTCATTTAACCCCAACTGCCTCACTCAAAAAAAAAGTCAATCTTCCTTTTCCCCGCCCAAACCACATCAATATAATTTTGACATAAAATTCAAAGCACATTGTAAGCATATTTTGTACAAGTCATTTCCAAATATTGTGATCCAAAACATTTTATCTAAGTCAGGGATACAGACAGATGAGTGCAGTCATGTGTACTGTTGTATTTCTTCTGATTGTTAACATAGAAAACAGCTCTACAAAACTCTGAAGCTTCATTTAGGATTATTCTAAGCTTTCCCCACACAGGAAATGACCACTTGTTTGGAAGTTAAGCAAAGAACAGCTTTGAAACACAGCAATTCAGCAGCACAGCCCAAATGGAAGAAATCTTGCCTACTGCTTTGCTGAGAAAAAAAACGCAGTTTGTCAGATCATGAACTCTTACTTCCTTCATTCAGAAGTTCAAAACCCCACTGTATCTCCACACTCATCTTTTGCTTTTGTCCCTATGGAAGAGGTGGCTCTCAGCCTTGCCAAGGTTCACAGCTTGAAGTCTACCAATTGGAAAGTTTTAGTCCCATATTCCTTTTCTTAGGGAAAACCAAATTCTCTTTAAAGGACTCTTTCTCTTCTAATTTTTGTGGTGACAGTTTTTTTAAGCTTTTTATAAAACTGTTTAATTGAGGAATTCCTCAGAAAATAACTTTTAGAGCAAGGTTTCTTTTTTGTGTCACGGGCCCCTTTGGCAGTCTGAGTCCTAAGCTCAAAGAGATCCACCAGCCTCAGCCTCCTCTCAGGAAATGTTTTTAAAAGCATAAAATAAACCACATAGGATTCCAAAGGAAAACCAAGTATATTGAAACACAGTCAACAAATTATGTGTGCATGTGTGCATGTATGTATGTATGTGTGTGTATGTATTTTTAAGTATAAGGATACCAAGTTAAAAACTCCTAACTAGAACATCCTCTGTTTACCAGGTGACCTGAAGGATTTTAAGCCTAAGTGAATGACTAGCTTATCCCCAATCTATGTAGCTTCTTCAGGTTTCAAGAAACTATTGACTTTCATTGCCATCACTGTAACAATTACCATGCTCAAACAAACATTCCTTTCACACACAGGACACTCCGACAAAGACAGGGGGAGAAAAAGACCCACGACTTGGCATGACATTGTTCAACAGGTTGTCAGCCTTTGATTTGGTTTTTAAAATTCATTCATTGAGCACCTATTATGTATAAAATTGGGAAGACAACATACTATAAAAATTACTGCTTGGCCTTCATGGAATTTTCATGTGCTCTTGTTGTAGTGGACATATCTTACCACAGATATAACTTTTCTCCTCTGTCATTTCATTTTTCAGTAATCTTAGGTGGGCCATAGTATCCAAAAAACCATGCTTAGCCCCCAGGTATAAAGAGCTCTGCTCTAAAAGATAAAAGATCTCATATATCTAGAAAACAGGGGTTCTTAACCTAGGGTTCCTGAAGATTTCAAGAGGGCCATGATCTTGGATGGGAAATCTTTATTTCCCATCTTTATTTAATATTTATATATTTATTTACATATTTTATTTATTATATATTTTATTTAGTTATCTTTATATTGTTTATATTTTATTATATATTTATATATTTATTTACATATTTTATTTATTATATATTTTATTTAGTTATCTTTATATTGTTTATATTTTATTATATATTTATTTATATATTACATAAATATATATTTATACATTATATATTTTATATTAAATATATATTTAACATTTGTTACCTCTTTATTTCAATGCAATTAGTTTCCTTTATAATCCTATGTATTTTATTTTATGCATTTAAAACTATTTTTCTGAGAAGGGCTTCATCAGACTTCCAAAGTGGCCCATGATGCAAAAAATTTTAAGAACCCCTACTTTAGACATTGACCTAAATATTGGTAGAATTTTTTTTGTTTTAGTTAATGGTATTATTCTGTTCCCCTCCACATAAGAAATGACTGATTATTTAAGTTAAGAAGAGAAATTTTTTCTCATTAAAAATTTTGCTTCCAATTATCCGTACCATTTAAAATTGACTATACTTCTTATAATCATTCATTCAAAAATTTATGAAGCACATAGTATATGTAGAACCCAGTGAAAGTTGCTGAGGAAGAAATGCAAAGTTTAAAAAGATACAGTTCCTGCCTTAATGGAGTTTATTGTGTAGGAGGGGATAGCTGTACTAGGCAATATTACATGAAAAGTATATGAGAGAAATGTTAAAAAAATTTGGTTTGAGGGGAAGGTTGTTACCAATAAGAGTAGACAGCATTTAAATTGGGCTTCAGTAGATGAATAGGAATTCAAGAGATGGAGAAGACATTTTAAGCATAGGAAACAATATGAGTAAAGGTGCTTAGTGCCTACTATATACAAAGGTAGTCTGAGTGTTACATAATAAGCATTGCTGCTATCAATAAACTTACAACAAGGAAAGAGGAGAGAAGAAAAAATGGGCAGGGAACAGAGAACACTGGTACCCAAAGAAAGTTTTTCTTTTTCCCCTGAGAAATAGTCAGAAGTCAGAAGACCTAGTAGTTTTTTTTTTAATACTCTATATGATTTTAGACAAAGTACTTTACCTAAGGGACTCATTTTTCCCTATCTCTAAAATGTCAGACTTGAATTAAGTCATGTTCAGCTTTTAACTAATGGTATACAAGTTCAGGAGGGAGAAATGAACAGTAATCTCAGGCAGAAAATTAGAATAATTTCCACATACAAGTGACTACCCAAAAGCAAATCTCATTAGTTTTAAACAACATAAACACTCATAGTTGCAGAACTGATGAGCATTTAAAAAAAAAAAGATTTCCTAGGGGCAGCTAGGTGGTGCAGTGGATAGAGTATCGGCTCTGAAGTCAGGAGGACCTGAGTTCAAATCTGGTTTCAGACCAAACACTTGACACTTATTAGCTGTGTGACCCTGGGCAAGTCACTTAACCCCAATTGCCTAAAAAGAAAGAAAGAAAGAAAGAAAGAAAGAAAGAAAGAAAGAAAGAAAGAAAGAAAGAAAGAAAGAAAGAAAGAAAGAAAGAAAGAAATATATGAAAAAAGATTTCCTCAACAAGATATTACAGGATATTACACCTGCTCATGGATGCTAGAAGTTGACCTATCTCTACGTACTTTCCCTAAGTTTTCCCCACACAGGAATGCCAAGCATTGGTATTTCCACTGTCCTCCAAGAATTTGGATTATTTAGGGCCCAGCTAAAGTATTCCTTATCTTTGTGCTGAGTAATTTTGATGGCTACAGTAGAAATATGAAGTGGATGATTTTAAGTCCTCTTTCTTTAATATGACAAGCAGTATTTATCTAAAGTCAAGAGCTAACATGAATTGTATATAGAAATACTAAAAGCCTTTCTAATAAAATCAGGGGTAAAGCATAGCTGTCCACGGTTATTGTTATTAATAAAAGTTCTAGAAATGATAGCTATAGCAACAAGGCAAGAAAAATATTGAGGTAAGAAGCACAGGCAAGAAGATAATTATCATCTCTATTTGTAAATGGTCATGGTTTCCTTAAAGAATACTAGAGTATTGGGGCAGCTAGGTGGTGCAGTGGATAGAGCGCTGGCTCTGAAGTCAGGAGAATCTGAGTTCCAATCTGGCCTCACACCAAACACTTAACACTTACTTGCTGTGTGACCCTGGGCAAGTCACTTAACCCCAATTGCAAAAAAAAAAAAAAAAAAGAATACTAGAGTATCAGTGAAAAAAATGATTGAAAGCAATTTGGAATTACACAAAAAAAAGTGACTAAAATGTCTATGTCTTTTGACACAGAGATTCCATTACTAGGTTTATACTCCAAGGAGACAATTGATAAGAAGAAAGTCTTCAAATACACCAAAATATTTATAGAAGCGTGATAGCAAAGAATTGAAAACCAAGTAAATGCCCATCCATGGGGGAATAGTTGAGCAAATTGTGGTAAGTGAATATAATGGAATATTACTGTGTTGAAAGAAATAATGAATGTGACAAATAGAGAGATAAAAAGAAAGATCTACATGAACTGATGGAAATTAAAGAAGGCAGAGCCAAGAAAACAATATATACAATAACTGCAACAATGTAAATGGAAAAAACCACCACTACCAAGAAACAAATCAAAAATTAATATTTCAAAAATGGCCTCAAAGAAGAGATATGAGAAGGTGCACTTGCTCCTCCCCTTTCCAGAGGTAGGAGGTCCATGCATGTGAAATATTATACATATTTTCACTTTCTAAAAATTTATTGATGAATTATGCTGATTTTTCTTTTTCTTTTTGTCTTTAAAAACAGTGTTTGTTATATGGTTTTCAGGAAGCAAAAGGATGAAGAACGTGGGAAAATTATAGTAGTGTAAAAAAAAGACATCAATAAAAACTTATTTTAGAAGTGACTGAGGGGTCAGCTAGTTGGCGCAGTGGATTGAGCACTGGCCCTGGATTCAGGAGGACCTGAGTTCAAATCCAGCCTCAGACACATAACACTTACTAGCTGGGTGACCCTGGGCAAGTCACTTAACCCCACTGCCTAGCCAAAAAAAAAAAAAAAAAATGATTGAAACTATGACTTTAAGTAACTGAATACAATATGAACTCTTAAAATCATCTTTTCTGTGTTACTAACAAAATCCAACATCATAGGAAAAAGAAATTTCATTCAAAATAATTACAAAAAACACAAAATATCTGGGAATCAATCTACCAAGTAGACACATAAGAAATGCTCAAGCTTTATACGAATAAAACAAAAAAAAAAGTTCTACAGAAATTAAAGAAAACACCATTAGAAAGAGGTTAATTGTTTAGGTTGGCCATACCAATACAATAAAAAATGCTGCATAACCCAAATTAATTTAGATAATTAGTGTCATACCAATTAAACCACAAAGGGGCTAGTTTTTTAGAACAAGTCAAAAGAATAAGAAAATTTCCCTACTGGAACAAAAGGTCAAGAATCTCAAAATACATAATGGGGGGAGAGAGCAAAAAGAAGGGAAAGAGAGAATAGGGAGGGTACCTAGTGCTACCAGATATCAGTCTACACTATGAAGCACTAATCATTTTCATTTAATGCTGATTTTAAAAATAGAAAAGTTGATCAATGGAATAGGCTAGGCAAAGAAAATACAAAGTGATGGTACATCATAATCTAGCATTTAATACACCCAGGGACACCAGCTCCTGGGAAATGAACTCCTTACGGGACAAATGATTGTGTGAACTGAAAAGCAATCTGGCAGAAATTAGTTTTTGACACCATATACCACAATAAGCTCCAAATGGACACATGACCTATATAGAAAAGTTTATATCACAAGGAAAAATTAGAGGGGAATGGAAAGGGGTATCTTGTTACAATTATGGCTAAGGAAAAACTTTTTAAGGGTAATCTTAAGGTAATCAAAGATAATAAAATGGAAAATCTTGGTTTTTATATAAAAATAGAAAGATCTTTTTAATTAAAATAAAAATCTATGCATCCAGAAGAGAACCAATTAAATGAAAATAATCTTTGCAGCAAATATCTGATATTTTGCAACTAGATGGCACAATACATAGAGCACTAGGCCTGGATTCAGAAGACTTGAGTTCAAATATGACTTCAGACACTTTCTAGCTGTGTGACTTTGGGCATGTCACTTAATCTCTATTTCCTCAACTATAAAAATGGGAATAATAGGGGCAGCTAGGTGGAACAGTGGATAGAGCACTGGCCCTGGAATCAGGTAGACAAGTCACTTAACCCCATTGCTTAGCCAAAAAAAAAAAAAAGGGAATAACAATAATAACAATAATAATTATGGCACCCAGGGTTGATGTGAGGATAAAATACTTGTACAGTGCTTAGCATAATGCGTGGCACATAGTAGGTGCTATATAAATGCTAGCTATTAACCATTCCTATGATAAAGGTTTGCTATCCAAAAAATATAGGGAGTTCGTATAAACATATAAGAATAAGAGCCATTCCCCAGTAGGTAAGTAGTCAAGGATAGGAACAGGCAATTTTCAAATGAACTGCACATAATCATGAATAATATGAAAGAATACTCTCTGTATCATCAATAATAAGCAAAGAGGAAATTAAAACAACTTTGAGGTTTGGCCTCACATCATTTGATGAATTATGCTGATTTTTCTTATTTTTTCTTTTTGTCTTTAAAAACAGTATTTGTTATATGTTTTCCAATCAAATTGGAAAAGATGCCAAAAGTAAAAAACAAATATGAAATGGGTTTTAGGAAAAACAGTTTCATAATTCTACTGTTGGAGATGAGAATTTGGAAAAATTTGGTTTGGAAAAAAAAACTTGTAATTATACCCAAAAAGGCATTATATCACAGAGACCCTACAACTCAAGGACACAACTACTAAGCAAATATCCTTAGGGACAGAGGAAAAGGGCAATCTGCAAATGCACATATAAGCCAAAATAGTTTTAGTAAGACTTTTTGTAATAGCAAGGGGCAAGAAGGAAAGTAAATATGTAAAGACTGGGGAATGACTAAACAAATTATTGCATGTGAATGTAATGAAATATTATTGTACCTTAAGAAGAGAAAATAAAGGATTTGGAGAAACTTGGGAAAATAAGACATAGACTGAAGCAGAATATAAGAAGTGGAACTAGGAGAATAATTTACTGATAATCACAAGAATGAAAAGAAAAATAATACTGAAAGACTTTGGAACATTAATCAATACTTGGACCAATCACTGAAGCCACAAAATTTGAGAGTGAAACATGCCTAAAAGCATTGAAGTGGTTGGACTAAAGGTATGAAATGAAGATATTTTCAGATGCAGCCAATTATTGATTTATTTTGCTTGATTATATTTATTACATGGGAGAGTTCAACCTATTAAATTATAAACTCTTTGGGAACAGGGACTATCCTTTTGCCTCTTTTCATGTCTCCAGCATTTAACACAGTGACTAGCATATAAAAGGTGCTTAATAAATGTTTACTGATTGACTTCTGGAATGTGAGGGGTCACTGGAAACTGATTAAAGAAAATCAATAAAAAATTACAAACACATCAAAATCATGCATATTTTAGAACACAGAGCCTGAATTTATGTGGCTGGATACTGACATTCCTATTTAGAGAGTCCATAACTTTCAAATGTTGTTCCCCAAAAGTTTATTCAGTCTGTTGTCTTTAAATCAAAGCACATCTTCCCCAGAGCAACAAATGTTATAAATTGTTACTGCTCAGGCTAGCCCACAAAGGCCTATTTAATCATCTGACTTGTGAAGTCTAGAAACATGGGGTCTATCCAATAGGGAAGGCAAAATAAAGTGCTGTCTTCTCATTTTTCTGGGCATAGGAACAGCTCTAGACAAAATTCTCAAAGAGGTTAAATTTGTCTTTGGCACCCTTCTTCGATTCTCTTTGCCTCCTTTCCCAAGGCACCCAGATTCCTAGTGCTCTCAAGTTTCCCTATATCTGAAGCTTTGGCTCTTTCATCCTGCCCTTTCCCCCAAAATGTTGCAAGATCCATAGTCCATTGCTCAAAATGACTTATCTATACTTTCTTGTACCAAAGTTCCTATATACAATCAGCATTGCTAATTAATAACAAGCCTTGCAAAGCACCTTACAAATATTATCTCATTATGTCTTCATAATGATCCCAGGAAGCAGATGCTATATTATCCTCATTTTACAGATGAGGAAATCGAAGTTAAGTGAGGTTAAGTGACTTGTCCAGGGTGATAGGTGTCCAAGGCTAGATTTGAACTCAGGTCTTCATGATTGCAAGTCCAGTGCTATATCCAGTAAGCCTCCTAGCTTCCTGAGACTACTAAGTCCCCCCCCCCCCCCCCCCCCCCCCTCCCCCCCCCCCCCCGTAGGAGGAAAGTGCTAATCAAATTCAAACTAATTCATACTAAGGTGTGAATGACTCACACCTTAAAACCGAATATACATTTATAAAATAACCCCTGAGAGAGATACAAAGTTTAGATAAGATCAACCCAGAAAAAAAAAAATCAACTCATTGACTTCATGGAGGTCACAGGAATAGGAAGAAGAGACATAAACATTATGTTATGACTATTATGATACAAAATAACCTATGTCCCAAGAGGCTTTATCTAATTGGTTAAATTTCAGTAAATATAACAAACTTTAAATAAAAAAGGTAGCCAGTGTAAAAACAAAAGATTTTTTAGAAAGTGTACCTCTCTACCTCTGTCTTCCCTTCAATTCCTCTAAGTTCTAGGTTTTCAGGAGCTTCTTTCTGAGCCAAATTTCTAATTTTTCCTCTTCCTCCTTTCCTTCTCAATGGCAAAAATAGTGTTTGTAAATATGGGACTGACTGTACTGTAAAGTCTACATGCTCTTAATTTACTAGATATATCAGTAAAGTTGCATTCTTCAGCTGTTCTAAAAATATTTAAGAAAAGGAGTCGGGGTCTACGTAATGGAAGGCATCCTGGGGCTTAGAGTCAGGAAAACTTAGATTTAAATCTGTGACCTTGAGTAAGTTTCTTTTTTTTTTCTTTTTTTTGTGTAGGCAGTTGGGGTTAAGTGACTTGCCCAGGGTCACACATCTACTAAGTGCCAAGTGTTTGGTCTGAGGCTGGATTTGAACTCAGGTCCTCCTGACTTCAGGGTCGGTACTCTATCCACTGTGCCACCTAGATTCCCCGCCTTGAGTAAGTTTCTTAACCTCTCTATGCTTTTCTAGGACTGCTCTACAATGTCATAGACAGGTTGGGTCCCTTTGCTGAGGATATTAGAACTTTCATCCCTGAATATTTAAGTCAGATGAGATCAATATACTTATATAATTCAAAACACCTGTGATTTCATCATTGTGTATAATTTCTCCACCAACAAATTGCAAACCCATCCACACTTTAATACATGGTATTATGTGTTGCTTGCTTATGTCCAAGCCTCTGGTGTTAACCATTTTCCAGAAGGTCTTGGCTGGTCTTTCAATGTTCCTACATGGATTTCCCCTCCCAGCTTGATAGGACCTGCCATCGCTTTCACTCTGTCAGCATAGCCTTCAAGAACCTGAGCTCCCCTTTATATAGTGATGAGACAGGGGTAGACCGTTAGTAAGACCTTTAGCACCATGTGCATGTACACATACACACATGCACCCATGTGCGCATGCACACATACAGCACTGAAGAGATCTACAAAGTACTTTACATATATCTCATTTGAGCCTCATAGTAATTCTATGATCTAGGTGTTGTGATTACCCTCATTTTACAGATAAGGAAACTGATCAACTGACCTGTTCATGGTCACAGAGCTAGTAAAAGTTAGTGGCAGGATACAAACCCAGGTCTTCCTAAGTTCAAAACTGGACTCATTATACCACAGAATATGTGGAGAGGAATTTATTTAAATTCATGTCATAAACAAGTTGGGAGTTGTCCAATATCTGCTTGTGAGGAAGTGCCATAGGCAGACAGGGAGGGACTAGCACTGAAACTGAACCCTGTATTACACTAACCATTACGGTAGGTGGGAAAAGCACTGTTCCTCTTCCTAACAGATCTGTGATTACATGCCTACCCCATTAGAACATAAGCTCTTGAGGGCAGAGACTCTCACTTTTGGCGGGGGGGGGGGGGGTTATCTCCAGCACAACTTCTGACACACAAGTGAGCATTTAATAAAGGCTTGTTGATTGACTAAAAGGCAGGTGGTGCTGAAGCTGAGTCTTGCAAAAAAAAAAAAAAAAAATCAAGAATTCCTAGAGGTGAGGAAGGAGTATATTCCAGGCATAGGAGACAGCTAGCACAAAGGCATACGTATGGGAGATACAGTGTCACGTATGAGGAGCCAGCAAGTACATCAGTTTGACTGGACCATTATTCAGCTGTCACCTCCCTGGACCCCTCAGTGCACTATCCTTCCTCAAATCACCTTATAATCTACATATGTGTGTATACACATATCTGTTATAACCCCCATGACAATTTATAAGCAACTTGAATACGATGACTGTTCTATTTTTGGAGCCCTCAGTGCCTAAACATAAGAGATGCTTAATGCTTGTTGATAATGGACACTTGTTTAGGAGCTGGAGGCATCCATCATCAGACAGGAAGAAAGGAGCTATAGGTTCTATCTCAGATTCCATAACTTAAACATGTCTTTGGGCATGTCATTAAATCTCTCTAGGTATTAGTTTTGTCAGTTTTTTAAGGTGGAGGAAACTGTACAAGACCCCCTTTAAGGTCAATTCCAGTTAGTGGAAGGAAAACTGAATCTGGAATGAAGAAACTAGATTCAAATTCTAGCTCTGACAGACATACCTAACTATGTGACTCTGGAGAAGTCATCTAATTCCTCAGTCTCAGTGTTCTCCCTTGTAAAAGGATAATATCTATATTATGTATCTCAAAGAGTTTAAGAAAGCTGTCTTATTTATATTTAGAAATGTGATCCATTGTAGATTAAAATATAAAAACTAATAATGAGACTCATTAAAAAAAAGGTATCTATTCATGGTTTGCACTAAGGGTTAGATCACCAGCAACTAATTACTATGTGCAATTC
Organism: Vombatus ursinus; assembly: GCF_900497805.2. Taxonomy (NCBI): domain Eukaryota; kingdom Metazoa; phylum Chordata; class Mammalia; order Diprotodontia; family Vombatidae; genus Vombatus; species Vombatus ursinus. The sequence goes on from NW_020954610.1 coordinate 39,807,958, forward strand.
ATAATCTTCCTAATTCCTTCCTTGCCCCCCCCTTCAATTGTCTCCGTGGTCATACCTTCCTAGTGAGGTAGCCTAAGGAGAAATAAATGATTCTGTTCTTTTGTGCAAGAGATTGAAAAAGAGTCTCACCTGAAACAATGAATGTGATTCAAGGGTGTTTCCTGGTGGTTCATAATACTAAGGCTGATATCATGGCCCCAGATAGGCCAATTAAGATTTTTATACAGAAGAAATTGGGCTTTAGTCAAAAACTGTTTTAACAGTTTAAACAACTGTTTAATTGTTTCCTACAAACAATTCCTTGCATTTGTATAGAATTATAGATTCCAAATGATACAAGAGACAATGGAAAGATGCATGGTGGACATAAGTAACATAGGTTTGCAAAGCATTTTACATATGTCATCTCATTTTATCCTCTCAACAACCCTTATGGGTAAGTACTATTATTATCTATTTAAATGATGGGGAAACTGAGGTTAAGAGGGATTAAGTGTCTTGTCTCCTCACACAGCTAATGTCAGGAAGTAACATTTGATCTCTGGTTTTCCTGATTCCAAGCCTAAACTCTATCCATTGTACTGTCTCCAGTTTGCAATGTATTTACCCAGTGATGACTTTGATTGTAGAAATGATTTAGATGATACTGAGGTTACTTGGGACCAGAAAAGGAAGTGGGCCAATGATGCACTAAGACTGACAACAGAGGGAAACAGAAAATGCAGAACAAAGAGATGCTGTGCTATATTGAGTGCATTGAGTAAAGACAAGAGTAAGAACTGATGAAAAGGTATAGAAAAAAAACTCACCCAATGAAGTCAGAAATTCACCAAAATAAAGACTATGAAATACTTCCATATACATTACCTCAAGTCATCTTTTTCAAGAATACCATTTTATATGTTTACTCCATTTTTCAGCTGACAAGCTGAGGGCCTCAGGGGGTTGAATTCATGCTGATACTTGGCAAACTAAGTCTTCCTACTATCACCACAACTACCCAAAGCAACTGCCCTATTGACAGAAACTCTGTATATGTAAAATATACAATATATAAAATATATAAAACTCTATAGTGTCATCTTCATATAAGGACAGTACATTAAACTCACTTTGTACAGATAGCAAAGTGTTCATGTTGGGCTAAAGATAAGGATTCCCATTCACTGGAGAATTAAGAAAAGTCTAGGTTGCCATGTATTGGACATGTAGTATGGATTATTTCTGGGGAATCAGCTGATTACTAAAATTAGCCTTCCAACTCTAAAACTCTTTTCTTCTGAATTATATTACTGATAGTAATGACAAGAGAAAATGTAAATATAACTAGTTTTTACCACTAATGCTGGGTAATGCTAATTCTTATAATTTTTATTGTAATTAAAGACTATAGAAGCATATCATACCAACTGAAAAAAGTTATAAGTAGTGCTGAAAATCGACAGAAAAATTCTTCTTAGCAAGGATTCCTATAATTACCTTTTCTGTGATATGCAGTAACATACCATTCAGGTTTTGTGACCCTGGCTATAATATTTTAGCTCCTAAAAATAAAACCCCATCCCCCTCATACATTATCTTGCTGTATGATTCAGGAAAGACTCAGTTATTACACTCTAAAATGTATAAGAATTCATATAGTCAAAATCTAAGTCTTAAATAGTTTAACATAATTATTTTTAAAACTTATTTTCCCCCTTATTTCATGATAAATGAATCTCATTTTTAAAAATTACTATTTGAATGTGTTAAAGACCATATCTTATGAGTAAGGATTGTTTCATTCATTGTTATATCCCAAACTAGGCCCAGGGCAGTGCCTGGAACATATTAAGTGTTTAATAAATATTTGTTGATTGTTTAATTCCAATACAACCACAGAATTTGTTTTAATAACTTGAAAAATATTTTCACTAGTTTCTTTTTAATAAAAAAAATCACATTACAGTTAAAGCAAAGGATTACAACCTCTAGAACAAAATTCTTTTATTACAAGTGTATTAATCACAGGTTCTTCTAATGACAAAACAGGGTGAAAAATAAGGATTCATGGAAAATGAAAGTTAGAGTAAGCATCTATTAAACTGCTCTGAAAATTTATGAAAGTTGTATTTTGGGTCATCAGGAATTAATAGTAACTAACTAATAATAATAGCTGGTATGTATATAGCTCTTTTAGATTTGTAAAGCACTCTATGCATATTATAGAAAAAAACATTAAAGTGCAGAAATGTTCAAGTCTTTCTCAATGCATTTTACTTGAGGAGGGTTAGTTAGCTAAAGGCAGCTGGATCTGGATAGAGCACTGGACTGGGAATCAGGAAGACCTGAGTTTAAATGTGACCTCAGACACTTACTAGCTTAACTCTGGGCAAGTCACTTAACCTCTGCTTTCCTCAACTTCTTCATCTGTAAAATGGGAATAATCACAATACTTTCTCCCCAGGGTTGTTATAAGATGAGATATTTGTAAGGCATTTTAAAAAACTTAAAAAGCACTAGTAAATGCTAGTTAGCTAGTATGAAGAGAATGGGACCATTGGAAAGGAAAGTGAATTGGCTTGCCTTGATACAATCTGCTATACTGATGCTCTCTGTTTAACTTATGAATAACAGTACAAGGTTTGATTTTGAATAAGGCTAAAAATAGTGCCCGGAGAGAAGATGAGCCATTTTTTTCTTCTTGCATGAGACTCCTTGCAAAGGATACTTGAAAGAGTACCAATCTTTTCTCACAAAGCCAGTGTGCCCTCATGACTAAACTCCAAATTCCTGAAATAGCCAGTCTAGAGCCCTGTTCTCAAACTCTGATTTTGTGGTTGTTTGAAGTTAGTAAATAGTACTAAAGACTACTAACTAAATCATCCTTTTCTCACCACAAAGATTTGTTGATATAATTGCTTATTTTGTTGTTGTGCAGTCATTTCAGTCATGTCCAACTCTTCATGACCCCATTTGAGGTTTTCTTGGCAGAGATACTGGAGTGGTTTACCATTTCCTGCTCCAGCTCATTTTATGAATGAGGAAACTGAGACAAATAGAGTTAAGTGACTTGCCCAGGGTCACACAGCTAGGAAACGTCTGAGGCTGGATTTGAACTCAGGTGTTTCTGATTCCAAGTCCAATGTTCTATCTACTATACCACCTATCTGCCCCAATGACAAAGAACTACCTTAAATATATTTGCAGATGACCTAGGGAAATCCTTGGTCTGGAGTTGGCTTCCAACCAATACATATCTTTAATTGAGATTAGTCAAAAAAAGAAGGAAAGAGAAATGTCATTAATTATCATTAGCTTTAGACTGTGTGGAGCTATATTTTCTGTGACTTTGGAACTGGAACGCTGTGATTTTTCACATTATTGCATAAATCATTGTCCCACATATATAAAACCAAAGTAAGCCTAGTTACTCTCTATGGTTGTAAGTTAAGGGGATGATTTCTTCTTCTTTTTTTTTTTTTTTCCATTGAGGGTGAGGAGAGGGAGAAATAATTCATTGCTGGAATAACAATCCAGTCAGTTCAAACAGATTGTAGGTTTGAGTTCCCTATTCAGCCAAGTTACATTTTTTTCCACATTAACAATTCTTCTACCCTCTATTCTATTTCTATTAATAGACAAGAAATTTTATGTGAAGAACTGAGTACTCTATGTAACAATAATAAATAGAACAAACATTGCCAATTTATATTTCCTGTATAAGTAGTAAATCATAAGCAGAAGGCTTGGAAATTTGGGTGGGTCTAAATTATCTTTAAAGAGAGTGCTGTAAACTCATGTTTGAAGGGGGTGGGGTGGGGAGAGAAAGACAGCAGCCTATATGTCACAAAACTGAACAAAATTCTATAAAAAGAACCTAATCACTAATTGGGGATCTAAAAGTTAATGTTTAAGGAGGATAACAGAATTTCAACCACTCCTCTACATGCCACCGCTTTGGGTGAGACATTAACTCAGTCAAACCCTTCACAGATAACTTGATCATAAAGTCTGAAGATGCTGTCCAGGAAATAAAAATAGAAATCTCCCTAGGAAAAATAAGTAAAAGAAGCTAGATACTTCCCTTTCTGGGGTTTCAAAATATTTATAGTTACCTGAAACATTAAAACTAGAGATTTTGCCAAACAGGTTAATCTGGACAACAACCTTAAGAAGCCTTGCTTCTGCTCTATTTTCAACTCTCTAAACAAGGGACGCTTTGTCTATTGTATCAACCACTGTAAACTATTTGTGTGGCCATTGTTAGCACTGGCTGATTGCATGGGTCTTGGGGGAAAAAAGATAAAGCAGGGCTTCTGTCAATGGATTTCCAGCACATTTGGGTTTAGCCAACTCCCTGCTTATCAGCTAAATCTCATTAGCTGCTATGGAAAGAGATGGTTTTTTGAAATTTTAGCTCTGGACCTAATTATAACTGCCACCTGGAATAGATGCCATTCTATCTTTGCTAATTTTTTCTCTAAGGAGGTCTCAGGAATATTTTTTAAAATGCTTTAAAATTAAAGCATATCTTTATTTTCAGTAAGCTACTTAGCCACTTTCTTTTTCTGGGAGATTTCTTTTCTAGAAGATTTATAACAATGTTAAGATCCCTGAGGGGGGAAAAATCAAATTGAGTCACTGTGGCAGGATAATTGTTTCGAGAAGGGATTTCCTGAAGTTCTGAAGCCAAAAAAACAAACAATAACAAAAATCCGCTTTTAAGATATTCCACCAAAATTAATTTTAGAAAAACCTAATGATATTGTAGTTTATTAACTTTAAAATCTGAGAATAGAAACCAGGACTAGAACAGGCACCACTACCAAACGTGAAGTTAGATTAGAGTGTACTGATCAACAAAAGAGTAGATGCAGAAAATACTTGATAAAAATCCAATCTCTTTCCATTTCATCTGTAGAAAGATGTGTGGGAGGTCAAAAAGATAAAAAAAAAAATGAAAAAAAAAAGTTCTCTTTATTCCCATCTCTAAGCCAGCTTTTTACATCATCCCCTAACTGCTTACTAGGGCCAAAAGACATAAAACACAAAATAGAAAGATGTTTTTTGGTAATCATTTGGCTGCCTTCATTAAATTCTACAAAACATCTTAATGGAAACAGCAGTAAAGGCACCTCAGAATATTTACATTTTTTATCTTAACTGGAAAAAAGTCTAGATTTATAACTTTGAAGACAATTCCTTAGTCTTACTATTCCGCCTGTTAGGTCTCTTTCTACTGGTTTTAGATTCCCATGCATTTTATAAACAAACTTGTTTCACCTATATTTCACTAGAGTTATAAATTTATAAAAAAAAAAGTATTTAAAAACACAACAATTCACTTTGAGAACAAAAAGCTAAACATCAGATTTTTGTTTTAATGCCAGCTTCAAATTATCTTGAGTTAGTAACTCCCAGGTTCAAGGTGAAAAATCCAAAATAACATCATTCCACATAATAAATCTTGTAAGAGAAATAAATGATCTCAATTCAAATCCCATCCCTGGCTCTTAATATCTGTAGGCATAGCCTGGAGTGGCACTTAATAAATGTTTGCATTATTCTATGATCTTGCACCAGTCATTTGATCTTTCTCCGAGTCTGGATTTCCTTTAAAATTAAATAAAAGGGTTGGACAATGGATAGCCTCTAAAGTCCCTAAAATTCTCTAATTCTAATATCTCATGACTTTGGATGTCATCTAATCTGACTTATTTATGTTACAGATGATTTTTTTAAGAGGCCCAATGAGCTGAAATGACTTTGTGTTGATGGCAAAATTTTACTAAAATCTGCTGTCTTCTGACTCTCAAGTTTTCCCCACTATAGCCAAATACCCCATATCCATTCCAAAGCTGCCATCATGGAAGCCCTAGCCCCCTTCTAATTATAAGCTGCCATCTCTTCCTTTTCACAACAGCCTGTGACTCAGAAGGAAAAATGTCCTCTATAGGTGATAAGGGGCTTCCCCAATTGGAAAGAACATTTTCTTAGAGAAAGCACATTTTAAATGGCAACTAGATTCCACTGTAATTCACCTAATCATAGGATCATAGATGTAGAGCTGGAAGAGACTTTACAAATGGACCAACTTTCTTATTTTACAAATGAAGAAATTAAGGTTCACAAAGATTGAGTAATTTGCCCACTATCACATAAGTAATAAGCAGCAGAACAAGGATTGAAACCCAGGCTTTCTGAATTTAAATCCAATGTTCTTTGCATTCTATCTTTTTTCATTGATTTATAAACAAAATTCATAACCTTCTAATTTGAAAATGTCATCAAATACAAAATACAACTTCTTCCTTTCCTTAATAATAACTAGTATTCATATAGCACTTCAAACAAAATACTTCAGAAATACTATTTAATTTTATCCTCAAAACAACCCTGGGGAAGTAGAGTTGAGGAAATCGAGGCAGAGAAGATAGGTGACTTGCCCAGAGTCATACAGTGACATAAGTATTTGAGGCTGCATCTTAACTGAGGTCTTCTTGATTCCCATGTCCAGAATTCTATTCACTGTGCCACCTAGCTTCCTCTGAAACAAACAAAAACTCACCATTCCTGACAGGACCCCTTGTCAGCATGATATTTTTAAAAGCACAAAATAAAATACATACAACTACAAAGTAAAGCAATCAAATGAAATAGTTATCAAAATTTATATTTTTTTAAAGGTCACAGACCCAGATTAAGAATCCTTGCTGTAAAACACCAGAAGAAAAGGAACAAACAAATGTTACCAGTGCTACTTCTGGGAAATCTCAAAGTACTTTAGTAAGATGAATTCACCCTGGTTTCTTCACCCTTGAGGCCAAAACATACATCTCTCCACAACCCTAAAACACACACAGACACTGAACAGACCTGCCTGAAAGTAAGGCAAAACCATGAAAAGAAGCTCATCTGGAGTTGTACTGAGGAATAAAAGACAGTGAGTTATTTTGCATTAGTCTGGGAACAATGCAGCTTTGCAAGAGAAACCAATAGGCTTAACTTGAGTCATGTGAAGGGCCCAAGGACAAAAAAACAAAAACAAAAAACAAAACCAAAACATCAACAACACTCTTCAACTTGATTAGAACAGCCTCTTTCTAAGGCAGGACTGGAGACAAGGTGGTTCTGTGAGAGATAAGTGTATGGAAAAAAAGATGGGAAAATTGGTAGGCTCCCAAAATGCTTAAAAGTTTCACTGAGGGAAGGGGAAGAGTGGAGAAGGAATTAGCAGAAAGCATTTTATCAAAAGGCTGTGTGAAATGTCCATGGTCACTGACCAGATACGGAAGGCCTAAAAGGACACATAACACACAGCACTGGTACATTATTTAAACCGTAACTGAATAATGCATCTTCCCATTGCTTTTCCCAGCTAAACAGACACAGCAATACTGCTCACTCAGAATGCCTTCTTGGAACAAACCAAAAACTAAAATTTCCCCAGATAGAAGTTCCAAGGTGGGGTAGGAAGGAGGCTAAATTCAAAAACCATAGCACCTGTATTAATGATATACAAAATAGTATCACCTAAGTGGGAGGGAGGGGAGGAGAGAGAAGGCCGAGAGAGTGTCCGCAGTTTACCCAGGCTGAAAGTGCAGCAGCCACTGATCAACCAGGAGGCTCTGACCTGCTTCACTTCTGACCAGGGCTGGTTCTTCCCTCTAGGCAGCCTACAGGCATCCAGCTCCCTGAGATTCATCATTATAGTTAGGAATTCAAGCAGGCAGCTGATCAGCTTTAGCCCTACTGTAGCTCAGAACTCCTGAGCTCCAGAGATTCCCCAACTACAGCCTCCCCAAGAAAAACAGGGATTACAGACATGTACCACCGTGCCTAGCAGAACAGCATCTTAGAAAAGTTAACATAAATTCTTAAAAAATTATTTCCACGTTTTACTTTGTTTGTTTGCTCACAGGTTCATACCTGTGATCCCTGTGTGAAAATTCCCTTCTCTGAATTACTCTTCTGTAATTTAAAGGCATAGGGTTACCTAGGAGTAATCAGAATCCTGACTGTTCCAGCATCACACAATTTAATATCAGAAGTAACACCTGAACCCAGGTCTTCCTATATGTTAAGTTCTTGGACAAGGACAGCCATCTTCACCACCATGTTGCACAAACATGATTTTTAAAAGTAACATAAATATGTAAAACCATCTCTACAGAAAACAATATTCCACTATACAAATTTTATTAATCTAGTTCCCCAAAGTCATCAGTCTTCCATTTGGTGCTAATGATGTAACAGCCATATGAAATACATACAGATTCCTTTTAAAAAACCAGCATATTTAGTGAGTTCTCTCACACTAGCCAACCACAGTTCATTTATTTTTTCAAAAATATTCAAGAACTTACTCATTCATGTACTAAAACTGGATTGTTTTCCTAAAAATATACCTCAGTATAATTGGTACTGAGGTGCTTGGAATCACTTGATAAACTTGGCATCAATCAACCAAAAAGGATTGTTAATTGTTACTAATTAGTGTGGACTTAATAAAAAACATAATTAAGTCCATGTGCCAGGGTTTGTGAGGCACAGCAAAAATACAATACAAAAATACAAAAATAGTCCTGCCCATCAAGAACTTAACATTCTATTAGCCTGACAGAATGTATGTATATGTAAGCATGTAAAAAAAAAAGATACACAAATTCAAGGTAATTTTGGGAGCCAGTAGTAGCTGGAGGCAGGGGAACCAGGAAAGGTCTCATAAAGGAGGGGGCCCTTGAGCTGAGTTTTGAAGGAAATTAGCTATTCTAAGAGGCCGAGCAAGTGTATTCTAGCCTATGCAAAAGTCATAGAAATGGGAAAAAAAAAAAGGAATGCCATGTGTGAGGAAAAGCAAAAAGGTATGTTTGGCTGAACTGAAGAGTGTGTGAAAGAAAGTGATATTAATAATCCTGAAAATTAAAAAAAAATAATCCTGAAAATTTAAGTTAGGGATAGGTAATAAAGATCTTGAAATGCTAAACAGAAGAGTTTGTATTTGACATTAGAGGGAATAGGGAGCCATAGGAGTATAAGCAGTGGGATGAATGACATGATTAGATCTGTGATTCTGGATTATTGATTTGACAGCTGTGTGGAGGAAAAAATGCACTGGAATTAGAGGAAACTCCAGTCAGGCAGACTGATAATGGTGGTGGCTTTGTGAGTAAAAAGAAATGACTGATTTGAAAAATGGTGCAGAGGAACAACCAAAAAAAAAAATTTGGCACTTGACTGGATATGGGAATTAGGATTAGAGAAAGTGAGGAATCAAGAAAGACTCTAGGGTTTAAATAGAACCTTGGTGACTGGAAAGATAGGTGATACCTTATACCAGGGGTTCTGAACTTTTTCTTTTTGGTCATGTACACTTTTGGTAGTCTGGCGAAATCTATAGAGCCCTTCTTCAGAACAAGATTTTTAAATGCATAAAATAGAATATAAGATTCATTACAAAAGGCATCAATTACACTGAAATTCAGTTATCAAAAGAATTTTTAAAGGCAAGTTTATGGACCCCAGGTTTAGAACTCATGCCCTAGACAGAAATAGAGAAATAAAGGAGAGTTGTGGGTTTGGGGGGAAAGATAACAAAGTTCTGTTTTGGACTTGAATTTGAGATACCTAAAAGATAACCATTTCAAAATGTCCAAAAGTCAGTTGGCAGTGAGAGACTGATGTTCAAGAGACAGACTAGGGGTGGAGATGCATAGATATCTAGAGTCAGTTGCATACAGGTAATAATTAAACCCACGGGAAATGATGAGGTCACTAAAGGAGTAAAGAGAAAGAAAAGGGCCTAGGACTGAGAGCCCTGGAGGACACCTGTATTAAGGGGACAGGATGTCGATGATGATTCAACAAAAGAGCATGGGGAGTAGTCAGAGAAAATAAGAATCCAGAGACAGGAAAAGCAGTAAAGCCAGAGACGAAAGAGTATCTACAGAAGAGAGGATAGTCAACAGTATGTGAATTACGGTCACAGTTTACAAAATATTAACATAGCCCTCTTGCACAATGAGGTGTTTTCTCAATAACCTTACTTAAAGGCAAGAGGGAGATTCTCTTGTTTTTAATGTCTCACACCTTACAAAAGAGCTTTTCTGATTGCATCAGCTAGCTCCTATAAACAAAATGCCACCTTTGACCTAGTAAACATTCATTTTCTTCTTTACGAGGATTTTCCTTTGATTTACAATGGACCTAAAACAGTGTCATTTTGGTAGGCCTCTCTGCTTATGCAAATTACAATCCTTCCACAACTTATCCAATGAAGATTCTGGTCCATAAATCTCCAAAAGAGGTTCCACCCAATGCAATGGGATATTTTGGAATTACTTTTTTTTCATCTCAGGCCACCTTATTTCTGAAACCATCAGTTTGCGTTTCCTTAATTCCCTCCATGGATGACTCATTTTCATCTACAATCATGTTTCCTCAATAATGTCTTTTATGATAATTTAGAAGTCCTTAATAACAGTTTATTAATTAGTACAATACAGTAACTGGCACTCATAAACAAAAACAACAATCAATAATCTAGGCTTGGATGAGAATGCATTTTCCTTTGTAGACCTCAAAATTCATACAAGATCTTCGACTTAGTTCCTGGTTTTTATATACGATGCCTACTAGGCATTGAGACATAGTTATTATTTATGTTGGTCCAGACCTCTTTTCCTACAGACATTCTGAATATATTTTACAATGCCGCTCAAACTGGGAAATACTTAACCAATTCGTAAATTATACTGTTTATATAAATATTTATATGTGTACATGTGTCTGTGTGTGTATGTCTATGTGTATGTGTTTTTTAAAGGCTAATTCTTTAAGACTTTTCACAGTTTGATATAGGATGTTAATTATACCTCATCAAATGAAGTCAGATGGTTTGGTCCAACACAGTGATTCAAGCTAGCAAAGGATAGAAAGTGGTATAATTCATCTTGGCATCAGCGTTTTTATAGGAGTAAGCAAATACCTTTTTGAATTATACTTGGCAGAAAGAGAAAAATTTCAGAGCTGAACCTGGAGCTAAAACTGAATTTATAAAAAAAGTATTTGGGGGGGAGGGAGGAAGGAGGACACAGACTTGTGATTTTATTGGTATAGGAACTCCAAAAGAGACAACAACCTCTACCAATGCAGATGGGCAACTGGTCTGCACTATCATTTCAAAGTTGCCATGTGTGCTGAAATGTAGGGTCACAGAGTTAGTGCCTCTGGTATACTTGCTCTGTAATCATGGGCCAATCCAATTAATGAAGTTAGTTGTCCATCTGAATGGGGGTGTGGGACTTTCCACACCCAGGAGTTCCTTCTCCTCATACACACAAAATTTGGATTCCTAGAAGGATTTCTCATTATGTGCCCAAAACATATGTAGAATATTTTTTTTGTCTAAAAGGAAAGTCTTAGCAATTTTTATATTTTCTATTATGTTATCATGAAAAGGGATCCTACCTCTCAATGGGTAGACCAAGTAACTAGAGTAAGTTGTCTAATATTCAGTATTTCTTCCTTTAGTAAAATTTACTCATGTGGAAATGACTTACTCTTGGTAAAAACTAACGAGGGCCAATAAAAAGCACATTTTTTAAAAATGGATTTCTCAAACAGCCAAATTTTTAAAAACCAAAATCTTTTCAAAAACTAAATGCATGTCCATTTAAACTTGTTTTGCTGTCTACAATCTTCTGAAATATCACAGCATAAGTAAATTATTTCATATGATTCTAAAATAATAACCCTTCAATAATGTTATTTTCTCCCTGACTTTTATCACTCTAATAATGCCAGAAATGTCATACACACATACACCAAAAAGACATTCTAAACTGGATCAACACAGAAAAATGTGAAGGTAGAATTCGAAGGAACGAGAATTCATCTAAACAAACGAGGCTTACTGAAGTAAAATAACTTCCCTAAGTTTACCTAGTTTCTCTGAGGGGATGCTCATAAAATGGAGAATGGTTGAACAAGTTGTGGTATATGGAATACTATGCTGTAAGAAATGATGAAAGGGATAGTTTCTGAGAAACCTGGGAAAAGTTGCATAAACTGATGCAGAGTGAAATGAGCAGAACCAGGAGAACAATTTATACATCAACAATAATTTCATAAAATAACCAACTTTTAAAGTCTTAGGAACTCTGACCAATACAATGACCAGCCATGATTCCAGAGAACTCATGAAAAACATACTATCCACCTCCTGACAGAACAGTGGTGGACTTAAGGGAGCAAACAGAGAAAGTTTGAGGGTACGTGACCAATGCCAGAATTTGTTTTCACTGTATATGTGCCTATATATATATATATATATATATATATATATATATATATATATTCATAATAAGGGTCTTGTTTTTCTTTCTTTCTCAATAGGAGAAAGGAGAAGAAAGTGAGAAGAAGGGAAAGTGGGTATTCATCAATTTAAAAAAATAAAATTTAATCAAAATAAAAGCTTATCTATTTTCTCAGTGACAGTACTGGGATTAGAACTCAGATCTCTCAAAGAATAGTATCTTAGCAACAACTTTATCAAAGATCTAAATAGACAGTGTAATCATTTCCATTTGAGAAAAACTGAACAAAAGGGCAGGTGAGACAGTCTACAATCAAACTCAATACTCAGATAAATTCAATCTCTGAGTTTACTGAATACCAAGAAATCATTCTGTATTTCAATGTCTTGAGGATATAGTTAAGAAATGAAGAAGATTCCTCCCTAATTAAACACAAGGGTCTTGTGTATAATAGGTACTGAAACTACTAATTGAGTTTGGGAGAAGAAAAAAAATAGGCCTACATAACTTACTTAAATAGCAACCTACAGTTTACAAAGTGCATTATCTTCTTTGATCTGAGATCTATTATCTCCTCCAATTAATAGGCAATGTGGAACTACTTGAATTTCGTCCAGAGACTTGGGTTCTGTCCATGACTTGACACTTAATAGTCATGTGACCTTGAACAAGTCACTACTTAAACACACTAGGCTTAAATTTTCTCTCCTGTCAAATGGATATAATAATAACATATATGTAATACACATATACATAGACACATGTATGCATGGGTGTACATGTCTACGTGTATATAAAAAACTATGTGTTTATATGTAAAAATATGATATATACATTTATACATGTGTGTGTGTCCCACAGAAGTATTATAAAATATTTTATAAACCTTCAAGGGCTACAGAAAGTATAATTCATTATTGGTCACAACTATCCTGAGAGATGGAAAGGGCAGGAAGACCATCGTCACTTGACAGGAAGACACCAAGGCTTACATAGGTTGTGAAAGCCCCAACAAGAACATACTTGAGTCAAAGGTTCTCTCCACCACAGCCTGCTGCTTTTCAGAATACTTAAACTTGTGAGGTCACACCTGGAATGGACAGCTATCACCTAGCTCTCAACCTGGATAAATAAAAATTCACCTTCTTTTCTTCTCACCATCCAGCAAGACCACATCAGCCATGGTATTACTTCACCTCATCACCAGGCTCTGTCCCTGTGAATGGAGGGTGGGGCCATGAACTCCAAAACCTCCATTTAAGAATAGAACTCAATTCAGAACATCTCATTTCTCCTCTGTCTGTATTACTCTGGGGCTTCTTTCCCACTATCCCCACCTCCTGGGAGTACCTTCCCCATGTCATCCCCTATCAGCCCCCCACCTTTTCCAGCTTCTTTTTATTTGTTGTACTCCTCCATTGGATTATGAATCCTTGAGGGAAGGGACTGTCTTTTTCTTTCTCTCTCTTTTTTATGTATACACAGCACTTGGCACAGTAGGTGCTTAATAAATGTTTATTGAGGGGGCAGCTAGGTGGAGCAGTGGATTGAGCACCAGCCCTGAAGTCAGGAGGACTTGAGTTCAAATCAAGCCTCAAACCAAACACTTGACACTTATTAGCTGTATGACCCTGGGCAAGTCACTTAACCCCAATTGCCTAAAAATTAAAAAAAAATAATAAATGTTTATTGATCAATTAATTCAGGGTCCCAAAAGGCATTGTCAAAGTTCAGATTTGAGCCTGAGTCCTCTAAGTCCAAATTCATTACTCTTCCCCTGTCATAGTCACTAAACATTTATGAAGCGACTACTATGTGCCCAACACTGTGCTATATTTCACTGTCTCCCCTGAGAGGTACTATGACTTCATCACTATAACCGAGGTGGTGGCCTCCCCTTTCTTCTTTAAAACATACAAAAAGGTCCCAGCATGAACTACCTTTTTTTTTTTTTGATGAGGCAATCAGGGTTAAGTGACTTGCCCAGGGTCTCACACAACTAGTAAGTATCAAGCGTCTGGGGTCACATTTGAACTCAGGACCTTCTGACTCCAAGGGTGGGCCTCTATCCACTGCACCACCTAGCTGCCCCATGAACTACCATTTCTCCAGACATCTTTTTCTCCTCATATACACGTGTGTATAATTTCCCCACAAATTAAATATTAAAATGCAGAATAAAATATTTGGTCTGTAGTGAACATAGAATTCTACATAGCTTCAATCCCTTAGCAGCTTTCTAATATAAACTTTTAGCACTCATTTTTTTTTTTTTTGCTTTTTTTAGGTGAGGCAATTGGGGTTAAGTGACTTGCCCAAGGTGACACAGCTAGCAAATGTAAGTGTCAAGTGTCTGAGGCTGGATTTGAACTCAGGTCCTCCTGACTCCAAGGCTGGAGCTCTATCCACTGCGCCACCTAGCTTCCCCCCATGCATTTTTTAAAGGGAGAGAATTATACTAAATTCAAATCTGAATTCATGGATTCAGCTTATTCAGTTCTTTCAGAAGTTCTCACACTCTCAAACCTTAAAAACTCTAGCATTTGATAAGGCTGAAGGACTGGAACAACCTCTTATCATTGTCCAAACAACTGTGGCAAAAGTTGAATAAATAAATGATGAATTGAGTGCAAATGTTATTTTCTGCCAAGGTGTAGAAATTCATCTTCTTTAACCCTCTGAGAGTCACACTAGAAAATTAGTGCAACAGCATACTAGTGAATCTACCTTTCTCCTGTTTTTCAAAATATTTTACCCTTAAAAATGTATCTTTTCAACAGTTTAATGAAGAAGTTCTGAAAGGAAAAAAGAAATGATTAATGGTGTGGTAATTCAAGAGTAGCATTAAAATATATTTCATAGGATTGAGGCCTTGTTAGGGAGCTAAATTTCCTTGAAATGGTAACTTAAAATGAGTGCTTGATAAAAATCTATTTTTAAAAATATTATACAGGGAAAATTAAGATTACAGAACTAAGGCAAAGGAGATCTCAGTTCTACTTTTATCTCTGTCATTTAATCCTGTGGCCAAGTGGTTTTTTTTTTTAAATTTAAACAAATCACTTTAGAAGTTTAGATAAATATCTCATTTTAGATAAAAGCATCAACTTCTACAATAAATAACTTATGCTTAAAATTACTAATGTGTTGGAATAATTTTTAAATTTTTTTCATTATGTTTAAGTATTGTTTTCACCATATAATAAAATGAAACTAAGGCATAATGTTCATTCCTTGCCTAAAATTCAAGGCCCTCCAAAAATCAGGTCTCCAACTATCTTTCTAGTCATTAATCCCATATTTTTCAGATTAGCAGATACTCAATAACTATTTGTTGACTAAATGGATGAGCAAATAAAATTGTCATCCTCTTAGGCTATATGGAGCCTTTAATCTTCCATTTGGAAAAAACTCATTTCCCCAGCAAAGATGATACAAAGCCAGACTGTCACATCATCTCAAAACTAATTGAGAGAATTGGCAAGGATAGTGATCTTCCCACAGATCTATCAATCCAGACTGGGATCAATCTGAGAAGATTAATTATGTCAATAAATATTATTAAATGTCTACAGCATTTAGACTACATGATCTGTGTGTTCTCTAGTTTTGTCATTTCTACCTTCAAAACATCTAAGTATCCCCTTCTTTCTACTTATACAGCTACCACTTGGTATAAGCCTCATCACCTCACTCTATAAGTACTGCAATGGCCTTCAGGTTGGTCTCCCTGCCTCAAATCTCTCCCTTCCCCAATCCATCCTCCACTTAGCTACCAAAATGATTTTCCTAAGGGGCAGGTCTGACCCTATCAACCCCCTATTCAATAAGCCCCAAAACTTATTAGCTCCAGGGTCAAATATAAAATCCTATCTAACTTTGAGAGCCCTTCACAACCTAGTCCCTTCCTAAACTTTCCAATCTTCTTACACTTTACTCCCCATTCCAAGGACTCACTACCTGCTGTTCCTCTCACACAATACTCCATCTCCTATCTTTATCCCTCTGCACTGGCCATTCTCCATCATGTCTAGAATGTTCTCCCTCCCCACCTTTTCCTCTCGGTTTTTTTGGCTTCCTTTCAGACTTAGCTCAAATTCCACCTCCTGCAGGATCCCTTTCTTAAACTGTGGTGATATAGTAAAATGGTCCAATGATTCTGGAAAGAATCAAAAAGGGATTAAAAGGTTTTGATTCAGAAATCTTACTATCAGACATGTATTCCAAAGAGGTAGAAGACAGAAATAGAAGTTCCACATACACCACAATACTCACAGCAACACTTTTTTGTGGTAACAAGGAACTGGAAGCAAAGTAGGTGCCTATCAGTTGAGCAATGAGAAAACAAATTAAGGTACATGAATGTAATGGAACAACAATGGACATTAGGAATTCAGAAAAGCAGGGAAAGAGTTACTTGAAATGATGCAGAGTGAAGGAAGCAGAACCAGAAAAATAAAATATACAATGGCTATAAGGCTGTAAATAGAAAAAAATAAAACAAATTGAATGTTACGTAGACATGTTGACCAAGCATGGCTCCAGCACAGTTGAGAAAACAGACCTCCCTTTTTTACAAAGATAGGAGATGGCACAATAGATATGGAATACTACACACATTGTCAAACAGTTGATGGGTTGGTTTTACTAAACTATTTCTCTTTTTGATTTTTTTGTTACAAGGGTTGTCTTCCTGGGGAAGCAGAAAAAGGCAGATGCAGAAATAATAATAATAACAATAAAAGCAGTTAACATTTATACAGCCCTTTTCATGTGCCAGGCATTTGACAATTATTATCTCATTTAATCCTCACAACAACCCTAGGAGGTAGGTATTGTTATTATTCCCATTTTAGAGATGAGGAAACTGAGGCAAACAGAGGTTAAGTGATTTGCCTAAAGTAAGGCCGAATTTGAAATAAGGTCTTCCTGACTCCAGGTCTAGAGTTGTATTCACTGTGCCAACTTGATGAAATGAAGGCAATGTCAAATATAAGAAGTATCCATAAAAAGATAAGAGAGATCCCAAATAAAGTGCCAACAAGTTCTGATGGGGTTTTTATTCACTGAAGAGGAGGGAGATTAGAGGCTTCATCAAAGAGTTGGCACTTGAAACAGACTTTAAAAAGATGAGTAGGAATTCAACAGAAATGGGGATGGCAGTATATTTCAACGATAAGAAGTTCCATAATGGAAGACTGGAGGAAATACAGGATGTATTTGAGGGACAAAGAGTGGTTCAGTATGACTGAAGAGTAGAGGGCAGTAATATGAGATAGGGCTGGAAAGGGAGGGTGGTACCAGATTGTGGAGCACCTCAAATGACCCATACAAGAAGGATCTGGTAAGAAAGTGGGGGTGAATTCCCAACATATTTTTATATGGTACAGTCTCACAAAATACAGGTGACCCCACATACTTTCAAGGGAAATACCCAGCAGAGGAAATTGATCTTTAATCTTCGGTCAAAAAGGCCACAGAAGGTCTGGGGGCTGAGAAGTGATATGAAACGTTCTATGACTAAAGGGAAGATAAATCATTTAGTGAAGAGGCCAGTAGTCCGATAGTTTTAGGATTATTCTTCCCTTCACATCTCTGCCTGGATTTTCAATTCCCCTACCGTACCAACCCCGAATGAACCAATTGCAATGTTGGTTTCTGTGAGGTGGCAACTGTCCGCTAAGCACTGCAAAGAAACCGCCAACATCACATAAGCCAAACAGCTGCCAGAGTGTTAAAAAAGTAAGTCTAAGTTCTGAAATGAAAACAGAGGCAAAGGGCTGCATATTCCATTACCAAACCCTAGAGCTAACCACTCCCAAATTCCTGAACATTTTAAGAAAGTTAAAACTATAGTAGAGATCCCAGAGTGCTCACCACTGAAACTAACAGATTAAAAAAAAAGAAAGAAAGAAGAAAAAGAAACTTCACATAAAACTTATTTAAGTATTCAACGGCAAGGCTGATACAAGGGCAAAGAAGTATTTATTTCTTGATCCAACACTCTTTGATAAACTCCACCCCTTGCCCTCTTCAAAACAATTTGGATTTACTTCAAAAGCAACCTTTTTTGGGGGGTGGGATGTTTTAAAGAGACAGAATGGTTTCAAACACCTTTCTCTTTAAAGGCCTTGATAGGATAGCTTACTTAAACACATCTGATTTTTCACTGCCTCTCCACCCCTCCGAGGCTGGACAGAAACTGACCACAACTGAGGGTACTTCGGAGCATTATCAACCCAGAGCACTATCCCAGCGGGCCATGATTCAAGGCATAGTTTTTTCTAAGTTTCTGGGCAGAGTGGACCGTGGCTGAATTTTATCCTGAGCTACAACTGGCATCGGAAAATGAGGAAAACCAAGTCGCAGTAGCAGTCCTCAAAGTTAAGAGTGGTTAGCAGTAACCCATGGTTTTGACTCTGGGAATGCTGAACTTCAATTTTCCAGCATTGAGGAGCTGGGGTTTGCTGAAGAAGGTTTTGCATGTTCCTCAGAAAACACTCCTAGCCTCGGACACCTGTGGAGCAGCTATGCAGAGGCCAGAGAGCTAAATCCTCCCCTCCACATTCAGCCAGAGCCTCTCCTAGCAGGCGCCTCACCCTGGGCCCAGCCCCCAAGCAAATGTAAGATACTCACAGGGACCCAGGCTGACAGCTCTCGCCTGTAGGAAAACAACCGGTCTCCTTTCACGGGCATCTTGAATTCCCGGGGGAAGGAACGAGGTAATCCTCGTCCCCCTGCCACCCCAGCTCCTCTCTTAACAGTGTGTCACAGCGCTTTATACAAGGCGTCGGCTCTTCTTTCTGGTCTCCGACTTAATATCCTTCACCACTAAAGGATGTGCTCTCAAGCCCGTGAGCTCCAACCCTCTAAAACACTGAGATTTCCAAGTACGCGGGGATCCACCCCAGGCCCCTCCTCCCACAACAGCATTAACCCCACTGAACCCACAAGGCAACTAACTCCGAAACATTCCTGCGGCCGAGCCCTAAATTCCCGGGTAACATTCTAATGGGCTGCAACCATCAGCCAGAAAGGGGAGAAGGGTGACTAATGAATCACGTGGCTCATCAGGTGTGAGTAAAGTAGGATTCTGTTCCTGTCCATTGGGTAACACGTATTTCTGGTGAGGAGGGACGGGATCGGGAGAGAAAGAGTCGTAAGAGTGAAGATAAAATGAATGCCGATCCTTCCCTTTCTCCCCCTTTCGGAGTTTTTTTGGTTCGGTCCTAGGGGGGAAACTCAGAGCTAAGATATCTCATTTAGAAGGGTTGGTGCAAACCGAGGAGATAAGCAGGGAGACTCGCCTGGCTTTAAACTGGAAGGGGTTAAGCCGAAGTCCAAAACACAGAGAAGCAAGAAAGTAAATTTGCAAAGTCTACCCAGAAAAAGATGCAGCCACATTCTTCAGGGAGTAAAGTAATTGAAAATAGAAAAAGAAATAAAAATTATTTATTATCACCAAATGGCTATTTGACTCTAAAAGACTTGAGACCATGTCATGTAACGTTGTTTATCTTCTCAAAGAAATCAGTCTTATCCCATACTCCAAAATATACCATTTGCTTTTCAAAATTGTGTAGCAGTAACCGATATTGTAAGAAAATAATCACATTTATATTTAAACTTTGAAGTTTACAAAGCAGAAGGTACCAAAATAGTCACTATAATTTCTTCTGCCCTCAGTAGGTTCTATCATGGGGTTTTGTCAACTACCATCATTCTCTCTTTTCTACCAACACAAATTCCCGGGAAAAAAAAAAAGTTGTATCATCCTTCAGAAATGTAACCTGAAAGGCTATAGTAGGTCACTGATGACTTAGCAGGGTGCTTTGCACTCAATGGGTGTTTAATAAATGTTTGTTGAATGAAAGGATGGTTCTTACACTTATTTTGCATTTGATAACATCTTCAACCAATCAAGGTGGCCTTAATCATCACTGTGACATCATTACAATGAGTCTTTTTAAGAGAACTTCTTGTCAGGCTCTAACAACCAATTAATTATGACTAACCTTTATTCTAGGTGTAACATGCTGAGTTAATATCTAAAATAGAAAAAGAAGTGTCTGGCCCACCTTGCTTTCTCTCCCTCCACCCTTTAATTGGAAGCCAAAAATTCAGCCTAGCCTCTCAAGGAAAAGGTAAAAGTACAATTTACCTCATCTGACAAGATACAGATGTTGGGCTTCCTCTGAGGAGTTGCTTTACTTCCCGCCCAATTCAAACATGTTGGCAGATTAGGAGGAAAAACAAGTCTGACAAACTCCTCTCCTATAGTGTAACTCTTCTAGTCTCCTTTTAAGTAACAGGGTCCACACCCAAGAAAAAAATTTACTGTAATGAATGTCTTTCAAGGTAGCTTGGACTTTCTTAATTTAGAAATTTTGTTTGTAATTTCTGATGTGCTATGTCACTCTACCAAAGCATTTGAGTGAATCACAGCTGTAGTGGACAGAATCCATAGCATAGAATTTAAAAGGAAAGTAGGACTGCAGAACATTGTCACCCTTTCTACAGAACATCTCTCTCTCTCTCTCTCTCTCTCTCTCTCTTGCTCTCGCTCTTTCTCCCTCCCTCCTTGCAACACACAAATATTTGTGTATTAAATTTCTCAGAGAATCACCTTTTCATTATACATTATATGACAATACATAGGACATAATTTTTAGAACTAGAAAGAACCGTGGAGATTAGCCCACCCATCTCATCTTACAGATGAGGAAACCGATACCCAGTGATGTAAACTGTCTTGTCTAGGATCAAACAAGTAGTAAATCCCCAGATTTGAACTCAGATTCTCTGCCTCTAAATCCAATATTCTTTCTACTCTACCAGAAATCATTCTCTAAAGGAAACATCAATGATCCTGACTTTTTAAAGGAACTTTTTTCATTACATTTTGGTCAGTCAGTCAATAAACATTTATTCAGCTCCTACTATATGCCAGGTACCGTGCTAAGTGCTAGGGATACAAAGAAAGGTAAAAGACAGTTCCTGCTCTCAAGAAACTAGCAATCTAATTAGGGAGAAAATATGAAAATAACTATGTACAAACAAGCTATATGCACCTCAGGTCAGGGTTTATTATTTTTTGTGTGTTTGTAAGCACTGAATGGGGAGTAAGGACTTGGGGGATTAGAAATGAAAGTGAATTAATTAGAAATGAAGTTGTTATAGGCAGAAACCCTTGAAAAACTTGCAATTTTGTCAGAAGATGACATCAGTAATTCATATATGATAACTCTAGACAGAGGATACATTGTAGCTGACCTTTATACTTGATATAAAGATTTACTAGTCAAATTAATAAATGTTAACTAGTCTAGCTTGAGGGCAAGAAATTTGCCCTAAGAGAAAAAACTTGAAGGATCCTCAAGCACTTTAGGCAAGTAACTACTAGGCACACAAATCACTTCTCCTGTAGGTGCCTGTTTTATCCTTCATAAAATGAGATTGTCTTAGCTCAGCTCTAGTAGTCTCTGAATCTCTGATCCTGCAAGTTTCTATCAGAGGATATAGATTCTGCCTTTTTAAAAATAATTAATAGAAAGAACCTTGAGCTGCAAAGAGACTGTACTTTGAACCTTTCAGGATCAGATTATAGTGAGGGGACCAATGCTTATTTTTTGTTTGGAAATGGAGGATTTGTTTGTTTTTTTTAATGAGACTGTGATTTCATTATTGTAGGGATCTCCTAAAAGGGGAGAGAGGAGAGATAAGGAAAGAGAAAGGGGGGAGGAGAGGAAGAAGGAAGAAAAGAAAGGGGGGATGGGGAAGAGTAGCCTGGGGCACTGATATTAAACGACTTTCCCATACTCACATGACCAGCAAGATTCAGAGGCAGTATTTGAACCCCAGTCTTTCCAAATCTCATGAGACTAGCACTAGCCATCATGTCTAGGACAGGTGGCTCTCTCAGCAGTTTATGAAGAGCAATTCTGGGAAACTGAGTCTATGAAATTCTTCACAGGAAGAATTTGCCACATTAAGTAGAAAACCTTGAAAAATGATCAGATTTATCTGATCTATTGAGCCAGTAGATCAGAATCATTCACTCAAATATTAATGTTAAAGTGAAAATGCCTTGCTGAAGTAAAACAAACTTTCCAGCAAGTGATCAGTGCCCTGGTACTTTTTGTTTTGTTTTTTTCCCCCTCTAACTTTTGATCTTTTGGTATCTAAGTAAAGCCCATAGGCCTGGGTCTTTCTTTAAGCAATAAAACAAAATAAATTTGTTTCTTTCCTTTGTTCTCAGTGTGGGGGCGGAGTGAGAGAGAAAGGCTCAGAAGTAGTTTGGGGGGTCATCTACATAAAACACAAAAGGCCTCCAGGGAAACTAGAACTGTGCCTGGGAAGGAGTGACTGAATAAAAAGAATTCTCACATGACCCTGGGCCACAGATAAAATCAGCCCGCCCTGAAAAGATACTGTTCTCAGCCATTCATGTTAGCACAGGCCTACCTGAAGGAAATTTGGCTAGGCCCAAAAGAAATCAGTCTTCCAGTAAATTAGATTCTAAAATACGGCTTAGAATACTAGGAAGCTTTGAGTTTAACATGTTAGCCTATGCACCAGCACTATAATACTAACACAGATAGGACAAAATGAAAGTTATGAAGGCTACTAAAACATTTTGCAGAGCTGAACTTACTTTCTATTTTTGTAGCTTGTTGAACCTTCTGAATATAGATCAAGAGGCCTAATAATCTGAAATTTTTTATCTCAGACTCAAGTGACGGCAAGAATTGTTAACACCGTCTAGTAATGAAATTTTCCACTATGTCTAATGGATATATTATTAGTTTTCTACCTGAGAGGGTGCTGTGAAAAGTAAACTATGTTCAAACACAGCAGCTTCTAACCAACCACTTTTAGATGAATTTAGAAATATTATGAAGCAATGTGGTCAACTTCATTTAGTCAAGATAGAATAATCACATTCACTATTTCATTGACATTAATGAAAGAATCAAACTGAACATATACAGTGGTGCTCTTAACCTTTTTTGTGTCATGAATCCCTTTGGCTGCTTCATAAATCCTTCAGAGTATAATGGTCGTAAATACATAAAATAAATTACATATGATTATAAAGGAAACCGTCATGTTGAAATATAATTATCTATCTGTATATATTGATATCTGCCTATAGAGATAGATATTGATATAGACATACTATATGTATAAATATAGATATATACACATAGGTAAAGATATAGATACTTAGATAGATTGATAGATAGATAGATAGATAGATAGATAGATAGATAGATAGATAGATAGATAGATA